>NC_069390.1:49490000-50090000 GCF_027475565.1 Acinonyx jubatus | reverse complement strand
CACCCAGCCCTTCCATACACGATCTGGCCTTTGACTGCATGTATGGCCACACCTCCTACCACTTTCCTCCTGGCCTATCTCTCTTTAGCCCACACACTGGCTGTCTCAGGACCTTTGTGCGTGCTGCCCCCTTAGCTGGAATGCCATCCTCCAGATACCCTCAGATATGATCGCTGCTGAAATGTCACCACATCACAGAGGTCCCCCCCGACCCTCTCTAATTAGCATCTTTTCCTCCCACCACTCTGTCCTCGTATCCTGTTTATATTTCTTTATAGCACTTTTCACCACCTGACCTGTTACATTCACATTTGTCTCCCCGTGTCTCGTCAGCCTCCCACACCAGATTGTAAGTTTCGTGGGGACAGAGGCTCTGCTGCTCCATCCCTGGTGCCTCCATTGGTCCGCAGCACATATTAGGTGTTTAATAAGTATTTGTCACATACACGTTTTATTTACTTTTGTGAATAGGCTCTCCTTTTCAGGGCGCAGTTATTAGTGTATATATATATATATATCCTTTTACCTGACTGTGTACTGAACTTCATTTATTCTTTTCTTGGTACCTTTCACTGATTATTCTGGAATAACAAAGAGCTAATTTTTTTTTTTTTTTGAAGATTCAGTGATTGGCATGTTCTGTGAACCATCTCTCAAGTAATAATTGGCTCACACAGACATTTGACAGGAGCTATTTGGCAGATAATTGAACATTGAAGTAATTAGTGCATGTCTGGAGGGTATATATTCTACGCCATTTGTGATGAAAAGAATGATAATTATTGAATACCTTTGTGCAGGATACTCTTCCGCAAGATTATTAATACCCTCCTCATGTTCAGGGTGGTTGGCCCAAACTGGACCTAAGAGCTTAAGAGTTTTTGTGGTTGTGGGGCACCTGGGTGCCTCATTCAGTTAAGCGTCAGACTTCAGCTCAGGTCATGATCTCTCGGCTCGTGACTTCGAGCCCCTCATCAGGCTCTGTGCTGACAGCTCAGAGCCTGGAGCCTGCTTTGGATTCTGTGTCTCCCTCTCTCTCTGCTCCTCCCTGGCTTGCACTCTGTCTCTCTCTCTCTCTCAAAAGTAAATAAACGTTTTTAAAAAATTTTTTTAAAAAGAGATTTTATGCTTGTTAGTGTGGAGTAGGGGGTTAGACCGTTGAAGTTTGAATTCCAGCTCAGTCACTTAGGACTGGCCGTGGGATCTTTAGGCAGATTGTTTAATCCCTCTGAGCTCAGTTTCCTCATATATAAAATAGTGATAATTGTACCTATCTCATATTATTGGGAGGATTAAATTAATGGAGGTAAGGCACTTAGTGCTCAGTTGGTATAAGTTAGTTTGTTTTGTTGAGGTTAGCACTGACATTATGATTTTTACCACGTAGGGTCGCAGTGCTGGATTTCCAGTCTAGGGCCATCTGAGTTTCTTCTGGGCTGCTTTCATGCCTGCACTGGTTTTATGATGCTGTGCAGTGGAGTTCTGGGGGCTCTGTGAAGCCATCTGAGAGAAAAGTTACCTGGGAATGGGGTCCGGTTCCGTGCTTGCTCCTGGTCCCCTAGCCAGAGTGACTTTGCTCTCTTCTCTCTCAGACGCATGAGACTTCCAAGTGAGGGTTCCTCTGCTGAAAGGGTGGCAGCTAAGAGAAAGTTTGAAAACCATGGTATCACATCATGACGCCACAAATCCTGCAGAAATGACATTTCTCTGTGAACATTTAAATCGTCCTTTCTGTATTTCTATTCACCTGTTAATTTGAAGTCGAATGGCATCAAGGGATGCCAACACTACCAAAACACAATTGCTTTCGCATCCATTGAGGTGCTCAAATGAGCGCCCAAGCACTGTGTTCTCTCACTTTCTGAAAACACAATTACCACTTTATTTCAATGGAAGAAACTTTTGTAGGCTTCCTGCACACCCCATATCGGAAGCATTCATGCAAAAACAACATGGATTCCTCCTAAAAGGACAGTTCCTTCAACAATGATGATTCTTAGGCACACTATATGACAAGAGATTTCCCTTTATTAATTACTCTGTAGTATGCTAGGCTCAGGTTCACTTTCCAAAACTCCTTCCTAGAAGAGTACACTTAGGGCATGTGATCTCAGTATTTATGTAAGTAGGTCTTTAATGGGGAAAAAAGGCTATTCTCCTTCCTCCAAATCGATGTAAACAATGCAAACACTACAGGAGGTTATCATTCCTGTAAACAACCAGGCCAGAAATACCCTGAGAGGACATCCTGATGCACAAGTGTCAAATTTACTTGTCTCCGAGCCGGCCGCGGTGTGGTGACCCTTATCTCAGGGCACTTGGTGGCTCTGGAGGTGTGAGGAAAAGAAATTCCTTGCCAGCATAAACAGGACCATTAAATGAAACTCCTTATATGGTTGAATTTTTGAAACCCGAATGGGTGTTTCCTGGGTATGACTATGCTTGATTGGAGCCCTAAAATTCTGTGCCAGAAAGTTGGAAGGAGGTGACTGAAAGACCCCACAACCCTTGTTAAAAATGATGCTTCTAGTACAAAAGACCACTGTTGTAGCTTCCGGTACAATGTTAACCTTTGCTCTTGCTCCTGATTAATCCCTGTGATTCGGCCAACAAATAATACTATAATTGAATTACACTGTTGGCCATTGAAATTGAACCACATATTGCTTAAGTACATTGCTCTGCATGACCCAGGGCAACTGCCACATATGCTCATTTTGCATCTGGCTTAATTTGTGGGCTGACAGGTTCAGTGGCTGCTCTGGGAGGCCATTTCTGCAGTAGTACAGAGAAGTCCATGGTCAGAACACAGATGGCCACTTATTCCTCTTCACCGTAGCAGGGGGTCGTTCATGCAGTCATCTGCAAGCTGTACCCATCGATGAGGAAGAGTTAAAAGGGGCCCGTTTTGTGACAGTTTTAAAAAGAGGTTGCTCTGGGCCTTGCTGTGAACTCTGATTAGAGTCTGGTGTTTCTTTCTTTCTTTCTTTTGTTCTTTCTTTCTTTCTTTCTTTCTTTTTTTTGAGATTTAGATTTGGGGTAGAGTAAGTTCTGGTCAAGACTCAGAATATTCACTTTGACTGATGAATGGCTGTGACATTGAAGGCTGCTGATCAGTCCATGCTCTGCACATGCTCAGTTAACTGGTCTGGTCCAGGTCCTCTCTGAGGTAGGTTGGCATATAGCAGTCATGAGTAAGGGGGTGGGAGAACCTAACCTTGCCTGCTTCCCACTCAGGATTCAGGTGGAGAGCACTGTGCTCTGATTCTGACCTGGAGACGGTCAGAGTGGAAGTTTGGAGGTGACCAGGGGCCTGAGCTATCAAGACTATCTATCCTTTATATAAAGAGGTTGCAATGGCCCATGGTGGCAAGCACTGTTCAACAGCCATCGTTTTGATTTTTCCCCTTGCTACAGAGCACTCCTCCCCTCCTTCAGGGCTGCACAGCCTCATTTTCTGTTCTCCGAAAGAGTCTGAGTAAAACTGGAATTCTCACTTGTTCCTTAAATACCTGCTCTAGTTGTAGGTATCGGAACTGACATACAAAACCATGTGGCCTGGTATTTTCTCCTTGAAAGATTTCCTGTTTTTAATGGTTAGAAACAGGTTTTAACTTCTTAGTTGAGTTTTGGCAAGTTGCATTTTTCTAAAAATTTGTGCATTTTACTAAGATCTTTAATTTTGCTAGCATAAGCATGGCTATCATATTTTTAAAGATCTGCTATACCTGTTGTGTTCCTAATAGTGCTTAATTATGCCCTCTATTTTTTGATCAGTCTTACCAGGGTTATCTTTATTATTTTCAAAGAACTGACTTTGCTGATGACTTTCCATCGTATGTGTGTGGCATGTTTATTATTTATTCTGTAAATACATAAATATGTATATGTATTAGTCCAGGTTGTCCAGAGAAACAAAATCAATAGTGTGTGTGTGTGTGTGTGTGTGTGTGTGCACGTGCGTGCATGTCTGTGTGTATGTGTGCCTGTCCATGTGTGTTTAGAGAGATCTCTGAGAGAAAGGTTGCTTGACTATTGATTTTAAGGAATTGACTCACGTGATTATGAGAGCTAGCAAGTTCAGTCTCTCCAGGATAGGGCAGCAGGCCGGAGACCCCGGGAAGAGCCAGTGTTGCAGTTCCAGTCTGCAGGCCAGCTGCTGGCAGAATTCCTTCTTCTTCCAGGGAGATCTGTCCTCTTCCGTTATGACCTTTCACCAATTTGATGTTATGGAGAGCAATCTGCATTAGATACAACCTACTAGGTTCAATGTTAATCTTGTCTAAAAAATACCTTCACAAACATCTAGACTAAGGTTTGGCCAAATACCGGGGTACTCTGGCCTAGCCAAGTTGACACATGAAATTAACCACCACAGTATATGTGAATAAATATGCATTCTGTATCTATACTTAATATATATTCATATTTAACTTACTTGAATGGTTTTTGTCATTTTCTTCTCTGCTTACCTAAATGTATCTATTCTCTTTTAGAAACCAAATTAAGGGGAATCTGGGTGGCTTAGTTGGTTAAGCGTCCAACTTTGGCTCAGGTCATGATCTGGTGGTTCTTGTGTTTGAGCCCTGCATCGGGCTCTGTGCTGACAGCTCAGAGCCTGGAACCTGCTTCAGATTCTGTGTCTCCCTCTCTCTCTGCCCCTCCCCTGCTCTCTCTCTCTGTCTCTCTCTCTCTCTCTCTCAAAAATAAATAAAACATTAAAAAAAATTTTAACGGAATTAAAAAACCAATCAATAATAATATGTTTTCAATTGACTGCTAACTTCCACATGTTGTGGTTAAGTGGTCTCTAACACTTACTCTTTGGAATTTATTGATACTTGCTTTGTGGCCTTGATTAGAGCACTGTCAGCTTTCATTAATGTCCCATGTGTGCTGGAAAGGTGTGTACATTCTCCCAATTGTCAGGTGCAATGTTCTGTATTTGTTCATTACATCCACTTCGTTTAAATCTTTGCTATCATTACAGATTGTTTTGGTCTGCTTGATCTCATCAGTTTCTTAGAAATACATATTAAAATTCTACTAGATGGTGGATTTTGTCTCCCTGTAATTCTGAGTATTTTGCCTTATATTTTGAAGCTGTGTTTTGTATTATATGAATACACTTTTAGAGTTCTACCTTCCCGGTGAACACTTTTATCAGCATAGAGTAACACTTTTCATCTCTAGCAATGTTTTTTGTCTTGAAGAGTATTTTTTCTCGTGTTAATCTGTCCATTCCAACTTTGTTTTGGTTTTTCTTGGTATTATATTGGTATTGATCTTCTTCCATCCTTTTTCAGTATGAAGCTTTCAGTGTGCTTTTGTTTTAGATGTATCTTTTGCCAATGGGATATAGGTACCCTTTTACTTTTTAACCAGTTTAACAATACCTGTCTTTCAACCATCGGGTGTCGTCTGTATACATTTATTTTGATGATTAATTCATCTGACCATTTTTCAACAATCTTATTGTCTGATTTCTACTTGTCTCACACTTTCTGGGCTTCACTCACCCCCTCTTTTTTTTTTTTTTAAACATCAAAATGTTTAAAACAAATGTTTTTTTTAAACATACAAAATTATTTGTATGTGTTCTTATTCCAGATTCAAACATACAAAAAACAAATGTTTTTTTTAAACATACAAAATTATTTGTATGTGTTCTTATTCCAGATTCCAGGCCCAGTTTCCTTCTGTAGGGTAGGCTTCTCTACTTTACTGAAGGTGTTGCCCTTTTGTATCCTGGCTTCGTGCAGAGGTCTCCCATCTGACCTCTCCCTTGGATCAGGCCTAAACTTGGTCTCCTGTCCCCCTCAAGTGGTCTGTGGCCCAGGTGTTAGACTGTCAGGGAACCGGCAGTGGCATACTGGATGAACACCAGTTCAAATGCTCTCTTCCCCTTGAGGTTCTGAGCTCTGAAGATTTCCTTCAGTTTAGCTGCTTAAAAAGGTGTGTGCACATGGGGTTTTGAATTTTGGGGTGTCCTTCGAGGGTTTTCTCTGTACAATTAGTCTGCCACTGATGGCCCCTTGGCTGCTGTAATGCTGTCCTTTTTGGCTCACCATCCCCTTCCTCCATCTTCAGAGTGAGTGGTGACAGGTCGAGTCCTCAGGTCGTGTCCCTCTGACCCAGTCATCTGTGTCCCTCTTCTTATTTAACTGGAAACCTGTATCTCCCCCTCCCTTTCACCCATTTTTCCCAGTCTCCAAACCCCCTTACCTGTAGCAACCATCAGTTCTCTATATTTGTAGGTCTGAATCTACTTTTTGTTTATTCATTTGTGTGGTTTATTTTTAGATTTCACATGTGAGTGAAATCATATGGTATTATTAGTCTTTCTCAGTCTGACTTATTTCATTTAGGATAATGCCCTCTAGGTCCATCCATGTTGTTGCAAATGGCATGATCTCACCCCTTTTTATGGCTGTGTAATATTCCTTTATACATGTCACATTTTCCTTATCCATTCATCTATCCATGGACACATAGGTTGCTTCTGTATTTTGGTTATTGTGAATAATGCTGTAATAAACACAGGGGTACGTGTACCTTTTTGAATTAGTGTTTTTGTTTCTTTGGGTAAATACCCAGTAGTGGAATTCCTGAATCATATGGTAATTCTATTTTTAATTTTTTGAGGAAACTCCATACTGTTTTCCACAATGGCTGCAGCAGTTTACATTCCCACCAACAGTATACGAGGGTTCCTTTTTCTCCACATCTTCGCCAATACTTATTATTTTTTGTCTTTTTTATTTTAGTCATTCTAATAAGTATGTGGTCAGTTTGGGGGAAAAATATTTCATATGTGCTTGAACATGGTGTGCCATCTCTCATTGTTTGGGACAGAGTTCTTTGTCCTTTGTTGTTCTGTTGTATCACTTCATTTTTTATTTCCTGTTTAGCTCTGCTTGATCTCTCATTTCCTAGGTTAGATGGTTACAACATGCTCTCTTTTTTACACACCATGGGATTTGGTTTTTAAAATTTGTGTTTGAGATTCGTGCGTCCAAGTTCCTCAGTGAGAAGGCCTGGAATCCCCTACATCGTGCTCAGGACTGCTGAGCTGTATAGTTCCGGGGGTGCCATCTACACTCTGGACTACAGGTTGTCCTGGCAAGTTCTCTGTATTATATAAGCTGGGAGCAGTCCCTTCCAACACTCAAACAAAATAGAGCAGAATTTTTCACTTCTTGAAGGTTTGATAGAACTTACTTGTAAAAACATTCGGCCTGAAATGTTCTTTGGAAAAGAAATTTAAATTATGATTCAAATGCTTCAAATTATAGTTTAAATTATTTATTTTACAGGACTATTCAGATGATTTTTTGTTTTTATCATTTTATCCAGTTAATGTGTGTGTGTGTGTGTGTGTGTGTGTTAAATTTGTTTTTGGTTTTGTCTTGCTGGCCTTTGTTGTTGTTTTTAATCTCTGCTAGAAAGTTAAATGTCTATTACTATTCTTTTAAGGCTCATACTTATATATGTAACATGCCTCCTTACCATGAAGGCTAAAGATAAATATCTTTAAAGAAGAGCAATGCTTCATCATTAATACATGACTCTTAGAACGCTTTGATTTCTATCAGTGCCCCATTGTCCACATTATTTTTGTGCAGAGTTCTAATGTCATCTTAATCCATATCGTCCAAATTATTATGTTTTTTAGTTGGCAGTGTTTATTTTGTTTAACAAATAATTTTAACACAGTTGGTTCTTTCATCCCACACCTTTTTGCTTGCCATAGTTTCTTTCTTCATGAAGTAGATCCTTTAAAATTAATTCAGTAATAAATTGCATGAGTCATCATCTGAAAAATGTACTCTTTTTATTCTCTTTTAAAAGTTTATTTATTTTGAGAAAGAGAGAGAAAGAGCAGGCGCGTGTGTGCACTAGCAGGGGAGGGGCAGAGAGAGAGGGAGAGAATCTCAAGCAGGCTCTGTGCTGTCAGCGCAGAGCCCATCCTTATTTTATTCTTAATCTTGAGTGACAGGTTTTCTAGAAGTTGTAGATGAGGGGCGCCTGGGTGGCTCAGTCAGTTAAGTGTCTGACTTTGGTTAAATGTCTGACTTCAGTTCAGATCATGATCTCCCGGGTTTTGAGTTTGAGCCCTGTGTTGGGCTCTGTGCTGACAGCTTGGAGCTTGGAGCCTGCTTCGGATTCTGTGTCTCCCTCTCTATCTGCCCCTCCCCTGCTCACACTCTGTCTGTCTCTCTCTCTCAAAAATAAATAAGCATTAAAAAAAAGAAGTTGTGGATGATATTTTATGGTCATTGATCATATATATAATGGAATATTACTCAGCCATAGAAAGAATGAAATCTTGCCATTTGCAACAACATGGATGTATCTAAGGAGTATAATGCTAAGTGAAATAAGTCATTCAGAGAAGTATGTTAACTATACTGAAATTACAATTTTTCTAAATTGTAAATATATACATGTGAATATATACATGTGTGTGTGTGTACACACACACACATGTATATACATATATATGTGTATATATCTCACATCTTCTTTATCCTTTCATCTTATTGAGGGATACTTGGGCTGATTCCTTAATTTGGCTATTGCAAATAATATTGCAAAAAACATAGGACTGCATATGTCTTTTTGAATTAGTGTTTTCATAGTCTTTGGGTAAATACCCAGTAGTGGAATTAATGAACCATATGGTAATTCTATTTTTAATTTTTTGAAATGCCTCCATACTGTTTTTCCATAGTGGCTATACCAGTTTGCAATCCTATCAACATTGCATGAGAGTTCCTTTTTCTTCACATCCTCACCAACACCTTTTGGTTCTTATGTTTTTCATTTTAGCCATTCTGACCAGTGTGAGGTGGTATCTCAGTGTGGTTTTGATTTACATTTCCCTAATGATGAGCAATGTTCAGCATCTTTTCATGTGTCTGTTGGCCATCTGGATGTCTTTGAAGGTCTGTTCACGTCTTCTGCCCATTCTTTAATTGGATTATTTGGGGATCTTTTGGTGTTAAGTTGTGTGCAAACATCTTCTCCCATTCAAAAGATTGTCTTTTAGTTCTGTTGATTGTTTCCTTTGCTGCGCAGAAGCTATTTATTTGTTTGTTTGTTTATTTAAGAGAGCAAGTGGGGGAGGGGTAGAGAGAGTGGGGTGAAAGAGAATCCCAAGTAGGCTTCACGCCGACAGCGCAGAGCCTGATGTGGGGCTCAAACTCAAGAACTTCGAGACCATGACCTGAGCCGAAACCAAGTTTTGGATACTTAACCAACTGAGCTGCCCAGGCGCCCCAGAGGCTTTTTATTTTGATGAAGTCCCAATAGTTTATTTTTGCTTTTGTTTCCTTGCATCTGGAGACATATCTAGAAAACTGTGTCTATGGCTTATGTCAAAGAGGTTACTGCCAGTGTTCTCCTCTAGGAATTTTATGGTTTCAGGTCTCACATTTAGGTCCTTAATCCAGTTTTGAGTTTATTTTTGTGGTATAAGAAAGGGGTCCAGTTTCATTGTTTTGCATGTAGCTGTCCAATTTTCTCAGCACCATTTGTTAAAGAGACTATCTTTTTCCCATTGTATATTCTTGTCTCCTTTGTCATAGACTAATTGGCCATATCATCATGGGTTTATTTCTGGGCTCTCCATTCTGTTCTATTGATCAATGTGTCTATTTTAGTGCCGGTACCATACTGTTTTGAGTATTGCAGCTTTGTAGTATAACTTGAAATCTGGGATTGTAATACCTCCAGTTTTGTTCTTTTTCAAGATCACTTTGGCTATTTGGGGTCTTTTGTGGTTCCACACAAATCTAGGGATTATTCTAACTTTGTGAAAAATGCTATTGGTATTTTGATAGGGATTGCATTAAATCTGTAGATTGCTTTGGGTAGTATGGATATTTTAACAATACTTGTTCTTCCAGTCAATGAGCATGGAATATCTTTCCATTTGTTTGTGGTTTCCTCAATTTTTTTCATCAGTGTTCTATAGTTTTCAGAATACAGGTCTTTCACCTCCTTGGTTGAGTTTATTCCTAAGTATTTTATTTTTGGTGCAATTGTAAATAGGATTCTTTTCTTAATTTCTTTCTGCTGCTTCATTTTTTGTATGTAGAAATGCAACAGATTTCTGTATATTGATTTTGTATCCTACAACCTTATTGAATTTACTTATCAGTTCTAGTAGTTTTTGGTGGAGTTTTTCAGGTATTTTATATATAGTTTCATGCCACCTGCAAATAAGATAGTTTTACTTCTTAGTTACCAATTTGGATTCCTTTGTTTCTTTTTGTTGTCTGATCACTATTGCTAGGACTTCCAGTAGTATGTTGAATAAAAGTGGTGAGAGGGGACATTCCTGTCTTGCTGCTGATCTTCAGGGGAAAGCTCTCAGTTTTTCACTATTAGGTATGATATTAGCTGTCGGTTTTTCATATATGGCCTTTATTATGTTGAGATCTATTCTCTTTAAAACTACTTTGTTGAAGGTTTTTATCATGAAGGAATGTTGTACTTTGGAAAATGCTTTTTATGAGATGATCATGTGGTTTTTATCCTTTCTCTTATTGATGCCATGCATCATGTTACTTAATTCGTGAACATTGAACCACCTTTGTATCCTAGGAATAAATCCCCCTTGGTCGTGGTGAATGATTTTTTTAATGTATTGTTGGATTCAGTTTGCTAATATTTTATTGAGGATTTTTGCATTTGTGTTCATCAGAAATATTGGCCTGTAGTTCTCGTTTTTTGTAGTGTCTATCTTGTTTTGGTATCAGAGTAATGCTGGTCTCATAGAATGAATTTGGAAGTTTTCCTTCCTCTTCTGTTTTTTGAAATAGCTTAAGAATAGGTATTAATTCTTCTGTAAGTGTTTGGTAGAATTTACTTGTGAAGCTGTCTGGTCCTGGATTTTTCTTTGTTGGGAATTTTGTTGTTGTTGGGAGTTTCTTTGACTGTTGATTCAATTTCATTGCTGGTAATCAATCTGTTCAAATTTTCTATTTATTCCTGATTCAGTTTTTGGTGGTATGTCCTTAAGAATTTATCCATTTCTTCTAGATTGTCCAGTTTGTTGGCATATAATTTTTCATACTATGCTCTTATAATCCATTATATTTCTTTTGTGTTTTGTGTTGGTTGTTGGTTGTTATTTTTCCTCTTTCGTTTATGATTTTGTTTGTTTGAGCCCTGTATCTATTTTTTTCTTTATCTTTTTCTTTTTTTTTTTTTTTTTTTTTGCTCAGTCTGGCTAAAGGTTTATTAGTATTGTTGATTTTTTTCAAAGAACCAGCTTCTGGTTTCATTGATCTATTCTATTGTTTTTTTAGTCTCTATTTTGTTTATTTCTCCTTTAATCTTATTATTTCCTTCCTTCTACTGGCTTTGGGTTTTGTTCTTTTTCTAACTCCTCTAGGTGAAGGTTAGGTTGTTTATTTGGGATTTTTCTTCTGTCTTGATGTGTCCTGTATTGCTATAAACTTCCTTGTTAGAACAGCTTTTACTACATCCCAAAGATTTTGGACCACTGTATTTTCATTTTAATTTGTCTCTGTGTCTTATTTTATTTTCTCTTGATTTCCTGGTTGACCCATTAATTGTTTAGTAGCATGTTATTTAACTTCCATGTATTTGTGTTCTTCTCAGACTTTTTCTTGTGGCTCATTTCTAGTTTCATAGTGTTATGGTTGGAAAAGATGCACTGTGTGACTTTAGTGTTTTTGAATTTGTTGAGACTTGTCTTTTGGCCTAATACGTGACCTATTCTGGAGAATATTCCATGTACACTTAAAAAGAATGTGCATTCTGCTGTTTTAAGATGGGATGTTCTGAATATATCTGCTAGCTCCATCTGGTCCAAAATGTCATTCAAAGCCACTGTTTTCTTGTTGATTTTCTGCTTGGATGATTTATCCATTGATGTAAGTGAGATGTTAAAGTTCCCTACTATTATTGTATTGTTATCAATTAGTCCTTTTATGTTTTTTTACTAGATGCTTTATGTATTTTGGTGCTCCCATGTTAAGCGCATCAATATTTATAGCTGTTATATCTTGTTGGATTATTCCCTTTATGATTATATAGTGTCCTTTTTCTCTTGTTACACTCTTTGTTTTAGTCTATTTTCTCCAATATAAGTATTGCTACTAAGACTTTCTTTTCACCTCCATTTGCATGATAAATGCTTTTTGTATCCCTTCATTTTCAATCTGCATGTGTCTTTATGTCTGAAATGAGTCTCTTATAGGCAGCATATAGATAGGTCTTGTTTTGTTTTGTTTTTTATCCATTCTGTCACCTTATGTCATTTGTTTGGAGCGGTTAGCCCATTTACATTCAAAATAATTATTGATCGGTATGTACTTATTGCCATTTTGTTACTTGTTTTATGGATGTTTTTATATTTCTTCTGTGTTCCTTTCTTGCTCTTTTCTTTCAAGGTTTGCTGGCTTTTTTTACTGATATACTTGAATTGCTTTCTCTATTTTTTAGCATACCTGTTACCAGTTTTTGTTTTGTGGTTAACATTTTACACATATAACAGTCTACATTAAGTTGATGGCTGCTTACATTTGAACCCATTAAAAGATCATTTTTAAAAATTTGATCTTTCACATATGTATTTCTGAACTGTGTGACATACATACTTTGTATAAGTGAAGTAGGACTGATTGTTACTGCAGCCGAACAGGCTAAAAGATCAGTAGCTTGAAACAGCAAAGTTTGTTTCTTGTTGATACTTTAAGTCCCCTCCAGATCTGCTGAGGGCTCTGGTCCATGTCATCATCCTTCTTGGACATGGGCTGATTCACTCTCTACCATTACCAGAGGCCAGAGCAGGTGGAAGAGATACGGGGAATTATGTACTGGTCCTTAAAAACTTTCATGTTTATTGGCCAAGGGAAGTCATGTGGCCATAAGTAAACAAGGGGCAGACATGTAATCCTGCTGTGAGCCCAAGTACAGGAGAACCAAAACATCTATAAATAACCCTAATTATTACCACATACCTTCTTACTTGCTTTTGGAAGTGATCATTAAAAGGCTTTCAATAAAATCCTATGCTTGCATTTTACATGGTCTTATTTCCTCTAATAATTACTAAATCTGTATTAAGCTTTAGTTTTGCCCCCTTAAATGAAAAATTACCAAGTGACCTCCCTAAACATCAAAATTTAGTATTCATTGTGGTGATTTGTGTAGGTTTCAGGTTTCTTAGATGGTTTCAACTTAGGCTTCACATTAAAATCACCTAAGGAGCTTTTTATTATTCCAAATCACATCTTAGACCAATTAGAACTTCTGGAGGTAGGACCCAGGCATCTATAGTTTGTAAAACTCACTATGCATATAAAATTGAAAACCTTTGTGCTAATCTATCTTCCCCAAAGAGTGCTTTGTTGTTCAAAATAAAGTAAGTGCCCCCAAATAGAAGCTTTATTAGGGTTTGAGCATAAGGTGAATTGCTCTTTTCTGAGAAGTAATGTGGGGAATAACACCTTGTCTCTTTTCTATGTTGTGTTATATGTTATGTTATTGTCTCTTTTATATTGCTCTGTTACCCTCAAGTATGAAGGCATATATTTTCTTCTTTGTTGTAGCTTGTAGTTCTATTCTGATTTGTTTCCCCCTGTGGTTGTGATTTTTCCATAGGAGCTAATTATCTGAAGGGAATGTGTGGAGTATGGAATTGAGTCTTCTAGACAATTGTTGCCTTTGTTAATGCTAAGCCTTAGGAGTTTCACCATTCTGGGCCATTTTGTGAGCCTGTATGTTGATATAAATTGCAAAAAAAAAAAAAAAATACAGGGATTTAAGTCTTTTATGTATACACATACCACATCCAAAAATAGTCACAGATACACACACCCACACACACACCCCTTGAATGGTAGGGAAGAATCCCAAGGCTTTAGGGCAGAGAGGGGGCCCAGAGAAAGGAAGAGACTTGTCCAAGACCACAGAGTGACCTAAAGTTAATGAAAATCTTGGTCTCTTCACCTACCCATGGCCTGACTGGCCTGACTCATCCTCTGTTTATAAAGGTATCTGTGTTGGAGCATGTCTGGGATGGTCAGGGATTACTCAGTGAATTGGAGACTGGGGGATCTTCCTCTGCTCGGTCCATTTTCTTCCCTGAGGTTGGCTGTGGCCCTTCATAGTCAACTCTCCATCAGATTTGTAGGGCCTAGAAACTGCTGATCATACACTAGAGTGTGGGTAATCCGCAGTTTCCCAGCTCCCCAGAGCCATGAACTTGTTTGTGGATTGTGACCCACAATTCCCTCTATCCTGTGCTTTCAGAAAGCAAACCAGCAATCAAATAGTAATTGTTTCCTTCTGTGTGGATTTTTCCTTGCAAAAACTGCCGTGGCAACTAGGAAGCTGGCTCTTAGCGGGGTGGAGGGACCTAGATTTAGACGTCAGGCCTGCCCGTAACTGTGGATGTGGTGGCCCTATTGCCCATATTTTCCAGCAGAGCCCTGCATTCCAAGTATTTTATCCTGTTGGCCTTACAAACAATCCAAATGTCCTAGAAATTCCACTATCGACACCACATTTTCTAAAGTGTTTTTTATTGCTGAAAAAAGCACAGAAATCCTTTGTCAGACTGTGTCACCCCAGTCTTTGGTTTGAAAAATAGACCACTGTGTTTATGCAAAGAAGACTTTTTGTCTGTTTGTTTGTTTAAATGGTGAGGTTTACAAAGGCAAAAACAGCCCCTGTTTAGGACACTTGAAATTAGAAAGAGCTGACCCAGTCTGAGCTCTCTTCCTCTTAGCTGTTCCTCCAAGCATGCGCGCATGTAGTCAGATGCCCCTTCGACATCTGCAGGGCAAGGGCCGTGATGGCAGGAAGTCGGCCAACTGTGACAGGGACCCTGCCGTCAGAGTTTCATGGTCCATAATAGGGAGGATGAGATGTGGATTCACCGTAACTAGTGTAGCTTTAAAGTGTGAGCACGTTAGGGGATGTTGAGGTCCCCCAAGTGGGAAAATCCAGAAAGATTCCGATTCACTAAACCTCATCAGAGCTGAGACTGGCAGTCTACGGCATTGTATTGCACAGAGCGTGTCACTGGGCCAGGCTAGAGTCAGGAATCACTCTGGGAGGAGTGGAGAGGAGAGGAGAGGAGAGGAATACATATACAGGGAGGAGAGGAATTTTTGGTGCCATCTGTGCAGACAGCCCTACCACATTAACTTAAACTGATGGATCTAAAAGCTGACGAATAGCAGCTCATTGTTTTAGCCAGTGTGTTTCAGGTCACTGGGAAGGGCCGGCTGTGTTCTCCCAGTTGTCTAGGGGTGTGAGCTTCTGTACATCATTCTCCTTGGGCAAGTTGTTCACCTCAGTCCGGTCTCTTCCTGCCCTGCCGTGCCCAGGATCAAAGATGGTTACTGCCGAGTTTACTTTGAGAATGATTCTGCTGAGGCAGAAGTGATTTTCTAGTGATCTTCTTATCCAATCTTCTTTCCCCTATCTCTTCTCTCTTTGCTCTTTACCAGTTCCTTGCCCATGGCATCCACCCTTCTTACCAAAGTTCCTGACTGTCTTTCGTTCCAGGCACTAAAACAGGTGCAGATATCGGTGACAGTAGCTGCGAGCCTGCACTGGCCTCTCCGGCCTCCCACACGAACCCTTTCCCAGTGCTCCATCTCGTTGAGGACTTGAGACTGGCACTGGAGATGCTGGAGCATCCTCAGGAGAGAGCAGCCCTCCTGAGCCAGATCCCGGGCCCCACAGCTGCCTACATAAAGGAGAGCTTGGTGAGTGGGCCCCTGGCCTGTTTGGGAAACCACTGGGACACATAACCACACAACCACGAGGCCTACAGCATGCCACACTGCCTGGGACTATTGCCTCATCTGTGCACTTTGCAGCCTCTTCCTGCTTCCCATCCAGCTTTGGCCAGCCCCCACTGGGTGGTCCTTTCCAGCAGGAAAGGCCCAGGCAAGCAGCTTAAGCAAGGAGAGCCCAGGCAAGCAGCTTAAGCCACACAGTCAGGCTGCCTGTGTGCTCCCGTCATGCTCCCTGAGAAGGGGGAAATCTGGGGTCGAAGGAGAGCAAGCATGAGCGTTTTTCCAGGCAGGATTACATGTACAACATGCCGAGTTATAATCCCCAGCTGGGGTCTCTATACTTGGTTGTGCCCCCCACTCCTTGTTTCTTGCAATAGAACCTTGTCACCTCACCCACTCCTTCACTGCTGCCCTTGCTCTTCAGACCTCTTTCCCCTGGTGCATTCTGTCCCGAGTGGGATGCAGGTTTCCTAACTCCCCTTCTGCTCTCTCTGGATCAAGGCTGTACACCTGCTAGTCTCTGAGGGAAGGAGACGAGTAACCAAAGCTGTAAATATATGACTTTGGTTACCTATCGCCTTCCCCATGGAGACCAGCTGATCTACCTTAAGAGCTGATGATATTTGGGAATGGGTAAGGTGAGGAGCTTGCCTGCTGAAGAGGTGTGGAAACTGCAACCATTCTGGGGCAGAAAGGAGGAAATGGAAGCTTGAGGGAGCATGTGATTGCCTAAGCTGAAGCTGAAGCCAAAATGCAGTCTTCTAAAGCTGGAGTCCTGCAGACTGATCCAAAATGGGAAAATATGCACAGAAGGGGGAAGGCAGGAATGGGACCACTTTACTGGGAGCGGGAGGTTGATGTTGGAAACGCAGGAGGTTGAGACATCCTTGTCCAGAGGCTAAGTCACTTGCCATTAGACAGGTTGCATCCCAGATGTCCTAGCTGACATTTTTTCTTCTTTTTTTTTGAGGGGAGGAAAAAGTTCGTTTTACATAACTGAATGGAAAATAATTCATGAAATAGTAAATAAAGTTTAATACAGTCTCGTGCGCCCTGAAGGAAGCAGTGCCCGATTTGGAGGGGTGGTTGCTATGTCCAGATAGTCTCCTATTTGGAACTTCTGTGACTGCAGTGTCATGGAGTCATCAGTCCCCTTCCTCCCGGACATGGTGCTGCCAGTCTGCTTTCCTTGATAGCCAGGCTATTTTAGGATCTGTAAAAACAATTGCAAAACTGAAGGGTGTACCCTCCTTTCTAGCTTCTGGGTAGACCTCTACTAAATTAGTCGGTTCTTTCAAAGTTGCATCCATACAAGTGTAGATGTGCAGTTCGCTGGACGGTATGTTTCTGCGGGGGAATTCGTCTCTTTGGTGGTGGCCGCCGTTATTGGTGGTGAAAACACACAGTGGCGGTGGGCGCATTGTCGATACAGTCTCATATGCGTGCCTTCCTCTGAACACTGAAGAATTCGTTATATTCATATGTGTTACTTAAGATTTTCGTTACGTAGGCTGCCTGCCTGGTGTCCTGTATCATACCTACGCCAGTGTGGTAGGAAGAGTAGTGGCCTCCCAAAGACATCTTTGTGCTAATTGCCAGAACCGGTGCATATTACCTTCCATGACAAAGGAGAAGGTAGCAGATGGAATTAATGTGGTTAATCAGCAGTTTAACAGTTTAACAAAGAGCAAGCAGTGTGGATTGTACAGGTGGGCCCAATGTAGTCACTGGCGTCCTTATAAGTGGAAGGAGGCAGCAGAAGAGTCTGTGTGGGAGCAGTGTGAGCCGACCTTTCTAGGTGGGAGCAGCGTCAAGAGCCAAGGGACGCAGGTAGGGGCTGGGGGCTGGCAAGGTGGCCTCTCCCCTAGGGCCCCCAGCACGGAAAGCATTCCCACCAGCACCTTGCTTTAGCCCAGTGAGCCCCACTTGGGACTTCCGACCTCAAGAAATGTAAGGCAGTATGTTTGTCTTGGTAGAAGCCACAAAGTTTGTAGTAATTTGTTTAGGCAGCAGTAGAAACTACAGCCACATGCTGCCTGGAAGAGGGTGAGAAAGGCTGTGCGATGGCTTGTGGGTGGGCCTGTTACCATCTAGCTTTGCAGATTGCCTCGTGTTGTCCCCAAAGGAAGATAGTCCTTGGTGGGCTCTCAGACTTGTGCCACTACCGGACAGAAGGCCACACCTACTCCTCCGCTCACCCTTTCCAGCCCGTGGTCAGTCAGGAGTTGCAGGGGGCTTCAGGAGTTTGGTTCCTCTCTCCTGTCCCAGGGCAGAAGGGTCTCTGCCTCCCTTAAGTTCCACCAGGAATTCTGGATGTTTCTGAACTTCTGGCCCTAGAAGTTGTGCCTGGCTTCTCTCCAATCCCCTCTGTCCGTCTTTTGCCTACTTTTCCCCGGGTTTGGTCCCCCATCTCTCCCTCTGTTCCCACTAGCCTGACTGACTCTAGCTGCCATGTTTAAGGGGAACTTTATGACGCCTCAAGAGAGTTACTGGTCCTTAGCCCCTCCATCTGAAACCCTTGGGCCCAGATGCATTTTAGAAGTCAGGACTTATTAAACTTTAGAAGGGTAAGACGGTGTATATCTGCTGTATAATCTATTCTATCTCTAGCAGATATGGAGCAGGAACACATTAACATTTCTTCAGTGAAACTCCTGAATGTCCACATGAAGTGGGATAAAGACAGACTGTAAATATTTTGCTAGTTCAGTTCCAGTTAGACTGCCAAATAATGGCACCAACATTATCTTTTTAAAAACAAACCTTTTGGTTTTCAGAGCTGTTGGGGTTTCAGAATTGTAGGTAAGGGATGATGAGCTTCTACGTGGAATGTTTCAGCGTTGAAAGCAAAACTTAAAACCAAATGTTGGTTGTCAGATATCACTACCACAATTCTCCTAAAGTCCCTGTTGACTCTTTCTGTCCCTGGGCTGTCCTGTCACCATGTGCCTGGGGCCCCTTGGAAACTCCCAAACAGCCTTCTCCACGGTTTCCTGAACGCTTGCTTGCATCAGGCTGCGGGGTAGTTTAGCATCTTGTTTTAAATGCCCCTTCTCAGCTTGCCCAGGACCTTACAATCACATAACCAAGAGATTCATTGGAGTGTCTTCCCCAGGAAAGTCCAGTCTTCCCAGAGTACAGAAAATAGCTCTGGGTTCTTTTCTTCACTGTATAGTTTACAATGATTATGTTCTTTGTATGGATGTGCCTGAATTTATGTGGCCATTTCTCTAATATTAACATTTAGGTTATTTTTAATCTTTCACTAATATATAGCTCTGCTGCAGAGAATGTCCAGGAACATTTTTTACCTCTAGATATTTCCTTAAGATAGAGTCCTAAAGGTGGAACTAAAGTAAACAGACATAATACAAGATATTCCATTAAACTTGAATTGTAGATAAGCAATGGATAATTCTTAATAAGTATGTCCTATGCAGTTTGCTAAATCTGGCAACTCTAATCCAAGGGTATTAATATCTTTAAGCCTTTGACACATTTTTTTCCAAACCACTTTTCAGGAAGATTTTGTTCATTTATATTTTCACTGGCAGGCCTTGAGGTACATCCTGATCAACAACAACCACTAAGATTTAAAAACCAACTGAACTAATTTCTTAGGAAAAAGTGTCTTTTTACCACTTTGCATTTCTTTGCTTAGTGGAAGGCTAAACATTTTATATTTATTAGTATTCTTTTGTATGGTATCCAAAATTTTGATCTCCCACCCCATCTGGAAAAATTCATTTTCCATTTATGCATATTTATATACACAGTATTTTCCTAATATATGTAAATTATAAAACATAGCCCCATATAAAGATTTTTAAAGGACAGGTTGAAAAATAGTTCTAATATTTTCTTGCCACACACCCCGGAGTTCACCTTGGATCTCCCTACCCTCCCCTCATCTATTCATATTCTATGTTCTTCTCCCCTCTCCCCTTGAGGATTTTAGTGCTTTTCTTATATATTAACCTTTTTAAGAGCGGTCACTTTGTGGCATTTTCCTTACTTTTTTTTAAATGCTGTATGTGGTGCTTTTTGAGACAAAACTTTAAAAGGGTTGTAATTATCAATCTTTCCTGTTTGGGTTTCTTGTTTTTCTTTTATCCCTGGAAAGGCCTTTTTTAACCTTCGATCAAATAATACTCACCTGCATCCTCCTCCAGTAAGTTCCTGGTTTGATTTGTGTCTTAGAGTTCACTTGAATTCACCTGCAATATTTCTGAATGTGTGGTGTGAAATAGGATTCTAACTTCGATAACTTACTAGAAAGGATTCTTAAATATTTCTGATCTAAAGACCGTCGACATGTTTATCAGTTTTTCAAGATGTGATGCTGAAAACCACTTATATTAAGATCTATAGATCTGTTTTGGGGTTATTGTGGTTGGGGGAATGCCTGCCTTTGAAGAGAGCTTTCCTGAAAGTTGTTGTGTTCAGAGTCTTCTACAGTAATTATGGCCCATCAGCAGCTTATGAACGGTGTACTTTCAGGGCAGGTCAGAAGTTCATATAAACATTCCAGGATACCAGCACAGGATGTTAAGTTTTGATTCTGGGCAGAGACCGCCTGTCTGTATATTAGATGTTGCAGACCTAAAGTCCTTTTATAATCTGGGGACACACACATTTTATAGTAGGTCTTCCCTGTATGGAAATAGAGTCCAAAGTAGTGAACAAACCCACTGGTACATTTTGGATTGGTTCTAGATGGGTACCATTAACTTTGCCATTTAAACTGTGGTCTGTGGACCAGCAACCTTGCCACCCTCTCTGATCGTTTGCTTGCTGCTTTGTGTTTTTATAAAAGGGCAAAAGCCCCGCACCTATACCCATCAAACTATCTCTCAGTGATTCCTAGTCACGTTACAGTTTGAGAAACACTGCCATAAACCACAGAGACTTAAATTATTTAAAAGTATGTGTGGCTTAGAATTGGAACTAATAAGGCAGCTTGAAGGGTCAGGCAGGCAGTGCTTATGCCTTGTCATCCGGGATATCTGTGTCCCTTCGTGTTTGTGCTATTCTCTTCTTTAGTCAACTGGCTTTGCCATATGCCTCCATTACTGCTTTGTCGTATGTTGTCCTGGCATAGTCCAGTTCTGCCTCGTGACCTCTCTGGCAGTTGGTGTTGCTTCTCCAGAGAAGTGGCATAAACAGTAAGGAGGTTTATATGTCACTAACAAGATAGGCAGAAGACGGGTGGTTCCAGGATCAAATCAGTGGTTCTGGGATGACCTCAAGGGCTCTGGCTCTTTCCATCTTTCTGCCCCAACATCCTTAGGGGGTTGGTTTTTCCTCAGGTCTATCACCTAACAGTTACAAGATGGCTAGTGCAGCTCCAGGCCACATGTCCAGAGGTAGGACGTGTCCTTTCCTTTTTTCCACTCCCCGCCCTCCCCACCCCCCGCCCCGCCAATTAGGAAGGAAAATCTTCTCTGAAGCCTTGCAGCAGACTTCCCATATAGTCCCAAAGTTTGGATCTGTTCACATGTGTAAGCCCTAGCTGCAAGGGAGGCTGGGAAATCAGTATTGGCACATTCATTCACCGTAGTGGTAGGTAGCCTTTGTCTGAAAGGAACTATACTAGGAAGGAGGGGGAATGAATGGCTCTTAGAAAGACAGCCCAGAGCAACTGCCACATGGCCTTTAGATTTGATTTTTATTCTTGTTGACAAATTCTTTTCATGTTTTCTCTCCTGCATTCATTACCCCCCTTCTTTCTTTCCCACTCTATCCTGCTGTGTGTGTGTGTGTGTGTGTGTGTGTGTGTGTGTGTGTGAACTCCATTTCCTGGAAGAGAGAATCTAATTGGTCTGCTCCTAATTTTTAAGTTTGTTTATTTTATTTTGAGAGAGTGAGAGTGTGAGCAGGGGAGGGGCAGGGAGAGAGAGAATCCCAAGCAGGCTCTGTGTTGTCAGCACAGAGCCCGATGCGGGGCTCAAACTCACCAACAGTGACATCATGATGTGAGCCAAAGTCTAGAGTTGGATGCTTAACTGACTGAGTCACCCAGGTGCCCTGGGCTGCTCCTAATTTTTGAGCTAAGTTCCCCAGGCCTACAAAGAGATGTTAAGTGCAAAAGAAATGGAAATTAAAGACCTTTCATTTACTCACGGCTGTGGATTAGCTGCCCTTGGGTCACACAAGGGCCAGTTAGCTGTGGTGAGAGGACCATGTGATTAAAAAAAAAAAAAAAATGTTCTCCTCTGTACTGTGGACCTTCAGACACCAATGTTGGCATCTGTGAATAAGGAAAACAGGCGCTGAAGAGGCAGAGGTGGATATGGGAGAATGGTCGGTGGTTAGAATAGAAGCAAATAACAGGAATCTGGGCCCTGCCTTTGTCTCAGGTGGAGAAGGTGCCCCTGGTCCTAGTGCATCATAGGCAGCTGTGTTTCTTTACAGGGGGGCTGGTCCTCCCCCTGCCGGTGCTGGCGGGCTGGACAGATAATGATTGGCAGCAGACTCTGCCTAGTGATAGTTATAAACAGGCCAGACTCCTAAAGAACAAGGAGAGCAGACCTGTCCAGGATTCAGTAGTGCTGGGTTATGAGTGAGTTTCCAGAGATTTAGGGTCTAAAACAGGGTCTTCCCTTCCTTGGCAGGCAGTAAATGAGGAAAAGTGGGCTCCAGGCCTAGAAGAGTATATGTGGGGCTCTCTAAGCTGGGACCCCCCTCTGGGGCTTCAATAAGGAAAGGAACAAAGGGCCCAGATTCCCTTGCCCTGGAAGCAGTATCTGTGTCTCAGTTCTGGGCCTATCACTAGAAAGTTGGTAGGGTACCTGGGAGCTTCTGGTAAGGCCCTCTTGTAGGGATAGTGTCCTGGGGTTCAGGGTGAACTGGGGCCTGACCGGCAGAGAAGCTTCTGTGGGGCTGTCCTGTGCTGTGGTACAGCAGAACGATATGACCTTAGGAGATGAAATGTCATCTCTCACATTGGGTAGATAGGGCCAACCTCAGGGTCCGTACTAGCAGAGGATGAAGCTGAGACTCTGGCTGGAGGGCTGAGGCATCTCTCCTGTGCTGGGAATGGAACTGAGTTCTACCAAGGGGCTGACTCCTTCATTTCCCTGCAGCCACCTCCTCGGCCTGTGGTGAAGTGCTGATGATGCCCTCAGGGAGAGCATGGCCATTTCTGGTCAAGAGCTCCTCATTCCCACCAGATGGTCCTGAAGGCCAGAAAGGAGACCAGTGCTCATCAGTGGCCCTGACCACAGGAGCTGGTGCCACCATGGGCACTTCCAGGAATCTGGCTATACCTTGAGTGAGGCTCTTCCATGGTCTAGAAGGGGTATCCCTAATCTTCTATACCTGCTTGCCTTGGCTGGGCAGAGGCTGGTTGGGTAGATCCAGGGCTGGACTGGCAGGGTGGAGCCCATAGAGGGTCCGGTCTTCCAGCTTCCAGTGGGGACAGCCAGCTAGCGAGGTGGTGACTCTGGTACCTGGGTAAGGCCCAAGAGCTATCAGAGCCAGCAGGGTCTCCAGATGGAGCAGCTCTGGGTGCTTCTCTAACCGGTCAGTACCTACCCCTCCTCTCCTCTCACAAAGTGCTAGGTCTGTCCTGCTGTTTAATGGCTTTGGATGTGGGTCACGGGAATCCAGGGTAAAGACCTGAGCTTCAGGGGCTCAAGGAGAAGTCTAAGGAAAGGCTGGCAAACCCAGCAGCAGTAGAGTGAGGGCAGGTCAGGGTGAGGGAGGAGGAGGTGGACAGAGAACCCACAGCAGAACTGTTCTCCAGGCCCCACTAAGGAAGCAGGGTTCACAGAGTGGCTTGGCCATCCAGCAGGAGCCCAGACTTTTCTCCCCAAGGTTACAGGTGTCCTGGTCAGCGTGCTTGGGCAACACTGAACTTGGGTGAGACATCGTGGGAGGCAGGAATGAGTCAAGAGGCCAGCACTCTGCCACTTGCATGTGGCTTTGAATGAATCTTTTCCCCTCCTCTGGGACTCTTTCCCTACTGGAAGTGACCGCTGCTTTGACAATCTGCCTGCAAGATCTGGCCAAGCATTCCAGCGCTGGCTTTTTGGTAGGCACCAGTCATTGCCTTCCACAGCTTAGGCCTTGTGGTCTCCAAAGTGGAAACAGATTAGGGAGCTTCTCTAGGGGCAGCTGCCCCACAGTCTGGGCTTGGTAGAAGCTGACCTCCCAGAAGCAGTGGAATGTCATGGCAGGGAAAATGAGGGGAAATCCAGGACATGTACTCACCTCTGACAGCCTGCAGTAGCTTTGGGCGCCCCCAAGTCCCTTCTTCACTAGTCTCTCAAGAAACAAAGTGGCCTGGGCCCAGGAGGGCACATGGCCGCCCCCCTCCTCGTTCCACTGCCTTGTCACAGATGGTGGCTTCTTCAGCTCCCAGCTTCTCAAACAAAGCCCTGTCATTCCTGCCAGATTCAGTGTGCAGTCTTTCATTCTGGCCAAAGAGGCAAATCTGTTTACCATACTGAAAAGCCAGAGGAGTTACAAGAAAAGGTAGGGAGAAAAGGCTGTTCTCTGAATTACGAACTGTGAGCTTGTTTCTTATGCCAGGTGATTTGTCTCTGGATCTTTATTCTCCACCCGGGGGCCTAGAACTAAGATGGATCAGGATAAATGTGTGTTGCACCTCTTCATTTTGGAAAGTTTCAGGGATTTTATAGGGAAATCTTTTTCTCTGAATCTTGAGCGAAGGGGAAACTTTGTGCTTGTATTTCAAGGTGGGCGGGGGGAAGAATGGCTTATGTGAACCAGTTCCCAGTGTGTTTCTTGCCTTTCCTTTGAGTGAGAGCTGAAAGTCATAGCTGTCGGCACCACTCTGCCCCACCCCACCACGTGCTTCCCTCCCAAGAGGCTCCTTCCCTGAGCAGGGCCCAAGTGCCTGTCAGGTTCTTTGTTCCTATGCAGTACTGGATAAAGCCACTAGGTGGGAGTCAGGGATAAATGCTAGAAAGTCTGAATCCCAAGTCCCAAGGAAGAAGGTACAGGCTTTATACAAGGAAAAATAGCTTTGTTTCAATTAGAGAGATGGCCTAAGCTCCTTTCATTAATGAAACTGGTGGGCAGTGTACCTGGGTCAGTTGGCGGAGTTCTTTCCCATTTTCCTTGGAACCTGCTAGACAAAGGGCAAGCCAGAGAGGCCTCTGCTTTTTGTGTTGGGGGAGAGGAAATGGGAGGGCTGAGGGCTGGTCCTGGGAGCATAGACCTGGCCTTCCATTGTCAAAAAGAAGACCTCTCCAGACCCCTTAAGTGCAGTGCATCTTGCTGGGGCGTTATTAGGATGGCTCCCTCCATTCCAGGAGGCATTTCCTGGCCCTGTGTTGCCAGGCCCTGCCCTGGAGTAACCACCTGTACCTTGGATTTTTTTTTTTAATACATTTTTCCTGGCATAGCTTCTCAGAGAGGTGATCTTTCAGCTACTATAAACAGCGGTTTTAACTTTTCTGGGGTTTTGGCTCCCCACCCCTGACCTCCCCCAAGTAAATTGTACCCTACTAAATTCTAGAGGTCTGGCTCCTTGCAGACCTGACTTGAAGAAACTATTTCAGTCTCTAAGAACCAATGTTTATAAATGGCCATGAATGTGTAAACACTGGTGAAAAAGGACATAAATCCTTCCCTACAAGTTTCCTGCTTCAGACCTAGGGGATGTGGTGGCCCATGTTGCCAGGTTAGCATGACTTGGGGTCTGAGCATGCAAACACCCACCAGCAACCTTCTGCCCTTTTAGGCACCACTGGTAGCCAGACAGGCTCTGGAGGCTTCACACTTCCAGGGAAACTTGCTCAATACCTTGTGCTTTAAGAAAAAAATACCTTGTGCTTCTGAAAGTGGTTTCCTAACCTCTGACTATTCAAATATGGTGCTGAGCTCCTCATATGTGAGCATCCCCTGGGAGCTTCTTAATAATGCGCAGTTTCAGGTCCTGTTTCCAACCTCCTGGGTCAGAATCTGCATTTTTATAAGAAATAGCCTCCAACCCAGGTGATTCATTACAGATGGGGAGGTAGTGCCCTAGCCAGGGGTCAGCAACCGATGGCGTGCATTTGGCTCACTGCCTATTTCTTATGCCCCATGAGCTAAGAATGATTTTTTATGTTTTTCAATGATTGAGAAATCATAAGAATATTTTTATGCGAAAATGGCCTAAAATCCCAATTTCAGTGTCCACGAATAGCATCCACATAGCCCTGCTCTTTGGTTTATGTGTTAGCCGTGACTGTTCTTGCACTTACAAATGGCTGAGTTTGGGTGTAACAGAGACCAGATGGCCCACAAAGCCTAGAACATTTGCCATCTGGTCCTTTATAGGAAAAGTCTGCCGATCCTGGTCCTAACTCCTTGTGGAGGTAGGTTCCTGGGCCTGTGAACCATGGGGACTTGGGCTGCGGTGATCACGATGCTGTTTTACAAGCAGGACTTGCTTTACAGGCAGTGTCCTCGGGCTGGGCTCCTCCACCTCCACTCCGCAGTGGCAGGCTCCATGTGCAGCATACCTGTGGAACACAAACCTGTGTCTGGCATACCAGGGGCATCCTGACACTTGTTACCCTGGCCCAGAGCCCGAGGCTCAGGGCTGAGCTAGAGTTCAGGATGCAGGTGACCCACGAGACCCCTCTCCATCCACAGTTCTGCCCAATCAGATGCTGCTGACTCCAGGCAGCCGGCCAGGAGGAGCAACACCGCAGGAACCCATCCCCAGTCATTCCCATGCCTATGTGGGATTCTAGCATGTAGGGGACATTCGTGGGGTCCCCTTCAAGGCCCTGGGATGAGGAAGAGGACAAGCTGTGTCCTCTGTCCAAACCTGACCACTGTGTCCTCTTAGCTGTCTTTTTAGTCCCCAAATGGTCAGTCTCTCACGTGTCCTGCTCTTTGCCCTCAGCTGGCTGCCTCATGTTCTACACGGTGATGAGCTGAGTGTGGCTGCTGGTGGGTGACTTGCTTTTGGGAGGCCCCAAAGGCTTTTAGGGTTGCTGTAATGACCCCTCTTTGTGTCTCCCCTGTGGGTCCTGAGCACTCTCCAGCAGTGGGTCTAAGGAGGTATCCTGGAAGGAGGACCTACCCACCCCCACCCCCACCCCCGACGCAAACACGCCCCTTTAAGGGAAGACTAAACCTTTCAGAGTAACTGCATAGGCCAGATGAAACCCTTTGGGAGTCACAGATCATTTTGATAATCTGAAAATAAGGTTTTCAGAAAAATAGTGACTTAAACATCCAAATAGCACTTCGTACGCATTTTACGAACTTCTCCAGGGGCCTATCTAACCCCCCTAAGCCTGCCTGTGGACCACTGTGAGATTCCCCTGGCCGGATGGCCTTCTGAGTGGGATGGTGCAGCCATGGGTTTGTCTTGCCAGCGGGATGACCGGGCCATGCCTGGGCCAACTGCCACCTGCGGGTCAGTGAGCAAAAAGGTGCGTATGGCTCTGCTGTCCTGTCTCACTCAGCCCATCAGCCAAACACATGCCCTGCTCCTAGGTCTTTTGGAGTGTTATTTTGTGAATTTTGCATTGATTTATAAAACACACCTTTATTTTTAAAGGCTGAGGTAGGAATTTCTACTTGAGGATACCATAAAAATATGTCAAGAATTTAGCTGTGATTTGGATTCCTCCCTTTCTCTTCTCTCCCTTTCTCTACCCTCCCTCCCCACATTCATCACATGAGATGATCTAATAGATGGAAATCCGCCCTATTTTTCCTCTCAGTGGAGCATCTTTACCCTTGGGAAACACACCTTCAAGACTTCTGTTCTCCAAGTAGAATTTTAGGTTTATCTTGCCAGTCTTCCCGTGTGAGCCTCACTCTTTCACTCAAAGAATGTTTAAATTCTTCCTGTGTGCCAAGAACTGCCCCAGGCATGGAGGTCAGAGCAGCATGTCAGGCCTCAGACACATATTCTCCAGTCCAGTGCAGTGCGCAGACCTGTCAACAGTAGAAGAGAGCAGGTGGTGAAGTGGAGAAAGGGTGTGACCCGAGCCAACCCCCATGGGCAGGTGGGAGCTAGCAAGGTTGAAAGGGGCCACCACCTTGCTCCCTTGTCCTTTCTTGCCTCCTCACATCAGAATCTACTGAAGGGTACTGAGCCCCCTCCAAGGGGAGCAGGGGCTGGGACTGTGCCCTACCATTCCCCATCCAGCCCCCCAAACCCACTCTTGCCTCTGTTTCCCTAGAGCCCCGGAAACCCCTTAACCACATACATGTGGTAATTCTGTATTTACTCAGGGCAGGAAGGTGGTTTCATTCACCTTGGATGCTGGTTAAATGTGTGTTGACCAAATGAATTCTTCCTTCAGCTTCCTGAGGCTTTTGGTGGGGTGGGGGGAAGCTCACCTACCCCTGCAACCATAGAGAGGTGTTTCACCAACACATCCTATCCTGGTTCTGGTCAGGGGAAATTCAACCAGGTGGGGCCAGAGGAGAGGAGGGCCCAGAGCCCAGTGTGTGGACAGCAGAGCCTGCTTTTCCTTTCTAGCCTCTGATCTGGGTGTGTCTCCAGGAATTTACTCCTCCCCTCGTGCCAGCTGCTGGCCAGAGCCCTCCCGCCGCCTCTGATTGCTGTGACTGGGCCAGCCTGCTGGGGACTGCTCTGCCAGGCCAGTTTCTGTTCTTTTTGGGGCAGCGGTGGGTGCCGAGGCCATGCTAGGGGGCATGCCCACCCCCAGCAGAGACTTCTCTTCAGGCCGGCAGTTCCAGGAACCCCCCTGGTGACCTCCGAGGGCACCGGCAAGGCCCACACAATCACAAGATGTACATCTGCAAGTCGTTTATGGCAGCAGTGCTCAGGGGCCTTGCGTGTAACCACATTCCCACTGTACCCACATCAAGGACCGCTTTCATAATTGGCCTAGCCAGAGGCCGCATGTTAAGGGCCAGGCAAGGGAGAGAAGCTGTGTTTAGGGGAGCTCTTAAAGGAGTGTGGGGGTGGGGTGTGAAGGTGGAGGGCAGCCCAGGGGGTGGGGTGGGGAGTGGTGCTGGGGAGGCCAGCCTGGAAGGCCAACAAAGGAAGACTGACAGCTCCCCATCTCTGTCAGCCACTGCATTCCCAGGGCTCCTACCCAGAGCTCTCCCTAAATCTCACGGGCACACACATGCGGTGGCCTCACCTTCCCCCCTCTCTGGCTTCTGAGGCAGCTAGTCTGGAGTGGGGGACAGCCAGCAAGGCCTGGGACTTAACGGGAACTGTACCCATCCTGGTGCTAAACATGCCCCAGGGAGCCCTGGTCGTGGTGGCCAACAGCAGCACCGGGCCAGACTCCTCCGATGGCAGATGTCTCCTGGGGAGCAGAGGTTCGCCCCTGGCAGATGGTGCCACCAGCGCCAAGGACAGCAGACACCCGGTGGGGCCAGGAACCCAGAGCGGAGCTGGTTCTGAATGTGTTCTTTTTTGGAAATGACAGGCTTTCCTCAGGGCCCAGCCCGACGCCCGCCTGGAAAAGGGGTAGGCGTGGGCTTCAGGGTGGGGGTCAGGCTGTGTGTGGGAACCAGCAGCTCCTCCAAGAGCAGCACTTATTTTTAGTCTTCTCCCCAGTCCCAAATAAACTGAGAGCAGCTGGGAGCCTGTGGGTAAATGCAGAGTGGAGCAGAGACAGGAAATCGGGGTCTCTCGGTAATGAGTTCCAGCCACTGCAGAAAGGGGAAGCCAGACGAGGAATTTTCTTCAGGACTGTTTCCCTCTGGCAGGCTCTGGTATTATCACCAAAAAGAATGTTCCTGTGTGTGTGTGTGTGTGTGTGTGTGTGTGTGTGTGTGTGTGTGTGTGTTTACAACTCCTGTCCAATTCTGTCTTTTTTCCCTACCTTTTTGCTAGGTTTGATTGCTTTGCAGGCTCCGGATCCCAGAGCTGGTGCCTGTGTGTGTCTGGGGGCGGAGGGGGAGGATACCGGAGCAGCACGGTCCGGTCGGAGCCGTTGTATATCTGAAACTGTTTAGGGAAAGGCTGAAGGACGCAGGCCAGGGAAGTGGGGAAACTTGAACACAGCTTGACGTCCCCAGGGGGAGGGGGCAGAAACAAGGAAGAGGAGAGAATTTGGTCTCTGGCCAGAAAAAGGGCTTTTTCAACCAAGGAATCTAACTGCTGACATGGGTGCCCAGCATGGATGGGGACATTGATGTTTACAAGCATTTTGCGTGGCTGAAGAGGGTAAGTGACTGGCTGCTTTATCTGGGTCTCCCTGGAGATGAGGGCAAGAGAGATGCTTGGGAGGGGGGTTGGGGGGGGTAGTATTTGTCCGGCAAAACCCTGTCGTGGCCAAATTCTCCATGAGAATCTAATTATAGGCACTAGGGGAGAAAATAGTCAGCTGTCTTTGTTTCTCCGCTGACATTCTGGTGAATGAGTCTCTGTACAGAAAGGCACGAATGGGGTGAAGAAAGTTATTTTAACTTTGGCACTTAAACATTTGGAGGCTCCAAACACCGTGACCAGAAAAAAGGTGTCCCTACTGCCTTTCGGTTTGAGGACACAGAGAAGCAGCTGCCTTTCCAGTGCGCTGAATTCAGACCTCATTGAACTTCTCTGCTCTGATGTTATCTGATGGTGTTATTGCTGTCAGCCCGGAGAGCTTCTGTGTTTCCGGAGGCAGGCTCTTGGGGAGAGCTCTCTTCTGAATGCTCTGAAGCCAGGGGTTTGGGTTGCAAGCTTTATGCCCTTTCTTTGGGGGACGAGCTCAAGTGCGGCACGAGCAACGAATGAATGAATGAAATGAATGTCGGGGCTGGAGTAGCATGAATGATCGCAGAATTCAGGCTCTTCACTCCTTCATGACCATCTTTAAACTGGCGAAGATGGTTGTCTGTTTGTTTCTTTTTACACCGAGGCTGAGTGTTTCTCAGAAGCAGGAAAGGCGAAAGCAGCCGAAAGATAAGAGATTTGACATTGTAAGCAGAGAGGAGCAGGAGGGACAGGAGGTGTCCAGCTTGGAAGGCCCCTGACTCCAGCCCCTGCACACGGGGCCTGCAGCTTTTGTGTGCACTCTCTTCAGCACTCATTCCGCAAATATTTATAGAGACGGGGGCACTGGGTGTCCAGTGGTGAGCAAAGCAGAACCTGTCTCTGCCCTTGTGGATCCACCATCCAATGTGGGAGACAGAGGTTAAACCATCCCAGTAAATAAACTTGAAGTTACAGATTAAGTGCATTGAGGAACAGAATTGTGAAAACTGCTCCTAGCCACATGGGGGGGTTTGAATGAGTGCGAAGGAGCAGTGAGGCAGCCCTCCGAGCAAGGAGCCCTTCACCGAAACCTGAAAAGTAGGAGTGACTCAGGTGGAAGCTGGGGTGAAGAACATTCCAGGCAAAGAGGCTAGTATGTGTAAAGGTCCTAAAGTAAGAAGGATTTAGGCAAGCTTCAAGACTGAGAGAAAGCCAGTGTGGCTGAGCTCTGCGATGCGGGAGCTAGCAGATGCTGGTCTCATAGGGCAGTGAAGGGTAAGGGTTGTGGGGGATGTGGTTCATAGGACAGGGGACTTGTGGCAGGGAAATGACCTGGGACACAGGCAGATCCAATTTGTATTTTAAGGCGATAACTCTAGCTGTGGTGTGGCGTAGGGCAAGCTGTGTTGCAAGGCAGCTAAACAAGACTAGAGCTTTGGGGGCTTGTTGGGATCAACTGGTACAAACCCTCCATTTAACAAAGCCCGGGAGAGGCTAAGGACCTCATGATTATTGATGTTAGGGATATTCGTGGTGCAGCCTGACCTTGTACCCTGCTTTCTGTCTTCCACTCCAGTTCTCTGGCCTCCTCTCTTTCGCCAAATATGTAGAAAATTGTTGGTTTAGAACCCAGCGGAAAACCCTGTCTGTGCTCAGCCCCTGCTTAGCTTTGGGATGGGGGCGCTGCAGCCAGCAGAGAGCATGCTGACGGGACCAGAGATTTTGGCAAAGATTTGTATCCTTTGTCTTAAGTGTTCAAAGCCTTCACTGAAGATCCTGGGGCGAAATAGGTGAGAAGCACGCTTCTCATCCCTTAGTCTGTTTTTTCTGTATCCAAAATGAAGCTTTTTAACCAGGAGGTCTTCCAGCTGTGATGTTCAATGTCTCAGTGGATATAACTGCACACCTCGTGCAGAAGTTTTGTCTGTAGAGGAACTAATCTTGCATGTGCTGCGATGTAAGAGAGCCCTTTCTGTCCTGAGACCCAGGCTGTGCACACTGGCTCCTGTGCATAGCTGGAAGTCAAACAACGGGACTTCAGAAACCCCTAGGATGACTCCTAGTAAGACAGATTATTTTTCTTCCACTTGTAGAGTGTTAAGGATCATTAAAAAACAAAGCATAGGGTATTGGATATGACCTAGACAGCATGATCAGAGTTATCTCTCCCCCTAAACAGATTCTTCTCTTTTTTTTCTTAAATTTTTAAAAATGTTTTTATTTATTTTTGAGACAGAGACAGAGCATGAGCAAGGGAGGGGCAGAGAGAGAGGGAGACACAGAATCCAAAGCAGACTCCAGGCTCTGAGCTGTCAGCACAAAGCCCAATGTGGGGCTCGAACTCAGACTGTGAGATCATGACCTGAGCCGAAGCCGGACGTTCAACCGACTGAGCCACCCAGGTGCCCCAGATTCTTCTCTTTTAAATCTCCTTTAAAAAATGCCTTCATGCTGTGACCTTGATCCTAAGCCCCCAGGACTTGCTGTTAGTCTGGAAATGAAAGCCCAGGCTCACCTGCCTGGTTGGCTTTTGAGACTTTTTGCAACTCGGCTTCAACTTACCTTTTTAGTGTCATCATGTGTATCTACTCTGAGCTCCCAAGTGTGTTCCCTCCCTCTTCTGAGCTTGTGCCCAGCATCCTCCTAATTGCCACACACTTGGACTCCATTGAGGCTCTCCTTTTTCCAGCACTCCTTTGCTGGCCCCATCCCTCTAGTGGGCTCCTCCACTATAGGTATCTAGTACATTCCATCTGCTTGGCTCACACACCTCTTTTCCCACTCGTCTTCAAGCCAAGGTGGCTTGGAGAACTGGTTTCTCTTGGCCCAGGGGTTTTGACAGTGGAAACACTGTCTCCTTCATCTTCCCATGCAGAAGGGGTGACTCTAGGAAAGGTGCATGAGGTGTGGCCTGGTGCACAAGCTAACAGCCCTTCACCCTTTGACCAGTCTAAGAGGTCAGTGCCTCGGAGCAAGACCAATGCTTTAAATGTGGGGGCGATGAGGGAGATGCCTATGGCCAAGGAGGCACAGAGCTAGAAGGGAAGCATGGGCTTGGAAAAGGGGTGTTGTTCTGTGGCCTTTGGGGGAGGAGATAGTGTGTACTATCGTCATTAAGAACGTGCAGTTTGAAGTTTGGAATCTGGCTTTGCCACACTTACTGGCTATGTGATCTCAGGTAGAGATTACCTCAAGCCCTACATTTCTTCCTCTATGAAATAAAGAAGATACAGTGCCTGCCACATACAGGGTCAGGTAAGATAATGTCTGTAGAATGCTTAGCATAGTACCATGCACGGGAGAGACTTTCACTAACCATTAACTCCTACTGGCCATTATGAGGAATTAGAGGGCGGGGGTCGAAAGTGGAACAGGGGCACCAGTTTGGTTCGCTTCTAGCAGCACATGTCAGGCCATTGGTTCCTACGACTCTCCACTCCTTTCTGCATTCCACGCCAGGTCTCAAACCAAAGACCTAAGAGGGGCGGCTGTGTCCCGGCTCACTGTGAGTAACCAGAGGCCCCGGCAGCTGCTGGCTCTGGCCAGCTTGGCCATGGCTGCTAAGTGAAGGCCGGCCAGAGCTGCTCCTCCAGCTCCAACAGAGCCCAGGGACAAGGTAATCTCCTGCCACAAGCATCCAGAGGGCCTCTGCCCCTCAGCTGTTTGGTTCCTGATTGACTGACAAACAGCTCACACCTGCCCTGCTTTGAGAACAGTGGCTCCAACCCACAGCGTTGTGAAAAGAGTCTCTAAAAATAGCTCCAGGCAGGGTCTATGGGGCCCACCCACTGCCCTCTGAGTGGAGCTTATTTTCCCAGGAACAGAAATACCACCACTGTCGGCCTCTTCATGCTGCTGCTGGCTTCTAGCACTTTCAGTGTTTAAGCCAACTTCCAGCCCAAAGTCACAAAGGAAAAGGAATTACCGTGGCTCCCCTATGCAGTTAGCTTGCGTTCTGGAGTAGGATATGGGATGAACTCAAACTGCTAATGCGAGATTTCACTCTGTGTCCTCTGGCTCTCCAATGGTTGATCCAGTAGCCTGGGCCAGAAGCGCTACAGGCTCCAAGGATTAACAGACACACAGGCATCCTAGCTCTAGGCCTTGACTCGCCTCGCACTGTGGTTGGGCTGCAGTGCAAGGGAGAGAAGTGAGCAGCAGCCTCTGTGAAAGTCTCTCCTACTGGCTGACCACACCCACCCTGGGTCCGGCTCCTTGGGTTCACGTCTCTGCTCTATGTGACCTTAGATGATTGATTTAACCTCCCTGGGATTTAATCACCTTGACCATGAAATATGGATAAATAATTCGATGTAGGTAAAGTGCTTAGGAAATGCATCATAAGCATTAGTTATGGTGGTGATGATCTGGACCATAACTGGCAGCTTTTGGTTACTCCAGAGCCACATGCCCACCATGATTCTGGTGGAGAAGTTTTTCAAGACCACGAGGAGGATAACAGTGGGTATGGTTACTCAAGGGTTCTAGCTGTTGGCAATTTTGTATAGGTACATCCCGTTTTTAGTCAATGTACCCAACATGCCCAACCATCCTATTCTTCAGCATAAGAGCTGGAATTCTACCATCTCTGACATCTGGCACCTGTGACTCCTGTCTGTCAGCTTCTTGGAGAGGCCCTCAGGCCTTTTTCCCAGCAGGGTTTAACAAGGTGACGTCATACTGGGGCCGCTTGCTAAAAAGCTCGTGCATCATGTAGAGCAGCACAGCCATTGGTAGCTCCCTGGTGGGCAGCAGTGTTTGGGGATCGCAGACTCCTCCCTGCATTCTCCCCTCTCAACTGATGTCACCACCTACTTCGCTGGGGGAAAAATAGCCACCCATAGATGAACTTCTCCCCTTCCCTCCCCTTCACCACAAAATGTAACTGTGTTCACAGCCAACATTTTCAACTTCTGTTTCATGGGCCAAGGCTAACTTGGGATCCTGTCCTCCTGACCTAGTCTGGTTCCGCAGCCGCTTGTCCTCTGATTGTTTCTTCTCTCCTCTCTGCCCTGCCTGCTCGTCCATGTCCTTGGCAGAAAATGCTTCTCCTCTGTTCTTACAGCAAAACAAATCACGACTGTCTTTGACCCGGTACTTGCTTCTCCAGGCTGCCTGATAACGTGTCTGCCTTTCCCCATCAGAAATCTTGAAACAGTGGGCTGAAAACTTACCATCCTACTCTTTCCTGACCATTTCCAAACCCACTGCACACTGGCTTTGTCCCGAATGACTTGTCTCAAATTCCTTCTATAATGTTCTTACTGCCTCCGATTCCCTAGCAACTTTTAGGATCCATTTCCCCCAGGATTCATTCCCATTTGAGAATTTCATAGGGTTAACAGGATTCTTGTGACCAGAGAACCAGCTCCTCACTCTGGCCTTCCACCTAATCCCATGTTTTCCACCTATGGATCTTACTCTCATGCCGATTTGACTGTTGGCTCCTCAGAGTGTCCAGACAGTCCAAGAAGCACTGGGCACTTACTTCTAATGTCTCCAGTCACAGCACGCTCTCCATCCCAGCCCCAGCACCTGATGCTACTCCTCTGTCCCTGAAATGTTATTAACAACAATGAGCCAGTGTGTCTGTTGGTATTGGCAAGATGAGGAAAGCGCACCACTCCTAGAACCTCCTGTTTGTACTATCCCCCTGGCTTTAATGTCCTCCCTTCACAAGATACCAGCACACTTACAAATGCCACTTCTCCTGGAGCCCAACACTGTCGGTCCCTTCTGTATCCAGCCACCTGATCAAGAGCTTGTAGTGGGGACCAAGCTTCTTCAAGGCTACACTTTTGGAACAAGATCTTAGTAAATCCAATGCATTTCTTTCACTCCAGATCGTCCTTAGGATGATCATTTAGGAGCCATCATGCACATCACACCAACTCCTTGATTAGGGAGCTTATAGGTAGATGGTCTTCACCATATCTTTTGTTTTCTGTGTTAGTCTGGGGGAAACCAGAGTGTCTGAAGGGTAGTTGATGGTCATGGCTTTATGGGTAGTCTTTATTAGGAAAACTTTCCAGAGATTCTGCTCTCCCATTTTCCTGGGGGAGTTCCTTCATAGCTTTCCAAGCTCATTCAAGCAGTGACTCCACTCTAAAGCCTGTCTTCTCCCTTGAGGGTGTAATCCATTCGTCCCTCTCCTGTACCACCGCTGCTGGCTTATTCTGTGACCATATTTATCACTTCTCCCTGTCAGACTACAAAGCTCTCTGAGGGCAGGGAATGAATCATTTGTTTAGCACAGTGTGGCACCTAGTAGGTATTCAGGAATATTTGAGTCATTGAATAGATAAGTGAAGAAAGAATGTGTGATTACATGAACTTTAGTCGACAAACCTGTTTGCTATTTATGAACTTTGCTTTACTTTCCCTTGAAGGTGGGCATTTAGATCATCTGACAGTGACACCTCTACCAGCAACATTTATCCTCCTCTCAGATATAATTGAAACCAGGAGGTGGAAGGCCTAAAGAGGTCAAGGTCAGGATAGGATTTCTCTTGTTGGACTCCAAGTAGTCAAGAAGCTGATTGCACTCTACTCCTAATGCATCTGGAAGAAACTTCTTTAACTCTGTGCCAAAGATTGTAAACTGGCTTGACTATTCTTTGCCTAGAAAAGGTGGAACTGGTCCTGGGAACAGTTGGTTTTATAATAACTGACAGAAAACCTTTAACTCCCTAACCAAAAAAATCTAGGGAGACTTTCCTATTTAGAAGCACCCACCTACACTCCTACTGCTTGGTTCCCTTGGTGATAGGTAACCTGAACTATGTAACAGGAATTGAGTATTGCCTCATGACCCACTTTTTATTTTTTTTGGTCCGCTTATTTTTAAGGTCTACATTTTTCAAGTTTCTAAAAAGTTTGGTATGTGAGTGGTACTTCTGAGCTTGAAGTCTGGCCTGAGTGACTCTGACCTCTCTTCTGTGCCTGGCAGCTATGACTCACTTAAAATTGGTTTTCTGGATTTGATAAAATCCTCTTGACTATGCAGCCTGGAAATACTACACATTTTCCCTTGTTTTCTTATTCAGCTAAAAACACGTCATCTCACATTCCTAATGACTAATGAAGGGAGAGCCTTATCCAGTATGTTGTTCAAAATCTTCATGTATTTACAAGCAAGAGGCCATCATATAAAATGATCTGACCAGTTGGGACAGTATTTGAAATGTGGCCAGGATCCTGAGGGGACTGGAATTCACAGCTTATTAGAAGCACTGAAGGAAATGTGACTTTACCTTGTGAAGACTGCAGATCTTGGTATCAAAACATGGGGGGCAGATGTATTTTGGAGCCCAAGGCAGCAGCTCTGAGAAGTAGCTGTTGGCTCTGAATAACACCGTGATGGCTAGAGCTGTCACACTATACAGCCTTAGGATTTCCCCACACTCCATGCTTGCATGCCCCATGATACCCCCATGTGACCTCTTGTCTGCCCCACTTGACTGTTCTGGAACCAGCTCTTTCCCCATGTTCAGAGAAGTGAGGTGCTGACAGGAGGTCTTCTAGCCTGTACCAGTCAGGGGAATACTGTACAAGTGGCCTACCCAGCATTCCTGAGAGTGGACCATACCATATGCAAAGGGCATGCCGTTTTGGTAGAATCTGGCCAGGAGGAGAAAGAGTCCTCCTGGGGATTCTGCATGGCTCCTGGCCTTGGCATCAAGCACTCTTCTCCAGACCTCTGCAGAGACCTAACATGGCTCTTCCTTTGCCAAGCTACAATGGAGGGGCCAGCCAAGAGTGAGCAAGCATCATGGAATCTAACCAGCCACTAGAGTCAGAGGGTGATGGCTCTGGGGAAGCTGCCAGGGGTGATTTGGCTAGAATGCTCATGTTTAACTTAAATTGGACCTGACTTCCAGATTGGAACAGAAATAAAAATTCAAGTTTTTATGATGGTGATTATCAGCTATTGAAATTCTCATTGTGCTCCTTTGTAATGTATGTAGTACATATTACTTACTGTATGTAGTAAAATGCTCACAAGGAAGAAAAACTTGTGGTCCTGTAGATCTGACTCAAAGCGTGGGCATCTTTTCAGGGATGATGGAAAAGTGACACACACACACCACAAGTATGATTCCAGAGCTCTTAGATAGCAGTGAGTTCTATGTTGTCACTTGGGCTTTTTTTTTTTTTCTTACTTTCTTTATAGCCTGAATATATTTTGGTTATTGTTCCCTTGGGCTGTTTGTACAGATCTTTACAGATACTTCATAGGTGTCCTAATCAGAAACATTGCCTTTTTGTTCTCTTGAACAAAAAGAATAAATTAATTAAAACTGTCAGTACAAGGGATGAACTGCTTGTAACCGTACTTTGGTCTTTTAGCTTAAACAAAGCCGTTTAAATGATTTCCATATTTCCACCATCATTCAAAAGCTGTTTGTATTAGACAGGAAATATTAGAGCATCCCTCTATAAAGAACATTCTGTGCCTTTATTCCTGTAGATTTTGAGGCTTAATGACCTAACCGACCCTCTACATTGCTCTGTGAGGTATAATTTTTTCCATTTAAAGGATAGGAAAACCTGAAATGAGATGACCTACCTAAGAGTACACATGGTTAGTACAGCCCTGCCTCCTAGACATTCGTAGCTGTCATTTTGCAGACGTCATGCCTGTGTAGGAGGAGGCTATAGGAATTCTGCACATGCATTTGGAAGCCCACAACAAAGTCTCCAGGGATCCCCTGCCTTGAATTCCAGATGGGCAAAGGGTGGGTGTGGGTACCGCAGCTCTTGGCCCCCCAGCTCCCAGACCTCACATTTGTACAGCATGTACAGACATGTCAGTCTTTCAATATAACTTCTTAAATGGCAGTTAGGTGTTTTCATGTTCTTATTACCCATTATTTATTCGTTTCCCATTCACCCTTACATCTTTTAGCTCTACTTTACCTTCCTATTTATTGTTGTGTTTTAATTTATTTTTACTACCCCCCCACACACACCAGTTGATACCCATGGGTCTATCACATCTTGTATTATCTCCTGCCTTAACCTTCTTTCTCTACATGCGAACTAATGGAGGCCAACAGATGGTAGATAGGAAGTCTTCCATTTCACACATGAAGGAGACTGAGTGCCATTTTTATCCCAGTGCATCCCACAGACATACTCTGTGCCACACTGGCTTTCGCTAATGATCCTGGTATTAACTATATAGTTGGCTCAGAACTGACCATTTTTTCCTCAACTGCCCATTCAAGGAAATCAGCAGTAGGCAGAATTTCTTTGTAACTTAGTATTCTATCCAAAACACAGGAATTCTTTCTTGTTTTCAAAGGAGTAGATTTTGGTCAATTGATTTAGCACCTTTTGAGACAAATGCATGAGACTGGGCTGTCGGGTGCAAGCAACAGAAACTCAGTTTGAACCCAGTGCAGGTTAAGAGGGAACCAACAGGAAGGGCAGAAATCTCACTGCCTTGAGACCACGTGAATCTGAGATGAGAATGCCACCAGTCTCTTTCTTGGCTTTTATTTGTGTTTCCATGCATGTTGGTTTCTTTGTTGACTTCTACTGCAAACCAGCTGCTTCCACAGAATGAGGACATGGCTACTAACAAACGTAAGAACCTTCTAGCACAACCACTACCATTTTCTATTCCCAAGTTTAAATTTTCAGTTTAAAAGGATTCAACCATCCATGCTTTAGATCAGGTGGCTGGGAGGGGTGAGAATATCTCTAAGAAGGTGGCAGCCCTCACCCGTGCCATGTGGTTACAGTAAAGGCAATGGCCCAGCCTATTCTAGACAGACAGTAGATTCCAGGGTTCAGAAGAATTCTCTGTATTCATCTTTTATTCCCCCCTGAACAAGAAAACAAGAGGGAAATTGACTAGTCTGGAGGGTTTTTTTGGTTTGTTTTGTTTTTTGTTTTTTATAACTAATAAGTTTCTTTTGGGGGCTCTAAGTGTCCCCAGATAATCTCATCCCTAATTAAAATGCAGTGACCCCCAAGATATGGAAAGCCTATTTTATTTCTTGGGTCTGTTGGTATTCAGCTCTCTGTGCATGAGGAACTTACTAAGAGTAAGTGGCTTATTCACCAACCTTTGGGAGAGGTGGAGGCAGGACTCAGTCTAGATTAGACTAGTGTCCTTGTTTGGCACAAACTTCCTTTTATGTAGAAACTATCCATGCTGGAATCTTGTCTGGTCAGTGCTCTCCTTCCTAGACACACACAGTCCTCCCTCCCGCCTCTCCCTGCCCTCCTAATCACTGAGACTGATTAACTTTTATGATCAACTCCATGACCCCCAACCATAGAACACCCCACATGGCTGCTAAATCATCCTAAAGCCTCTCTTTTCCACTTCATAATGGCTTAGGAAATAGCCCCACCTTAGACTGTTGATTGTTAGAGCTCTATACTATGCTTGCCCAGCCCTAGAAGTAATAGCATTTGGGGTCTTCTAAAAATAGATCCATAACCTGCCAGAGTCAAAGTGCTGTGTTTTCTCTGTTCCTGAGGACTCACAGTAACATCACTCTCGAGGCCTCAGGAAGTCCTTGATCTGAAAGTTCTGGACTATGTTTCATATTTGCCTTCAAGAGTTCTGGCTTTTAGAGGATGGATTTCCCAGACTCTTGAGAGCAATGCGTTGATAAAGGCAAAGATGGTTTGGCTTCAATAATCTTGGCTAAAGTTACTCAGTTATTGACAACATACATACAAGAAGAACTCCCCATTCTGTTAAGTTCTGTGATACGAGAGAGGGAGCATGTTTCACTGTGACGTTCAGTCAAGATGCAAGAGGACATGGAAATGTCAATCTGTACTTGCCATTTCACCTCCATAGAGTACGCAGATACCTTGCTTCCACACAGTATCTCTTGGTCCCACACAATGTACCAGGTAACTAACCTCAGTTATAGATTCAGGAACATCTCTGTAGCAAATTTGAATGAGAAGATCCATTTTTCTTCTGTCACATTTGTAGAAATAATAAAACAGAAGAGAAAATCAAATTGATGTATATCCCACCTAGCAGTACATCAGCAGTCTTTTAGATCTAGCCTAGGGGCTAACCTCATTAGTTGAATATAAATAAGAAATATTTCGTTTTTACTCATCAATAGTGTGAGCATCCTTGATAGAGTAGAACAGGGTAGAACTCTCCTTTAAATTCCCCTGCCATGCCAGAGTGTGGAGGAATAGAAATTTAGCATGTAGCACCCTTCAGAATTTGACTTGACTGTCTTCCCTTGGTTGGTTGCCAGCATGGGTCTCTCAGTCCAACCTCAGGTGTGGAGAGCTGAGCAGCGACTCTATCACTGATTTACCTCCTAGAGAACATGGACAAGAGTTTTCAGAGACACCCAAACCTGAGTCACTCAGGGACCCAGATCTGCAAATTGATCTGAGTCTCCTATTGCAATTCCACTGTTAGAATTAGGGAAACTGGCATACCCTCTGATTAAACAAGCTCTTCTTAATTTTTAAGATTTATTCATTTTTGAGAGAAACCAAGCATGAGTGAGGGAAGGGCAGAGAGGAGAAAAAGACAGAATCTGAAGCAGGCTCCAGGCTCTGAGCTGTCAGCACAGAGCCCAATGCAGCTCAAACCCACAAACCACAAGATCATGACCTGAGCCAAAGTCAGATGCTTAACCTACTGAACCACCCCAACACCCTACAAACTCTTTTTTTTTTAATTTTTTTTCAACGTTTTATTTATTTTTGGGACAGAGAGAGACAGAGCATGAACGGGGGAGGGGCAGAGAGAGAGGGAGACACAGAATCGGAAACAGGCTCCAGGCTCTGAGCCATCAGCCCAGAGCCCGACGTGGGGCTCGAACTCACGGACCGCGAGATCGTGACCTGGCTGAAGTCGGACGCTCAACCGACTGCGCCACCCAGGCGCCCCTACAAACTCTTTTTAAAGTAGGACAAGACAGAACTGTGTCCTAATTCTTCTTCTTCTTTTTTTTGTTTTGTTTATTTTGAAAGAGTGGAGAGTAAGAGTGAGGTTGGGACTGAGGGAGTGAGAGAGAATCTCAAGCAGGCTCCATACTCAGTGCAGAGCCTGACGTGGGCTCAATCTCACGAACCACGAGATCACCACCTGAGCTGAAATCAAGAGTCAGACACTCAACCAACTGAGCCACCCAGGCACTCCCCATCTCTCTTTGAACATGTTTCTGAATAATTGGAACGACATTTTCATAACCACGTGTCTTTTATGCTGTAATGAAATCCTCACCTTCGGCTGATGAATATTGGCATTCAACAAAATAGTTCTAAAATAATCCTCTTCTTGGTTCTGTTCTCAGATGCTTTTCAGGCTCTTCAAGTGGAGATGGTGTTTTATCCTGGTCTGTGCCTTTCTAAGGGACTGCAGTTTTCAAGATCTCAATCTTTTCTATATTGTGAAGACCTGGCTCTGTATGTCAGGAAAAGCAAAGAATGGTGATACTGCAGACTTCTGTCTGGGATGTTATCTCCATCTCACTGCTGTTTAATACTTCTTGAGAGCTTGCTAGAGAGCAGAAGTGATTTTGGTAGACTGAACAAGATAGGAAGATGCTCTATTACTCTAGAACCACGATTTGAGACAAGGGAGGTGCCTTTCTGCCATGAGGATTACCATCACGTGGACCAGTGTGACTGCTGGGGGAGAGGGTGTGCCCCTCAAGGCTGCTATGAGAGGAAGCAAGTACCAGAAACCACTGTTGTTGGTACTCAGTGTTCCTAGATCTTAAAATGTATTTTAACTATTCAAGAAAATATTTGAGCTTCTTACAAAAATGTTTATGGATGAAGTAAAATCCCACCTTGACCGAACCTCCCATCCCCAGCTTTCTGTAGCCCAAACACACCCCCAGGAGACAGCACTGTTCTGAGTTGTGTAGCCTTCCAGACACTTGGTCTATTTATTTTCATACATCTGCCATATACCCTTGGAGCTGTGTGGTACTTTTTTCTAATACCACACTGCATGATTCGTTGGATCTTGCTATTTTCACTCTCCAAGATATCTGATATTTTTGTGATGGTTCATAAATACCTACCTCATGCTCTGAAATGCCACAAATTGTCCACAATACGGATGAGCCGTAGTTTTTCTAGCCACTCCTTTATTAATGGACATTTAGGTTCAGATAGTGTTTTAAAACTTATTTTAAGTGAAATGTCATACAGTCTCAATATCTAAAACAAAATTTGTACTTGATCTCTTTAATTAACTTACAACAGAAAATTAATTTCCCACGTAGTCAGGCAAAATATCCACGTACGCCTCGTTCATACATCTGGTGCCTCAGTTCCTTCGTTTGCAAAATGGAATCAAAATAATATTCATCTTACAGGGTTATGGGAAGTATTAAAAGAGTTAAGGCATGTAAAGTACTGTCAATAGCACCTGGCTCATGTCTAGTACTATATAAGTGCTTGCTATAGATCTGCTGTCCTTTGCTTGGGCCACATGGCATTGGTTCTCCATTGAATTGCTTTGGCCTTTAGCCTATATGATCCCTTAACCTTTGATCTATTTAGAGGGTATCATAGCAAAGCAGTGAGTTCTCCTGGGCTCTGTTTACTATGAGGATATCATCATGGATATTGGGATGTTTATCCCATTGCACAGAGTCTCTGAAAATCTGAAAGTTTCTCCATTCTGTAGGAATAGTTCTGTTTCTCCCAGTTTGACTTTATTTACCATATTCGTCTTTTTCCTTCGGCTGCTAGAGTGGATCCAGATTCGTTTTTGTTTTGTTTGTTTGTTTGTTTTTTAATCTACTTCTGTCATCTGTTATAGACTCTGTGGCGTGCATTTTGGGTATTAACTGAACTTATGGCATCAACTTGCTTTTTGGCCAGTTAGTAAAAATAGCTGTGCCTCTGGGTGATTGTATGGGTCCTACTTAGGCACAGTGGTGTGGTGGCTTGCTGCAGTCTTCCCTTTGGTCTTCTCTCCTTCATCTCCTGCTGGAGAAATGGCAGCTACCAGGGGTGGGTGGCCCTATACGTGTGTCGACTTTGGTAGTGGGATCAGACGTGCACAGCTTCCCTTGGGTGCCTGGGTCCTTTTCTCGCTATTCCCTGAAAATCACCATCATGTGAGTTATTTGACAGAGAAGCATTTGACCTGCTGTTAAGAATTATTTTCCTCTCGTTTTAGGTTCTGAGAATACTTCGGTTATAATTATATCCTTGTGTACTAGTCAGAGTTTGACCATATGAGGACCAGAATTAATGTAGCAACAATAAACTGCCATGAACACAAAGAAGTCGTTTGTGATTGTTAAGGCCCTTTGTCTCTGGTATGAAAGAGCTTCCACAACCGTGAACAAGATGCACACTGGAGAGAGGCTGGAGAGAAAGGCAGTGGTGCCGAGGCGGGTGCTGCAGGCCTGGCTAGCCTGGGGTTGGCAAGCCCATTCTGAAGGTTGGAATGTGGGGAAATGGGCTCAGGAGAAGGGGCCCACCTCTCGGCCTGGGTTCCTCTCTGACCCACTCCTTTGCAAACCATGACTTGCCTCTGGAATGAGGAGACTGCCTCATAAACCTCAGAGCATTTACTCCTCTAGACTAGCCCAGATTCTGATGATTGTCACTTCCCCATTTAGCAATCAGATCTGCTTTTTCAGGCTGCCAAGCCCCTGAATGGCCTACCCTGGGCCTCTAGGTTTCGGTCTTCCTTTAAGCATGGAGGAAGGGAGTGTTGGTGGCATTGGGCCAGCTCAGTCACATTAGCAGCCACCTCTCTCCCTCTTCCCTGCCTATAACCAGGTCAGATACACCCAAAAAGTGACTGAAGCCTCCTGTCTCTTGCTCAGATCATTTTATGAACTCTGCCTCCCATCTGCCATTTTATTTCTTCTCCCTTTATGCTGGTTTCTGGTTTCTGGATCTCTCTGTTTCCTGTTAGTCCTTTGAGGTCCCTCTGGCTATCATTTGGGGTCTTCTTGGGATGTTTCATCTTCCCCTGTAGTGTGAGAACCGAGAGAAGTAAGCATGCAGCGTGCCAGCCTGGCCTGCTAGAGCCCTTCTGGAGGGGAGGGATTAGCCACTCCTGGAAGGCATGTGTGAGTGGATGAAGGGCCTTGTGGCTGGCGTCCCCCATCCTCTGTGCTCCCTGCGGTGCTCAGGATGGGCCTCCATGCTGTGAGGTGTGCCTTGGGTCTGGAGAACTCTGGTGTGAGAGTTAGGAGAGACCGAGATCTGTGCGGAACTTGTTCCCACATAGCTCCTTGGTGAATGGTACCAGCTCCCCCGCCTCCTCAAAGAGTAGCCTCATTGCCGTTGGTGCGTCTGGCAGGCTGTGCCTCCACCTAAACCAGACCCAACACGCCCAGTCAAGTCAAGCACCACTGGGTCTGGAGTTCCATTCAGGCCTTCCTGGCCAAGGGTGAGGTCATCGGGGTGGGGGGATGATTTTGCCAGCTTTCAAGGCGCACCTTTCAATGGTCCTCCTCGTAGTAGTTTTGAAATCCTGTGGCTTCCTGTTTAGGTGGGTGGTTTTGCACATGCAACCAGCATGTGCTGTCCTCACAAATTACACACTTCGTTTTAAAGTTGGTAAGATGTTTTCCCAACCTTTTAAGTGTAATTCTTTCCCCCCCACCCCCTTTTTAGTCCCAGGTGAATCACCACGGTGCTGCTAGTAATGAAACGTACCAGGAACGCTTGGCACGTCTAGAAGGAGATAAGGAGTCCCTCATTTTACAGGTGGGTCCTTTTTCATGGGAAACGGCTTATCCTGTTACCTCCGCCTCTGTAAGTGCCCTAAGTGGAAGGGAAGTACAAGAGGTTTTCTTTCCTGTTGGATTTATCCTGCTCCTGAAGTGTATGTTTTTTAAATAGACTCTTCCTGAAACAAAGCAGAAAGTCACTGAGGCCACAGTGAAATGCTGGACTGGCTTTCGGGCCGTGAATGTGTTCCTTTACTCATCCTTGTACTACTGAGCCTGTACACTGGAAGCTCTGTGGCCAGGCTGATGAATGAGGCCCTGTCCTCTAGGAGCCCAGGAATCTTCTAAGGGAGATAAGATGTGTCCTCATGTCTCTAATAAAACAGCCGTGAGTAATATGGATGTAAGGTTGGATGCTGACAGGATCAGGCCCAAATCGTCTGGAGCTGGATCTAGACTGATCACTTTGAGGCCAAATCCCCTGGAGCTGGTAACATGGGCTAATGAGCCTTTGATGACTTTCTTGCCTCAAAGAAAGGAACTCCAAAACTTGTTATGGAGAAAGATAGTCAAAGGAACATTTCAGTTCTGAAAACTCCTGTTCCTTGGCAGGACATGAAGTTGAGCATTCTTACATGAGGCCTTTTGTTGTGATAGGGGCTCTTTGCTGTGTTCACTCTCAAACGCATAAATCAAGCATTTGTTCAGTGCCTGGTATGTATCAGGCACTGTGATTGATGATTTGGAGGATCAGAAAGGACATATTCCAGTCCTGGCTCCTTCAAAATCTTGAAGCGTGGTAGACAGGGCTGGTAGTGTTTTGGGAGAGGGGGCAGGGTAGGGTTCTAGAACCCTCCACTGTGGGCTTTAGCTTAGAGCACCGGAATTAAGAGGCTATTTGGCTTTTTTTTCCTTCTATTTCATCTTATTCATCTTATGAATGTAAGAGTAATGAATGATTATTTTAGGAATTTTGGAAGTCAAAAAGAGAGTTTAACATTTTGGCCTTTTTTCCCTAGCCTTTTCTTTTTTTCCCTGTCCCTATTTTAAATAAGCTTGGGCCAAATGTGCAATTATATAATTTATATCTTTTTTTCCCATTAATTTGTTAATTAAAAAAATATTTGAGGGGTACCTGGGTGGCTCACCCGGTTAAGCATCTGACTTCGACTCAGGTCGTGATCTCATGGTTCGTTCATGAGTTCAAGCCCTGCATCAGGCTCTCTGCTATCAGCACAGAGCTTGCTTCAGATCCTCTGTTCCCCTTTGTTCTCTGCCCCTCCCCCTCCCATGCTCATTTTTTTCTCTTTCTCTCTCTCTCAAAAATATATAATAAACATTAAATATGTATATGTAAGCAACTGCAATTTGGCAGACACTAGTTTTAGGTGCTGGGGTTGCAGCCGTAAAGAAAATAAACTAAGTTGCTGTTCTTACAGAATGTGTGTGTGTGTTGGGGGGGGGGGGGTGTCTCTCCAATAAACCAATACATGAAAGGTTTCTGACAGTGATAAATCCTATGGAGAAAAGGAAAGCAGGGTAAGGATTATGTAGTCAGGGAAGACCTCCCTGATAGGAGTCCTGAAGCAAGCTAGGGAGGAGGGATCCCCGTGGATGCCCAGAGAAGCACATTCCAGGCAGGGAGGCTGGCCCCACACACACCCTGAGCAAGGAGTGTGCTTGGTGTATAGGATGAACAACAAGGGCCTGTGTGGCTGGAGTTGATGACTGTGAAGAAATCTGGTGGGGAGGAACTACCTTCAGAGAGGTAGGAGGGGGCAGATTATATAGCACATTATATCGCACATATTTTGAGGGATGTGTAATTTGAAACTCCATCCCAATGACGCAATTGATCAGAGTTTCCAATTTGAAATTTTGTGGCAAAAAGTATGAACTCACAAACCTTTGAACCAGGAACCTTTGTGGCTGAAACCACACGTTCTGTTTAAAGGTACACAATTTAGTAAAGTCCTCTGTGATAATGTTCTCTTTGGCATTCACAGTTTTGTTTTAAACCCTGAATCCTTCTTCGCATTCCGTATCTCCCTCTCTCTCTGCCCCTCCCCACTCACATTCTGTCTCTCTCTCAAAAATAAGATAAAATATTAAAAAAAAATTTTTTTTAAACCCTGAATCCTTGAAGAATCCTTATTTCCAGTCCTAACACACATGGGAAACTAATCACAGAAGTCAGAAGTGGATCCTAGTGGTTTCTATTCCAGGAGCTTGTGAACAGCCTTTCAGAGCTGCTCGTAGGTGACCACCCTGTTTTGTAGTGACCCATGGAGTCGGTTAGACCAACATGGTAGAGCCTTTTGCTTAACTTACAAGGCAGCTCAGCCAGACTGAATTAATTCAATCACTTGGCCCAGAATGTTTTCCTAGATCTACTTGGAGAAGAACAAGGCAAATCACACATAACAAATTACTTTGTTTTCATAATACTTAAAACACACACACACACACACACACACACACACAATCTTCTGTGCTCACTTTGGCAGCATATATACTAAAATCAAAATCTTTTATATCTTCATCAGAGTGTCATTTTTTTAAGACAAGGATTTTCACCCCCTCCCTTTTTTTCCACTTCTGTATTCCCCACAGTGCCTAAAATTATGCCTAGCACAGAGTTAGGGACTCAAAGTATTTGTTTTTATTGAATAAAGTTCACCTTCTAGGATCTTTATACAGTTGTCCCAATTTTCTGTGCCTCTCTCCATGATCTTTCTACTGTATTCAAGTTTGTAAGGAAAAAAAAAAAGTTTTGTAAAGAGCCCGTAGCCCTGCATGTCTTGAGTCTTACACACAGCTGAGCTACAGGGCATGGAACGCTGGAGACCACATATTCATGTGGGTACCGCCAGCGCATGGCCCTGAGGTGTGGTGCAGATGATATGTGTTAATCCTCATAATAAGATTAACCATAAAGCAACCTTCCCAAACAGAAACTCTGAAACCCAGGGAGCTCTGAAAGGTCACCCTCTGGATTCCTACCCCTTTGAAAGTACAGCTAGTAGCTATAAAAGGCCAGGACTGCTGAGAGTGTTGGGTCATGAGGATTGAAAAAACCACCACGAAGGTTTGTGTTCAAGATGGGCCTAACTGGCAGAAGGCACCTGTTTTTGGATTATAACTGGAATATTTGTACACTGTGTATCAACTCCAAGAATAGGTTTCAATAATTCTTTATCCATTTGGGAACATAAAAATGGAGAGCTTAAAGTAGCAGTATTCATTTGGGTTTTTTTTCCTTTGTAAAGGGAGCTTGTAATTTTTTTTTTTAATGTTTATTTTTGAGAGAAAGCATGAGTGGGAGAGGAGCAGAAAGAGAGAGAGATAGGGAGACCCAGAATCCAGGCCCCAGACACAGGCCCCAGGTTCTGAGCTGTTAGCACAGAGCCTGACTCGGGGCTTGAACCCACAAACTGCGAGATCATGACCTGAGCCAAAGTCAGATGCTTAACCGACTAAGCCTTCCAGGTGCCCCTATAACTGATAGTTTATTTAAACGCTCATAAGTGAATTACATTAACTCCTTCGTGCTCCAGCTATCATTCCTTTACAGACTGAGAAATCATTTAGGATAATCTATATGTAAATGACAATGACTCAACCATTGGTTGAAAACCAAAAGTGTCTAAAGGATCTTAATTTACCAGTCATTGATTTCTTTATTTGGGGAGGCCATCCATTCTCTTTCTTCATCTTCCTGCTCTAAGGCACCTTTTTAATAAAAGGGAGGATCTGGGGGCAGTTTGCTACTAGAGCAGACTATGGAAATCCTCCATATGTAGTTAGGGTATAATTTAAAGGACTTCCTATAAATGGATCTTTATTAATCCCAAGAGATCTTCTTCATGATTTTTAGAAAGACGACTTTCCTGCCACTCTATGTGCAATGTGGCATGTGTGTGTTATGACTTAGAGTCATGTTTTGGCCTGTGAAGCACAAAATCCTTTCTGGAGCCAAGTTTTGTCGGTGCTAATACATGCCCTTTACATCCCACATTCCTTCATTGCTTCAGAACACTCGCCTGATAGGTGAGCAGCCCTCACACCCTTATGAGAGAGGTAAGGTCATTGGTTAGTTTCCCCAGGAGTTTGGATTGCTCTTCCACATGAGGTGGCAGAGCCCTGGCCTGCCGGCAGAGATATGCCTTGAGGTCCGGACTGCCAGAGCGAGCTCTGTAAGAGGACTAAGGAGCGGGAGTCCAGCCCGGAGGCACCTCTCCTGACTGCTGGGTATTTTTCTCTGGAGTGTATCAAGAGCAGGAAATGTGACAACGTCAGTTAGGCAATGGCAAGGTAAGAAAACAGCTGGAGTTTTCTCCATCCAGGACACTCACTCCCCCCACCTGCTGCCCGCCAAAAAGAAAAGGCATTTTTATGTATGGATCAGTAGTATGGTTTCCCAGCAGTAGGTGAGCCATTTCTGCTCCTCTACCGTTGCTTTATTTCCTGGGGCAGGTGAGTGTCCTCACAGACCAAGTGGAAGCACAAGGAGAAAAGATTCGGGACCTGGAGGTGTGCCTGGAAGGACACCAGGTGAAACTCAATGCCGCTGAAGAGATGCTTCAACAGGTAAGGGCGTGAGGGCTGAAGGCCCTGGGGTTATAACGCAGCTCATGTGTTAAAAGTCGCTGTGTCCAGTCACCGCTCTCACTACTCACTCCCCCATCCTGCCTGGAGGTAGGCTGGGCGCTCTGCGTGTGGTGTTTGTACAGCAGGTGAAACTTGCCCCAACTGAGCTTTGCAGGGAGGGGCGAGAAGGGCTGGCCTGAGAGGAATAACCTGTTGAGCTGGTTAGACAGATTCCCAGGTGGCACTTGATCTAGCCAGGTTCAGGGGCACTGTGCTGACAAAGTCACCCTTCTGACACCAGCCACAGCCTGACTGTTGGCGGCATCTGGGGTTTGAGGAAGTTGGTTAGCTTCCTGTGTGCCCCCTTCCCACCTCCCTCTTCCCCTCCCAGTTTGCGTAGTCTTCTTTGATAAAATGTATTACACACATAATATTTTAATGTAATTTAATTGCTGTCAACATGAAAAATGGAGCTGTTCTCATCCCATTCAATTAAATCTCGTAAATGTCTTGTTTCCTTTTCATCCTCCTTGTCATCAGGTATAGGCGTAATTTACAAAGCTCTCTGCACACCACAGATACGATTTGGTTCTCTGATTTTGTATGCTTAGCATCAGAGTGAAGTTTTTTCCATTTTTAAATCTTACTGTATACTACCACTGAGAGGCTTTTTTTTTTTTTGAAGGGAAAGTAAAATAATCATTTTTCTACCCTTGAACGATTTTACCGTATGGTAAATGATGAGCTGAATTTTTAGAAAGGGGTGTTGAGTTTTTATTCAGGCTTTTCCAAATCTTTTGAGAGGCTGATTAGAAATTTTATGAAATCTATCAAGATGATCTAACTTCCTTGAATGGTTCTTATATTTTCAGCAATTTTGGGAAACACACACACACACACACACACACACAAATTCAATCACGGTTTATGCTTTGGAGCTCCTGGAATCGTCCTTGTTGCATGGGAGGTGCTCACTAATTATTTAAAGAATGACAGTCCCTTAACATGCATGGGTTCAAGTAGATGGCTGCTTATATGTAATCTTTCCCCCAGAGCTCGAATGTTTTTTGTTGTCATGATCAGCATAAAATTCAAATAGCATTTTGATAGAATGGTAATGAACACAGGCTTTGCATTTGACCTTTGGTCTTAGGAGAAACGTTTGCTTCCAAGTATTTCTTAGTTTTTAGTGCATTTCAAGAACTTTTTTTTTTTTAAGTCAGTACTTCTGTGTAGATGTCCTCAACTAGATGGAACTAGTCCCAACAGCTCAGAAGCTGTATGCTTTCTAGTTTGCTTTCTTTTCATCTCTGATTAATAAGTTACCACATTCGTGGCTCCATTTGATTTTTCTATTTAAATTGTGTGCATTTCTCTTGCTCATCCTATTCCCTGAGTGGCAGGAGGAGTTGAGTTTATTTTTTTTAAGCTGGGTCTTCTTTTTGAAAACCAGGAAAGAAAATGGAAAGCTCTCAAAGGGCGGGAAAGCATTTTCACAAAGAGTGATAGAGGTGTGGCTTTGAGGTGGGGATGGAGTATTGCAAAACTCCAGAGAACAAAGAAGATTTGAATGTGGAAGGGAACGTGTCTGGAAAACGTCAGGTTGATGTTTCAGGAAGGCATTGCCTGGTGGCAGTCCCCGGGATCGGAGGTCAGAGCATGGCCGCATTTGGTGCCTGAGCTACCTGACCGCCTGTCCCGGCTGCTCTTCCAGGGCTGCCCTACACCCCTCTCTGCACAGTGGTTCTGCTCCCTCGTCAGCGTCTCTGGGTCAAGGAGTCTGGTGTCGGTTCCCAGCTCCACCTGGTTAGGCTGTCTTGCTCTTCAAACATCAGCCCATGGACTGGATTTTAGACTTTTGAAAAAGTCTTAAGATCAATTATCTTTTGTGTTGTGGGTGAGGTACCAGGCCTGTGGTTCGCATGTGCCACAGAGGTGGATGTCTTGGCTTGGTATATTTTGGAGTGTGGTAGGTCTTATTTGTCACCTCTCAGGTTTAAAGATCTTCCCTTGAACTTACCCAAGTTATTTTTATGCTCATAACGTTCACTGTGTTCCCTCCATCTTTCAAGGATAAAACGAAGGGAGTGTGGAAGACTCCTCTTTGGCACCTCCTGAGTTCAACTCACGGGACTTATTTGAGCCTCGGCTCCCACTTGCTGGGCTTGGTGGTACCTGAGCTGGAGACGTTTGGGTTCCCAGCTCTGAAGCCCGAGTTGAACCCTCTGTGGCACATGCCAGTCCTTTCCTGAAATCTGCTTGATGCTGTTTGAAAAGGCACTTCTTTCTTGCCCCACGGTGCTGAGGTAATGCCGTCTGTAGCTTACAGGATGTTATGCATGTGTCCTCTGAACTGAGGACAGGCAGGGACTTGCTTGTCTGATGCTGATATCCTGGACCGCAGGGCTCTTGGCTTCTGGTGGTAGGAACTAGGAGGACTCCCAGCCCTGAGGAGGAGGAGGGACGCAAACAATTGCTTCTTTTTGCCAGCCCTTGGAGACTATTCATGCTCTGAGCCAAGCCTGGCCTCCTGCTCTGAGGCCTGCAGAGCTCTGAGTGAGGCCCCTTCCCAATCAGTGTGAGGCCTGGCCTTCTGACAACTGCCTGTTGACGCCACCGCCCTTGGGTACGCCGTGCCTGGGAGCACTACGCCTACGCATGGAGTGGCCTTGTCTAAAGGAGGCACTTGCTCCCCGCCTTTAGCTGACTGCCCATGTAGGCCCGGTGCTGTAAGATAGTCTCATTCTTCACAGCAGGTGGGAAATCCAGATTTAAAGATAAGTCTATTTTTAAAGCATTGGCAACTAATTTAAAGGGAAAAAAATAAATACTGTGTGAACCACACCGTGCATACCTGCAGGCCAAGCCTGGTCCGCAGACCTGTAGTCTACAACCCCTGCTCTAGCCTCTAGCCCCCTCCACTGGCTGGAATAGCTCCTGGAGGACTTAAGGAAACCCAAACCCAACCAGTATAGCCCATGCCCTGTGCTTACATAGGCTCCAGCAACCCCACTGAGCCATCTCTCTCCACAGCTGCTTTGTCCACCTCCCTCCAGCAGGAGCCCAAGAGGGGATGGAGTTAGCACCCCTCAGCCTGTCCCTGCTGAATGCTGATCTCTCAGGTCCCATCTGTTATCCTCTTTGCATTAACCCATCTGAAGAGCGTGAATGAAGGCCTTGGGGTTAGAGAGGCAAGCCAGAACCAAATAGTATTAGCACCCGCCAGTCTATGTGAGCAGCACATAGGTGATGGACGCATTTGAGGGTAAAATATTTTTGCAGCCCCCTGCAAAATTCAGGGTGGCAAAGGGGAACCTCTGAGCCTCTTTGGGGACTGCCTCTGGAAGCACCTACTCAGGGATGGTCTCAGACTCCCTGAACAGGTGTGGATTTTCCAGGAAATCCATAAATGGGTCTCCAAGAGGCCGCAGCCTAGGTTTGTTTTCATAGGTCTGGGACAGTCTGGCCTGGGTACAGAGCTCACAGGGCTGGCCTCTGCCTTCTGTATCCTAAGCAGGTCAAGGCATTGCCTACCAGCATCTCTGAGAGCTGCACCCCTGGGCTGTCTAGAATGAGCACCCTGAGAATATAGGCATGGACCAGCCATATCCTTGTTGTAACTAGCTCAGACCATGCTGGCGACAAAATCTACGCCATAGGGCGGGTTCTCCATGGCCCTGCTGATGCATTGAGGTCCCTGGTGACTTTTTCTAAAGTGGCCTCTGGAGTCTATTAGGGCCCTGCACAGCAAACTTCTCTGCCTCTGATTGTTGACCCTTCTCCAGAGGATGATGACTTTGAGGAAGAAGCTGATGCTACTTAGTGGATAATAGACTTTATACAGAGCTGACAGCCAAATGGAGCACTTTCCAGAGACTAGCTGTTTACAGATGTAATCAATGTCAAGAGCAGAAACAATGTTCAGTGTCAAAAAGAGGACAGGCTAGGAGAGCCAAATGGGGAGGAAGTAAAGGATGCAAACTTCCTTGTGAAGAACCCAAACTTTGGAGAAATCCTGCAGGACAACAGCTTCGATTTCAGACCTCCCACCTGACCTAGAGCCCCGGGTGTTAGGCATCCTCATTGTTTTGGCTATCTTTCAGGTGAGGTGCGGCAAGACAAATTTCTGGGATTTGGAGTCAGTCTGCGTGCCTTTCTGTTGATCCAGGAAAGTTGTCAAACCTGTGTTCTTATATAGTGAGAACAGGGATGATCATAATGGGCTCCATATTGCCCACTTCTTAGAGCTGTTATTTCAGTTTTGTTAAAACCGAACTCTCTCACAAGTCATCAGTTTTAAGATCTTGAGCATGCACGGGGCGCCTGGGTGGCTCAGTCGGTTAAGCGTCCAACTTCGGCTCAGGTCATGATCTCACGGTTCGTGGGTTCAAGCCCTGCATCAGGCTCTGTGCTGACAGCTCAGAGCCTGGAGCCTGTTTCAGATTCTGTGTCTCCCTCTCTCTCTGCCCCTCCCCCACTCACGCTCTCCCTCTGTCTCAAAAATAAATAAACATTAAAAAAAGATCTTGAGCATGTGGATTAAGGGCCTAAGATACCCAGTTCCTGCCCTTGAGTTGAGTGAAGGACAATGTGTCCGGGTTTATGAACTCAAAAGTGTCGTCAGCACCTGGCAGATAAATTTTCCAAGAGTACCTTTAAAGGGGTATCTCTGTCTCAAAAAGAATAGTAAACAGAGCTATGTACCCCTGATTCTGTGGAAGCACGACCCTGTCTCAGAGGTGAGACACCTGATTTGTGACTGAAGAAAACCAGGATTTGCCAGTTCTTCCCCAAACCTGCCCCCTGGGAGATGTAGGAGCCAGAAATAACTGCTTTCTTCAAGCTGATCTTATTCGATGTTGAATCTCCATACCACCATGCAAAGTAGGTGTTCTTTGTTCACGGATGAGGGGGCTGAGGTTCCAGAGAGATGGTTTCCCTAGTGGGGGCTGAGTCTGGACTCGAACCCAGGTTGACAACAAGCCCCTCGCTGCAGTGTTACTCATGAAAGCGGCTTTCTGGCACAGCCTAGGCCTCTTACTTCAAAGAGCAAAGGGATGCATTTTTTTCCTTTCATGTCTTTCCATGGCCTCTTCCTTCACTCTGGTTTCAGATTGCCAGTCTGGCTCCAGTCCTCTGTCATTGGTCAGTAACTCCCTGGGTCATGTTCCACACTTAAAGATGGAAGTAATTGCTTCAAGATGTGGCCCTTTAAGGAGAGAATAAATTGAAAGGCCACTTCTTTTTATCAGCTCCAGTCTCAGACTGAGCTTTGGAAAAAGGAAATGATGGTTTTCTCTGAGATGTAAGTTTTTTTTCCATCTCCAGGAAAGGAGGTGTCTTTGCCCTTCTGGAAGAGGTTACTGGTAGTGGTGAAGTGAGAGGGGTGAGTGATGATTTTGTTCATTGGTTTTTGTTTTTTGTTTTTTTCCCCTAAAGTTTCATTACCTAGTTTCATGGTTTGTAGTAACAAAAATCACCTGCCTCATGTACCACCCACTCCTCTCCCCTTGCCCTCTGTCCCTAGGCAACCTGGAAACAATTGGGAAAGCAGAAGTTAATGCAGCTTATGAAACCTGTCCCCCTTCTCTCCATCCCCCTGTCTCCCCACACCTCACCTCCCCCCACATTATGGTAGCTGCATGATTCAGAGAGACTCCCAGCTAGATCTACCCTGTAGGTTGGAGCAGGGACCAAGCCTCGCCTTCGTGCTCCAGACAAATGGGCTGGATCCAGTCTTTAGGCTGAGAGCTAGGGATCCAACAACCTTTCTCTTAAGGGGTAGACTGGAGTAAAAGAAGCTAGCAAAAGAAACAGAAGAAAAAAAAAAAAGACAGATCAGGAAATTGGAAGGAAGGATGGGATGGCAAGTGTTATCTTACACTGATCAGTGGGTGAAGAGTTAAATGGTTGAAAGCTGAGAAGTACAGGTTGCGTCTGAAAGTTGGGACATTGGTCCCCAGAACCAGAACTGTTTGTGTGCCCTACCTGGTGAAGGCAGAATCTGGGTTGCAGGCATCCAGACAGGGAAGTGAGGAAGAAGAGGCAGCAAGGGTTAGGTTATTCTTTCTAGAACTTGACTGGGAAGGGGTGAGGGAGGGGATGAGGAGAGAGTGCATTCATAGAAACAGTGCACACAGAACATGCATTTGCCTAGCGAGAGCACAAGAGAGTTGATGATGGTTGCTTAAGGGGAAGGCAAGGTCAAGAGGGAAAGTTCTTTTGAATGTCAGAAATTTGATCATGTTTATAGCCTGAGGAATGGGAGCTGATGGTGAAAGAGATTAAATGCCTGTCAGAGTAGATGATTAATGGCCCTACCCTTGCGAAGCACAGACTGGGTGGGAACTTCCTCACAGTCAGGACAGAGGTGAGGGGGAGCCGAGGACCATGTGAGTAGTCGTCCTTCGTCCTTCAGACTTACTGGCTGGAGGGAGAAGCCGGACCAGAACTCAGAGACCACAGCCAAACACTAACGATTGACCGGGGAGGTAACTTGAAAGCCTGAACATCAAGCTATGTGGGTATGGCATGAAGTCTAGAGACTGAGAGATAGTCAGCAATGGGAAGGAGGGTCAGATGGGGTAATTCCAGAGCACACTCTGGAATCTTTGTGTCCTTGAACATATGCTTTCTATGTACAACCTGGAAACTTACTAGGCTTGAGAGTGGTTCTTAAAGGTGAAAGAACCCAACATGAGACATGGACTTGCTTGCTCTAAGACATGGATTTAAGAGACATGAATGAGAGATGATTCCAGGAGATTTTGAAAAAAGGGATGTAAGCTCAACAAATGAACAGATTATTTTAAAATACCTTTCCGGGGGTGGCTGGGTGGCTCAGTCAGTTAAGCGTCTGACTTCGGCTCAGGCCATGATCTCATGGTTCACAGGTTTGAGCCCTGCATTGGGCTGTCCACTGTCAGCACAAAGTCTGCTTTGGATCCTGTCTCCCTCTCTCTCTCTGCTTCTCCCCTGCTTGCATGTACATTCTCTCTCTCCCTCTCCCTCTCCCTCCCTCCCTCGCTCCCTCCCTCCCTCTCAAAAATAAATATTTAAAATACCTTTTCAGTATACAGGAGAGGTTATTTGAGGAGAAGAGGAAGAAAGGGTAAGGTTTATGGCTGGAGGAGAATGGGAAAGATTTGGAACAATCTCTGAAAGGAACCAACCAGAGATGAACGCAAGGGTGCCAGGCGGTATTGGAAGATCAGCTCTAATTAGATAGTGTAAATTTGTATGGAAACCAATTGGCATCATCAAGTGTCTTTCACTAGCAATTTTCAGGCCACAGGGAGTAGAAACATAGACAAAAGACTTTGAGGTTTGGCATGGACTGGGCTCTGGTAAAGCAAATGCACTTTAGGTCTAAGGGTAGGGATGAACTGGAATGAGGAATTTTCTGGTGCAGGTATGATACACTTGAAATGACCTCAGGTATAGAATGGATAAGGAGGCAAATACTACTTAAGGGAAGTTTATTAACTAGGAAAACAGGTAAGTATTGGCCACAGTAGAAGAAATGAAAGATTGTTTGAGTCTGTAAGTGGGAAACTTGAAAGGTTAGAGGACTGTGGCCAAAGGAGACTGTATCAGAGCTGAAGATTTTAGAAGCAGAGCAAATACATTCTGGATAAAGATGACGGCTAAGATGACGGCCATCCTGCTGAGAAACTGAGGCAAGGTGGAAGCAAACCTGTTGGTGTTGTGCTCAAGAAAGGTGAAACCAGAGTGGATATTGGAAGACTAACAAGGAGGGAACAAGGATGTTGAAGTTACCGAGGAGAAGGAATGTGCCCAAACTAGGTAGAGAAACGATTGATCAAAAGAAAAAAGCCCTGAGGAAAATGAGAGACTGTCTTGGGTTCTGGATAAGTTGTCTTGGGTTCTGGAATGTGCTGTAACTGAATGGCACCACTTTAGAAGAGGAGGGCAGATGTAGATGATCAATAAGGACAGTAGTGGTCTGGAAGCATGTCCAGTAAAGTTGGATTGTCGAAACAGGATGGACTCCACTTGAGATGACTGGGAAGGGTATGTGATAGGCTGCAGAAGTCAGGATTCAGTTTATGCTGGAAGGAGAAGGAACAGTTGAAAAGGTAGGGTAAACCTTCTTTGGACACATCTGATAGAGAATATAACTCGTAATAGTGGCTGGGGACCATGTGTACCTGGAGATGGAAAGTGGAGCTGGACTGGGTGAGCTTGTTGAAGGCTGATTTTGAATTCAGGGAGTAGGACAGTACTTACCAATGACAAGGATGAGGGGTAAGGACAATGAAAGGTAGAGGCATATGCTAATAGATATAATAGCTGGAATATAATCACTAACAACTGGAACTCCCACTTGGGATGTTAGTGTAACCAATTGGAACCCTGCCGTGACCAACTGGAACGGCTATTGGAACTTTAGTACAACCAATTAGAATATTATCCTTGTCAGTGGGAACATTGGTGTGACCAATTACAACCTGGCAACCTAAAATAGCTAGAGGGATTTTGGCATTAACAGAAGTGGAATAGATTCCTACTGTTCAGGAGAGATACATTCTGAGGCTTTTTTTGATCCCACCAAGGCGGCAGTATCGTGAATGCTGCTTAGCGGGCAAACTGCATGTAAGATATTCAAGCACTCAGTGGGCTGCGTTTTTAATAATCATATCCCTAGGCCTTGACTTCTGGTAGATACTTAAAAACATGTTGAGTAAATGATTGAAGTCTGGAATGGAATGGAACAACATTTTCTCAATTGTCCGTACTCTAAAGCAATCGTTGCTATCTGATTTAGAGAATTACTTCTCTACCCCTTTGCACTGGTGGCTTGGAGAGCTCACGTACACGGTATAGTCCATCTCTAGCAACCCACAGAACTTTAGGAGTTTTACACCAGCGGTGGCTCTGGCCTCAACTTCTTTTCCTGCCTGCTTTAACTTTTATGATTTTACATTTTAACTTAAATTGTCCATTATTCAAATCGCCTCAAGTCATTTGTGGAACAAAACAGGTAGATGAAAGGATGGAGAGAGAAACGTAGAATGAGGTGGTGGAACAGAGGGGAAGGTGAGGAAGGAAGAGAGAGGAGGTGGGAGTGAGTAGGTGGTATCAGAGAGGATTAGATCTTCAGAGAGCCTTCGCGCCAGGCCCTGGTAGAGAGTGTGTGCTCAACAAAATCTTACCAGTTTGAGTGGCTATTTCCTCACTCCGTGACTCCGTGAATATTTGTTGATTGGCTTTTTTTTCAGCAGGTATTTTTTTTTCTTTTATTTTCCTTAAAATTCTTGGACTTCTTCCTCTGTTTGGGAAACCATGTGATACGTTAGACAGAAAAGAGTTTTGGAATCAAACAGACTTTGGTTTGCAAACTAACTAACGCACTCTGCTGTTGTTGACTGGCATGTGTCTTTGGTCAAGACAAGGCCAGTCTCTGGGCCAGGTTAGTATTTACTGTCTATTACTCAGGTCAGGATAGTATTTACTGTCAAATCACCAGGAGGGTTTATTGAAAGCATGTATGTAAAGTACCCTGTGGGGTCTGGCACAGAGGAGGCACTCGTGGAATCTGTGTGTCTTCTCTCCTTCCCCACCTCCACCATTATACACATTGATCTGGGTGACTACTCATGACCAAGTACGCTGTGGTTCTCACATGGCAGGGTCACTGCCTCTGTGCTATAAGCTAGTTCAAGTCTAGCTGAAACAGGAAGAGCCGGCCTCCTTTGCCCAGTGCTCAGTGAGTTCATTTTGCTGAACTTCTAGGTACCCGTCCCTTCAGATTAGCAGATGAAGAGTTTGTAGACTGGCTTTCTGACACATTGAGGGGCTTGGCCTAGGGAATCATGTTTTCCTAGTTAAGATCTGTGTCCTGTGTGGTTTGGTTTGTAGTCTGAGGACGGTTCAGAATATATGAAATCATAGCTATTGGTCAGAATGTTGATCACCATTCTTGTATGAGGGTTAGGTTGCCCAACTTAATATAGAAAGTTCATACTGAGATGGAATAGTGTATCTTTTCTGTCTGCTGATTTGGCTGGTCACTCTCCTGATGGCCATACTGTAGTCTCATTGCTGGAAACCGTGTCTCCCGTGTGCCAAGACTCTGGAGCTCATGGACCATGGCCTTTGGCCAATAGAGAAGTGTTGCCCCTGGACCAGAAATGTTCCTGGTTTTTGAGGTCCTTCATAATCCCTAGTGGTTCCCAGCAGGTATTTTGTCAATCACCTTTGTTTTTTGTCTTATTTATGCTTATTAGTTATATGTATTAATGGCAGGTTGCCGTCTACTACTGTTCTTATTATGGTAGGGCAGGACTGATAACCTTCCTGAGTCTGGTCTTACAATAAGGGAAGAACAATTTTCTTACCTCCATACCATCGTGGCTAGAAAAGATCCATTATCACAATAGGCTAGGAAAAGTCTGTATCACATAAACAGGATTCTGTCATTTAGTAAATACTCATTGAATATCTGCTTTATGCTCTAGCTCCCTCCTAGGCTCCTTGCAGTGAGACCTTAAAATGAAATTTGTTGAAAATGTGGGCTGAACATTGAGCCCAGGAGGTGATTTGGAATCCTTGGTTTTAAAAAAGATATTGTTAACGTAAGCTTGGGTTTGTCTGTGTTTTTTTGTTTGTTTTGGTTGAAAGGACCTGCTGCTTTGCATTGGAAATAGAGATGGAGAAGTTTCGTTCTTTGAGCAAAACTGTCCCTTTTTCTGTACTTGGAAATAATGGCTTCTAATGGCAAACTTGTTTTTTGAGAGCTATAGTTCACATTGTTTCTCAGAGCACAGTGGGTGGTGCCAGGGGCTGTGCTCTCCCTGAGTGACCCAGTATCAGCTGAGACCTGTCCCTAACAGCCCTGTAGCTCATATGCAGCAGTCTCAGCTCTGTTGTCCACCAGAGTTTGCCTTGTATGCTCTGGATGGAGCTACAGCTGTCCTTGTTGCCAGGGAGGCTCTGATTTTGACATCTGGTTTTGCTTGCAGGAGCTGCTAAGTCGCACATCTCTTGAGACCCAGAAGCTTGATCTGATGACTGAAGTTTCTGAGCTGAAACTCAAGCTGGTTGGCATGGAGAAGGAGCAGAGAGAGCAGGAGGAGAAGCAGAGAAAAGCAGAGGTGAGTGTGATAGACCAAATTCTGGGGGATCCATACAGTTCTAAACTCAGAGCAGAGGAAACTATCCTAATGTGGATTCAGGCCATCTGGTCAACCCCAAGCCTGGCAGCCACTGAGCGCCAGAAGCATCTATGCACTAGAGACACAATGATCTGTTAATACCAAGTTATCAGGTTTTGCTGTGGCTGCAGATTTCAGCAATGCCCAAACCACCCAGTTTTGGCTCTAAGGCTTTATCCTCCCTCAAGCTGCTGACAAGGATAGAAAGGGAAGCATTAGAGGGGGAAGGATCAGGCAAGATGTGAAGGGACCCAAGATGTCCTCTGTGGGAGCCAAGGTAATGAGGATATATCTGGGATGAAGTCAGCTGCCCAATAGGCCACCATCACTATATCCAAGGAGTCTGGAGACATTCTTTGATGTGCTTTTCACTGACCTAGATGGAACCTTTAGATTATGTTTCTTTTCTCCTGATAGGTCATAGGAGGAAGCCCATGTACAGGCCTTCTATTAATGTTTTCCTGCATTGTTCCTATTTTTTTACACTCTATAGAGTTTTTTACACTCTATAATGCCATTGGCCAGAACATTCCAGACTCCTTTTTAGGATAAATGTTTTGTGTAAATTTTAGGCTCAGAGTTGCTTTTGTTGAGAAAGAACATCCTGTTTTAACCTTAGATAACCACCTTCCATATGTCTCTACCTACAAGTGCCCATATTTGCACCTGGCATGTAAGATGTAGAAGGAAGATAGGCTGTAGGTTTAGAAGCACATTGGTTCAATCACTAACCTAACTGCTTAATAGGTCTTTGAATTTCATTCAACAAGTTAGCTGCTTAATTTCTTGAGACTTTATTTATCTGTAAAATAGGTAACTGTGTGAAGTCCAAATAAAAATCACAAAAGTCCCTATCATAGTACCTGGCATCCTGTAGGTACTTGGTTCATATATACTCCCTCGCAACATTTAGCTCTCTCCAAAATCTAAAAGTGGATCTCATTCCTTTCTATTAAGCACCCCCATTATTGTGCACTGAAACCTGCCCTATTGCTGTGTTTACACAGTGGTAAATGCTGGTGATTGAGACACTTAAAACGGGTGGGCAATTCTGTGCATTGCTTTTGAGAAGCTGCTCATTGTAAGTAGAGGTGCCAAAAGACCTCTCCATTAACCTGAAGACCCTGTCTTGTAGTGATTAAGAGGGCGGGGCCTTGAATCAGATCTTCCAGCTGTAATGCAAGCTGAGCTGCTCATTAGCTTTGTCATTGTAGGCATAACACAACCTGTTTCTCCCTCTGTAAAGTGGAGATAGTAACACTTCCTATTTCCTGAGTGGTTTGGAGGAGGGAATGAGATAATTCATGTATAGTCCTTAGCATAGTGCTGGACACATAGTAACCGCTACCTTTTATCGATTACTTACTGATTGTGTCACAAAGCATCCTGCAAATGGACATGTAGGTTAAGATACATTTATAAACTGCAAAGGTCCCGCAGAATGAAAGCTTATCTTTGTGAGGAGTTAGTTAAATAGAGTGCTTTTAAAAAAACAAACAAACAAACAAACTTTTTTAGTGTTTATTTTTGAGAGATAGCATGAGCAGGGGAGGGACAGAGAGAGAGGGAGACACGGAATCCGAAGCAGGCTCCAGGCTCCGAGCTGTCAGCACAGAACCCGATGCGGGGCTCGAACTCACAAACCACAGGACCATAACCTGAGCCGAAATCAGATGCTTAGCCAACTGAGCCACCCAGGCACCTCAAATACACTTTGCTTTTTAAATGTTCAGAAAGAAGCAACTGAATTTTCTCCAGGTTTGGAGTTGTGTTTTTACCAACGTCTCGAGGTGTGTGATGACATGGGAACATAGGTTAGGGCTCTGGGGGCAGAATTCAGTAAACTCGGAGATGCCTTGAAGTGATAGAGACAAGTCAAAACCACTTAAATTAAAAAACAAAAACAAACAAAAAAAGAAGTATAGGTGGGAGAGTATTAGGTCACATAGCTTGAAGAGTCCAGAGTTTAAAGTCCAATATCACTAGATCCACGTGACCTCCCAATGTCATTAAAAATCAGCCTTAGCGTACGTCTTGGTTCTGACTTAGCCTTATTGCCAAGAAGGGTCTCTGCGCTACATCCTATCGGCCTGGAGACCTGGCAGAGAGAGCACCTTTTTCTCAAAGTTTCCAGCAAAAGCCTCGGGCTTGCATCTCCCTGGGCCAGTTTGGGTCACATGCCTGGTTCTGAGCCAGCCAGCCACTAGGGAGCACATAGGTATGTGTGCGTGATTCTGTCTGGGAAAGAACGCGGAGTTAGTACCAACCTGAGCCAGCTCTGTTCCTTTCCAGGGAAGACAGGATGGAAAGGAGAGCTCCCAATTCTGGGCCAAGTATACCGAAAGCAGTCATTTTGCTGTTTGCTTTATTTTTCCTTTTCTGAGGGATTATGTTTCAATCTGAATTTTTTGTTTTTGTTTTCCATCAGGCTGTTCATGCATGAGGCAACATAGACCCTGAGCCGCTGGCTTCATTCCTACCAGATAATGGCCCTTCCCAGTTGCTAGTACAAACATTAAGTTTTTTTAGGGCTGTGTGACACTCCATGCACAGCCACATGACCTGAAGTGCATTTCTCCTTCTTGTAATTGAACATAATCTTCGCTGGTATGCTTAGAGCCTCTGCCACTATTTGCAAATATGTGCAGCACCAGGGGCTTGAAACCATGGCGAGTACTGCTGTGGGGACTCCATTGTCATGTGCGTGGACGTGTGTGAGTGCAGCACTGAGCTAAGGTCACCAGAGGTTGTACTTCCGTGAACAAGGGGAATGCTGCTTCCCAGCCTGCACTGCTGCTGGGTTTTTTCCAGTGAATATACTTAGCCCAAGGCCTATTGCTTGTGGTTTGGAAAGGCAGGATCTTTCTCTGTTTTGTTTGTTTTCTGGGGTAGCTGGATCTGAAATTTCCTCTATGCAGCTCAGGCTTTATCCTCAAATTCCATTTTATGTTTCAGTGAAAATTTAAAAAAAAAAGAAAGAAAAAGGATACTGTGAACAAGAGCATTGCAGGCTGTTCTTTCTGTCGGACTCTGATCCCCCTGAAGCCTGTATCCTGCTGCCTGTAGAAAGTTATGGACGTGATTATACATGGTTGTCTATAAACCTAAGGACGTCAAGATGCAGGTTTCTTGTCAAATAGAGACCATCCTGACAGCCAGCCTCACTCAGGAGTCTGTCAGTGAGATGTGGGTGAATACCAGGTTTCCTGTTTACCTTTCCTCCTGAGCCTCTCGCAGTGGCTCCGAGTCATTCCAGGAGACCCAAGCTTAATCAGTTAGGTTTACTCCTGAGAAGCAGGACTGCAGAGGAGTGGCTGACGCGGAAAGTAAATATGAGAATGAGGAGGATGGAATGTAAAAGATCCAGAGGCAGAGGAAAATGTCTGGGTGGCATACTATATCACAGGCACGTCCCTCAGAGGCGTCTTCCATGGAGAGGAGTCTGGTTTCCCCGAGCCCTGGGGATGGAGGGGGCCCCACAGCTGGATCTCTTTATGGGATTAAAGAGCTCTGCATGTAATAACCAGAGCATCCTGTAAAGAAGGGAGCAGGGATCCAGCATGTCCTGGAAAGTGGCGTCCGTGCAGCTGATCAGGGTTATACACAGATATGAAGAAGAGAACCAGAAAGAGTCTTCAGGATTTCTGGCAGAAAATGGAGTGTCTTACAGCACGGGTGGTGCTGACTTCCTTCTTCCTTCCTGTGGTTATAGCACTTTGGAAAGGAAGGATTCTGATTTCTGAACTGGGATAACCAGAATGATGGATATGGAGCACAGAGCAGAGACTGGGAAGATTGTGTTTGTTCAGAGAAGTCGACCGGGAGATTCTTACTGTTTTGTTGATTTTGTTTTACTTACTGATTTTTATTAGCCTAGGAAATCTCCAGCAGTTCAAAAATTAAGAGTTCATAAAAGCATATGCAGCCAAAAGTCTCCTTCCATGCTCACCCCTCAGGCCCACAGTCAGGAACCACCCTGACCAGTTTGTGTCCTCCCAGAGTTATCCCTGGGCAAGCAAACTTATGTGGACAGATATATATGCACATATGCGCACACATTCCTTCCCTCATTTTTGTGCAAATGCACACTATTCTAGACCTTCTAATGTAGCATGCTGGGAATTTATTCACACCAAGTGCATTAAAAAGACTTATATGATAGAAATACCTATTATTTCATTATCTGACTATACCTTAATTTAGCCTGTCCTCTTTTGATGGGCATGTAAGTGGTTTCCAAGTGTTTGCTACTTCCAATAATGCTGCTGTGAATGATCTTGCACACGTGGGGATACTGAAGTGGAATCAATGGGCCAAATGGTACGTGCAGTTGAAATTCTGACCGATATTTCCACTTTGTCTCGTGGAACGTAGAGGTTATGTTCCCATCAGTGATGTCTAAGAGTGCCTGGCCGGTATTAAGCAGAGCATGAAGGAGGGAGAGAAAGAACTAAGTAATATCATGAACAAGTTTAACAGGTAGGAGGGAGTGGGAAAGACATGGTTATGGGAGGTGCCCCGTGGTTCACATAGAAAAGAACCGTAAAGAACTTTGATGGTTAGTGAATCGGGAGTCATAAAGCCAGCTGAGATTTCAACACAGAGTGGCATTCGGAGCCTCATAAATGTCACCTGGACTTCGTGATAGGGGACCCAAGAATGAGACACAGCTACAAAAGGGTCTGCCCTATGGGGGAGAAACAGATCTGTTAAGAGGGGAGGTGGACCAGCCCTGGAGAGAACGAAGTATAAAAGAAAGTTGAAATGCCGAGCCTGAGGATGGACATACTGGAAAATAACACGTGGGTTGGGAGAATAAGAGGGGAATGTCCCTGAAACATTGGGATGCACCACATAGTCACCCCAAGCAGAGGAAGAAAATAGATGCACTCCTGTTCAGATCCCCAGACAGATGGAAGCAGACAAGGGGCTTAAATGGAAGGGCGCAGCAGTTTGGATGGTTCCTAAAAATCTCCTCCAGCTTAACACCTGAGTATTTGAGAGGTTGGCTCTTGGCGCCCCACCCCCCTGTTTGTTTCTACCCAGAGGACAGAGAAAGAAACTGGGAAACTGCTGCTCTGGCTGTAATGTTGAGACTAGTTTAGGAGGGAAAAGTGACAGGTACCTTGAGAGAGAGCTGCCGTTCTGTGAGTCCATGACAGGGAGGGAGGGAAAGCCAGGCATGGCCAAGACTTTCATAAATCATACCTTGGAAAGTTCAGAAATAACATAGAAGGTGACTCAAGAATATTGAACTAAAAAATAATGTAACTCTGTGCAATCTCACAAATACTACTGATAAAAAGGAGAAACTTGGAAGTACCCTGAGAGAAACTTGTTTTCCAAGGGGCTCGTATAAAAGAAAAGACAGGGGCGCCTGGGTGGCTCAGTCGGTTAAGCGTCCAACTTTAGCTCAGGTCATGATCTCGTGGTTTGTGAGTTCGAGCCCTGCGTTGGGCTCTATGCTGACCGCTCCGAGCCTGGAGCCTGCTTCAGATTCTGTGTCTCCTTCTCTCTCTACCCCTTGCCGGCTCTTGATCTCTCTCTCTCTCTCTCTCTCTCTCTCTCTCTCTCAAAAATAAATAAACATTAAAAATAATAATATAAGAGAAAGGACTGAACAAAGTGCACCTGCACAAGCAACAGCAGCAGGGGCAAACCCCAAACAAAAGGACAATGCTGAGGACAGGAGAGAGACTTTTTGTTAAAGTTATGTTCTCCATAAGAAGATCAAAGAAAGAATGGGTTCTGTTCTGATGCCTCAGGCACAAAGAACTTAGGACAGTGGTCCCCAAACTGCTTGCTATAAGTGAATTTTAAGGTATCAGGGAAATCAGGTGAGTTGCTAGCAAACTAGAAGTGAACCGTTTTTTTTTTCCCCAGATGGCAAAGAAAGTTAGATGGGTTCCATAAAATTTAGTCTGTTGAGGCTGGGGCCAACCTTATGATGGTTTGTGGGAGGCCAGAAGATCAAGTAGGGATTGTGTTAAGAGTGAGTTACATTGGGGTGCCTGGGTGGCTTATTTAAGTGTCCAACTCTTGATTTTGGCCCATAGTTTCTGAGTTCAAGCCCCACGTCGGATTCTGTGCTCTCTCAGTGCAGAGTCTGCTTTGGACCTTTGTTTCCCTCTCCCTCTGCCCCTCTCTTGCTTGCAGGCTCTCACTCTCTCAAAAATTAAAAACAAAAAAAATATAGTGAGTTACATCAGCTTGACCTCCTGTGTCTGGCTGGGAATGCGTTGGTGGAATAGACCTGGTAAATGTACACTTCTGTGAGGCATTGCACAAACCCTGCTTGGGGAGTCTTGTGGATGAGCTGGAGGAGTATAGGATGGATGCTAAGATAGGCATATTGGTACCCCCATGATAATAGCATCTATAGACCATGTCTAGGAAGGTTTATTGTAGAGGGTGAGAATCCTCTGCCTTTACTCCTCCTACCAATTGAGCATTTGATTTTTATTTTTTTTAATGTTTATTTATTTTTGAGACAGAGACAGAGTGTGAGTAGGGAATGGTTAGTGAGAGATGGAGACAGAATCTGAAGCAGGCTCCAGGCTCTGAGCTGTCAGCACAGAGCCCGACATGGGGCTGGAACCCACGAACTGTGAGATCATGACCTGAGCCGAAGTCGGACCCTAAACTGACTGAGCCACCTAGGTGCCCCTAATTGAGCATTTTTAATGTGTAACGTGGATGCTGATCTAGAAAATCATAAAGCAGTGATGACATGAAGCCAAAGAAAAATCAACTCGACCAGCCGGCATCGGGATCCATAAAAACCTACACAGACTTGAGCAATAGCTAGGTTGTCAGAAAAGGGGTAAAAGAGGTAAGAACCTGAGTGGTGGAAAATCGCTAAAGGTAGGGAAGGAAACACTTCAAGAGGGAGGCAAGCAGTTTGAGGACGGGAGCACGCCTGTGATTTAACCAGGAAGAGGGCCCTGGGGCCGTGAGGAAGAGCCCTGTCCCTCATCAGTCTTGGGGACAGAGCTGGTCTGCCTGGAGGCCACTGGTGCAGGGGGAGGGGAGGGAATGAATGCGATGATGAAATCAGGCAGCAAGTTTAGACTCCTCATTTGAGAGGTTTAACAATTGAGGGAAGCTTCTATAAGAGAGACAAGCAGGTCTGAAAACCAGCAAGGCCAGTGGACTTAGGGCTAAAGGTTCTGGGAAAGAGTGGCCAATAAGGTGAGCACTCCAGAAGAGTGCGGAGCCGCTGGGCTTTTGTTGTTAGCCATCAATGTCACGTGGGCCTTAACTAGGTCACCATTGGGTGTTTTCTGTTCTCCCAGTTTGGTTCATTTCTTACGGATCAAACACCTGGTAAAGGAGCAGCAGTGGGGGAAGTGAACTCACATTTGTCGGATGCCTGCCGTGTGCCAGGCCCCGTGCCAGGTGCTTCACCTAAGGCTCACCTGGGTAACCCCTCGAGGTAACCTGATGAGATAGACCCTCATTCTACAAAAGTGAAAGGCAGTCTGTAGCTGCCTGCACGCTTCGACAGCATCATGCCTATGCCCGTCGTGGCTTAGTCGCCCATAACAGGCTGACCTCCCTCTCTGGGGACGTAAATGCCAATCTTTTACCTTGGGGGATTGCTTTTAGCTCTATCCTTGATTAACTGGCCATCCTTCCTTCCGGCCCAGAGCCCTTGGTCAGAGGATTAGATAATTTTTCTGTTAATTGCCCCCATGCTAATGAATTCCCAGCTAAATCTTCCCCTTTCCTTAGTATTGCTTTTATCCATACCTACCTTTCCTCCTCTCATGCCTACACATTCTAAATCTGTACCCCCTTTTGTTTCGCTGCTATGTCTTTTGAGAGGGCAACCTTACCTACTTTACAAAGATCAAGACCATTGGAAAGATCTCTGTTAACTTGTTGTTGCTCATCTAAGGTCTACCTGAACCCCCAATATGTGCTTTGTGCTTAGCTAACCCTATCCCCAACCCCCATCCCCTGCTGGGGCCTCCAATTCCAGCTCCTTTCCTCCCTCTTAATTCTTGCCACCCAGCAGGTATGCTAAGTATTTAAAGTACCAAAAGACTCTGAGACTTCTCAGATGAAAAAGCACAAACAAACTGAATGTGGACCATCCTTGTTTAGCACCTTCCAACTGTGGCAAATCCACAACAGGATATAGAGCTGGCCTGTGATGCCTAGTAGCTCAGGCCAGTCAGGCGTGAATCCTCTACCCTTGTCAGGCACGTGTGCTAAGCCAGCAGGGGGTTTGGAACCCAGTGGCACACAGAACAAAGGCCATGTCAGAGCCCAGTGTCTCCACTAGGACTGCAGTTGAGAACACAGACGGCAGGTATGGCCTCAGCCCATTGGTAAGTGGCCCATCAGGGGTGCAGGGACCAGTAACAATAAAGCTGGGTAGAGATCTGAGGTCCAGGGCACTTAGGCCCAGAAAGGCAGCCCAATCCTCTCATCTTGGTAGGAAAATGCTATAAGACAGATGACCCTGGAGGAAGACAGCCTGGGCTGTCTGGGCCAATTCAGGTGAGCTAGCTTAAAGGGTGAGTGGCCGGGAGGCCCCAGGCCTGCTGACGATGGTGAGGACTGCCCTGCCACTCTGAGTCCAAATGGCATCACCAGACAGGAGGGCGGGCACCTTTGCCCAGCATCCTTTCAGCCCCAAGCAGCCGCTCAGACCCCGTTTCCCTTCTACACTGGAGAAGGGGATGTACAAAACAAGATATGAGATGGGAGTTTTTCTTCTTAGACCCCGCTGTCACTACTGGGGATGGGCAATTTCTTCCCAGCGTGCCTGGGCAGTCCCCACTGTGCCGGTGGCTGACCCCAGTACCAGATGCCGGTGTTTAGAATATCAGTAAAGGTGGGCAGGGAGGCCTGACAGGTTCATTGGCTGCCACCCTGTCCACCCAGGTCTCTGTTCCACTCTGTTGTGATATTTCCTTAAGTCCGCATCCCTGCCCCATGGGCTGCTCGTAGTTTCCCTCAGCCTTTCGGGTTTCTGGCTGCCACAAGCGGCACTGTCGTGAGCCGCGTTACCCAGGCGTGTGGTGCTCTCTTCTCCATTCCCACCTTCAGGCAAGGGGTCCGGAGGTGCCTGCTTGACATCACCTAGACTCGTGCCGCCCCTTCCTCTTGACCCACACAGAACTAGCCACTCACTACTCCCTGGAAGCCCCATGGTTTTCAGGATGGTGGCACTCACAGACTCATGATTACGTGTGTGCCTCTACACGGTGACTAAATGTCTAGGGAGTAGAAAAGGGAGATCCCAGCAGACCTGTGGGCGACAGGGGTTCAGAACTGAGTAGGCATGAATTCCAGGGGATGCAGCTTTTCAAAGTGGCCATATAAGGGCCAAGATGTTCTCTAGGCTACAGAGGAAGTCTGGTTTGGAATGGGAAGTGAAGGAGTAAGGTCTGGTATGGGGGTGAGGGAGAGTTTAGAGTTGGGGACGTACCAGCGTGTGCGAGCGTGGTATATGCCACACGTCACCGTGTGGGTGTTGGTGTGTTTGGGGGGCGGGAGAGGGGCAGCTATACCCGGGCGTATGTAAGAGGGGTCGTGTCTGTGCGCCTGTCTCTGCTGCTGCCACCGGGCCGGGTGCCTCGTTGGTGTGCAAGGATGCCCCCACCGCACCCCCACTGTGTGGCACAGAGGAGCTGCGGGGGGTTTGCTCAGACTGCAGGACCACCCCGTAGAGGGGGCGGGTTCAGGAAAAATACCAGGTCTTTTGGTTCCCGTGAAGAAAGTGGGCGGTCACCTCTGGGTCGCCCCCTGCAGCTCATCCCCTGCATGCTTCCTTCTCTCTGGGCCGCTCTCCTGGGGAGCTTTGTGTCTGAGAGCTGACTGACCCTGAGTGCTCTTTTCTCCTCTCTCTTCCTTCCTGCAGTCGGTTCTGAATGTGATCAGTGAGCTGCAGGAGCAGATGTGTAGGCTGCAGCTGGACATCCACAGGCAGATTCAAGAGCGCCTCTTACTCAGTAGGGGCCGCCCTGAGGAGGTGGCGGCTGGTGACAGCGCAGCCGAGCCCTCGCCCTGCGGCCAGAACTGTGCCTGTTGGGAGGGGTCACCTGTAGGAACCACACTTAAGTATATCAGAGCATGCGTGTGGGGGCATTTCACTGGTGGAGGGGCTGGGCTTTCTCCTAACCACAAGCGAGTGCAGTGGCTTAACACGGCTCTATTGTTACTTCCGGGCAGAGCTTGGGACTGGTGCACTCCCCTCAGGGTCTGAGCTGAGCTCTGCGACCCTCAGAGAGCAGGGTCTGAGCAGGTGAGGCCAACCCTTGGCCAGGTGGTGGCACTGGCCTTCCTCAGGGCTGGGAATGAGGTGTGTCAGGTGCCCTGAGGGACGGGCATTCATGCAAAAGGAAGCCTCAGGATTCCCCTTCCCAGGTGTGACTCAGGCGCTGATTCTCCTCCTGGGCTGGGAGATTAAATGAAGTTTTATCTCGTGTGATTTTTATTTTATTTTTTAAAGAAAAAATAGCATCATGAGAGAATCCTTTCAAGTTTATTTTTAAGGAAGTTAATCCCTAGTGAGAAAATAGAACACCAGTTTCCTTTTTGCTATGACAGTTAGGTCATCATCTGAATTTCTAGGAAAAATTCCCCACCTAATCGCATTAGAGGGATTTCATGACCTCTGGACCCTATGGGGTATACCTGACCGGTGTTCTGGACTTGTCCCCTCATCCTGGTGGGACCGGGGCCTGCGTGACCTGACTGGACCTGGTGATGGCAGTTGCACAGAGAGGAGTCTGTGCTTCTGAGACCTACTGTCGAAGAGGACTTGGAAGCCTGAAGGAAGGTCAAGGTCATAGTAGCTGTGAGCATTACAGAGGGTCCGCCTCAGCTCTGTGGGAAATTATCACAACCCATACTCAACCGTGGAACATGCTGAAACTCTACCCAGAATCAGACAGTAGAGGGGGAGCTTGGGGGCAGGTGGGGGTTGAGGTGGGGAGATTTCCTCCTACATTAAATGACAAGGGGGAGAAATGAGAGCCCAGAGGTAAATGTGGATTTGAATAGAGAAGTCCTGGGAGTGCCCCACGTTGAGTGGGTCAACCCAGAAAGACGTCTAAAAGAGGCTAACGTTTGTACCAGTGTTTATAGCCGATGATGGGCACCACAGACAACCTTGAAACAGGAGGATGTGCCAAAGGTCATCAGAGCCTGGCTGTCATCATGCTCTGTGTCTCCATGGTGGCAGCCTCTCAGGCAGGGCTGGAAACATTCTCAGAAAACCATCCTGGGTCGGCTGGAAGTCCCACCAGGCCTTAAAATCTAATGCTGCAGGTCATGGGTACAATGACCTTAGCTTCGAAGACATTTTTGAAAAAAGGCATCAATAAATGTTTACCTTGGCTGTAAGAAAATCTTAGTGGATTACCCTACAAAGTTCAAGTGTAAGCAGTGGAACTTTCTGGCAGACTATCTCAGAACACAAAGAGCTCCAGGTCAGTTAAACGATGAACTGAATTTCCGTGTTCGTTCATTGGGAAATAATACATACCTACCATGTGCCAGTGGTGAGCAAAGCACGCTCGGAGTTACCCAAACCCCTCCTGGAGTTCACACAGGAGGAGAACCAGCCATTAACGATCAGACCAGTAAGTATCTAATTGCAAATGACGTAGGAGAGATACAGGGTGCCACACCAGAAAGGATATACTCTGCCACACACGAATATGGTGTGGAGGTTGGGATAGCTTTGCTGAGGAGGCCTGAGGAAGGATCGGTGGGAATTCACAATTCACCTGGCAGACTGCTCCAGACAAGAGGGAGCAGTGTGTGTAAAGGCCCAAGTAGACGAGGAACTAAAAAGTATCCAGTTTGGTTGGTGCATCACTGGGGGCAGAGAGTAATCCAAGAGGCAGGCAGGGCACCGGGTCAGGCCAGGCAGTGCTGGTGAGAGCATATGAGTTTTGAGGAGCAGAGGAGGGCCAGGATCAGATTTTTCCTTTAATTGTGTTGTTCCCCTGGATGCCGTGGGGGACAGTGGCTTTAAGAAGGGCAAGACGACAGACGAGCAACCCCTGGAGAGACTGCCCGGCCTGTTGGCATGAACTGCTAGATCAGAGTAGTGGTGGTTGAGTTGGAGAGAAAGGAGAGATCCATTTCCTTGAGATAGACTTAACAAGGCTTGGGGATAGATTGCATCTATCGGGGAGAGGGAGATGCCAAGGATGGGCCCCAGGTTTCTGGCACAGGGAGGTAGGTGGATGGAGCTGCCATTTAGTGAGGTTGGAGTGTCTAAAAGGGGGAATTAAGTGTTCCACTTGGGCCATGACAGTCGTGAGATGCCTGCCTAGAGGTGTTAGGTCGGGAGTCTGTGGGGATCTGGAGTTCAGAAGTCTGGAGGTGATCACATACACATTAATTTTTCTGATAGGAGCCAGTTGGCAGGACCAATTATCCATTAAAGGAAACTTGGTTTGGGACAAGGATGCTCAGTGGTGTCGTCTTTGCTGAAAGAGTAGTTTAGGGAGCAAGGTCACTGTAGTTGGAAGAAACAAACCTGACTTCCAACTCACCCTGGGCAAGTTGGTCAACCATCCCTTCCTCACTCAGCAACTTTCAGTGGCTCCCTACTGCCAAAGAATGGCCTCAGAGCTCTTTGTATTTTCATCCAAAGCCTTTCTAGTAGGGCTGCACCTTACTTTCTGGCCTCACCTCCCACTCATGCCACCTGTCCTCTGCCCTAGCCCAACAGACTGTCTCCCTTTGTGCCTCCTGCATCCACCCTCCGCCGGTCTGCCTTCTCCTTCCCTCCTTTCTTCAAGCTGACCCCCGCCCCTGGCCCAGAACACTCTGCATTTGGCATTTGTTATCTTAGTGTTTTCTGTCCTGCTGGCTGCCCCTTCTTCTCTGGAGCCTTCCAGGATCACACACCCCTCTTGGGGTTCCTTGCCCCACGCCCCAGCACAGAGAGGTGCGCCCACCTAGCCTGCTTCCTGCTACTTTGTCTGTAAGAAGCTGCTTCATTTTTGTATCTCTGTTCCTCTGGCTCCCAAGTCCTATTTGTCCTGCACCTCCACATTTGTGCATGATTTGGGCACACCCCACAGAGGACATGGATGTCAGAAAGGGGCAGGCAGAACTAGTTCTAAAGAAAAAAAAAAAAAACAAAGTTTTCTCTTCGTATGCCTGGAAGCCCTGGCTTCTGTTTTCGAATGGCCCACAGCTTTTCCTGAAACAGGACCATGTTTAAGGATGTGAGCTGCAGTGTTGAACATGACACGGGATCTCTTGCCCCTGGCATCCCCTGCATGAGCCTAACCGGGGTTATCCAGGGAACATCATGCTCTGTAACCATCAGAACTTTGTTTTTGTCCCTTATCCTTCTAGGAGTTACTGCAAGAGCTCAGGCACCTCAAAATCAAGGTAGAAGAGTTGGAGAATGAACGGAATCAGTATGAGTGGAAGCTGAAGGCCACTAAGGTAAAAGGCAGTTCTTATATTTATGGAGAGGTGCTGAGGCCCGGTGGGGAGGGTCTGCGTTCAAGCTCGGGATCTGAGCTGGAGAAGTGCAGATTGACCCTACTGTGTGCACACGCAATAGTGCACAGATTGTGCAAGTAGATAGTTTTGATCTGGGAAGGCTCTTCGCCTAGGGAAAGCCCCCTGAGATCATGCACTGCTGGAATAGCTGAGCTCCTTCGTCTTGCTGTGTCCTGTGGCACCCCTAGGCTGACATGGGACCAGTAAGGGGCTGTGAGCAAGTGAGAAGTCTTAAGGCAGATGAACGTCGATGTTACCTCGGCTGCATCACTTTAAATTTAGCGGTCCCTTTTAATAACTAGTTGGTTTAAATAGGCATGCTGTATTTTAGCATTGAATGCACTCCACTGCTTTGTTGTTTTAACTAAACCATGCTTCTATGGAACTGGGGAGCTCAGCAGCCTGGGCTGGGGAAGGAATAGCCCTGGAGGAGCATTCTTGCCTGCGGGAGCCTGGTCCAGGCAGCCCCCTGAAAGCACACCTGCTATTTCACTAAGGCCTCTGTAGCGCCACCCAGAGGTGTTAACTAGGTTTTCATTTTTATTTCTTACTAGGGTTTTAAAAAGTACTTAAGAGTTTTCCTAATTTCTGGTTATACTTTTATTTTTTTCTGTAAGTTAACTCTTAATGATTATGAAAACAATACTCATCACAGAGAATCTTTAAACCATAAAAAATGGATAAAAGTCACCCTTATACCACCTAGGAGCTACCACTATTAATATTTCCTTCTAGGAATTTCTCTTTGGGGGGAATCTCGCTCGCTCTTTCTCCAATTTCCAGTGTTGATAATTTATATGCAATTTATGTCATGCTCTTAAAACTCTGAACATGATACTGATATCTGTATAATTGCTTGTATAAAATGATTTTCTTAACCGTTTACCAATGAGGAAGCCGAGGCACAGAGCAGTTCAGTAACTTTCCCGAGATCTTACCAAGTCAGCACCAACCTAGGCAATCCCAGCACATTTGTCTCCAGCCCTGTTGTTATCTAAGTGCACCCTTGTGTGTTCTGTGCTGTACCTGTTCCAGCAGCAGTGATTTTCTCAAATAGCTCAGAGCCTTCTGTCACAGAATTCCACTCAGGCGAGTCCTGTCTTGGGGAAGCCTTTGAAGTTGTACAACCATGTATTATAAAACCAAACAACTCTTTTTAGGTCACCTGAGCTCTTTGCCTTGGCATAGAGACCTTTGAGATACTACAGGTTACTCAGTAACTATTGGGTAAGGGGCACCTCCTATGTGCCAGAATGCATCAAGCTCTTTGCCCACATTTTCTCATTTGATCCGTAAAAATAACCTAGTGAGGTCTGTTGATTTATTATCCCCATTTCAGTGGCTAGAAAACCAAAGCCCAAGGTGGCCAAGGTGAGGTCCAGACCTGGATCTGTGTCATTCCAAAATCCATGCTCTCTTTCTTATAAAATCCTGATTCCCTGCAAGTAAAAGCCTGTACTATTCTTGAAAGTTCTTTAGTCTTCTGCATAAAGCTTGTCAGCCCCTGAAGGCAACTCATCTTCCAGGGCAGCAATCAGGGGTGATCCCTGGATTTAACGAAGCTGAGTACTTACAGGGAGCTGGAGCACCCCTCTGCCTGGCACCAGCCCACACACCTTTGCCTCAGACCTCTGGCCACACAGCTCCAGCCTCTGTGGCCATGGCAGTGGCATCCTTTGCCCTCGTGGTCAGGTAGAGGGCTTGTAGCCTGTTGTAGACTTCCCAGCTATGGGCACAGGTACTATGCTAAGCACAGCAGAGCACCTGTCATTTCTGGCCTATTCTCTGGAAATTGACACCTGGAAGCTGGGACTCAGCCACTTAGTTTATTTATTTTTTTAATTTTTTAAAATTATTTTTATGTTTTATTTTTTGAGAGAGAGAAAGAGACAGTACATGATCAGGGGACAGGTAGAGAGAGAGGGAGACACAGAATCCGAAGCAGGCTCCAGACTCTGAGCTGTCAGCACAGAGCTCCACACGGGGCTCAAACTCACGAACCCGTGAGATTATGACCTGAGCCGAAGTTGGCGCTCAACAGACTGAGCCACCCAGGCGCCCCTAGTCTACAGGGTTTTAAATAGATGATCTCACCCAGAGGCAGGCTTCAGAGACAAGGGACCTCATTGTGCTGGGCTCTGCCTCACCCATATCACTGAGATCCACTGTGGGTCCCGGAGACCAGCATCAGGCATGCAGATTCCTAACAGAGACCAGCTCTCACTTGGTCTGCAAAGAAAGGGAAAAATGGTCGTGGAAGGTCCAAGAAAGGTTAGGAGAAGATCTTCTAAGAATAGTACGGTCCTTGTAGAAATAAGAGGCATTTGGACCGAAAGGCTCAAGGCTAAGGTATTCAGAAGCCACCGAGGCTGTTAGTTGTAGGCCCGCAGGCACCGAGGCCCTGAGTGAGCTAGGGGACAGTGCTGCGTGGCTGTAGGTCTCAGCTAGCAGCTTGCCACCGCTGGGCTTGCTCTCTGGCCTCTCTGGGTAGAAGCCACAGAGCAGAGGGGCAGGGCTCCATAGGGCACTTCAGAAGAAGGAGAGCCTACCCCTTGCTGCCTCTTTTTTTCTTTACATGGCCCTCTCTTTTCCCATTTGAGGGATGTTAGGGAAGCTTCTTTCAGAACCCCTAAGGTGGGCTCAGGGAGCTCTCGGCCCATAATAGTAGCCTTCATCTGTGCTGTTGATTCAGAAGCTGGCTCCCGAGCAGGTGGGGTTTGCGTCCTGGTCACTAAGTGACCCTATGACTTGGGCATCGCATCCTGCACTCTTCCTGGTGTCTCCCCGGTAGCGACACGCAGTGATGTTGCTTCCTCCCATGGGCTCCTGTGAGGATTGAGTGAGGTTGGACGTAAGAAATCAGTGAGCACTGGGTCAGAGGCAGAGTGGACGCTCAGTCAGTGTGCCTGAAACTGAACGCAAGGCCTGTTGGCAGAGGAGCCACCAAGAGTCTCAGTGCTCGTTTTCGGTCACTTGAAACTATTCGAAGGTTAGCTCTGGCATCCCATTCTATGACCTTGAGGAAAGAAGGGGGGATGTGATTGGGCTACCACATGGGGAGGGATGGCCAGAGTACAGGCCTTTGCTGTATGTTGGCTGGCTCCTGAGTTGGTCCTCACCCCCTTTCTTTGTCTGGTTTGATGCTCAGAGAACTACCTGGTTACCCTTAGGAAAGGAATAAGATGAGAGAAGCAAGAGTAGCAGCATTTATTGAGCCCTTACTGTGTAACAAGCATTAGGCTAAGTTGTCCGTGACCATTATCTTATTTAATCCTCCCCACAGCCCTTTGAGGTCAATGCTGTTTTCCCCATTTTAGAGATGAAGCAAGACTCAGAAGTTAACTCAGAAAGGTTAACTTGCCTAAGGTCCTCCAACTAGGAAATGAGGGAATCCAAGTTTGTTTGGCTCCAAAGCCAGTGTGGCCCCTGGGATGGGACCTACACGGTTCTGATCTTCTCACGAGCGTGGGAAGGTGCGGACGGTCACACCTACTGTTACATGTGAGATTTAACCTGCGGTGCCTAGTAGAGGTGTGTGAAGCACCCAGCACAACTGCCCGTTCATGTCTACGTATGAATGTATGTATCACATCTGTGGCTGTACTTACATACTTTATTTGCAAAAGTGTATCTGCTCAGCACATCTGAACGCTTGTATAGAGGTACATATGGGTGAGCGTGCATAGGTGCTCATATGGAGGCTGGGCAGAGGCCGTGGCTGTGCATGAAGAGAGTACATGAGGGAGGTACTCTTGGCTCACTCTTTGTCTACCTACCAGTAGTGATTTGATTTCCACTATGTTTCCTGTATGGGTGTGGATAAATGAAAGATGCATGCACTCGTTGCAATGATGTACATCTGTGCTGTTGCATGAATCCCCTGAGAGAAGGAAGACCACATCCGGAAAGAGAATGTGCATTAGCAGCTCTCCCATTGCATACAGCCCCAGCGCCTCGGGCCTCAGGGGTGACTGGGCCTCAGAGGGCAGGGGAGGTAAGAGCCTGGTCAGGTAGAAGGATGCAGGTGACCAGCGGGAGCTGAGGGCAGGGCCGGATTGGCCAGGGAGAATGAGTTCAGTCTGCAGAGCCCCATGTGGTGAGGATGGCGGTAAGCACCTCTAACTGCTCACCTCTGGCGCCTCTGCTCCTGACTTCCCAGCATGTTCTGGGACTCACTCGTCCCGAGCTATGAATGACTTGAGGTACTTCATCACAGTCTGGTAGTCCCTCTGAGCTGGTGGGGATCCTCTGTTGCTCTTTCAGGCTGAGGTAGCCCAGCTGCAAGAGCAGGTGGCCCTGAAGGATGCAGAAATTGAGCGCCTGCACAGCCAGCTCTCCCGGACTGCAGCCCTGCACAGCGACCACACAGAAAAAGGTAACTGGCTTGACTGGGAGAGAGTTGCCCCTGGGCCCTCTGGGCATGTGTGTCTATGGATGATTATGTGTGTGCCTGTGTGAGTAGGCTTACTGATGTGCACATATGTCCTGTGTGTGCAAACACGTCCACGTGAACAGATGCATGCATGAGTGTGCGTGAAAGGGCCTAGAAAGCACAGTTCTACTGTGGAACCATTGCCATGAGCCCCTCCCCTGTCCAGAAGACTCCACCCTGAAGGCTTCTCTCACATGTAGTCTGATCATTAAGCTCTGGAGCTTTTCTTTGCACTTGACGGGAAGGACTTGTCTTTGTGTCATTCCCACAGGGGAGGCTTTATTTAGCAATCCGTTCACTCCTTGAATGGATACCTGCTTGATACTCATACAAGGCCCCGAGGATACAGAAACAAATCCACTAGTTCTCATATTTAGATCTCAACTTAAATGTTACCTCTCAGAAAGGCCTTTTCTGGTTATCCTACCTCAACCAGATGCCCCCAGTCCTATTTTTCTCTAGCTCAGCATTCTTTTTGTTTCCCTCATAGCACTTAAAACTCATCAGGGTTGCATTTGGGGAGGTCTCTGGGTAGATTGTTGTTCTCACTGTGGGGCAAGAACTGTGTCTGTCCTATTTGAGACCATATCCACAGAACTTCACACAGCATTCAGCCATGGTAGGCTCCTAAGAAATACTGGGTAAGTGAAAGGATGGTGAATGGTCCCTCATCAGTTCCAAGTCTGCTGATTCAAAAGAGGGTGAATCCTCAAATACTCTTATTAACACATATTTAATATTTAAGGCTATCCACCTTGTATTCAAAATGATCACATACCTTCCTCTTCCCATGAGGCTGCAGAATGATGCTGGAAGAGGTCCTGTAGCCCTATGGATTGGCCTTACTACCGGGTCCCCTCTCAGCCTCAGCACTGCTTAGCTTGGGTCCCTGGCTGGGGTGGGAAGCTATGCGGCATGAAACGGTGGCTTAAGCTGGAGAAGAAAATTAGTGACCAATATGTTCATGCCTCCCCTAGTCTTTCTCAGTGTCTTCTTAAGCCTTTGAGTGTGTCACCTACCTGCCATGGCTCAAGGTGGATGCTGGGGCCCCCTAACATATCCCAGACTCTCTGTGATGCTTAATCTGGACAGAGTGCTTTCTGTGCCTTGATCCTAGGCCAGGTAGCCTTCCCCCTCCACACTATGCTTCTCTGGAGTCCAGGCCTTCTGATCCATCATCCGGTAACTCTTGGAGCCGGTCCTTTGGTCATTTGCTGCTCAGGTTGGGTCCTGCCCAAAGCACTGAGGTTTGCCACTCTTCATAGGAAGCTTACCACCCTCGTCCCACAGACGGGCTGTGGGGTTGCTCTTCAGCTGCCAAGAGCCTAAGATAGTGAACGGGCACTCTGTATTGTCCTCTGAAAATGAATCCCTATGACTATTTACACAAGTCTACTCTTCCTATTCTTGTTGCAAATGGGATGCCTATATTTTGGTTCCCTTGTCTCCTGGACTTTTCTCATATAGACACCCCCTCTTCCTTTTGTAATAATCAGTTTAGGAATGGGGATAGGTCGTTTTGAATATTCCACTATGTGCCACTCCCTAGACCTAAATATGTAGCAGACTGACCTCCAGCTCCCTTAGGCATTGGCCTTTGACCTCGTCCTTCAGACCAGTTTGGGAAGAAATCAAGAGCCCCTATTAGGTCCAGAGTGAGAGCAGGCCTTAGGTTGCCCACAACAGACTGACACAAGTGCCTGGGCCCATAGAGATATTCTGTGGGTTTCTGAAATAAGATAGTTTTCCTTAACTGTAGAATTTGTTTTAATATATTTATAGATGTTTCTAAATATTCTTTAGTCAATTCTGACTATAGCGTTTTAAATTAAGCCAAGTACCCAGCTCTTTTACGTAATCATTCTTTTCTTCATTCAGCTGTAGACTTTTTTTTTCTTTCTTATTTTAAATTCTCCTTTGCTACAATCCATGGGACTGTATTATTTTTCTCTAAAACTAGCTAGCAGCCCAGGTACATGCCCACTCAAGTAATAATGTCTGTATTCTTCTGAGATGTTGGTTTTGAAAGGTTTTTGGGTTCTTTTGTGTCAACTTCGAGTAAATGGAATTTGTATTTTCCCCACTAATTTCTACAAAGAGAACATGAGAGATTAGGTTTGCGCATTCATTTAGTAATCCAACAGATGTTTAATGAGAATGACTACACCAGACACCGTCATGGGCTCTTAAAGAAGTAAAGGAGCCCACATGCAATTTATTCACAAGGGAAGTCTTAGCAGCTTAGCACGTGGGGATGGCTGTCTGTGTGTAAATAATTCTCCCTACACCTAAATTCTTTCAGACCAAGAAATTCAACGTCTGAAAATGGGGATGGAAACTTTGCTTGTTGCCAATGAAGATAAGGTAAGATGGTCCATCAAGGCAGCCCTATTCTTCCTCTGCTAACAGGCTGTTTTGTCCCTACTGGTCTCTGATATTCTGGGCAGGGTCATGCCCATCAGGCCAGTGACCCAGGGACGTGTCAGGAGAATGGCTTCTGCCTTTTGGAGACTGAGCCTCAGCCGTTTGTTTTGGCTTTGATGCCTGGGGACTTTGCCTAAGCGAAATCTCCCAAATGCAGAATAAAATCATGCCTGTTCGTGCTGGTGCAGGGGGGGAAAAATACCCCTGTGGTTACTGCCAAATGCCATAACTGCTGCTTAGACTCTTGGCAAAACTTGAGAGCAGTCCACCAATCTCCTATGCACACAATCTGGTGACAGACCCGTCACGGAGACACTAGGCAGCACGTGATGTGTTTACCCCACCGCCTTCCATTCTTCACATCTGATTGCCTGTGTAATCCTAGAGTAGCCACCTCTGTAATTATAGAGCACTTACCTGGGATGGCCATCACCTCTTAGGATCACAACCCTGCATTTTACAGATAAAGAAACTGACCTTCAAAGTGCTTGAGTAGTTTTGTCCAAGGTTCGTTAACAGTAGGTAGTGGAGCCAGGGTTCCCACCCAGGTCTGTCTAATGCCCAAATCTCCGTGGCCTCCCAAGTCCCCAGGCCTTTGCTGAAAGAACTGATCTCCTCTGGTAATTTCACCTGTTGTGCAAGGAATCTTGGGCTCCTAAGGAACAGGTTGAGGGTATTGGGGATAAATAGGATGGCTTTATTTTAATCTTTCTTTGTATGTAGCTCCAGAGGACAGCATTCGATCCAGGAGACAGATTCCAAAAGCTACCTCAGGAGGGTAGGGAGATAGTGCGTTTCCTGCCTCTGAAATGTTTAAGCCCCTCGAAGGCTGTGTCTGGAAGGGATTGTTTTACGGCTAGGGATTGGACTCCTAGCCTTTGGGTAGAGGCAAGAATGTTTGCAGCTGCCTAGGGGGCAGACCACTGGGAACCCAGTCTCTGTGGGAAGGAGGCTGGACACTGAACTTCCCGTCGAAGTGTCCCTTAGTTTCCACATAGCATCTCTTCTCAGTGTGCCCAGAATGTAGTCTGGGCCCCCAAATGAAATCCTCCCTGGGGCCAGTGGTGGTGTTTACATATAGTCTGCTCTCCCACCGTGACAGGACCGTCGGATAGAGGAGCTCACAGGGCTGTTAAACCAGTATCGGAGGGTGAAGGAGATCGTGATGGCAACTCAAGGTGAGGGAAAGGAGGATTCTGCTGTTTTCTCCCAAAGGTATTCCATCTATTGTGTTAAATCCAGGGGCATTTAGCTAGAAGGTTCTTAACCTTCATTTGGAGAAGATCCTCTGCTGGATAATGGAGCTGGTTAGACTGTCCTGGACAGTGGGAAACTGGCAGCTATTGGTTTCTAGAAACTATGTCTAATGATAGCCCAGAGCTCCTGTGGACTAAGCATATTATCAAGAAAATAGAGCCTTTAATGTGAGCCCTTAGGAATCCCCATCCTTGGGGATCTCCTGTGTGTTCTTCCAGGATACCTTTTAGAGGCAGTGAATGCAGTCAACCTGGACCAAAAACCAGTTCGATACCCTCATTGGGGATTAGAGCTTGTCCACCTCCTGACAGCTCCCCCACAAGATTTCCAGGACACTTTGGGGGCCTTCTTTGAGTCTCTGGGTACCTGGGTTCCTGTAGGAAGTCACAGGGCAGGGAGGACTATCTGTGTTTCATATTTGCTGCGCAGGCTGAACGTACCATGCGGGCAGCGTTAGTGTTCGTGTGAGCACAGTGGGGCCTGGGCCAGGCTGCCCGCCTTACCATTCATGTCATTGACCCGGGCTCCTGTCACAGATCCCTGGAAAGCAGCTGCTTCACAGGAGAGGGCCACCTTGAGGGTGTTCAGGGACCTCATTCTGGTTGAGCTTCTGCTGGCCCTGCACATGTATCACAGCCCTATTTTCCCTCCTCCTTTGGTATTTGGGGTCGAGTCAGAGCATCATGACCCATGGCCAAGGAATGAGAAGGTTAGGGAGGAATAGTAAGGGCTGCCTTCTCTCTGTTCCTCCCATGAGCTTTGACCTTGAGATGACCCTCATGACAGCCCTTTCTCAGATTCCCTGAAGAATCTTATGAATTACACCTGTAATGTCCCTTTATATATGTCTTAGTTTTTCTTGATGAAGAAGCACTGTTAGAAATCTGTGGTGTAATCACAGGTTTCAGATGAATCCCACAGGAATGACCCCTCCTTCTGCGTTAATGCTTCTAGGGCCTGCAGACAGAACTCTCTCAATCAATGAAGAAGAACTCGAGGGAAGTTTCCGAAAGTGGAACAGTGCAAACAAAGGCCCTGACGAATTACTTAAGCCAGAGGTGCTGTGTTTCCATCTGTGATGTGGGGTTTCAGCAGGCCCTAGGAGCTTGCGCTGAGCTTGGGGGAGGATCAAATCAGGTACCTGTCAGGTAGAAATCTTGACAGGTGAGAAATTAAATGGATGGAGTGGCCCCCGAGGCCTGGGGGAAAGCATCGAGGGTGGAGAGGGGCCCAGGCACAGGCCTGTGTTCTAAAAGCTCCCCCAGCAGATTTCTGGGGCACACTGGGAGCCTTCTTTGAGTCTCCTGTAGGAGGTCACAGGGCAGGGAGGGCTGTCTGTCGTATTTGCAGCACAGGCTGAATGCAACATGCAGACAGCGTTAGTATTTGTATGAGCACTCAAGGGGTGGCATAGTGGATACTGGACTTTTCAAGGGTAGGACTTTTCTTTTCAATCCAGTTCCTTGTTTCTTTTGGTCCTTCCTCTCTGGGATGTAAGCAGAGACCATAGGTGGTTTCATTTTATTTCTCCCTGTTTCTCCAGTGTCCGTAATAATGTCTGACGCCCAGGAGAATGCAAATATTTGTTGAGTGAAAGTGTCTTGCTCGTTGAGGGGAATAAACACACCTATTGCTGTGATACGTTCCTATTCCGCAGCCCTCCCCTCCAGCCTCTGTAACCAGCATACAGATTTCTTTCCCTTTTGCTTGTTTAAAGTCTGGTCCTCTTATACAAACCTCTCTGCATTTAGACGAGATACAAATAAGCAAAGAAACTCATAGATCCAGATCTCGAGTGGAGAAGGGGCTTTGGCCCAGGATGTAAAAGTTTTGTGAAACTCTAGAATGGCCACACCGAAAAGGTCTCAGAGGTCTAGCTCAACCCTTTTAATTAAGGGAGGAGCAAAGTGTCATCGAGTGACCCAGTTATTAAGTCAGACAAACATCCCAACATGAGCTTATAATGAGCTTATTCCAGATTGCTGACAGTAATAAAATAGCAGTGATTGACACTCAAGTACCTCAGTGGGGTCCCTGTGATGAGCCCTGTACATAGGGCTCACCTCGTTTCTCCTCATGACACCCCACTGGGATTCTTATTTTATTATGGTGAAGCTCAGGCTCAGAGAGGGTCAATAATCTGCTTTAGGTCACACAGCGGGTAGATGGCAGAACCTGGAATTGGATCCACATCTATCTGGCCAAAAAGCTCAGGCTTTTAACAGCCCTATAGAATGCCAGGGTTCTCCCTATAGTAGACCAAAAAAGTACTTCCTGGGCCCTAGAGAAAAGGCCATCTTTACACTTAGTACAGTACTGAAGACATCAGACTGTGTTGTCCTTAGACACCGCCATTAGCTCATGTTTGGTCCACCCGCAATGTTCTTCCCATTTTGCCTTCTCACTAAGCCCATTCTTGTTTCTCAGGTGTTCTCCCCTCTGAAACCCTCTTCTGTGGTATCCCCTCCCTCCCCTCTACCCCCATATTGCAGTGTAGGTATCAGGACCTTAAGGACATGCACACTGATCTTTATCCTAATGGCCTGTCTGATGAGGGGAGCGCTTCCCCCACACCCCATGGGGCCTGGCCGGCAGTAGATGTTGCTCATAACAATTGTAGTGCTTCTCACTGCAAGCGACAGAAATCGACTCTGGCTAGCCTACACCACAGAGGCACGTTTTTGAAAGGGTGTGTGGTGGCTCCTTGAATGAAAGGAAAAGCTGAAGAACCGAGCTCAGAAAGGGCAGGAACAGCAGGATCCCCAGGGGTTCAGGTGTCAGGACGCTACTGCAGGGATGTGGACGCAGGCCCAGGAAAGAGGGATGGGTTGGCCTAGGTTTTCGATACTCCTTTCTCCTTGGCATCTTGAAAGAGCAAGGCATCCGTATTGACACAGCCACCGTGGCTATGCCCAAGGGAGGAAGTGCAACTCCCCAAGGGAAATTGTCCAAAGAAGGGGAAAGGTCTCTAGATAGTAACTGTCCTCTACAGTGACTTCTGTTTCTGGTACAGATGCCTCCAAGATGTAGCTCTCCCACTGCGGGGCCACCTCCACTCCCACAGAAATCACTGGAAACCAGGTAGGAGGCCTGATCATTTCTCCAGAGCTGCTGTGCCCTCACACCCTCTTGGGGCTCCTGCATGGCAGGAACTGGCCATGTGTGGTGGTGAGCACGGCCACCATGTCCTGGCCACCATGTCCTGGCCACCATGAGCCCTTTCACTGTCAGAGAAGCATGCCAGGCCCCAGAAGCGGCCACAATGTGGCCCAAGCCGTGGAGCAGTCGTGAACTGTGCCTACCTCCTCTGGCCACAGAGGGGCTTTCCTTCCCGTGGGCTAAGGGTCTGGGCCATTGTCACTAAGAAAAGACCTGGCCGGGGGTTGGATTCTCAAAGGAGAGCTGGCTGCAGGTCATCTGTGCCCTCCAGCAGCTCCTTGGGGCTGGGAGCATCCCATCACGTGTGTCTCATTTTTATCAGGCCCTCTTGAAAGTCCTTCCTGCTCTCAGGAGCCCTAGAGCCCTGTGACAGTCCAGGCTCCCCAGGGAGAGCCATTTATCCTATAGGGAGGTTGGTCCAGTTGCTTTGGGGAAGCTTCACATGGCAATGAGCTTATAATGCACTGGCCTGTGGGGTTACCTGGCTGCCATCTGCCTGGTTCACTCCAAAATGAACCTATTTCTAGTTCCCTATGTCAACAATTTAGAACATGTCCAAGTTGGGCCCCCTGTGATGGAGATCTAGAGGCTCTACTGTCAAGAGCAGGCTGTCTTTCAGCCAAGGTGTCTGGAGACATTGGCCTTAAGTATGACAGAAGCTTCTCTAGAATGCTGCTGAGTCTCCAGAATGTATGTGTTCAGGACCCCACTTTCTAGAGAGCCACTGTTTCCCTCAGCCTTTAGCCCTAGAGAAAAATGTCAGTGTCAGCGACGGCAGTTGGCCAGTCAGTTTATGAGTTCACTCAAGAGGAAGTCAACACCGATTAACTCACACTGACCAGACTCACAAGAAACCAACGTACCAAGAGATTCTGCTTTATTCGCCTAAACAGAGAACTATCATTGCTGAGGAGACTTATCACAAGGTAACCCTTGTGACCACCAGTGGCATTGCCTCTTCTCTGTATAATTAGTGCCCTTTGCTGCAAAATAACCTCTGAGAAAGCAAATTCCCCTGAGCAGACTAGTCAGGGCATACAGAGCCAGAGCAAAGGGTGAGAAGATCCTAGCAGGTGGTGCTCTGGAGCTGTGGCTGGCTAATGTGCTCATCTTTAATGTGGCACAGTGCCCTCCTCCCTGGATTCCATCTTAGACTCACAGACAAGACAGTACTGGCACCTTTCCTCTCTTTTGACCCTGCAGGTTGTCTTTTATGACTACGTAACAGTTAGCTCCCATTGATGTAATAGAACTGAGTGTATTCTAGATTTTTCAGAAATGCCAAGGCGTTTTGATTTGGATTTAAATGATGCTCTCATGCCCTCAGCAACATGTTGTCTGACCAGGCTGTCCTCTGAAATGGGCCAGTCTCCTATGTAATGGTTATGATTAGAGGGTGGTTTTTTTCTGAACTTGACCCTAAACCCATTTGACATTGGTAAAACACTTGGAATGTCCTCTGCATGACTGACACCATGCACCTCCTTCTCCAGTAACTGTTTCTTTGTTCCCTTTGTGTTTTCTCCAGGGCTCAGAAAAAGCTCTCATGTAGTCTAGAAGACCTGAGAAGTGAACCTGTGGACAAGGTCAGCCCATCAGCCTCTCCATAAAGACTCCTGAGTCACTTCTTACCCAGCAGTGCTGGGACATACAGGTCCCACTTTATAGAGGCTTTTCTAAAGCTGATGGGGAAACAGGAATTGCATGAACATTTTGAGACAACCAGTCAAGTGTGGCCCAAGGCATTGTAGAGGCAGGACAGGAAATGCTTCCTGGAGTTGATGGAGATGTTGAGGTGTAGGGAGCAGGAAGATGTCAGTTTAGAGCCATGAGTCAGATCAAACCATGGAAGGTCTTGAATCCTGACTCTATATCCCCAGAGCCACTTGGGAGCATTACAGAGATTTTGAATGAGGAAGTAATGTGAATAAAGTTGATGAGCCCAGGAGTGAGTTATGGGATAATTTAGAAGACTGGAGAGGAAGCTTTTTTGAGAGTCTAGAAAGATATGAGGAGAGCTTTGTGGCCCCATATATGAGGGTGGCCCTTGACCATGTGGGTGACCCCTATGCTGGAGGGGTAGGTTGCAGGTTCTTGAGCAAGGTCACTGGAGACCAGGGGGGTCCTTCCCTGACGGAGCACCTTAATGGAGCCCTGCTGCCTACAGTCCCTTGGTCTGATCAGTGTACCAGTGCTGGTAATTACAGTGGAAACCCATGAAGGCTGGAGCTGGCAGGGGCCACTGGGCCCATTCAGTGGCTCTGTTCCTGTGGTCCTGTGCCTCTTGCTTCTCCTGGTCAGATTGCTGGCAGCTGTCCAGAACATCTGTCCGTGACTTGGACAGTGGCCTGTGTTTCCATCATGGCTGGTGATTACCTGACATAAAGATGGGGAGGGAGGGAATGAGCCCTGCAGATATAAGCAGGCAGCTGGTCCTGAGTTGTTGTTTGCGACTAACACTGGTCTCTCTTTCTCCACATGTGTGAAATCCTTCTTGCCACTGCATAGTGTGTCGATGGGAACCAGCTCTCCCCAGTGATAGAACCCAAGGTATATTAACTGCATGCCCCCTGTCATGCATCTGTGGTCACATGTCTGCTGGTGTGTTTTCATTTAGCAGGTTACAGCTTTTGTAACTGTAAAGTATGTTAATCATAACGGGTAAGAGTGCAGGAGGAAAGACAAAGCTTCCTCTACCATTTTCTGTTTATGTGCACCCCGCTGTGTAATGTGATTTCACCTCACTGACTGTGGATAGGATTTATTATTATCTCCTCCGTTTTACAGGCTCAGAAAAAACCCATCTTTAACAAGGCATTGTAGATCTGATTGCTAGGAAGGGGGAATGTTATGACTTCCACATATAATCAGAGGAGTGCGACAGCTCTCATCCTTTCTGTGCTGATGTGTCATGGTTAAACACAGAGGCGCACTCAGCCACCGGTGCAAGAATCTTCCTATGACATCCCCTAATTGTTGCTGTCTGGCACTTGCTTTCTGTGACTGAGAGCTCATCACATCAGAAGACACATCCTGTGTTTTTTCCCAGCTCTATTAGATACATCTTCTGGACTTCCCTAGAACGTGCGTCCGCTGATCCCAGCTCTCCCCCCAGCTGAGCCCATTGAAGGAACCAGTGTCCCCTGCTGCTGACTGCTCCAGAATCAAAGTCCCTCAGGCCCTCTCTGACTTGAACACCCTCTCACGTGCACAGATCACAAGCCTTCCGAGTTTCTATTCCGTCTCCTTAGGGTCAGCACTAGTTTCTCTAGCTTGTGGCCTGGTCCACTCTTGAGCACGATATTCTAGATGGTGTCTAATTGGTGCCTTCCTTGAGCTGGGGACTGCTCTTATAGTTCCTGCTGTCAGTCCAGACCCTGGGGAATGTGATAGTTTCTGTACCTTTGTTTATATACTGTCCTGGTGTGCTCAGCCTGAGGCAGGAATTGTTCCCTATTTAGAAGCAACGAAACAGTTTCTGGGAGGCTCGAGAGAGAGAGTTGCCTGAGTCCTGTCTGATGTGAAGTCTGTGTTGTATCACTCTGGTGTGCTACCCTCTCTGTTCTAACTTAAGACAGCTGAGCAGTTATACACTGCCCCCTGTCTGGGATTTCCATTACCCCCACAACCAGGCTTATTCTTCTGTTCCTTCTGTGGCCTATCCTGACTTTGACCTTCTCTGGCAGCGAGCACTTCCTTCCCAGGTTTCCTTCTTGGGTGAACAGAGCTGAGAGCCCTTTGTGTTACTCTTGATTCCTTTGTTGTCTTTCTTACAGGTCTGCATGGCCCATCCTTGAGTTAGGTTCTGTCCCTTTCCTCCCAGCTCCCCATCAAGCACCCAGGGCAGCCCACATCTGCGGCCGTGGTCGTCTTTGCCCTGTCTTCGGGGAGCATATGTGATGGTGCAACCAGAAATCTGGTTTTGAGAGCCCTTCCTTGCTCCATATTTCCTGTGTGACGGGAACCTGGAGTCACAGTTCGCAAAACCTCTTGAACATTGCCTTCCCCACAGTCTGTGGTTCTAGGTCTGACTATGCATCAGAGTAATCTCAAACGCTAGTTTAAAAATACTGACACTTGGGGTACGGTCCCACAGGGGCAGATTCCCAGGACTGGGTACACCCGAGATCTCTGGTGTTTTCATTAGTGTCCCAGGTAACTGTGGAGCAGTTGGTGCACAGACTAGCATTTGGGAACTGTTGGTCTTGCCAGTGTATGATCAGGTCCAGTCTCTACCTTGTGGGTCATCGTGAACGTAAATAGCATGCACTGTCCCTCTATTAAGGCTCTGGTTATTTCCACCTCACGAGCCAGTTCTTGAACAGTTCCTTGGAAAGAAGCACCTGGGTGGCTCAGTCAGTTAAGCATCTACCTGACTCTTGGTTTCAGCTAAGGTCATGATTTCACAGTTTCATGAATTCAAGTCCTGCATCAGGCTTCATGCTGAGTGTGGAGCCTGCTTGGGATTCTCTGTCTCCCTCTCTCTCTGCCCCTCTCCCACTTTCACTGTCTCTGTCTCTCTCAAAATAAATAAATAAAAACGACAACAAAAAGAATACCTTGGAAATATAGTCTACTTTTTTCACATGTCTCCTTTCTGAGTTTATTTATTTATAAGGGGTTACCACTCCATGTTCAGTGAGGGAATCAGACTTCAAACAGTTTCTAGGATGATGTATTTATAAGCACACTGAATTCAGAAATTCATTGGACATTTGGCTTCTAACTGAATGAAACTTCAAAAGATGTCTCAGCCATTAAACCCTCCATTACTTTTCTGACTTGTCAGTTGTGAAATCCAAACTTTGCGTATTACTTTTCTTCTGGGCCCGATCAAGTAATCCACAGTTGATTTCCTTGGTAATGTTGCTTCATTTTCTGTTCTTACTGACATGCATTCGACTGGGTTTCCCTTAGGTTTGTGGGTTTAGGGGGCATTACGCCCTTCTTTTAAAAAAAAATTCTAGTATAATTAACGTACAGTGTTATGTTAGTTTCAGGCAGACAATATAGTGATTCAACACTTCTGTATGATACTCAGTGCTCACCACGATGACAGGACTCTTAATCCCCATCCCTATTTCACCCATCCCCCCACCCACCTCCCCTCTCATCACCATCAGTTTGTTGGCTATAGTTAAGAGTCTGTTTCTTTTGTCTCTTTTTTACTTTGTTCATTTGTTTTATTAAATTCCACCTATGAGTGAAATTATATGGTGCTTGTCTTTCTCTGACTGCCTTCTGTCCTTCCTAACCAAATAAGTACACTTCTTTCCCTTTACATTATCTTGTTTCTTTGGGACCCTTTCTATGGCCAGGGTGCGTGCGCCAGCCTATTGCACCGGGGCTGAACCTCGGGCAAACTATGATCCTAAGTTTCTAAGGGAATTGTTGGCATGGAGCCCCCTGGTCTGTTTTCTCTCCCAAGTTGTGCGTACCTTCTCACTTTGCCTTAATCTGCTATTTTTCAAGATAACTTATTGTAATATATAGATATAATTAATATATATGATCTGTATTATCAATATATATAATAGGTATATATATACCCAAAGGATAATTCATGGCTGTAATTCGTTGAGCCTCCGAGCATTAGGCCAAATGGCAAAGGCCTCCTTTGCAAGATGCTTCCACTTCCTGTTTGGAGTCATCTGCAGTCGGCCCTGGATTTGGGCTTGACTCTGTCCCTGTCTCATTGTATGGCCCTTTCTCAGAACTTTGGTCCCCTTTCCGGGACTGACTGATCTTTGAAAGGTCTCTGAGTTGACCTGAGTGAAAAATGGCCCTTAGAAAGCCAAGCGGTGCCTGTATCCAGAGATTTCCTAACTGGGTTTGATTTTGAGCCTGATGAGCTGACTCAACATGTCTCTTTCTCTCCTTCCAATAGGACGGCCCTTTCCTGGCAGAGCACAAATACCCCACATTACCTGGGAAGCTTTCGGGAGCTACGCCCAATGGAGAGGCTGCCAAGTCAACTCCCATGGCCTCACAGCCCGACCCCACAGGGGGCAGCCTGCTCAGGCTGAGTGAGTGTCCAAGCCCTGGGGTTGGTGGCCCCTGGGGCAGTGGCCTTGGCACATTCCATTATTGCCCAAGGTCCCTGCACCCACGGTTGGAGAATGTGGGAGCGGGGGTTGGGTGGACGAGATAAGTTGTCCCTCTGGGTGGTGTCACTTGCTGAGACAATGACTCCTTGTCTGGGCACACTATTTCCTTTGGTAAACACTGTAGAGTGCCAGAAACCCAGGCTGGGAGTCCACCCTTTCTTTCCAGCCGCAAGCACTCCACCCCACCCCCATTTTCCCTCTTCCAATCTTCCTTTCTTGGCCCTTCTTATCCCATCATTCCTCTGTTCCCTCCCTCCTAGACCCCTTCTGCACCCTTCCTGTCCCTCACTCCACCCTTCCTCCTCTGTCATCCTGATCTTTGCTCTCCTGTCTCCGCCTTCTTCTTGCAGCCTCCCTATTACCATTAGGATGATATTATGTGCTCTTCCAAGGGAGAGTGTTTCCTTAGGGAAATGGAGTCAGTGGCCAATGGGCAAGGATTTCCATCCACAGGTACCGTTTTGGTGCTTAGGGCCTGGAACCATGGAGGTCTTTGCTGCTTTTCATGCAGAGTAGGCCATCTTTCCTCAACAACAACAGATCAGTGGAGCCCAGGAGGGAACGTTCTGGTCCCTCTAGAGCTCTCCCTACCCGACCTCTCCTTCCTGGTTGTTCCCTGAGCCAGCCCATGTGTCAGCTTCTGCCCTTGGCCAGTTCTGCCTCTGGCTGTAGGAACTCCAAATAAGCTCTTGAATGAGTGTGTCCTAGTAATACGGAGACTCTGGACTTGGAAAGGCTTTGGACCATTCTAGTCTGATCTAAGTGATCAGACTGGCACCCACACAAGAGAAGAGGTGCACGTGGCCCAGTATATCAGCCCCTGCCACTGTCCCCCCCTCCCTGTGTGTGTGTGGATACCTCAGCCTGCCAGGAAGTGGCCCCAGGAGTATTTGGCCCCTCATGTGAGGCCTCCGTTCACTGCACTGACCCTGTGGGCCAAGTTCAGCCCCTGTTCCCCCCTTCTTTTCTCATGGGATTGTTTTTCTTTCTGTTTGAGTTTTTCTCTCTTGCTCGATGACTCTTTTGTTTATTTCTTTGCTTCCCTATAACTCTGTTGGGCTGGACTTTGGCCTCTCTTGCTTCTTCATGTGGCTTCTCTACTTCTTGATTGGCTGGAGATCGTGGCCGGAGTGTCAGTGCCCCCGTATTAGGTACTGTACCCTTCCAGGTGAGGTGGAGAGTGAGATGCCCTAGTTTCCCTACCCTAACACCCTCCCCTTCTGGAACATTCAGCTACGTCCCCCTCCTGCCTGCATTCCCGCATCTCCCCCTGGAAAAAGAGGAAGCTCCTTGTTGGAGTTATCCATAAGTACTTGGACCCCCAAAACCTTTAGCACTTGAAGACATTAGCTCACCCAAATTTGAAACGTTAACTTCGCCAGTCCTCAGAGAACCTGGAGTGTGCCTGATCCCCCTGCTGGTCTCTGATATCTGGATGTAAAGTGCTTCCCTGAAGGCAGAGCAGGGCAGACTCTTCCCCACTCCCACTGAAGGATGGCCCGGGCCTGGGGAGGAGGTCTCCAGAGGACCCGTTCCTTCCTCTCATTGATACACTATTCTGTTCTTCCCATCTCAGGAGACACAGAAAGTGGTTGGGACGACACTGCTGTGGCCAATGACCTCTCATCCACATCATCGGGCACTGACTCAAGCCCCCAGTCTCCCCTGACGCCAGATGGTAAACGGAGCCCCAAAGGCATCAGGAAATTCTGGGGAAAGTAAGTTGGTGGTGGTGATTATAATTACATTGCTTAGAATTAGCATTCTTCTTGAATGGGCAAAGAACTGCATAACCCCCTGTTTAATCAGATGTTGAAACAGCAGTAAAAACAGAATGGTCATTAGAAGGATTTGAGTTATCTTGTAGGCCCCGGAGGAGGAGAACTATGAAAGCACTCATTAAATGTAGCAGTTGCCTTACATGTCCTTCATTCCAGGCATCTGTCTGTCCCACAAACCCTGAGTGCATTCTCTGTAGTTTACGCTACAATGTACTTTGGGAGAGACACCTGGATGAGACCAATTTCTTTTTTCTGAGGGGTCAGTCTGTGTCTTAAGAAAGATTTGCCGTCCCAGTTGACTCAGTCTGTGAAATGAGGCAGAAACTGGGGCCTCCTACCAAGCATCATTCCTCACTTTGACTCCACATGGTGTGCCCTGAAACCCAGAGGCAGAATTAAAATGGAGGTTGGGTCTGGGGAGCTGTCACGAGTCATGATCCTTAACCTCTGGGGAGGCACTGGGGACAAGTGCTGTGGAGAGTCCTGGGTCCAGCTGCTGTGGCCCTGTGTAGGGGGCTGGTACACTGGCTGCGTGCTCTCAGGCCGCCCCCTGACAGTCTCCATGGATTCCTCTCCACATAGAATCCGAAGAACTCAGTCAGGAAATTTCAACACTGATGCTCCGGGGATGGCAGAGTTTCGACGCGGTGGGCTCCGGGCAACCGCAGGGCCAAGGCTTTCTAGGACCAGAGACTCCAAGGGTCAGAAAAGGTAAACCTCCCTCCAGGGTGGAGTGGGAAGGGGGTGCTGAATGCTCCAGAGGTGGAAGGCAGGAGTTTCTAGTGCAAAACTTCTCAACCTTTCCCACTTGGCACGAGTAGACATTGCTCATGTTTTACAGGTACACTAAGGTAAAGGCAAAAGGCTCCCTACAAACCAAGGTGGCCGGTGGGGGCTCTCCGGGCTCCCTGAGGACCTCAGCAGCTCTGTGCCTTGCACACTGGTGCCGCCATTGAGAGCACAGATTCTGGAATTATAGACCCGAGTTGGAATGTGCTCAACCACTTCCTAGCTGTGAGCCTTCAACCAGGTTATATAACCTCTCTCTGCCTCATTTTCCTCATTTGTGAAGTGAGAGGTAAAAAGAAGTATTTTCTTAAAGTTCTTGTGAGGATCACATGCACCACTGCCCATCTAACCCAAGCATCAGTGGTCTGCCATTCATGGGTCCACTTTTTCTAGGAAATCTGAGAAAGGGCGTTGTCTCCCACCCCTCTCTGGGTCAGTCCCCCTCCCACACAGACCTCCACAGGAGGGTGTTGGCCTGTTGCCATTATCCCTCCTAAGACACAGCACCGCAGTTTGCTGAAGGGTGTTAGCTAAAGGGGGTTGCAGAGGGTATGGGGCACTGGCATCAAAATGGGAACTTTCACATGACTCTTCCATCGTGCCCAAATGAAAAAGCATTAAAAGAAGTTACACTTTTCCTGGACTGCCCTAGTAGATACCCTCCAGTTACTAGCTTTACCCCCTTTCCTTAGGTCATCCTATTCTGAGAAAGCATGCCCCCCTTCAGATCTGCCCAGGCAAATCTTTACTCCTGTGTTTTCGGAAAATCCCTTCCCATATCCTCTGTTCCCAGCAGACATTTTCTACAGTGTATTGTCTCCAGCAATGTTCTCCTAAAGTCTGAGTTATTTGGCCAAGATCAGGCTTCTGGGGGCCTTCCTCAAGACTGGATTGTACCGTTTTAAATCTGACCAGTGAAAAGTAACATTAACTCTCATATATAATCCCTCTGAGATTGCCACACACCAATGCCGAGTGCAGGTGGTAAGATGTGCACAACTCAGATATCAATTCTCAGAAACAATACAGCCTAGATCCCAATGATGAGCAAAGAACGTTTCCCTAAAGCATCATGTTGTTGGCAGACCTGTACCCCCAAGGAAGGGAACCCACCAATGCACACTCCCCCCACCCTGCCACCCTCAGGCTTCTATAGGCTTTGCAGGTGCACACGGGGCCTTTCCACATCCACTCGCACTTTGGTGGCATCCTCAGACGTCTTCTCCAGGTGCCTTGCAGAGAAGTGTAAGGGTGTGTAGACTTCTGTTTCTGCTCTCTGAGGATCAGGGTGTTGGTGTTTACCCTTGTAATCAAATGTAAATGCTCAGTAAATGCTAGCTTTCCAAGGCAGGAGAATCTAAGGACATGGTTTGAGAAGGCAGAGACCAATTCACAGCCCTTAAAAAGTGAGCCAGAGAAAGCTTATACGTTCCAAGAGCATTCCAATGTACTAGCAATTTTTAAATGTAGACTTCAACATCTTTGATTCTTCAGAGATGAAAAAACAATCTGCAGTAAGGTTGAATGATGAACCTTGGCTCCAAATCTGGCAATTTCTTTAGGGTTGATTCTTGAAGGGAAATCACTGGCAGGGGTAGAAGAAATTTTCTAAGACCCTTCAGCCTTTTTTTCTTAACATAGGACTGCATAGTTAGGGGGCCCATTTTGCCATTCTGGGCAACCATTTTGGGATGGGGTAACCAAAGTCAGGAACTTTCTCTGCTGAAGGAAAAATGGCATTTCCACCCACAGAGCTGCTTTGTTTGAATGTCTTTGTGCTTTGTTAACCGGAACAGTGATGATGAAGGGAAAGAAAATGACGTCCTGAGGAGATTGCTGCATTTATGCTACCAGTGCTGGTGGTAACAACATGTGTTGGCCGGTAGAAAAGAAAGAACTTTACTACTCTGAAGCAGAAACTTGATAGACGCTAAGGTCCGCTGGTATTTATAGATGTTTCGGTATAGCCTTATAAAATATCGCCAACAATATCCCTGTAGGAAAAACACTTTGTTACAGCAAGTCTCCAGCCCCAATCTCTTTCTTTTCCTAATGAAATATTTCTTTTTTAAGTATCATATTTGATAGTGACACTTTATAGGACTCCTCTCTGAGGTTATAGAAGGAGGAATTTTATTGTCTTTTTTCCTCTGGTATCAGGTTTTACTGATTTGCATCCCAGGAGGCACTGCTATAGAGGGTGCCTGTCACACCCACAAAATACTACATTTTTCTTGTTAATTTCGTTTGCATATGTTTGTCATTTTTCATGAGCTGTCTGCATTTCTTTGCCCATTTTTGTTAGTGTCTGTCTGACAAATTTCTGTCTGCTCTCTCTCTATTAAGATATTAAGCTATGTCTCATTGTGATAAATTATTTTTTAGGCTTCTCGCAGAATTTTACTTTATTCTCTGACAGTTTGATATATGGAATTTTTATGTTTAAACTGAGGTTCATGAACTTTTCCTTTGTGGTTTCTTCCATGTTAAATGTTTTTGACGATTTGTTTTTCAAGAGAGAAAAAGGGTAAGTCAGAAAGGGCAGAGAGAGAGAGGGAGAGAGAAAAATCCCAAGCAGGCTCCATGCTGTCAACCTACGAACCGAGATCATGACCTGGGCTGAAGTCAGATGCTTAACTGAGCAACAAACTGTGTTCACATCTTCTCTTAGGGACTTATTTTGGTATGTGGTGAAAGGTAATTTTATTTTTCCAAGAAAAAGCAGCAGTGTGTAATGTATAAGTCAGGCAGACTCCATCACATGGTTGGATCTCATCTTTGTGCAGGGATTTTCTGAGTTGGTCTCCTGAGTCTACTGCCCTTTGAAACTGTAGCTTTATGAAGGTTTCTAATCAGACTATTTTATTGCCTTTCTCCTGTATTCATGGTCAGTGTCAGGTTCATCCTGAATGTGAGAAAGCCTTAGCTTCAAGGTCCTTTACTTGCACCTGAGTGTCTTCTAGTATCTAGAGAGAGTCTAGTCAATGTGCTGGTGTTGCCATGGGTTTCGCAAAATTTTCCTAAGGTATTTTAACACGTCCACTTTGGGACTGCCAACTCAACTCCAACCTTCCCATTGTCTACATATTGCCTTCTGTCAAATGACGTTGGAGCAGCATGGGCATTTTGGCTAAGGGGAAGTTGAGTTTTGGGTATCCATTTAGTTTGGATTTGTTGGGATGTGCGTATGTGGTTTGCACTCACTTCATGTTTAGTTGACTAGCTGTCCAATATAAAAATGGCGCCAGGATTACTGCTACTTCCCAATGTGCCAGTTTGCCCAGCACTCTGATACAAAGACGCACAGTTGGAGATCATGTCCCAGTATGAACGTGCACTCTGATATAAAAAGGCAGAGTTGGAGATTGAGTCCCAGTATAAATGTGTCCTTTGGCACTCAGTATCAGAAGTATGGGGTGGTGGAAAAGAAACATTTCAGATGTATAAAACCAGAAGCTATTCTGTGAAAACTTTTTCCAGTTGTTACATCTGCAAAATCCCAGGCAAGGGATTCAGTTCTCTTGGACACTTAGGGAAAAGAGAAGTTCTGTCTAGGCAGAAATGCACTAACGAAGCTTATATTTCATATGTTCTCCCTCTTTCACGGGGAAGGCATATCTGATAACTTGTTACATCGTTTTAACTGCGATTTGGAAAGATGTTTTGGAACATGTCAGTAAAGCAAGGGATTTGGCTGTGTCTGAAAGGTACCTTCTCTGTCCTCTCTAAATGACTTAAAAGTTTGTTCAGCTAAGGCCCTGGGCGACCCCGGAACTGAGAGAACCTGGGGTGGGGGCAGGGCTGGGAAGGGGGAAGAAGGTGAAGAAGAATCAGGGTCTGCTACTGTGAGAACAACCCAGGGGTGGGAGGGTGGAGACCATTTACAAAGAGGGACATGGGAATTCTGCTGAAGACAAGCACCAGATTTTTAGAAGGTTCTGAACATGTGTACAAGACCGAGATTTTCAAATTATCTCAAAAACACTTATTTTTCCTTCAGAGCTGAAATATTCCTCTGGTATATCGAATACCCATTTTTACCAATTTCCAGAAACCAGAAAAGGAATGCAATAAAAAACTAATAGAATGTGAAATAAAAGTGATAAAATGCACATTTGAAATTGAAAGTATTCTCACATTAACAATAAACAACAACAAAATTCCAGATCATACCAAAAGCGGTAATTCGTTGAAATCAAAAGATAAATTCCAAACAAAATCCGTGAATAGTTTCCTAGATTATTGTTCCTATAAAGTGAGTCATATGAGCACACTGGAAAACTGAAAATTTCTTGATTTTTACGGGATGGAATATATCGACAAAGGTAACAAACTCATAAAGGAATTAATAAAAATATGTCTAGATTTCATAATGGTTTTCAGTTTCATTAAATTTATAATTTTTCTGTGATTTCTCATCCTAAATGAGAATTGGTCCCCAATTCCATACTCAAATTTTGTACTTTTCTTAGAGGGCCCCCCAAATTTTGTAAGTTCTAGGTCTCACAAAACCTGGATCTATACCTACTCGTGTCCCATTACAATCCAGGTTCCAGACTCCCAGTTGTCTGGCATTTACCCCAAGGCACCTAGAATCACATTTTCTTGTCATTCTGGTCTTCTAACTCTTTCACTTTAAGAATAACTCAGCCAGGCATTCAAATATGTATATGTGTATGTGTGTGTGTGTATATATATATATATATATATATATTTTTTTTTTTTTTTTTTTTTTTAACCAGTGTGTTGGGGGTACTTTTCTGGAAGGAACCTTACAGGCTCTCCGGTTTTCTACATTCCATAAATCCTGCTTCGTTTTTTCCCAATGAACATAAGAGTCACTTTGTCAACCTCCCTCGCCCCAGACTCCATTGAGGTTTTGAGTGTACCATTATAGTCACACTTTAAATGAAAAATTAATGTCTTTAAGAACTGATGGCTTTGTAATACCCAGTCATCCTGTCTAGGAACACGAGCTAGCTCTTCATTTATTCATGACTCGATGCTGCTCAGTTGAGTGTTACAGTCGCCACCTCTCCCTGCACTGCCCCCCACCGCCCCCCCCCCCCCCACCAGCACACAACACATACACGTTGCTTGTAAAAGCAACTCCTGGACATTTTAGCATTCTGGTTGCTATAAGTGGGACTTTTAAATTACCTTAAGAGAAATGTTAGTATCTGTGCTACGGATTTTGTAAGTCCCATAAATACTATGTATGTGTCTTATAAGTAGCCACCTTACTGAGTTCTCTTAGATTTTCCAGGTAGGCAGTTACCTCATCTGAGAAGAGTGGCTTGCTTTTCCTTCTACGTTGTATCCTCCTTTCTCTCTCTTCCTGAACTGGCTGCACTCTCAGACCAGTGTGATTAGTCCTGATTAAAAACATTATTTTTATTGACTTTAATGTGAGTGTTCCTAGTGTTTCATTAAGAAAGGATTAGTTGTTTAGAAGTTGTTTTTAATTATTTTTTTTAATGTTAGAGAACTGACCCCCTTCTCCTAGTTTTCTATACATTTCCCTAAAAACACTGTTGATCCACAAAAATCTTGTCAATAACATGATTGGTTGTAGTTCGTCCTCCAAATGGAGCGTGACTCTGGGCTTGTGGCACACGGTGCCCAGTAAGTGGACGGATGGCGCGTAAACACAGCCTCCCGGGGATCGCAGAACTGGCCCCTGCTGACAGTCACTGCAGACTCGAAATTCAGACCAGGTGTTATCAAAGGAAACTCTAGAGTCTACCGCAAATGAGAATTATAGTGGAATTTTGTACAACTAGACCCCATGTTGGGATGGTTTAAAACCTAGTTCCCTTTTTTATGTGACTCCATTGTGTTCAGATGCAGCCTCCGGCTCTCCCACTAACAGGGACATGTTGTCTTCCTGCTTCCCAGTGACGCCGGTGCCCCCTTTGCCCAGTGGAGCACAGAGCGTGTGTGTGCGTGGCTGGAGGACTTCGGCCTGGGTCAGTACGTGATCTTTGCCAGGCAGTGGGTGACTTCTGGCCACACTTTACTGTCAGCTACCCCTCAGGACATGGAAAAGGTAAGGGCTGAGCCCTGGGAAGGAGGTTCCCATTTCTCCTCAAACCATTGTCTGGGGAGGTGAGGCCCCCACTTCTCTATCCCCTGCCCTTACACACACACACATGAGGGTGGGTGGAAGAGGCTGAGATTTCCTCTGTCACTGCAGGTTGATCCCCTGCACTGTGCAGGGGTCCCCAGGTGGACTTCCATGACGCCCTCTGAGGGTCAAACTGCCAGTTGGAATTTCATATCTGTCTTCATCTTTCAATTTCAGGAGTTAGGAATTAAGCAACCTCTGCACCGGAAGAAGCTGGTTTTAGCAGTGAAAGCCATCAACACCAAGCAGGAGGAGAAGTCCGCACTGCTCGACCACATCTGGGTGACACGTAAGGACAGGCAGTATATGTAATATGTTTCCAGCAGCTCCTAAGGGTAAAAAAGCATTTCCCTGGGAGTATGTGGCTCACAGACTGCAGTCTACTTGGGAAAGGCACATAGATTACTAAACCTTATGGGGAATACAGCTGCACTTCAAGATGATGATTTGTTGCTTTTTATTTATTTATTTGCATGTATAGTCTCCCATTCTTAGGAGCCCTAACACACCCATTTCTTCTGGTTTCTGTAGGTTGGCTTGATGATATTGGCTTACCCCAATACAAAGATCAATTTCATGAATCCAGAGTTGATGGGCGAATGCTACAATATCTGACTGTGGTGAGGATTTTCCCTTTCAGTGTTTCAGTTGTCCCTGCAAGCACTCAGCGCAGGTATCCCCACAGCAGTTATTTTAAACCTGATTCCACCTCCTCCCTCATATTCTTAGGGTCTTTAAATAGTATTGTTCATCACAGAAGAGGTCGAAAGTAGCAGAGTATGAACACCATGCTACGAAAAGCTGCTGTGTCCACATGCCCCTTCCTGAGATGTGGTAGACTTGTCTGTGTGTGGTCTGGGAAGGAAACTGAAGGATCTTAGTCACTTTGGAAACTCGGGTTTATTAACCAAAACATTTCTCTTCCAGAATGATCTCCTCTTCTTAAAAGTCACGAGCCAACTACATCATCTCAGCATCAAGTGTGCCATTCATGTGCTACATGTCAATAAGTTCAACCCCCACTGCCTACACCGGCGGCCAGCTGACGAGGTAAGGGTAGGACAGTACCTATCCCGGTAACCCTGAGTCAGGACACGTGCACGATTGGGTGTGAGAAAACAAGAATGACCTCAGCGCAACATGGCTGCCTTTCGGACCAGGGCGCTTAGGATTCTTCCTTTGCTAGTGCCACATGGTGCCCCAAACACCCGTTGCTTGCATTTTGTGTCCCACAACGGACATTAGACCTCCAAGCTCCCACTGCTCTTGGGGGGACACATGCTCAGGGCCAGAGGCGATAACAGCAAGTCTTTCAAAGCCATTGCAGTGATCAAAGATGATGAGCAAGTGGAGCAAAGGAGAAGGAGGGGTAAGCAAAACAGACAGATGGGGTCAAAGTAGACGGAGGAGAAAAGGAACCAGACGTTTCAGAATAGATCCCCCTACTTGCAGATATGAAATTAACTGACCTCCAATCCAGGTGCACAGGGGATCCCTGCGCAGGTTTTGCTAGAGCAGAAGTCATGTAGGTAAACACAGCAACCCTCATTCTGGAGAAGTGCCTGATAATGTTCTATGTAACTCAGAGCGCTTGTTGGGCCCTGTCTGCTATATTCCTAGGATCTAGTATAACCCTGCTGTAAGATTAACTCTGCTTCCTGAGGGATTAGAAACTCCTTCCCCTACCTTCCATTTCATTTTTGTCAAATACAAATATGTTTTGGAAGCCTTCTGTGTGTCAGGCACGGTGCTGGACATTCTGAAGACCAAGATGCCACTTAGGTATAAGCGTCTTAATGTGTGTTCCCCTAAAACATTTGGCCACGCCATGGAGATCTTTTGTCTGTAAAACACTTGGCTCGTAAATGATAGTCCTCTTTAAAGTTTTGTTGAATTACTGAATGAATGACTCCATGTCTTCATTTACTGGTCCCAGTGTTAACCAGATGATTAGGGAGTCTCAGGATTCTGTGCCATCAGATATTTCAGTGTAGAAGGGCTTGCAAGATTCTGTGAGAGCTCTACTACTTGGAAACTGGGAAGGCTCTCGGATGGCTGGGATGACTGCCTGGGTCTCTGGGCATGAGGGCTGCCTTCTGGTCAGGCATCTGAGGCAGGCTTATTCGCAGGGGCTGGCCCCCAGAGAAGACCACAGGTAGGACCTATTAGACCTAACTTTTTCACTCTCCTTCTCCCTCTCACAGAGTAACCTTTCTCCTTCAGAAGTTGTACAGTGGTCTAACCACAGGGTGATGGAGTGGTTGCGATCTGTGGACCTGGCGGAGTACGCGCCCAATCTTCGTGGGAGTGGTGTCCATGGAGGCCTCATTGTGAGTGGCTCTTTAGCCTGCTTTGGCATAAACTGGGCTATTCAGAAACTTATTTCTCAATGGCCAGACATAAATCCTAGTGAAAAATATTGGTAGTTCATCTGAAGCCCTTGCTTGCACCAATTGAAATCTCAAAATATTTGATAATTTGCAATTGAGAATTAACATACCTCGTGGAAACAGGATGGTTTCTGGAAGAACTTCCGTAGCAATAGACCCAGAGGATTCCCAGGACAAATGGGTTGCATGTCAGACTGCACCTGGAGTGATGCAGTGGCTGGGGAAGTGAGGGGCTGGCCACCGAAATGTAACTTCCTGCTTGCCACGATATGATCATGATGGTCACTCAGATCTGTCAAGTGGTAAAGCCAGTGGAGAAATGAAGGGATGGTTCAGAGGTCAGAGTGGACCCTGGGAGACCATCTTATCCAAAGAGTCACAGCTCTCTGCTGGCCTGTGAAAATGAGGTTGTCAGTCAACAAATGTGGTAGCCAGGCCATGTGCCAGGAAAAGAGAGGGGAGTGGGATACAGGACAAGTGGATAAGCTTCAGCCCTTGCTCTGGAGGCACCCCTGGGCCCACGGAGGCCTGTTTCTCACTGTCACCACCTGGAGCCATCTGTGGTCATCACTGCGTGGCTCTGTCTGTGCTTTCTTCTTAGATCCTGGAGCCCCGCTTCACTGGGGACACCCTGGCTATGCTTCTCAATATTCCACCGCAGAAGACGCTCCTCAGACGTCACCTAACCACCAAATTCAATGCCCTGATTGGTCCTGAGGCTGAACAGGAAAAGCGAGAGAAAATGGCCTCCCCGGCTTACACACCACTGACCACCACAGCCAAAGTCCGGGTGAGTTGCCAGACCCTCTCTGGGGTGGTCACAGGGGCCCGCCTTCTAGCACCCATGTTGTACTGAGTTTGGCCCAGTGCCTGGAGCCAGACCAGCATGTGCCACCTGGACAAGGAGGCTCTCTCGGGTCCTGCCCCAAGAGCTCGGTCTCCTTGTCCGTGTTTGTTAGGCCAGTTCCCTGCCATACCTGGGTCCAAGGAAGAGAGTACAATTTTCTTTGCACAGACACCATGTCCAGGAAGCATCTCCTCAGGCAGCTGGCGCTTGTCCTCTTCCCCAATCCCACCTTGACTCATCTTACAAGTAGATGAGTTCATGATTCTGAGTTCCCTTCAGTCAGGCTCATCTGTGTGCCATGGGGTCTGAGAACTGTCCTGGGGCACCTGGATGGCTCCGTCAGTTAAGCATCTGACTTTGGCTCGGGTCATGATCTGACAGTTCATGGGTTTGAGCCCCGTATCGGGCTCTCTGCTGTCAGCACAGAGCCTGCTTCAGATCCTCTGTCCCCTTCCCTCTCTTCCCCTCCCCGCCACCAAATAAATAAAAACATTAAAAAAGAAGAACAACAGCTGTCCTGCCAACACAGGGAGTGCTCCTGTTCACAACTGGCTGTGATTGCCTGTGCTGTGGAGGTGGCCAACACACAGCGGCCCAGGGGGCCAGAGATTATACAGGCACCAGCACCACTCACTGGGGTCTCTGAATCTCACAAAGCCCGTTAGAAACTGCCTGAGCCGCACTGTCCTCAGACCGTGTCCTTCTTAGGCTGCAGACCCACAGACAGAATCTCTGGAGGCCAGGCTGGCCCTGTCCCCAGCAGCATGGTGATGCCTAGGTTTAGCTACAAGTCATGCACAGACCTCCTTCCCCAAGGGAGCAGGACCAGAAGTGTGTCTGGGGGATACCAGCAGAAGTAGCGCTGGGTGAAGCTAGAGCAAGCAGGAAGGGCCACTGGGGCTCTCCAGCATGGCCTCCCCAGGGCAGGGGGCGCTGCGAGCAGCTGATGCAGCAGCTGTGTGAGACGGGTCCTCCGCCTCAGCACCCTCTAGAAGCTCCTAGGCGCCTCCCCACCCCCGGGGGGGAAGTAGAATGTCACTCATGGGACAGCAGGACCTGGGTTTGTCGCACACAGTCTTGAAGGAGCAAGATTCTCCTTCCTCGTTCGAGATTATTTATCTGTTGCCTGTCCCTAGCCGGGAGCTCTATTTTGTTGAGAATTTTTCTAGAAGTAGTTTGCCTCATTCCTTTCCTCATGGGCCAGCTCTTAATCATATTGTGAGTCCTGTCTGCACACTGACTTGATAATCTCGCATTTGTTGTGTTTTAGCCAAGGAAACTGGGATTTTCACATTTTGGAAACATAAGAAAAAAGAAATTTGATGAATCGACAGACTACATTTGCCCAATGGAGCCCAGCGACAGTGCTGGTGACAGTCACAGGGTCTACGGTGGCTACCGGGCCCTCAGCCCCCTCAATGCCCCTGAACTGGATGGGCTGGACCAGGTGGGACAGATTAGCTGATGGCCTTGTTACCTGTCTTCTCTGTGCACCCGAGAACTTCACAGTAACACTGTGTGTGTCACCATATAACTGCACCTCACCCCCTGCACCTGTGCATGCCTTGCAGAGAACATTCCAGCTGTTGTGTACCCCAGGCCAGTGTCTTTGAACTCTGAGGGTGGCCAGGGTACGGAGCTGCACTTTTGCTAAGGGGCCAGGCTTTGGGGACTGTTGCCAGAGGTGGACTCGGGAGGAAAGACACAAAGATGCTTGTATATTTTTGTAATTCTTAATGGCCATGTTCAGCACCGGTGGAAACACACGAACTTGGACACTGGTCCAGAGGTCATGGATGATTCCCAGAGGCTTGGCTCTCGGGCCCTCCACTGTGCTTCCAGTTGAGGGGCGATCTCAAGTGCCTTAGGCCTGTGGCCACAGAGTCTTGGCTGAGATCCAAGGGACAGCAGCAGGGATTTCTGCCACAGTGATGGTGTAACTGTGTTGTGCCTTAATACAGAGGTGATCGCTTCTTTCTGGTAATAAAAACAATATTTATGTGGAAAGCAAACAGGGCCGTGTAGCTCTAACCTCACTGGGGGATGAGAGCTGGGCACAGCTGGAGAGGGAGTGCTGTGTACGGCATGGCCTGAGAGCTGGTGGCACCGTGCCAGTCCTTGGCCAGGTGCACTCGGCCTTTGCCAAGTGTCATGGACAAGGGGGCTGGAGCAAGGAGGGACCCCGTATTCTTCAGAGGGGTCCGTGGCCTCTTCACTTCAGGCTCCACCCACCTCCTTCTATGAAGCCATGGAAAGCCTTGTGCTGACTGTAGGTCACATCTGTCATGCAGACCCCAAAGTTGGTTTCTGTTTCAGAGGCATGAGGCACCTGGGGGGGAGTGGGGGGAGACAAGAAAGTGGCCTCGCTGATAACAGCCTCTTTTCTTTTGTGTGGTTTGTCAGATTCTCTGTTATTGGCCTGGCTGGGCCCATAACCAGCGTGGGGGTTGGTCTGTCTGTTGGCAGAAATGGAACAGCCCTGTCCTCCTGATTTAGAGTCTGGCTAACTGATAATGGCTCTTCCAGATGGGCCTTGTCTGGACGGGGACTGAGGGAAAGACACATCTTGCCAGTCTGGATTCCTGCTCATGAGATTCCAGTTTGCCCTGGGGCAGGTTTTGGCCCTGCCGGGTCCCCTGGACCTCGTCTGCACAATAACAGTGGCATCGTAACTGTCTGGCGGCAGGGGCAGGGCTTGATGGCCCCACTGAGGGCACTCTGCTTCTGTCCCAGATGGAGACAATGCCAAGATTTGCTTCTGAAACTACCAGCAGCCCCAGGGATGGCCGATGACCACAGGCCATGACCTCCTGCCGCCGTCCCCCGCCCCCCGCCCCCCTCACTGAAGTCAACCAGTGAGAACTGGACAAACTCTCCAGCTGGCATGGCTGGTGCTTGATCCCAGTACCCAGGACACTAAATGACAGGTGCTCCTTAGGGCGGGTACCTGGACCTTGCTGTCATAGAGCCCCAGGGCAGGCTTGGGCCCTTTTTTCCTGTAGTCTTCTGGTGAGAGAATCTCTGCATGTGCCTGTTCGCAAACCCCACGTGGAATTAGATCACTAGATCTCTGTGCAGCCTCAGGCAAGGCCTGTATCCCTTTGTGGGCCTCAATTTTCCCACCTAGAAAATAAAGGGTTGTACTTAAATCCCTCAGAGGATGCTTCTAGATCTACGGTGTCTAACTAGGCTTAAGGAAGGAGCAGACCAGCATTACCTGAGGAGGAGGGGTCGAGGGAGGCCCCTGGTAGTGAGGAAGGTCTATGAGCAGCTCCCTGAAGGTGCCCACCTGTACCTGTCCAGGGTCCTATTGGCACCGGAAATTGTGGTTGTATTCGGCATCCTGAGGCCTTCATCCCTGCCGCTCCCTGCTCCTGGAGCTAGCGGGAGCACTGAGCGTGTGCGGAAGGGAAGGGCTGCTTCTCACAGGCCATCTGTGCCCTCTTCCCGTGTGCCCCCAGTGCCGGTGCTGGCGTGGCCCAAAGGAGTGTGTGCGCACGGCTGTGTGGGAGACCAGAAGCCCTGCCCTTCCCAGGGACAGAAACAGCATGTGCTCTGCCCACCTGCCACTCCTCAGGCCTGGCCCCCTCCTCGCCCACTCCCCCAGGGCAGGACTTGCATGCCATCTCTGTGAATCACAAGCTGAGTCCACGTGTGTTGACCAGGCTGCCGCCCATTTTACAGATGGCGCCTTCGGAAGGCACTGTGACGCAGATAGGGCTCCTCTCCCAAGACATTCACCGTCTCACGGTAGGATTCTGACCCCTCTCTCCACAGCAGGACAGGTGCCGGGGTGGCCCCGTGAGTTTGGTACAGTGGTGCACAAGGCCTGAGACCCCCACCCCACCCTGAACCTGTGTCATCAGTGCCTCTGCCAGGAATCCGCAGGATGGTGCTAGGCATGGTGGCCTGAGCTGGAGCCAGCTCTGTGGTAGAAAGCAGCCCAGAAGCTTCTCCATGGGCCTGCTGCTGGGCCTTGAGTTGCTAGGGGCACTGAGACAGGTCCTGGGCCCTGAGCTGAAACCAGCTGAAGTGTGCCGGGTCTCAGTCGTCTTCCCAGGCTCAGGGCTGGTGAGGAAACCACAGTGCTCGGCAGTTCTGGGTCACCCGCCTATCAGCCTGGTGCCCGGGCCTCATCTCAGACCTGCTGGACACTGTTCTGCCCTCTCTACCCTCGACACATGTATTTCCTGTCAGGCTTCTGACTTTGTGGATATCATGGGCATGTGGACATGTCCTGATGTGCCTCATGAGGACAGGCTGTATCACAGGGAGGCAGCATGGTGTTGGGGAGGAGCGAGCCACTTTGGAGTGAGGCCAATTTGGTTCAAGGCCCTGCTTTGCCTCCTACTAACTCTGGAACCTCAGGCAAGGCATTCTCTCTCCACACCCCAGCTTAGTTATCTGTAAAGCAGAGCGCATAATATCCTCTTTGTAGGCAGGCTAGAGCTGGCAGTAAAAGACCATCCACAGCGAAGATTCACATTTTTGAGGCCCTGTACCTTCAACTGCCCATTAGTCCCTGGATGGTCCCATCACTGAGCCCACTGGTGTATCATCTGTCCATGTTGAGGCTCCTGTCACTGTCCTTCACTTATCTATCGAGGCACATTAAGAAGGCTGTATCCAAGGGCAAGACTGAAGTAGAGGGGGAGGCAGGGTGATCTCCCTGAATCCAAATGGGACCATTTTTATTTAACTTTTTTTTTTTTTTTTTTGGGCTCATACGCTGAAATGAATGCACCCAACCTTGCCCTCATTACCACTAGTAGGCCTTTGGTGGTCTTGAAATAGCAATTTTACCTCTAAAGTATGAGCAACGCATATTCTTGATAGTGCTGTCTGTTCTGATTCAATATGTGGGGGTCCTGGATCTTATGAACTTAGAGGGTGCTAGTGTCAGATGGGACCACACCAATGTGTCCCACTGCTTCCCATGTAGCTGCCACAGGGCAGCCCTGACCAAAACCCTGTTCAACTACCCCTTGGGCCCGTGTCCTTTCAGACTATGCTGAGCCAGGACCAGCTGCTGAACGACTCTCGCCTGGCGGCTCCCAACCCTGAGGACTGGAGATGACTTTCTTCATGGCCAAGAGGCCAGAGAGGCACGTGTGGGGGCCCCAAGTCTCTGCTTCAAGGGGGGCTGGCACAGCCACCCGCAGAGTCCAGACGGGCTGGCAGGACATCTTGGAACGTGGGTGCTGACAGGAGCGAGCAGAGTGGTGAACAGATGTCAGGGGGTGGGCCCAGGGGGCCCCGTGTTTTCAACTGTACTGTGCTCTTCACCACAGCTTTTATACCTTTTGTACTTTTATACGTGGACTGCACCCCACTTCTGTGGGGAGGGCAGTGAGACATCAGCACAGACTCGATTCAATGGCTCACGCTCTTCCCTGAGACAGTTGGGAGGTTCTTACACCAAAGGGAAAGGGCAATGAGTTCATAAAAGCTCTGCTGTTAAGAAAATCCTGAAAACAATGTTCTGGCTGTACTGGAGTGGCTGGAATGAAAGGGGGCCACTCCTGGGCTGCTTCCACACACGGGGAGTACTTCATCCACAGGAACCTGGCCAGGGCGTTGGTGTTCAGGGTGACTGCAGGGAAGGAGCGATGGGCCTCTCTTCCCACTGCCCCAACTGCCCTCATCCTACCCTCCTCTGCAACAGAGGTTGTCAGTGCTGGGCCTCCTCCAGAGCAGAGGCCGCTCTAACACGTGCAGGCACTCAAGCTCACCCTAGCTGACAGGCAGCACAGGCTCCAAAGTGCGGTTGTCTGATCAAATGGCTCCCCCCAGTGGACAGTGCTTGCTTACCCCAAACCAACGGTTCCACCGCCACTCGCCATCTTCCTAGAGCAGCCTGTTCCCTTGGGGTGTCTCCTACCTCACCCCACGTGCCCCAGCCATACTGTCCCGCCCAAACGGTCTCCCCACTTGGCAGAGCCCCATCCTCTTCCTCCCTGTGGTGGCTTGGGCCTCCTCTCTCCTCTGATTTCCAAAGCTGGTCTCCTCCTTGGTCCATCACCTTCCCAATTGGTCCCTCCAAAGGTTGTCTACCTTACCCCCAGAGTGGCCTTCCCAAAGCACTGTTTTGATCCTGTTACCTTTATGCTAAGAACACCTCAGTTCCAGAAGCCAGAGTAGAGTTCCAAAGCCTTTGCTAGCACCCAAGGCCGTTCAGAAGCCACTCTGTAGCCTGTGTCTCTGCGTTTCCCCCACCGTGGGACCTACTTTTCCCCCGTGGTCCCCTTCACAAGACCCAGCATGACACCACTTCTTTCAGGAAGCCTTCACTGATGTGTTGGTTAGAGGTCCCTGTGTCCCACTGTGTAGTCTGCCCTTGAGCCCGAGCCCTTCCTGGCTCACCCTGAAGTACTGTATCTTCCTTTCCATAGCCTCTCAGCACAGACTCACCAAGCAACCTGCTATGCGTGGGCTCCTGTACAGACCGGAATAAGAGCCAATGCTGGTCCTTAGACTGCTTAGGGGCTCCATGCTGCCAAGTTCCCCATCCACCCACCCCTTCATATGTGCGGGTTAAGCATGTTCCATGCCAGGCTAAGAAGGGCTACAGATACAGACAGGCATGAATGTCAAGGTCCTTGTCTGAGGGTGCTGATGGTCTAGTGGGGGGTGCACATCTGTTTCAAACAGGCGTGTGCTGAAAGTTACAGAGGCTCCAGTAGAAGTCTCTACAGCCTGAAAGAACAAGGTGTCCTTTTTAATGGAGAGCTGGGGCAGGGGACTGAAAATGACTTGGATTTCAGAGATGAATCAGGTTCCCCAAGGGTGCCAGAGGGGAAAGGCATTCCAGGCAGATGGACGTGGAACATGCCAGCACATCCCAGGAAGTGCCCAAAGTTGCTAAAACCAGAGAACAGTTTCTCAACCTCTGCGCTGCTGTCACTTAGGGCTGAATAATTTGTCGTGATGGGGGCTGGTTTGTGTGTTGTAGGAGGTTTCGCGGCATCCTCTACCCGTCTGGCAACAGCATGCCGCCTCTCGTTGTGACAACCGAAAATGTCTCCAGACTTTGCCAAATGTTCTGTGGGGGGGCAAAACTGCCCCCTAGCTGAGAGCCACTGGGCCACAGAATGGGGTAAAAGTGGGAGGCCCAGGGAAGGAAAAATCTGGTGAAGTCAGCTGGAGTCAGATCAGGAAAGGCCCTGTGAGCCAGGTCCCTGTGATTTATCCTGGAGACACAGGTGGCCAGATGGGGACCAGTGAAAGCAGGGACAAGCATGGGAAGATGTGTGTTAGAGAAAAATATCTGCGAGTAGGCTCTTCCTCACCCTATAGCGCCTGGCAGAGTATCTTTCCCCAAGTAGGGGATTCGCTGAGGGGGCGCTGAACACACAAATGAATGAAGGCTCACCGCCCCCAGCCCTGCCACCGTGGCACCCCTACTGGCCCTCAGGGGATCATCCCTGTAGGCAGGGCATAGCTGCACTTAAGTGAGATCTCTAGAGCCGTTTTCCTTTGTCCTGTACCCACCCCCATCCTCCCCCCGCCCCATCCCCCCCCCCCACACATGGTGACACCAGGTTGCAGTAACACTACCATCCAGTTTCTGTAGAAAGGCAATGTCTTGGATTAAACACAGCCGGGTCTGAAGCCCACCCCTTCCACCTCCTGTTGGAATGACCTGGGGGCAATAACTTCATCTTGGAGCCTCAGTTTTCTCCTCTGTAACTTGGAGAATAACTCCCCCCGTAGAATCTCTGGATTGTTATGAGAATGATGAGAAGTAAAGTGCAGAAAGGTTCTACCCACTCAGAGTAACAGAGGAGCATATCAGCCTGGCCAGGAACAGCAGAGGCCATCGTGGTCACTTGTATGATTTGGGTTTAGCAACGTGAAGGATTTAAGGAATAGCTCCTGGAGCCTACTCTTGTTTGCAAATTCAGAAGCTGCTATATTAACCACCCTGGGCACCATACTGGGATGCTAAGAAAACCACAGCCCTGGCCTGTGTTTGTTGCATAAAGCCCAGGAGTCCAGCATTCCTGGAGCCTGCCTACCCTGTGGATTTACTACTACCCCAATACATTTGAACATCATTCCCACTTCAAGGGTCTGCCACAAAGGAAGGAAGGATGCACGTGGAGGGTGCCTAGGCCCTCCAGTAGGTCTGGCCTTAAACACAGAACACTCTGAAGAGGGGTGTTCAGGAGACAGATTGGAAGCTGACGTGACCCCACTTGGATTCTTCTGGAATTCTACTCCTGCACTTTTGCCAGTCCTGACCTCCTTGGGACAGAGAACAGTTCACATGTAGGGCTGGCCAAGGCCTTCTAACCTTCTAAAACTGCCTAGCAGGTGTCCCACAAGCCCCATCTCATGAGCTGTCTGCTTTGGACTGAAGCTTATCTCACTAAACTATGGGAAAAGCTACGAATTGAGCCTCCCAAGCAAGGCCGTCTCAGAAACCAGTTTATCTCCAACCCTGTGAATGCTGCTTTGTAGGCCCACACCCAGAAAAAGAGGGATGTGCCCAAGGGTGCATTACAGGCATTTGTGAACACACGCCACTTTAATGTGCTGAGGCAGAGCTCACTCTGAAACAGAGGAAAGGGACCAGGCAGATTTGCTAAGAGCAAGGGAGGTATTAGTAAGTGAAAATCATGTCCTTGGTATAACCCAGTTTCTCCAGATTAGGGTGAGCGGCTGTCTGGATCAGGGGCAGGGGTCCACACACCAGGATGAACGTGGACTGCCCGGGAGGAGGGAGGTGCTCCTTGATCATGTTGGCGGTGATGTAGCCTGAGCTGTACTTCCAGCCTGAGATGAAGCAGAAGTAGAAAAAAGCTGTGGGGGTGCCAGGTGGAGTCCCTGACCCCAAGCCTCCTGCCTGGCCTCCCTAGAGAAGGAACCCAGACTGCTCTCCAAGACTTAGAAGCCTGCGTTGCTGTTCTCTGCAGAGAAGCTGCAAAGTCAAGGACCTGGTAGGCTCAGGCAGCCTTCAGAAGTGTCCACCCCGAGATCCCAGGCTCACTGCTGGGACTCTGAGGCCCCCAGCAGGTGTCTGATGCTGCCGGCACTGTCAGGGATGGAGAACACAATAGTGGGGTGTGGTCTGAGTCACGGCAGAGATCTGGGGCCGCGATCTGGGGCCGTACAGACTGAGGTTTGCGGCTCAGTTGGGGGGCGCCCTCTGCTGGGCAGTGAGCTATATGACAAGGCAGGTGCAGTTCAGCGCAGCAGGAGAGTGACAGCCAGGGATGTTGGGCTGTGCGTGGTGGTAGCCACGTGCTGGCTAGGTTCGCAGCAGCTGGCTGGGGCTTAGCACGTGATGACTGCTATCCAGGAGAGGCCGGGTGGTAAGAGAGAAGGGGTCACTGGCCCTATTAGATGCCACGTGTGTGCTATCTCTGTGGGATGCTGTATCAAGTGTAGCATGGAGTGGGTGTTCAGACTGACCCAGTGACTCAGTGTCCCTCTGAGTCCCTCCTGAGGTTCACTGCGTATATGGACTGCTGCTGAGATATCACACACATGCCCTTGAGTGCTCTCACAAACAGGTCATCCCAAATCCTCTCTCCCTCAAATCCCTCCATTTCCCATGCAGAGACAGAGCTGAAGGTCTCAGCCCTCGAGCACAGATCCAAAAACCAAACCCAGGGACCAGTTCCTGAGGTGGGTCAAGGGTTGGAGCTAACCCACAGTGGGGACAATGGGGATCGTACCAACAGGAGGCCTGTCCAGGGTGTACCACAGGCTGAACTGTTCCGGGTGAGTTCTGGCAACTTCTTCAAGCTCTTTTCTCACCAAGATATCCTCCTCTGTCTAGAAAATAAGGAACGTGAGCAAAGCCCCTCCAGGGACATCCTGCTTGTCCCCCACACTGGGCACACGGGTCAGCACACGTCTGCCCAAGCTGCCACTGCTCTAGTTGGATGCTGTCACCACGGCTCCTGGGGCAAATGAAGGTTCTGCGGCACTTCCTGCACTACCAACCCTCTCTCGTGGGTGGAGGAGGTGGGCTGTGCGGCAGAGGCGGTGACTGTCCTCAGCTGGAAGGACACGGCTGAGCACAGGTGCCCAGGCTGGGTGGCCTCGTTCTGACGGCCCAGCCCCCCACCCCCATCCACACTGAGCACCAGGCTATCCTGCCGGGCTGGACCGAGCTTAGTGTGGGCCCAGGACCTCTCGCAGGGAGTGCAAGGGGCGAAGGCCGTAATACGGAAAGAAGATCGCACCTAACACCACAGCACTGGAGAGCTACGGGACAGGAAAGCAAAGGCTGGAGCTTCATCTGGGGAAAGGGAGCCAAAGCCACGAGGAACCTGTGCCAGGCCCAGAGGTACCACACAGAGGACCTGGATCTCAAGACTCTTCACAGTTCCTGCACCAGCAATCCTACTCCTGGGATTCTGTTTAAGAAAATAATCTAAAAGGCATCAAGCCTAGGCTATATTGTTCATCACTATATACGTTACAACTGGGAAAACTGAAAACAATCTGAAGGCAGAAGATGTAGTAAATTATGGTGCAACTTGGTACAGACTGATGAAAATATGTACAAAGAGTTTTGACGAGAAGAAAGTGCCTGCGTGGTAATGCTGGGTGAAAAAACAAAACTGTGTTATAGATGTAATTGCAAATATATGGCATGTATAGAAAAAAAAAAGTCATATTTATTTTTGTATTTTCTGAAATTTCTACTGAGGGCATCTATGACTTTATACTCCGAAAACCAGAATTACATATTAAGAAAGGAAGGAAAGCTTAGTACGTAAAGTGGCTGGGGGAAGAGTTAAAAACAAAAACAAAAAAACAACCGAAAAACCAGGCCCCCTCCCCCAAGGCCGCAGGCACCCCCAGCAGCGAGAGAGCTCAGTCGGGGGGAGGTATGAAGGCAGAGGCCCCGCTCAGCAAACATTCCATCCCACCCCTGCAAGCTCAGGGCTGATTCGGCAGAGCTGACCTGGTTGGCAAAGATGAGGGACATCCTGGTCCTGTCGTCGGGGTTCTTGGTGATGTGACGAATGAGCTGCAGCATGGGCGTAATCCCTGGAATAGTAGCAGGTGGGACACAGCTAGCCGCTCTCTCTCCCTCTCTGCTGCCCACAGTCCCTGGTCTGCAGCCCCTTAACAGTCTTCCTTAGCCGCAATCCTACTTTTCTCATGTCTGCCCCCAAAATTCAAAGTGGAAGACCACCCCTCCTTTTGGTTTCCCCTTCCAATGCAACAGTAAATCGAAAGGCCCTTTCTTGTTTTCCTGTGGCAAGATGGAAGGAGACTGGCTCGGAACTGAAAGTGGGCTGCACACCCAGCTCCCTCACTTGCTGTCTGACCGTGGTCAGTCACGTGCCTGGCTGCGTGTCCCCATTTGTAAAAGAACGACAAGTAAATGTGTTCATTTTACGAGTGCCCGTTGTGGTGCCTGGCACATTGTAGGTGTTCCCACGTTCCATTCTTTCAGGCATTCATTTTCAAGGGATGGGGAGCATCAGGCTTGACCTGGATCCAGGAGCCCTTGGGGGACCATGTGTGGGCCTACTCAGCTCGGTCCCCAGACCTTTCTATGGTCCCCAGCATGACTTCCTGGGGCAGCCACCATGTTGAGTAAGGGGAGCAGGGCACACGAGGTTGGTTTCCAGGCCTATCATCAACCTTGCACTTCCATCTAAAACAGCTAGGAAAGGGTCTCCCACACCACCCCTTCTAGCATCAAATGAGTCCAAAGTTAAAAAGGTCTGGGGACCCACCCTGTGGCTGAAGCCCCAGAAGCCTCTTACCTGTGCCCCCAGCAATCATTCCCAGGTGACTGACCACCTTTTCTTCAGGGTCACTTGTTTTGTATGGTTTGATTGAAAACTTCCCTGGAAACACAGAGGATACTTCTGACTTCTGCAGCTCTTGCCTGAGAGCTTACAAAAGATCCCAGACGCTCCTTGGGACCCCCAGGAGGAAAGTCCACCTGAGGAAGTGGCCACACCATTCTGAACCAGAAAAGCAAGTCGGTGTGCCCCATTCCACCAGTCCCCGTGCCCTGGTGCACAAAGTGGAAACAGAGGCTGGGCTTCTTTGAGGACTCACTAGACCTTTTCTTCTGAGGAAGGAGAGGGGCACAGTGAAATTAAATGGAGCCTCGCAGAGCACTGAGCCACAGCAGTGAAAGAGTGAGTCGGTGGTGAACATGTGAGTAAGTGAGCGAGTGTGGATGGCATCCATCTATCCATTCTTCAGCATTAGCGGGTACCTCTTATGTATCAGGCGTTGTGCCGGACAGTCAGTGATAAGGAAGAACCCCAGCACTCCCCTACCATAACAAAGCTTACAATCTCATAAAGTGTGTGTGTTGAATGAATGTATGAAGACTTTAAGGACAAGTGCACATGACCCAAACATGAGACGTTTTCTAGAACAACCACAGGAATCTTCTTCCCAGCAGGAAGTCCAGCATAAACCCCCTAGTACCTGGCTCATGATAGAACAGGCGACCGGTGGGCCCTCGAAAAAGGACGGTGTCCCCAATTTTCATGTTCTCCAAGTACTGAGTCATCTTCCCCCCTTCTGGATAATTGGGGTGTACATTTTTGAAGTAGACCTGAAAAAATAAAGCAGCCTGTTTTTCACACACGCAGACCTGAGGTCACAGCTGCATACAACTAAAAATTCCATTTGCCACTAGAAACCTTGTAGAGAAAATCCTCTGTGCTCACAGTTGCTCTAAGCACCCCCTGAAGACTTGGCCAAATCAACAGCTTCACTGTTAAATGACAGTGCCGGAAAGCCCTTCCCAGGACACGAGTCCCCTCTCCACCCTACCACCTTTAATAGGCTTGTGAGGGTGAGGCAGGTGGACCCAGTAGGCACCATTTACCTTTATAATCAAGTCCACAAAGCCTTGGTCATCATCACTGGACACAGGCGTGTAAGCCCTGACCACCAGAGCACCATCAATTCTGGCCAAGAGATGGATATAGTTACCTGCAGAAAAAGCATGCAGTGTTAAATGTGAGCACAGCCAACCTAAACAGGACCCAGGATTCCCATAAAGGACTTGGCTTCAGGGAAGTGGGTGCATGTGGCAGGGTGCATGGGAGCACGGCCAAGCAGAGGAGGAGTCCAGATCCAGGAGGCCTGGATCCTAGGCCTGCCCTTGTCACTCTGCATGCTACCCTGGGCAAGTCACTTCACCTCTCTGGGTGAGTGGGGACGATATGCCTGCCCTGCCCCCATCCCAGGGGAGCTGTGAGCTTCGTGTGAATGCACACTCATCAAAATATTCTGTGGAACAGGAAGACCTCATTAAAGTTGGAGGCTGAGTATTAAAAGTAATAGAAAGGAGTGTTTCCCTTTTAAATATTTTTTGATGTTTATTTTTGAGGGGGGGGGGTGGGGAAGGTCCAGAGAGAGAGGGAGACACAGAATCCGAAGCAGGCTCTAGGCTCTGAGCTGTTGGCACAGAATCCGATGCAGGGCTCAAACTCACGAACCAAGAGATCATGACCTGAGCTGAAGTCGGACGTTTAACCGACTGAGCCACCCAGGCATCCCAGGAGTGTTTCCCTTTTAAAGCAAAATATGTTGCCTTCACAAAATCATTTCTTCTTAGACTGAGTGGATCAGTGGAGTCTGTGAATGAATCACGACCCCCTCATCTGTCTCTTGCTGCCTGAGCCGCCCTAGACTCACAGGCATGCTGGGCCCCGGGATTTGGATACTGCAGACCAGGAGTTCTAGAAAGAGTGTTGTGTCTTTCTGGCCAATGGCTCTGCTCGAGGGGCAGCAGTAAAGTTTTGAGCCATGGAATTCTGCCCCCCCTGGGTAGAACCGAATGGACCAGGTATGGCCAGAGACCTACATATGGTGACAACCCAGTGTCACATAGTGGGTATGGCGACTCAGATGGTTGCTGGATCTAAAGTGGGAGCTTCAGTGACTAAGACAAGCAGTGGTGAGGGCAGGAGCTGCCATCAAGAGATGCTAAGAGACAGAGGCAAAATGAAGCTTTGTGCCATCCAAGGGAGTAGAAACTATGCACAGGAAAGATGGAGCAGAGGTGCAGACAGAAGCGGAGACCTGGGGAGACACAGGAGGAAGAGAAGGAGGAGAGGAGGAAGTCTTGAAAGTCCTCAGGGTCTGTGAGGAGGTCCTGAAGCCTGAGGTGCAAACACTCGGGGTTAAAAAAGGACAGGCGCTATACTGGAATTCAAATGAAGAGAAGAGAAAGGAAGGGAAGAAAGGAAAGACAGGCTCAATGACTCTGGCTGTGGCCTGGCTGGGCATCAGTGATGTGCAGAAATATATGCCTGAGGCAGTTTCCTTCTGAGAACAAATCTGAACCTGGAGACCTCAGATAGGCTCTTTCAGATGCAGCCAACCTGGGCCTGGCCTGGCAGTGTCCGTCCCCGGGGAAAACGGGGCTGCCTAGCTGGCCCCATTTCTAAGCTGCTGCATTTCCTCTGACCTGGAAAGCATCAGTGATCGCCAAGTCCTCATAGCAGACTCTCCCAGAAGCCTCTAAACTACCTGTCACACTAACTTTGCACTGCCTACACCAGGGCAGAGGAGAGGGTGGGTCATGGCAAATTCTAAGAAATTTCTATTCCTCGAAGTTTTTCATTCTTTTAGCCTTCTTGCCAACAGGACTCACCCCACAGACTAGGCAGAGGGCTGGAAGGCAGGCAGACACTGAGCTCTTGTGGATGGGGACAGAGAGAGGAAGCAGTGAGGAGGCTCAGGAGCCAGGCTGGCTGCCTGGTCACCTGAGGAGAGGTCAAGGTTTTGTAGGACAAGCAGGTCATGGATTAGGATCTCCACCAGGTTGGCAAGCAGCACTAGCAATTTGTACAAAGCTCTGAATCCCCAGGCTGTGGACCTAGCAGAGGATTTCTACCTCATCAACATGAAACTGGGTGTCTGGTGGTGGTACAGACCAGAAAGGGGATAACTCGGAACTCTAAGACCTCTAGGGCTGGTATTCACAATGGGTCCCTCCTTGTGTGGATCTGAGGTCCCTGCTGAAAAGCCACACTATGTGGGGAAGACACACTTGACTCCCTCCTGCCTCTCCACACATTCTGGGCCTTTCTCCTGACTTCAGGGGAACATCAGTTCCTTCTACCCCTCACATGTACACAGCACTTGGCACTTTCTGAATTTTCTCATCCATCAGTCACTTTACCTTCACAACAACCCAAGTGGCGGACAGGCCTGGGAAACCCCATTTCATAGACTGAGGCACAGAGAGGTTGAAGGACTTGACTCAGGTTGCCCAGCAAGGAGCCTGTGATGAGATCCCAGACCTTCTGATTCTAGATGCACTTCCTTTCAATGCTGAGATATCACTTCTGTGTCAGCCCAAATCAAACAGTGAGAAAAGAAATGGACTGTCCCCAAGCCCATCTCCCTATCTCTCTTGAGCTCACGTGTCAGGAAAGATAACAAGGAGACTGCTACACCCCAGCTGAGTTTTTGAGAGGAGCAGAGTGCCTGCAAGGCCCAGTCCTGGCGATGATACTAAACCCCACTCACCTACAGGAAGCCCCAAGACATGGTCCGGTGAGGGCAGTCCAAAGCGGAACCTCCGGGTGTTGTGGCTGATTTGCTATAAAATAGAAAACAGAGGCAGACTGTCAGCTTTCTAGAAGCCTTTCTGGGCAACTAAGATGCCTGGGAAAGGAGCTCTATTTGGGACTACCCCGGAACACACAGATGTACACACACACACACACACACACACACACACACACGCAGTGGGGAGCAAACTGGAGGCCCTGAAACTCTTGTCCCATTGCCCTGCCTTCCCAGCCAGCGCATCCCCCACCACTCTCATGCTCTTCTCTTTCACAGGCTGACAATGGAAAGGGTGGGCTGACTCCATTACCTCTTTCTCAATCAAAGGCAGTGGGTACTTGGTTTCAGAGTCCTGTAGGGTGATACATCTCTTCCTTGAGTTCATGTTCCTCAGGGCCAACAGGAGCACTGTGACTCCAAGGACAGTGATGACAAGGAGCAGGGTTGGGTCCTAGCAGACAGTGTGAACAGGGCACCTCAGGTCCCGCCGGCCCCGGGGGAAGGACTGTGCTCAGGCACAGCAGTACCCTCCCACACCAAAGGCACAGAAGAAACCAGACAGAGGGAAAGGTAATAAAACAATGCAGGCTGAGCCTACAGTGGACCCGGAGGGTAGGGAGGGGTCAGCTGCACATCAGACCACGCCAAGCAGATGGCCAGGGAGTGCTAATGTCACCAGGCCAGCCCTTCCTGCCCATCTGCCTCCATCCTGGTTCCATTCGAGGGTGCAAGTCCTGGGAGTCCCCTCCTTGAGGTGATGACACTGCTTCTAACCCACAATCTGGAACATGGTCCCAGTCTCCAACGGCAGAACTAGACGGGGATAAGCGGCAGAACTAGACGGGGATAAGCGCTGACTCCTCCAGGAGGTGGCTGCTGCTAGGCAGGGATGGGGCTCACTTCCCCGCTACTCCCCTATCCAGGCGGGGTTGGGGTGGGGTGAGTACCTTCGATCGGGGGGGGGGGGGGGGCTTACCTTAGCGCCTCGGGACACGCCAGCACCCTTCAAGGCAGGTGAAGGAGGCCTGGACTCTCACCTACAGCCACTCCGCCAGGCTCCCGCCCCCGCCGCCCGCACTGCCAGCCTGGCCATCGCCCAGCCAGCCGTCGCGGGACCGGGGAAGGGCCGCGGGCTCCCTCTCTCGCCTGACTCCCCGCTTCCCGCCGCGCCACGCCTGCCCCGGCGCCGCTCGGGCCCGCCCCGCTCCCCGCCCCGCGCGGCGCCGACCGGCCGACGCCCTCGGCCGCCAGGCCCGCCCGGGGCCCCGTTGGACTCCCACGGCCTCGCCCCGCCGCCGCGCCCTGGGCACCCACCCGGAACGAGACGCCGAACAGGTCGTCGAAGTGGGGCTGGTTGCGAGGCCGCGGCGAGTCGGGCGCCCGCAGCTCCGCCTGGCGGACGCGAAGGCCTCGAAGCCGCGGCCGGCGACGCGCGCCCGGCCACTCCCACTTACCCCCCACACCGCGCGCCCCACCGTGGAGCACCCCGCGCGCCCCCCGTGGAACCCCCCGCGTACCCCACCTCTCACCGTCCCCCGCGCGACCCCGCCGTGGAGCCCCTCGCGTAGCCCCCCACGCACCCCTCCCCACTAACCACCCCCCCGCGCGCCTCCCCGTGGACCCCCCCCGCGCGTCCCCGGTGGAAACCCCCCGCGTACCCTCCTACACCCCCTACCGCTCCCCGTCCCCCGCGCGAACCCCCGGGGAGCCTCTCGCGTACCCCCGCACCCCTCCCCGCTACCCCGCCCGCGCGCCCTCCCCTAGGACCCCCCTCCCCTGCACCCCCCACCGCTCACCCACCCCCCACCCCCTTGGCGCCCTAGGAGTTCCCTGTCGCGTGACTCTCTCTCTGCCCCGCCCTGCCCCTAGGGGCCGCAAGCGACTAGGGGCTGCCACTGCTGCGGGGTCCCCGTTCCCAGGGGCCATCCCTTGTTTATTCGTGGCCCCCTCTCCATCCTGCCCTTCTTCCTGCACCCTCTGAGCAGCGCGGACGGAGAACCTCCTCTCTGCACCTTGTGGAAACTTTGCCAAGGCTGGAGGAAAGGAGGGGCGTCTGAGTGGTAAGAAGGGGATGCTGATAAAGGAAAGGGGAATTCAGGCCAATTCAAAGAGCACAGGAATGTATCCGTTTGACGCACCTAAAGAGCTCCTACTCTGAGCCTGGTCTAGTGCTGGGTGTTTCCCCGAGGCGGAGATGTAATGGAGTTAAGACATTCGTTGCAACGTTCATTCATTCATTCATTCATTCTCCATTGGGAAAGAGACAGATAACAGGTACCCAACACCAGACCAATAGGAGGAAGAATGGCAGGCATAGATTAGGGGGGGGTCTCCACGGCACATTTCAGAACATTGGTAACCCTTCTCCCCCAATCAGTTCTCCCATTGCCCATAGCAAAGGCAAATCCCTGCCTCCTGGACCTGAAGGGAGACAGAAAAACTGAGAAAGTAGATTCCCACCCCAACCCAACCCCAGCCCCCAAACACGCACCGGCACAGGCACGTACATGGTGGACGCTTCTAACATCTGCAGGTACTGAGATATTATCGCAGGATATCTTATTATTGACAACCTACTAAATGAAAATGATAACTTGTGAACCAAATATCATAGCTGAGGAGGTTGAACATTCTTCATATTTTTTCCCCCATGGCAGTTCTTTTTCTGGAAAATAAAAATGCCTACTCATGACCTTGGCCCATTTTTCTCTTGAGTTGTTCTTTTCTTACTAATTTTAAGGAGTCTTTTATATATATTTTAGAGACCACGTCTTTGCCAGTTATATCAGTTACAAATATTTTCTCCTGTGGTACAACTTTCTTCTCTTTTGTTTCCTTTCTTTTGTCTTCTTTTCTTTATTTCTTTTCTTTTTCTCCTGCCTCCCTCCTCTCTTTCTTCTCTCTCCGTCTTTTGATGAATAGAAATTTGTAATTGCAGTGTAGTCCAATGTATCAATCTTTTGCCTTTATGGCTAGTGCTTTGTATGACCTGTCTATTCCTACCCAAGATCCTAAAGATAGTCTCTATTTTCTCTGACACACTTAAAGTGTTTCCTTTCACATTTGAGTCTCTCAACCACCTGGAAATGATTTCTGTATATGATGTGAAGCAGGGATCCAATTTAATTTTTTCCATATGGGTTATGTGTTGTCTCAGTAATATTGTTGAATTGCTCATACCTGCTCACTAACCCGCAACGCCACCCCTGTCATATATCAGCTTTCCCTTTGATCTCATTGCCCAGCCCCTCTGCCAATACCATACTGCTCTAATTACAATAGTTTATTACAACTGTTTATATCTTTCACTTATACTTTCATTGGGTCTCAGTTCAAATATCGGTTCTTTAGAGATGCCTGATCCAACCCCCCAATTTAAGTAGATGTACACATTACATGCTATTCATGGCTTTTACTTCAGCTCGTAATATACATCCTGACTATTTAGTTGTAAATGGCTGACTCTCTAGAAGTTCCATTATGGCAGAGACCTTGTTTCTCCAGGGCTGAGCACAGTGACTATCACATGGATGAATATACATAGCAAATGAATGAATGAATTCCTCTCTGCCCTGTAACATTTAACACTCTGCCTGGCACATGGTAGTGAGCCGCATAATGCTTAAGAGAACAGTCCTTCCCGTCAGTGCCCCTTTTTTGCTTACTTTGTCTCCGTAAGACATGTCCTCAGATGACATTCTACATATCTTACCTACTTGCTTACTCTTTCTCTCCCTCTACTACCATGTAAGCTCCATGAGGACAGGACTTGTTCTGTTTTAATTCCTGCTGTTTCCCAGGCCTCAGAACAGTGCCTGGCAACTGGTGGATGCTCAGTAAATATGTATTGGATGAATGAATGAATGAATGAACTTAATTTTCTCCATCTGATTCAATCAACTATTTTGGGGGGGGGGGGGCTTTGGAATCATTTTTCCTGTGGCTCTCTTAGTAGTTGCCTCTACCCTCCGTTCTCCCTTCTCATTTTCCCTCCATGTTACCAGAGAGGCAGCCCCCTTTGTTAATCTTGGAGCAGAATAAAGGCAGGCGTTTGTCTGGGCTTCCAGTAACTCTTAGAAGGCAATGCCTCCCCTCTCTCCTCAGCACCCCTGCGCACTCTAGATGCACCCTTTGCATGTTCACGTTCTGCCGGGTTTGGCTCCTCTTTTACTGCTCTCCCGAAACACACCATGAGCACACGTCTCACTCTCTAAATCCAGTGTGGTCCTAAGGCCTGACAACGAGTATGGGTTCACAAAATGCTGAAAAAAAAGAAAGAGTGAACATCTGTCACTGTTTTAGCCTGTATGAGGCTCTGCCTCCACAAAACCTTCTCCAGTGGGGGGACCAGCCACCTCCACTGCCGAGATTCCCCTGGGGAGGACTGATGCTGTGGCCAAATCAAAGCTTGAGGAGCCTATGCTCTCTAAACAATTTCCAGGCTGTTGTGGGCTTTTTGATTGCTTTTTGACCTTGAAAATGATTTAGTTCCATTTTATTCCTGAACGGATGGCCACTTCTGAGGTCCTAGCTGTTAAGCCTAAATTGTGGTAGGTTGAACAATGAACTTCTCCAAATAGACTCACATCCTAAATCGTAGAACCTGTGAACACTGCCCTATGTGGCAAAAGCAGCTTTGTTACTATGATTAACTTCAAGATCTTGAGATGGGGACACAGTCCTGGATTGTCCAGTGGGCCTGACATGATCACAGTATTCCTTATGTGACAGAAGCAGGAAGAAATAGAGAAGGCAGTGTGATGCCAGAAGCAGCAGCTGGAGTGACCAGTTTTGAAGATGGAAGGAGGGTCCACAGACCAAGGAATGCAGGCAGGCTCTGGAATCGGAAAAACGCAAGAGAAAGGATTTCCCCCCGAGAGCCTTTGGAAGCGACCAGCCCTGCTGATACCTTGACTTTAACCCAGTGAAACTGATTTTATACTTCTGGCTTCTAGAACTGTAAGAGAATACATTTGTGCTGTTCAAAGATAGCAAAGTTGTGGCAATTCGTTGTAGCAACAATGGGAAACTAATATACTAAATGAACCATTGTTTTGTCTCATAGGGCTTGTTTGTTTATACTTGGCTTTATTCCAGAAATATATTTCCTGTGATTTGGATCAGAAAAACCAGGCAGTGCTCCTCCCCTCTGGTGCTGATGCTCTTGTTGCTCTAACCCTGGGACTCTTTTCTCCCGTGAACCACCTCCCTCAGTAGCCTCCTGCTGCTACTAACGTCTTCAGCTTGTTTTCTCTGCCAGACCATATGAGCGGCCCACCCACTCCATCCCTTCCTCCTCACCCTGGCTCTGGCCTGTCCTTTGTGCATTGTGCAAAAATGTCATCCTGAACAAAGGGTCTCAGGAGACAAACCTAGTTGACTGGGGTGAGCTTTATGAGAGAACACTGATGGACCACCTCACCCATTCCAAGCACCCAGTGCCATGACCAGTGTAAAACATTGCTTGAATTGGAGTTTCTTTGGTTTTCCTGTTTAAGGATTTCAAACTCAAGTGTCGTGATACCACCTGATCAGAATTCCCCACCCTGCAGAATCAGAATTCTGCACCCTGCAGGTGAGCAGAGAACGATAGCAGCGCCTTGCTTTCTGGACCATCTTCAGCCTTGACTTGTAGAACCGAAGAAATGTGGCATGGAAAACCTTGCATTTACCTGGTGATCTGGGGCTGACGTGGGCCTGACGGAGTAAGATGGTAGAAAGGTAAGAGTGTCCAGACACTGGGAATGAGAAGAACTTGCCAGACACAGTGTGTTTGGGAAGAGGCAAAAAATAGGTTGCAGAGTGCTATGCCCACTGTCCCGCCCACCCCCAGAGGAGTCCCGCCTGAGCAGCTACATCTGCAGAGCTACCCCAGCAATGCCAGTCAAGTCCCCCTCCAGTGTTTACAGCAATTGCTTCAACTCTTCCCCAACAGCATCTGTTCTGGCGGGGGCTGGGCTAGAGTGTCCAGACGGTAGCAATTTGTGAGTTCACAGCTTGGACTGTGGGGGCAACAGGGAGTAAATGGGGCAGCAGATGCAGTTTCCAGGGCAGATGGGTGGGGCTGCGAGCCTCAGATCTATAATTGGAGAAAGGCTGGCCTTTAGGAAGGGGGGGGAAGGGAAAATGTCCAAAAGAGAGAAATGAAGGGAAGCATGCCCTTCTCCTCCTTGAACACAACCAGGACTTTGTTGGCTTACTAACTTCCAGAGACACACAGGGTCTACTACTACAGTGCAGACACTGGGTGGGCCTCAGTACCACCCAGGGCATTGTTTATAAATGCACGATTGAGGATAGTAGGGAACACTGGAGTCTGATCACATTGTTTAGGGTGCAGTATTCTGTGGATGGCTGTACCATGTGGCTATGGTTAGGAAAACTATGGTCTGAGCCATTGTATTATAGTCTATCCTAAAGATAGAGTTAACATGATATACGTATGCATGCAGCCTGAAAGAAGGGAAATCAGAGAGCGGGACGTCACTACTTATTTGGGCCAAAGGACTTGGTCACTGAGCTCCAGTTTTTTCCTCTGCAAAATTAGGGTTAATAATAGTACCTATTTCTCAGATTTACTGAGAGGATTGTAGGAGATAACGCGTAGAAAGGATTTGGCCTAGAGTAAATAAGAATTAGCTTTTATCTATGCAATCATTAGAGTTAGGTGGGAGTCATGTTTTAAGATTATTTGTTTATTTTGAGAGAGAGAGTGAGTGGAGGAGGGCAGAGGGAGGGGGATGAGAGAAAATCCCACGCAGGCTCCACCCTGTCAGCTCAGAGCCTGATATGGGACTTGAACTCACGGAACCTTGAGATGAAGACCTGAGCCGATACCAGGTGCTTAACCGACTGAGCCACCCAGGTGCCCTGGTGGGAATCATTTTTGTGTGATTTTTTTCTTTCCTCCATTTTAAACATAAGTGGTCACCTGGTCTTGTTGATTCCATGAACACAGTGTTTCTTGAACCTGTTTTTCCCTCCTGTCACTCTTGTAGTCCCCATCATATTTTATCTGGGCTCTTAATCTGTGCATCTCCTCAACTGTTTCCGGCCTCCACTCTCTCCTTCTCCATCCATCCTGTTGACTTCTTCTTTAGTCAGGTCTGATTTTGTTCTCCTCTACACTGAAATGGCAATCACTCCCTTCATCTGACTACAAGATAGAGTCCAACCTCCTTTCTACCAAAAGAAAGCCCTTCACAACTGAGACCTAGGCTGTAATTTTAAACAATCTCCCCAGTTCCCCCTGTCAAAGCACTGGCCACACAGAACGGCACCTTTTGCTGTAAATATCCCTCTGCTTAGCCTTTCTGATCCTTCATTCATATCAGTTCCCCTGAATGCAATGTGTTCCCTTTTCTGTTTACCTGAACATCATATGATTCTTTTAAGACCCAGCATAAATGTCTAATCCTTAGCTAAGCCTTCCCTGATACTCCTAGGAAATCACTCCCTACTCTGTGCTCCCTCTACACTAGCGCCCACATCTGTTACAGCATTTATCCCCTTGTACTGGGGCAGCTGAACATGGCTCTCAAATCCTATTCAAGAAATCAGGGATTGCCTTCTATTTGCTTTCACATCCCCAGAGCCTAATTGCAAGTCTGGCAAGAAGATGGTGCTCCTTGAAGACTTGCATGTGACCATTTAAAAGAAAAAATGATCATTCGCTAGGGAAGGGTGGCTTAGCACCAGAGTGGTGTCGAATTAGCCACTGCTTCTCTAAGACAGACAGTGTAGGGGCAGGGGAAAAATCACCAGGCTTTTCTGAACTAGGTGTGGGCTCTGTCTCACTTAGCACTTGTGTCTGTCACTTCAATTTTATACGCGTCAGTTTCTTTTCATTTTTCTGGGCGTGGGGTAAGTGTCCTCTCCTTTCACAGCACATTGGCCGTGTGAGAAGCAACTGACAGAAGGTGCATGAGGAAGGAGTCTGTGAAATACTGCAGAGAGGTAAATTTCCAAGGACCCTGGTGTGAGGGCTCATCCCAGACCTGGATGACGGCCCCCATTCTGTGACTGTGAGTAGTCTCTCTCAGGCAGGCGGTTGGGATGAACATATTCATTGAACTGAAGCAGATTGGCCAGCTACAGTGGTGCCAAATCCTATTCCAAGGTGGTGCTGTAGGAGGCAGGGTGGAGTGAGTACCACGTGCTTGATGGAAGTTTTCTGATAAGAGAAAAGGAGCCTTAAATAGACCCAGTGAAGAAGGGAGGCGTATGGAGCTTGGGTGCTTCAACTCCCCTAAAGGAGGAAACAACCTAAAGTTCAGGTAGTGGTCACCCTGTGGGATGGTGTCTGACTCACCCTTGTGTTGCAAGTGCCCAGCATGCCACCAGGTGGACATGGGCCTCAGGGAGCATTTCCTAAGTAACTATTGTTCATTCTACAGTCTTGTTGGGGCTGGAAACAAGGAAAGGTTGGCCTACAGACAAATCTTCGGCAGTAGGCTTCCAGGAAAAGAAGAGGGCCTCCATTGTGAAGCTAGACCTGGTTGACAAACTTGGCATTGACTCTTGAATCCTCCCCTAGGGCTCTTACCTGAGGGGAGTCTTTGGCCAGATCATGGATTCTTCCATTTACCACTCAGGCAGCTGCATGCTGCTCCTTGGAAAATAAGAGGAAAAAGAATCTCAGATATGGCTTCATTAAAATATGTGGGGTTATGGAGCACCTGGGTAGCTCAGTCCATTAAGCGAATGACTCTTGATTTCAGCTCAGGTCATGATCCAACAGCTCATAGGTTCGAGCCCCACATTGGGCTCTGCACTGACTGCACAGAACCTGCTCGGGATTCTCTTTTTCCCTCTCTCTCTCTGCCCCTCCCTCACTCATGCTCTCTCTCTCTCTCTCTAAATAAATAAATAAATACTAAAAAAATAAATAAAATATGTGGAGTTAGGAGGTGGTTCTCTAAGGAGCCCTGCAATCAAAGAGATAGAAAGGCCACCATTTTGGCCATCGCAATGAAAGCAACAGCCAACCCTTCCAGTCGCAGGGCAAGGCTCCAGAGAATGTTCTCTCTTCCTTGTATGTAAAAGATTCTAGGGCTCAGAAACATGAAGCAATCTCTCTGACATCACTCAATGAGTTAAGAGCTCTAATGAGAACATAATCAAGTCTTGCAGCTTCATTGTAATATCAGCATGGATTATAGCTGTGCCCATCAGTCATCTGCAGGAACTATCTCAGAGGCACGGTCCCCTGCCCCAGTTCAGCTTGTCTACCTAGGTCAGCTAAAATGATTCAGTAGGGTACAGAGGACAAGGGTTCAGAAAAAAAAAAAAAAAAAAAAGCATCTATCTTCTAAAATAAAAAGAAAATCTCTATAAAATGACCTAACAGTAGATAGTCTAATTTTTTAAAATTATTATTTGAGAGAGAGAGAAAGAGAGAGAGAAGGTGAGGGGCAGAGAGAGAGGGAGAGAAAGAATCCCAAACAGGGTATCTGTCAGCACAGAGCCCAACATGGGGCTCAGTCTTACAACTCAGTCTTACAAACTCTGAGATCATAACTTAAGCTGAAATCAAGAGTTAGGCATTTAACTGACTGAGCCACCCAGGTGCCCCTAGATAGTCTAATATTTTTTTAAAAGATTTATATAATATACAAAATTAGGAAAGTAGAAAATCATGCAAACACAGAGGTATTAATTATAAGGAAATGGTTTGTACAACTCTAAGTAGTAGGAAAATCTGAATATTATAGCTATTAGTAGGAGATTATAAGTTATCAAAATTGCCTGAAGGAGGGGCGCCTGGGTGGCGCAGTCGGTTAAGCATCCGATTTCAGCCAGGTCACGATCTCACGGTCCGTGAGTTCGAGCCCCGCGTCAGGCTCTGGGCTGATGGCTCAGAGCCTGGAGCCTGTTTCCGATTCTGTGTCTCCCTCTCTCTCTGCCCCTCCCCCGTTCACGCTCTGTCTCTCTCTGTCCCAAAAATAAATAAACGTTGAAAAAAAAAAATTTGCCTGAAGGAGAAATTTTTAAACCTAAAAGACAGTAAGAATGAAGGAAATTGAGAAAGTTACCTTTAAGGCTTCAAGAAATAGATGTTTAATATATGTAATTACATGACATCATTATTTATCATTCTTATATTATACATTATATGCAAAGTATAGAGCAAGAAGGAAATTTCTCCAGTTCTTTTCATGAAGAACACTGATATCAAAGTCTGACAAAGGCAGACAAAAAGAAAGCTATAGGTCAGCAGTTCTTAAACTTGTTGGTCTCAGGACACTTTTACACTTTAAAAAAAATCACTGAGAATCCTAAAGATATTTGTTTATACAAGTTATATTTATCAGTAGTTAAATGTTAGAAATTAAAGCAGAAGCTTAAAAAATTATGTATTTGCTAATTTATTTAAGATAACCACAATAAAACCATTAAGTATTAGCATAAATAACATGTTTATTTAAGTAACTACATGTTTGTTCAGACACTACTCCCCTAAAGGGTAACTGCTATCCTGACATCTAATACTATATATTAGTTTTGAGTGATTTTCCTTTTATGTAAATGGAAGTAATACAGTATCTATTTGCATGCCTAGTTTGTACACATAATTTTCATTATTAGGATATAAATTACTTGAAGAAAGGTACCATATTTTGTTCCTTTCTGTACCTCTTATTTTATTTTATTCAAACAAAAAACAAAATTTAAATAAGACTGACGTTGTTTCACATATTTTTATTTTTTAATGTTTTTTTTATTTATTTTTGAGAGAGAGAGCACAAGCTGGGGAGGGGCTGGAGAGGGGCAGAGAGAGAGAAGGAGACACAGAATCTGAAGCAGGCTTCAGGCTCCAGGCCATCAGCACAGAGCCTGACAGGGGGCTCAAACTAGTGAACTGGGAGATCATGACCCGGGCTGAAGTCAGACGCTCAACTGACTGAGCCACCCAGTTGCCTCAGTTTCACATATTTTTAAAACTGTTTAATGTCTGGCTAAATAGAAGACAGGATGTCCTACCTGTTATTTTTTTTTTAACTTCATTTATTTATTTTGAGAGAGAGAGAGAGCAAGCAAGCAGGGGAGGGACAGAGAGAGAGGGAGACAGAGAATCCCAAGCAGGCTCTGCACTGGCAGTGCAGCACCTGATGCGGGGCTCGAACCCATGAACCATGAGATCATGACCTGAGCTGAAATCAAGAGTCAGATGCTTACCCAACTGAGCCACCCAGGGACCCCTGTCCTACCTGCTAGCATGTGGTATGTAGCCCCTGGAAAACACTGCATGCTGTGAGAGAATGAGAGTAGACAGGGAGAATAATGTCTCAGTTTTGACCTCACAGACCCCCTAAAAGGATCTTGGAGGTCGCCAGTCATCTCAAGGCCACATTTTAAGAGCCTCTGCTATCAGTCAATTTCAATTCTGGATGTTGAATCAAACAACTAAGTGGAACTAAGTGGAACCCAGCAGTATATTGGAGATGAATGCACCACGCCCAAGTGGGATTTGTTTCAGGAATGCAGGAATTTTAGGAAATCTATTAATTAAGGATTTGATATATTGATAAATCAAAGGAGGAATCACTTCATGACTGCAAAAGATGCCAAAAAGTATTTCACAAAATGTAATACTTTTTCTGATTAAAAAAGTCCTAGGGAGGAACCTGATAAAATAAATACGTCTCTAATTGCCAGCCTCATGTTTAACTGAAATAAACTAGGAGCACAGTGTGAAAGGGCAGAGCTTTCCTGAGCAATCAGGAGCTCAGGTTCTGCTGCGGAGGTGGAATGTCCACAGTGGTGGTGAATGGGGAAGTGGTGTCAGACTGATGGATATCAGAGGTGGTGGCTGAAGAATTAACGATCAACCAACTTAAACCATTAGCTCCCATGTTCCACTCTCTAGGTGTACTTACATCCTGGTGAAGCAGTGGGCAGCAGCGACTACCCAGGTCTTCCCAAAGATGGGTCCTTCGCACAGATGCCTGGTGGCAATCTGCAGGCTGACCTGCCTCCTTACCTCCTACCATCTGGCTGGAAAGGAACCTGGAAGGGTCCGGGGGTTGGGGGTGGGGGGGGGAGGAGTGGCTCTGCAGAGACCACCTGGGAAAGGACTAAGAAAATTCATCTTTATTACCCACAGATCCTCCTCACCATCAAGCCCAGATCATATTCTCTGAACATCTCTTTTGTGCCAGGCACTTTAGTAGACACTTGGGAATGATGAGAAATGCTTATTGTATTCTAGACAGAGAGAAATAAATACAGTACTGGAAGTGGGTGTTTCACACAAGAGTAAAATATCAAGCTCACCTTGACCCTTCCCCCCCCCTTTTTTTGCTCCAATTATCTGGTCTCCAAACCAGATAATTGGACCCTAAATCCACAACATATCTCATATCCATCTCCTAACTTTGAGTTTGAGTCCTCCATAGTGCTCATCAGGATTACTCCCCCTGCAGGTAATGTTTCCCTAGCTTCCACACATTCCAAATCAACCACCAGAAAGTGCTCTTTGACCATGTGATTCCTCTGATCAAAACCATCCAAGGGCTCCCCACAGGGTATAGAATAATGGTGACATTATTCTTGTAGGCCCAAATCAAATGCCAGTTTTCTTTTCTTTTTTTTTTCAAATGCCAGTTTTCTAATTGTCTCATCCAGAAGTCCAGTATATTTTGTATTAAGTTTTTTCTGTACACTTTGTTTTCTTTTGTTGAGAATTTTATTGACATACAACGCACACAGAAAAACACTCAAGTGATAAAGTACTTTGAATTTTCAAAAAGTAACTCCAGAACTCAGATCAGGAAACAGACTAGCAGAATCCCACCAGCAGCTGCTCTAGACCCTTCTCCCTGGAAGGGTGACTGCTATCCTGACACCTAATACCATCTATTAGTTTTGAGTAATTTTCATTTTATGTAAATAGAAGTAACACAGTATCTTTTTGCATGTCTGGTTTGTACACATAATTTTGATTATTAAGATGTAAATCACTGGGGCGCCTGGGTGGCTCAGTCGGTTGAGCGCCGACTTCGGCTCAGGTCACGATCTCGCGGTCTGTGAGTTCGAGCCCCGCATCGGGCCCCTGTGCTGACAGCTCAGAGCCCGGAGCCTGTTTCAGATTCTGTGTCTCCCTCTTTCTGACCCTCTCCCATTCATGCTCTGTCTCTCTCTGTCTCAAAAATAAATAAACGTTAAAAAAAAAAAAAGATGTAAATCACTTGAAGAAAGGTACGATATCTTGTTCCTTTTTGTACCTCCCTCCCCATGCCCTGGGCTCTTGCATGGAGGTTTGTACAAAGAAGGTATCAAATGAGAATTAAGCCAGTGTGACAGGATGTCAATAACTAATGAATTTAAGTGAAGGATAAACAGATGTTCATTGTTTTGTTCTTATAAAACACCTGTTCTATAGATTTGCAAAATTTCAAAAGAAAAAGTGAAGGACAAAATTGCTTATTGAATGATTTAAGTAACCCAGGTTAGGCATGCCAATTTTAAAACAGGGCACCTGTAGGGGTGCCTGGGTGGCTCAGTCAGTTAAGTGTCCGACTTTGGCTCAGATCATGATCTCGAGATTTGTGGGTTCATGCCCCACATCTGGCTCTGCACTTACAGCGTGGACGGAGGCTGCTTGGGATTCTCTCTCTCTCTCTGTCTCTCTCTGTCCCTCCCCCACTCTCTCTCTCTCTCTCTCAAAAATAAATAAACATTAAAAAAAAAGCAGGGCACATGTAAACTCTTTTTCTTTTACTTCTTACATTTTTATGGGTATTTGTATAAAGGAAAAGGGCCCTCAAGTGTGAGTTCTATGAGAGAAAAGCAGGAAAGATTGTTTCATGGAGGTTTTATATCAGGGGCTATTTGTGGATTATATAGTTTTATTCACTAAATATTTATTTGTCATCTACTGTGTTCTGGGCACTGCACTAGGTACTGTGGATAAAAGATGAATAAATCTTTGCTGTAATGAGACTCCTTGGAAAATCTTGTACTTGGTTTAGGCTGGGAAAAATGGCTTTGCTGAATGCACCCCCATGGTGGTCAAGAGAAGGAGCCACTGCAGCCACACTTTACAAGGGTTTTCTACCTAAGGTATCTATGCATCATGAGGTCCAAGAAAACAGAACAAAAAGACTCAGATTACTTCTACTTCTCATTAAAAGGAATATATTGTCTCCACACTCTATATTATGTTCTGTGTCATACAGATTATAAAACTAAAAAAATAAATAAAAATAAGGTGCTTGCATTTTCTCTTGACAAACTATCAAATTGGCAAACCATAAAAGCTGCCCTACTCCCTCCTCTGCCTGCTCTGCTCACCTGGTTTTCCACATGGACCAGGATGTGGCACATGTGTGTCATTGGGTGCCACAGAGCAAACAAGGACAAGAGAAAGTCCAGCACTTCTCAATGCTCATTGGCATTAAAACGTAGTGGTGGACTCACTTTTTTTTAGTGCACAGATCTTGTGAGTCAGACCCCAGTTTGACACACTGTTTAACCATTTCCACGAAATGAATCTATTTAGATGGGAATTTTGTTTCTTGTGACTAGAAAGATTTCAGTGTTGCTTTGAGCAAAATGGACAATGACTGCATCCCATATAGCTCTGTGTGGTGGCTTTTTTGATGTGTCGACTTTGCTAAGCCACAGCCTCCAGTTATTCAATGAAACAATAATCTAGGTGTTGCTGTAAAGGTATTTTGCAGATGTAATAAAAGTCCCCAATCAGTGAACTTGAGGTAAAGAAGATCATCCTGGATAATCTGGGTGGGCCTGACCTAATTAGTTGCAAAGGCCTTAAGAACAGAGCTGAGGCTTCCCCGAAAAGAGAAGAAATTTTGCCTTTGGAGAATACCTTCAGCCCATGCCTGTGGAATTCCAGTGTCCTGTGAACTTCTCTTTTCTTTTTCAAATGTTTATTTATTTTGAGAGGCGGGAAGGGGAGAGAGAATCCCAGGTAGGCTCCGCCCAATGCACTGCCGGAAGAAAGGCTCCATCCCACGGAAAGGGTAAGATCATGACCTGAGCCTATGTCAGGAGTCGGACGCTTAACCAACTGAGCCACCCAGGTATCCCCTGTGATCTTCTCTTTCTGACTGCCTGCCAGATAGATTTAATTGCTTGGTCATCCCCTGCAACCATGTTAGCCAATTCCTGGTGTATTAGCTTGCTTGGCCTGCTGTAACAAAATATCATAAACGGGCTGGCTTAGAAGAACAGAAATTTATTGTGTCATAGTTCTGGAGGCTACAAGCCTGAGATCAAGGTGTTAGTGTGGTTGGATCCTTCTGTGGGTGGTGATGGTGCCTCTCCCACAGCCTGCGGTGGTTTGCTAGCGATCACCCGTGTTCCTTGGCTTGTAGATGGTACATCACCCCAGTCTGCACCTTCATGTCCATGTGACGTTCTCCCTGTGCGGGTGTCTCTCTCCACGTCCAAATTTCTCCTTTTATAAGGACAGCAGTCATATTGGGTTAAGGCCCACACTAATGACCTCACTTTAACATGATTACCTCAGTAAAGACTTTAGCACTAAGTAAGGTCACATTCTGGAGGTTAGGACTCCAACATATCTTTTTGAGATACTCTGGTTGAACCCTGGCTGATACACTCTGTGGGTATCCCTTGGTCACATTCCCCAGAACAGCTTACCAGAAGCATTGTGATCTTCAGGTAGCACGTTCCATGTCTCCAAAAACAATGACTTGTCCTCTGATCTGGAGATGTTTAAATCTGAGTGTAAGCATATACAACTTCTCAGATCACACACACAGGGCCAGTGTTTGGAACTTACCAGAAAATTACTACTGTTAGAATTCTGGAGCATCTCAGTCGGCTGGACCATGGGTGTTTTAATTGAAAAGTGGAGTATTTTAACTATAACCTGGGTTTGCCATAAAGAACTGCTTGTCTAACAAGAATGAACAACTTGAGAAGCCAACAGATGGCTTTGTAGGATTTGGGCAGAATGCTCATGGGTGTGAGGACTTGGAGGGGAGTTGTGTTGCTCGTGTATCTAGGGGCTAAGAGCTGGTGAAGACATTTCACATTTCCGAGCCTCTGTTATGTGTTACACACTTGCTCATGGCCAAGGGTGATCTGATTTAATTCTACTTTCTTACTAGGCATGTATTATTCTTCCATGGTGAGGCTGAAGTAAATGAGTCTTAGATGACTCTTAGATCACACATATAGTAAGGACAGGCCATGATTCAGGCATAGAGTTGATCCTCATTCTTCATGGATTCCACATTTGCAAAGTCACCTACACCCTAACATTTATTTGTAACTCAGAACGAATGGTGCTTTCATGATCATTCAAGGACACCGGCAGAACAGTGACCAATTTGAGTCACCTGATGCACGTATTCCTAGCTGAGGTCTAATGAGGCGGCACTCTGCCTTCTTGTTTTAGCTCTTATACTATAAACAAGGGACCTTTCCATGGTCCCTTGAATGCCATGGGTTTTTTGCATTTTTGTGCCTTTTGTTGGTGATTTTGCTGTTTGAAATGGCCCTAGACATTGTGCTGCAGTGCCATCTAGTGTTCGTAAGGGCAAGGAGGCTGTGATGTGCCTTATGGAGAAAATATATGTGATAGATGAGCTTTGCTGAGGCACAGGCTATAGGCACAGGCACAGGCTCACTGGCTGTGAGCTCAGTGTTAATGAACCAACAATATGTAAGGTGACTTTAAACAGAAACACCCATAAAACCAGAGGCTCCCAGGAACCTAACTCCTCGGAGCAGAGGTTCAGTAATCACTAATTTGGTGTTCAGGGTGACTTTATAGGACAGAGATGCTGCAAATGCTGAGGACCAACTGCATCCATGTTGGGCTGTAAAGGCTTCCCATTCTTACTGCATTACGAGGATGGGAATCAGGACCCAAGATGTTGATGCCTCTGTCTTCTTACCTGTTCCAGGGATGAAAGAGACTGTAGCTTGAAAGCCTCTGTAGGTCACATTTTTATCTGACTGGAAGCTGATGAGCATTACACCAGAGGAGCTCAGCACAGGGGCAAGAGCAATGAAACCACAAAACCTTGCTGGTTAAAGCCCAGCCCAGGCAAGACGTGGTCAAGGGCCCAGCAAATAGGCATGGCATTGGATAGGGAAAAAAAATTAACCTTTAGGCAATTGTTGAGAAATAAACTTTTTTGGTGGTGTCACAGTTCATTTTCAGAATAGAAAGACTCCCACTGCGAATGCCCCTGAGGGAACTAGTTTGAGTCAATGGGCTTATTTCATTGGCACTTTCCCCTTCTGACCCTTAGATCACTGGGGGCCTTCCACACCTTCTGTCCAAATAGCTCTTTGGTTCTCCCTCTGGCCCTTCCTGCCCCTGACCTGGGAGAAGGGGTGGTGGTAGTGACCACTTAAGGAGGAGGGAAGGAGGGGGTGTAGGGGAATGAAGGAAACTTGAACCAGACCCTTTTTACTCCCAAGAACAATTCCCCACAAAGGACTGGGTCCAAAGGCAAACCAGGGGAGCCGAGGCTCCAGGGGCACAGACCTATTTCCTCCTGTCCTTCTACATCCCTGTGCACCGCCACATAGTCAGAAGAACAATCTCCATTCTCTTCTATTTCCAGACTCTGAAAGGAAAGCTGACAAGACTCCACATTACAGCCACAGCAAATCAAATGAACCAACGACCTGATTTTGAGTAAGCAGAGAAATGTGGAGTGCTCAGCTTGCTCTGGGGTGTGACCATAAGAGGAAAGTGAATGGGGCATTCATGAGTAGGTTAAATTGCTTAGGAGAAGATGCTATACCACAGACTCCTAAACTCTAGATGCACCTAAGCTACCAAACAGGGACCAAATGTAAAGGTGTAAATATTTGAGCTCCCTGGTGCCCTCCTAGCAAGACCAAAGAAACAGCAAAGAACAATCTGAGCAATTTGATAGTACCGGCCTTCAATTGACTTTGAAGAGCGGAGCAGTGGGAAATAGGGCTGATGAGGTGGGAATTTACATTTTAAACACACAGATGATGGGGATTAAATGGAGCCTGAACACTCAGCAAAAGACACAGGGCTGCATGGATGGGACAAAGCGGAGGTAAGTGATCACTAATGGTGAATGTAGGCACAGGGAAAAGGAGAGTATCAGAAGTAGGATCCATTCAAACATTTCTACATCCTTACTACAATACTTTCCAGTAGTAAACCCTTTTCTCTCCGAGTCAAATGATATGCACATAGTTCTGACTTGTAATCCTAATCTCCAAATTTCTATCTTGAATGGGTCCTGCACACTGGTGCTGTCACTGACTACAGGGTGTGAAATCATCATTTCACTGATGCATGGCACTCAGTACGCATTTATTGAATAGGTGTGTTTTTGAATCACTTCTAGCTCTGGCACGTTCAGATTTTCAACTAAATTTTGTCTTCCTCCTTCCAGAAATCCTCTCATACTTAAACTTTTATCTTCCATTACTCATAACCAATCTTCCCTTAGTGCTGCTTCCTCCTGACATTTCTCATTTGAATGTTTGGGTTCCAGAAGCTTTTAGAAAGAGAAATTCTTTACTTATTTCCTCTGTGTTTTCTTCTCCCGTCATGTGTAAAACCTGCGTGATCTTTTTTCTTTTCCGAACATCAGACTTGCTATTTCAGGTGCCCCCCCCCCCACTCCCACCTGCTCTCTATTGTTCATTTGTCAATCCAATTATTTTACCTTTTTGCTGGGAGATGAGCTGAGGGCTGGATGGCTGAAATTCTCAGTCCTCCTTTTTAAACCCTAACTTTGTGGTAAATCCAAACTCGGCCACAACTTTTTGTTTGCTTGCTTTGTGTTTTAAATTAAAGGCTCTGTTCTCTGGACTGTTCTAACTCCACACTTCCTCCTGACTCTCAGACTTCTTTTTGCCTCTTAAATATATGAGAACCTGGGGTGCCTGGGTGACTCAGTCAGTTAAGCGTCTGACTTTGGCTGCAGTAATGATCTTGTGGTTCGTGAGTTTGAGCCCTGTGTCAGCCTCTGTGCTGAGAGCTTGGAGCCTGGAGTCTGCTTTGGATCCTGTGTCTCCCTCTTTCTCTGCCCCTTCCCCACTCAAACTCTGTCTCTCTGTCTCTCTCTCTCTCTCTCAAAAAAAAAAAAAAATATATATATACATATATATAGGAGCCTGGAGGTCTTATCCATCCTTACTCCTCCCCCTTTGTTTTCTAGTCTACTTTCTCTCCTTCATATCCTCTCTCGCTTTCAATTATTATTCTCAGAGAAGGACTTCTAAATAAATGCCTCTTCCCAACCTCATTCTGGCCGCAGTCTTACCTTCAACTCTCTGGTGGCATCTCTCCGCAGATGGCCTACTAGTGTTTACCGAACCACAAAAGCTACGAATCAAATGCTGAATAAACTCCGTATCCTGATATTCAAAAACCTCTGTACTTTTAACTCAGCTCCTCTTCCACTACCCTTCCCAATACAGCTCTGACTCGAGGCCAGCCAGTCCCTCAGCCTGTTCTACGCTAGCTCCTCTGTGCTTGCTCTGTTCCCTCTGCATGGAAGGCTTGATGTTTGAGGTCTTATTGGCATGGACTTTTGTTAGCCATTACTTACAAAGTGTTTTGTTAGCAGTTTAATTAATCAGGAAGAAATGCTTGTTTCTAGAAGGGACCAGGAACTGATTAAACCAGTTACCAGATCCAGATGGAGACAGCCCTTCAACAGAGTAAAGTGCACAGCTGCCATCTAGTGGTATATGTGGGTAGTTACAGGGAAAATAGGCTAGTCTTAACACGTATATGTATCAAAGAACTTTGTATGCTGGGTACCAGGGAATAGATCTGATTAAAACAAAACAAAACACAAAACCTCTCCCCTCATGGTGTTTGTGTTAGCTCTTCTGTGGAGATACCAGAGCAAAGTTGAGGGTAACCAAGGTCAGTACCTTTATTAGGTAGTGTTTGGGGGCTTGAAAAACCCAGTCACAGTTGGCCATGTTGCTATAGTATTCAGGATAGTGAAGACTCTGTATGAGGCCTTCTTCAAAAAGGACAGTAAGGGAACTGCAGCCTGAATCTGAAACACAAGGGAAAACGTCCTAACAATGGCATCGTTCAAGCCAAGAGGAATCAATCCTCTGTGTGCTTCCACCTGTCTCCCACAAATGGCTCATCAGCTGACTCCTCAGGCAGAGCTAATAAGAAGGAAGACGTCTGTGCACTGATTCTCCAGAACTCGTTCAGCCCTCTAAGCTCACTTGGGTATGTGATCAGCATGAGTCAGCAGGACGGGAGGAGGAGCACCTTCATGGCCTCTCACCTGCCTTGTGGCCCCCTCTGTGATGGAACCAAACAGACCCTGTTGGGGAGCTCCCTGCCCCTGACTTCATCCCTGCGGGGCCTCAACTTCTCTAAAAGGCCTGGGTAGTACGTGATATAAGCAAATGGTTTTACCAGGAAGGTAGTTTGGTTTTAGAGCTTTATAGGTGAGATTAAACCCAGCTGCATGATCTGTGGCATCAGAGACGAAATTCAGCTGTACAGAGTTGGAGCCAATAAGAACTGATGAAGGGAGGCTTTCCCCACAGAACTTCCCTGGAATGTAAGAATCAAGAGTCTTTGTTCAGAGTCTAGAAAACAGCATCCATTAAGAGACTTCAGGAGAACTGGCCTTGAACTGGATTTGTCAAGACAGTACAGGGTTATCTAAACCAGGGTTTCTCAACCTCGGTACTGCTGATATTTTTTAACTGGAACATTCTTCGTGTTCAGGCTGTCCTGTGCATTTATCGGATGTTTTGTGGCATCTCTGGCCATACTCATCAGATGCCAGTAATACTGTCTCTAGTCATGACAACGAAAAATGCTTGAGACATTGCCAAATATCTCCTGGGGGTAAAATCTCCTATTAAGAACCACAGAAATGCTCCCCTGTTTCTGTTTCTTGCCTAAATAACCTTTGTTTCCTGCTCATGGTTATCCATCGGTATTTTCCTTCTTAGCTGGGTGATGCAGTAAAGGTCATTTTCATGCCTACGAAAGCAGCATTCTGCCTGAGAGGTCCTGCCGTATGTCTATATTTTACCCCTGACGGGCCCCAGACCCGGCAAATAAATCTAGGAAGTCTGGTTCCATGGGAAGCAGATGGAGCCAATGAAGTGTTCTGTGACCTTGCAACCACCACACAGGCTCACATCAGTTCCTTTCCACCGTCAATTCTGAGTCTGAAACTTGCAGACAGAAAGTGTGGTATTTACAGATGCCTCAGTGCCAGACAGCCTGCAGCCCGGCCCCATTAAGTCCTCGCAGCACGACATCCATTTGACAATGTCAGCATCCACTCACCAAGAAGTCTGTCTTCTAAGGAATATATCAAGAGGTAAGTGTGGTGACAAGACTCTGCATCCAAGTGGGAAACATTGAGCAGCACATGCATCTTCTCTGGTGCCAGCAGGATCCATACACACAGCCTGCAGGCAGATACATTAAGAGGGAGTTATTCCGAGACAGAAAGTGTCCAGTTAGTGGGCACAGCCAGACTGGAGGTGGGGGCTGGGGGAAGAGTGGCAGGGAGGCTACTCACTGCTTGCTCTCATAATACAGGTAGGGGCTTTCTGGGAAGTGCAGCTCCCCCTGAGACTCACGGAGCACATGGTCCCGCTCACTGCATGAGGCTGGGAAAGAGAGCCACGAGAATCAGGGTAACAGTGGTGACTGGCCACAATAGTCCTCTCCTTCTAGAACCTGTACAGAAGTGCCTGGTTCTTCATGATGCATGGTTCCTCTCTTGTCAAATATTTCTCTTGCTTCTGTGATGCCTTACTCTTTTTTGTTCTTTTTAGATCCTGCTTAACCTTGAGATTCAATGATTCCTTCTGCTTCACTCCATCATAACTTGCTTCTATAAATACATGTATTTCCCGGTTCTATCCTTAGCTTTCTTTTTTTTTCAAAAATTTTTAATGTTTATTTAATTTGGAGAGGAGAGAGAGAGACAAAGTGCAAGTGGGGAAGGAGCAGAGAGAGAGAGAGGGAGACACAGAATCCGAAGCAGGCTCCAGGCTCTGAGCCATCAGCACAGAGCCCGATGTGGGGCTCAAACTCACAAACTGTGAAATCATGACCTGAGCCAAAGTCGGACACTTAACCGACTTAGCCACCCAGGCGCCCCTCTATCCTCTTTTTACACGAGCCCTCTGACTAGTCTCATCCATACTCTGAGTTTCAACTGTTATTCTACATTTCTGAACTTCAGACCTCGTTTTTCAACCATCTCCTAGATATCCCCTTAACATGCTACAGATGGTCTGCAAAAAACTGCTTCCACTTCTGATTCGATTACTTTTAGGTGCCCTTTGCTTCGTTTCTCAGGCTCAGAACTTTGGTACCATCCAAAGTTTGGTTCCTCCCTGTCTCCCCCCCCCCCCCCCCTTCATCTAAGTGACTGCCAGGTGCCAATTCTTCTTGTTTCCATTCCCATCCTTTCATTCCCCGGTCATTGCCCTAAGCCTCTAGAACTAATGTGTAATCTCATAAGTCCACCTTGAATGATTTCCCCTCCATCCTATCCCCTATGTGCTGTTCTTATACCGCCAGAGTACTGCTCTAATCTATTTAATTAATCAACTTCCTATTACTCAGTAAATCCAAACTTTTTTTTGACAGGCATCCAAAATTTCTACAAATTGGTCTCCATTTATTTTCTAATCTCCCTCACTTCAGCTGCTCTGACTGACATGCTGGTCTCTTACCCCAACATTTTCCTATCTCCATCTTTTAGCATCCATCTTTCGACAAAGAGGATTCCTTGAGCTGCAGTATTTTTCTTTATCTGTATCCCATTTCCACCTGACAACAGTCTACTGGTTCTTTGTGGTTTTGTTGTTTGTTTGTTTCTTTGTTTGTTGTGATTCAGCTTAAAATGCATCTGTGTTCCAAAGCCTCCTCTGGCTTTTTCCCCCCAGCCACTTACTCCTGCAGCTCTCAAGGTACTCTTTTTCCTGAAACTATCTTTGTATTTAGTTCCACAGACTCACAGACACACACTGAATATTTGAGCCAAAGGTGCCTTAGAGGCTATCTGATCCAGACGTTTTTTTTAACCGTTTATTTATTCTTGAGAGAAAGAGCGCGCGCGCAAAGTGGAGGAGGGGCAAAGAGAGAGGGAGACACGAAATCCGAAGCAGGCTCTAGGCTTTGAGCTGTCAGCACAGAGCCTGATGCGGGGCTCGAACTCACAAACTGCAAAACATGACCTGACTGAAGTCGGACACTTAACCGACTGTGTCACCCAAGCGCTCCCAGATTCTTTTCTTTATGGACAAGGAAACTGAGGTCCAGAGGTAGGAAGGAGCTTTCCCAAAGTCACAGAGCAGCTTCATTGAAGACTTGGCAATGTGGGGGAGAGTCCCCTGTACACATGAGGACACTTTCAGGGTAAGGTGTGTAGCTTAGTGACCATCTGCACCACCTCACCTCCCGCTCCCTCTCGAGTGTCTGATCTAAAGCTAGGATTCGGCAAGTGTTTGCTGAGTTGAGATGGAGGGCTTGAAGAAGTGAAATGGGAGAGAATCCAGAGCTCCTTCTGGGTGATGGGCTGCCCTGACTGGCAGGGAATGGCTGTGGGTGCCCCAAGTGTGGTAGCTTTCTACCTAGTGAGCAGAGAGAGCTCTTCCTAAGACTTTTGATTACAAAAGGAACTTATATTCAGAAATACTAGATATTAATTCCTGCTCCCGGTGGAGCAGGCTGTAAGAAATACCCACCTCTGGAGCTCTTCCTCCGCTTCCCTGGGAAAGAAAAAGAAGCGTGCTATTCAAGGTTTGTGGTATCCTGAACAATATTTCAACAAGTTAGCATTTCCCTGGCTCAAAAGTGCAGGGATTTTTAAGTCACTATGCAACTAATGAAAATCTGATCTCTGGAAAGAACAGAAGGCGTAATTTGACAAAACAGGAACGTGGTCTCGGTGTTTTAATGAAATTTCACTCTCTTTATTAAGTGCACTAATCAGGCCATGATTAGCTGGGAGGTTACACAGAGGAAGAGGTTATCTGGTCTACTTCTCCCATTGTTGATGAGAAGGGATGCTGGAGATGAGAATAAGTGGCCCACAACCAAAAAAGAGTTACTGGGGTAGCTACCACTTGAGCTGAGGGCTTGGATGCCTGCCACTGTACACTTGATAACAAACCCAAGTTCTTACCAAATGAATTTTAATTAACTCCTTTGGGACAGAACAGAAGCCCTATTGAAGCTGGAAGCTACTAGTTAGAAAACAATTACGTTGGATGTGGAGGCAGAACCGAAGTTTCAATTAACTCCCTGATCAGTCTAGTAGAAGGTGTTTATAGACCCTGATCTTTTCAGACGTATGGCACCCAGATCTGTGCCTGGCCTTCTCAACCACAGCATCACTCACATTTTGGGTTGGACCATTCTTTGTCATGGGTCTGTTCTGTGCATTATAGGATGCTTAGCAACATCCATACCTCCTTCCCACTAGGTGGGTGGCACCCCCACGTTGTGACAACCAAAAACCAATGCAGACATTGTCCTCTGGGGAGCAAAATTTCTCTATAGCTTGATAAATCTTGCTAGCACAGTTGAGAAGTAAATGGTGAAAATACATCTCTAGCTGATTGTTTCAACTAAAGGCAATTTGACAAAGTCTAGGATGAATGGATTCATGTTTCTTTATATATTTGTATACTGTACTGTACACCATATTTTACTTTTGTTTTAAATTTCATAAATGTCACAATTCTTATGTACTACACTAAAAACAGAAGCAAGCCTGTCTGCTCAGTGGTCCTGTCTTGCCTAGACTCTGCTGACGCTCTCTCTGGCCCTAGCTTCTTGACCTTATGTGCTGGATTTATTACCAATTTGGATGTGTTTGTGGATCCAGGGAAGCACTTTTCTAAGATCTGTGAAGATCCCAGGGGATCCCTGGTTATCTTCCTGCATGTTGTTTCTCCAGCCTCGGCCACAGCCCAAACCCCAAGAAGTCACACCAGCCAGAGTCCAAGCCCCCTTCTTATTCCGGCACATGAGGGAACCTCCTGAATCTCCCTGCAGGGGGAAAAGCCTCCATTACCATCATTATCAGTGTCTGTGCTCACTCTTTCCCCCCAAGAATATGCTAAAGGAGGATCAATGATATTTCTTCACTTCTAATAACTTGGACTCGGTGGCCAGGAGAACAGCCAAGCACAATTCACATTAAATCTTCAAATATCATTAGGGCCTATCAATTTCACCTCTTTCTTCCCCATCCTTCCCCTTCCACCCTTTCTTCCATCTCCTATCTCATCCTGCAGACTCAGAGAAGTCTTGCCCAGTAGTGAAACTGATCCCAGATCTTGGTCAGCAGGAGGAATGGAAGGAAAGTGATTATCCACTAGATGGAAACTTCTCAGTAGGAAAACCCCAGCCACCCTTCAGCTGTAGAGAACCCTAAGCTCACTGATGGCACTATCTCTGTTAGTTGGTCTTTTGGAAAAAGGAGAAGACCTCCTTTGAATTCACACTCTCCAGTAAAAACAGATTGTAAAAACTGTCACTTTATTTCAACTTGACCTCCCTTGCCACCCCTGACAAGAATCCAGTTTTCCTGTAGCCTTCTTTCAGCCCCTCACCTGATGGCAAAGCTGAGGGAAGCCCAGCTAGGGACCTTTCAGCCTGACCACTCCCACCTACCTGACATGCATCTCTCCCTCCATCCGGGAAACCTGTGCAGAGAAAGGTCTGCCCACTGATGGGTTTCTTTAGGGTTAACAAAGCTGCCACACACTCTTCCTGGGTCAAAATGGGCAGGTTCACATCCTGCAATACCTGCGAGACAACGCCATCTAGAAAACACAGAGATGAGAGCCCCAGTGAGGCACTCTCGCACTTCCTCAATTGAAGATGCTACATTCAGGTTTGTGTCCTTTGGAAAGACCTGAATTTCTATGTTCAATGAATATTCTCTTTTGAAATGCTTACACCATTGTTGTTGTTTTTTAAAATAGATTAAAAACAACTGTATTTTCTAATTACCCACCAGGAAGTTCTGACATCTGATTAAGAGAAGTGGCATACAAGTTCTTACCTTCAGCTGAGCGGCCCCAGCCTGCAGTTGTACAAATAAATCCAGCCTCAAATTCTTCCTTTGGCTCTGGAAGACACATTGGGCCCACAAACTGGCCTGAAGAAAAGAGCAGGACAGGGTTTGTCTCATCCACGGAGGAGAGGACACCCTAAGCCACTCACCATTTGGTATGTATGTGGTTCCCCAAAGACCTTGTGAGAGTTGTGATATCTATGCCTCGCACCTCCAGGGCCACTTATCAGACAAAGAAAGACTCTCTCCTGAATCCACATAACCCTATATTTGAAGCCACAGGCAAAAAGAGCTTCACATAGGGGACCCTCCACCTCAAATTCCTGTCTCAATGTGCATGACCCAGAACTGTTGGACATATGCTACATAACATACGCTGTAGGAAATGTGCTATGGAACAGAAGTTATAGAGCACATGGGATAGACAATTCAGAGTGAACCTCTAATGTTTACCAAAATGGAAGGCGCCATCCATCTTCAAAAGAGCAATATCATAGTCCATTGGCTTCTTGATGGAGAAGTAGGGGTGTATGATGATGGTTTCAATGGTGAGGGTTTGCTCCCCTGGCTCTATATGACTCAAGTCATACTCTCCAGCAGTAACATTCAAAGTTGATGCGATATTTCTATGAAGAAGAAGCGGTAAAATGGCTGACTTTCATTTAGCCTCTGAGTATACTCGTAATGGTTGACAATCTGGCCTCTTTCAAATCACATGGATGGATGATATGAGTGTGAGGATACTGAACAGAGAAAGCGAGAATGATTCCATCACTACTAGTAAAAATGCAAAAGTTCCCGATTTAAGTAGGGAACTAGTAAAGAGTGGCCTCAAATGGAGCCAATAATATGGTAAATTGAATACTTTGCAATGTTATTCATTAAATGTCTAAAAATGCATTTATATTGTAACTCAGAGGTCTGAAGCCATAGTGGACTTTATTCAGCTACCCTAACTGGCTGGCCTGGCTTCAATAGCAGTGAGATTCTGTGAGAATTACTTGTGATTCCCCTAAGTATGCTGCTTTAATATCAGAGATCTAATGCTCAGTGTACATTGTGAAAGACGTAATAACACCAAAACTCTGGTATCTCAGCGAGTATGCACAGTTAAGGCTTTGGGACTGATGAACACAATGGGAAGTGAGGATCTTCTCCTTACATTCTTTATGTTTGTAATTCAGAGACATGGTGTGAGATGGGAAAGACCACTCTATTGCCATTCTTTCTGTAGCAAAGTTATCTAAAAGGAACTCGGTAGAATGCATTGAGTTGTATTAAGAACTTTGGGCTTACAGTCTTTGGGCACCCTTTATTCCCAGAAATGATTTTTTTTATATAGAACTGAAAAGGTTGTAATTTTCTCTTGGTATACTTCCTCCAGCTCTTGGCTATATTGGGTACCTAACCTAATACACAGCATCTCTTTAGCCTAACCACCTGCCACACTACAGTGAAATTATCAATTAACTTTTCTTTAGACTATCAACTCTCTGTGGGCAGGAATTACATATTACTTACCTTTGTATCTTGGTACCCACCAAAGTGTCTAATGCCAAGTGAATATCCAGGGGATGTTTGCTGACTTAAAATGAAAGAGGACAAATATGGGACTTGATTGCAGCCTAGTGACTACCCAGAGCACTAAAAACAATAGAACATTTAGAGCACACAGGAAAGTGGATAAAAGATGGAAGTTGTTAGACTGAAGCTCAGAGAGGCATGACCAGTAGAAAAGCGGACATGAGAGACTTCTTTACATTTTACTGGCCTCCCTTTGGTTTCCTCTATCAATTTTGTCTTAATCTTTAAATGCTTAATCTTTAAATCTTTAAATGCTGTAAGTTGATTTCAAAGGAACAAAATAGAACAACAATGACCTTTGCATTTGGGGGAGAACTGTTTTTACACTTTTGGAAAAGGAAGAAGAGAAGTTGGATCAAGAAGTGAGTTACTGAAATATAAAGTTGCGTTCCAACAGCTGCAGTGAGCCCATGACTAAACATGGACAATGCTGGTCAGGGCCAGCGGCTACCAGGGCATGGCTTTCTATTACTAATGTTTAATGTCAGCTCCTTTACAAGGACAGAAATCACAAATAAATCTTCCAAAAATGGGATCAGTATGATCAGACATGTGTTATAAAAGAAAAATACTGGTAGGAGCAATATTTTCCAGAATACACATTTTGTATATAGACTGTATTGTATGAAACAAAGTCATAATTAGAAGCACTGGGTTCTTTTACCAATTTTTTAGGATGCATAATGAACCAGATTTTTTTTTTCACTGAAATGTAGGAGAGGCTTTTCACAAATGTATCTTTATGATCCTTTGTTTTCACTTGGATGTTATTCTTTAATTACTTCCAGTCATGTTTGAGTAAATAAAATTTTCTACTCCTGCAAAGAAAGTATGTTTTTTATCAAGTTAAGTACCCTCTGACAGTGTCACTTAGCCCTTTTTGTGTCATGCATTTAGGATGTTCCCATGCTAATGCATACATCACACATTTCCATGTTGTAATAGAGTTGTTGCTGCTGATTCCAAAGGAGAAGGTGGATAATCTGGCATTCATCCATGAACTAGGCCTTTCCTACCTGTTTGCAACGCAGTGAGCAGCCGTAATCACCCACTGTGCAGAGATGATGGTTCCACCACAGATGTGCTTCTGCCTTCGTTTCAGAGACACCTGGATTACAAAGAGCTTAAGTGGGAGCAAGTCAATGCCCTGTGACCCCCCCACAAAACCTGGAGACTGAGCATATTCTGAAAAATAGGCCCAGATGTCTTATATACAAATATTAGAAGTTGTGGAGTGTGAAGGAGTAAAACCTGTCCCATTACAGCTCAGAAGGGTAGTGTTGGAACCAGAATACTTCCAACCCTGGTCTACAGAAGAGGTAGTTAATTTGAGATGGTTGGCTGTAAGAGTTTAGTAGAATTGGTAGTAAAATTGGTGGTATTTATTTATTTGTTTGTTTATTTATTTATTTTCATAATACTGTTGGCCCAGACTGTTACCCTAATAATATGAACAATGCCTGTGAGTGAAGAGAAAGAAAGAAAAGTATAAGATATAGAAGAGTCCAGATGAAGAGATTTGGGAGAAAAACAAGGTGAGGGCTAAGGTAATCTTTTGACACATGCTTCAATTCCTCCAAGCCTCTTAGAGAATAGTGTGTATCTACAATTTCCTCATGCTTTTACCTATTTGCTTTTAACTACCACTGCTTCAAGCCTATTTTTTAATCTGCCTCTACAAATTACTTGCTATCTTTGGTTTATCTTGTTCATGATATTTGATTTGACTCTAAAATGGGTACAAGTATATGCTGTTAATTCCATTGTCAAAATTAGAAAAAAATCAATTTATTAGAACTGTCTCTTTTTGACCAAAAATTATTCAATAAACTATTAAAATGTTTAATACAGTGAAGAATAGTAAGTAAAAGGAAGTAAAACCACTGACTATGACTTGAATATGAACTTCTGAATTGATTAGTCAACCAATTGACCAGATAAGCAGCTGATCAAATAGACTCTTCAACCAAGTAATTAATTCATCAGTTAATCAAATGACAATGACTCAGCCGTTTAGTCAACCTACTGAGCACAAATTCAATCAACCAAGCATTACTAAATAGCCACTTACCAAAAATTGATGTGACTGACTTAAAGTAAAAGCAAGGGGCTATTGCTCACAAAATTAAGAGGCAAGAATACAACATGGCTCTCAGGGTAAAGAAAGCTGGGAGAATGTCAAAGACAATAAATGCGAACACTGTAGGCTAGAGACAGAAGCACAAAGGCATTTCTATGGCATGGGAAGACCAGGAAATTAGATTGAGAGAGAATTCTTAGGATATCAGCTTCTAAGGACATCCCTAAGATGTCCTATGGTATAGGTACAAATCTCCAAACAGAAATTAGACCTATGGATATGACAGCTTTGACTTTCCTGAGCATCTTTAACTATAACAATGTAACATATTTATTGACTAAGAAAATTGTTTTTTTTATTGTAAACTCATGAGTTGTTTTTTTTTTTTTTAGCTTATTGAAGTGCAATTTTTGTCTTAGGGGCTGAAAGTTTGGGATGGCATTTCCAATTTTTGGAGCAAGCCAATAGTGCATATGATTATTCTGAACACACATTTTCTGGAACTCGATGGATGGACATCTTGAGGGACTTGGATCCTGGCCCACACTCATGAGATATCTGGTTATGAGGTAGGCAGAATGGAGTTCACTGATGAGTAGCATGTGTTTCTGGGAGATCCAGTCCTGAGACAGCTCATAGTCTACCTGCCAGAGAATGTTCCCTGAGACTCACCTGCCAGGGGTAGGAACCCTTTTCCACTTGGCTTCCCCCAACAATGCGACTGAAAATGTTAAGGTAATTCCAAGGCTGTGCCTTCACCAAACTCTGCCCACAAGTGGGAGCTGGGAATGAGAGAAGACAAAAATTTAGTGTTTAGATAGCTCCTGGAAATGAGGGATACAGGAAACTTTACTGAGCAAGCAACTGTAGGACGTTGAGCATGTAGAAATATTATAAAATACCTTTATGTTAATTGTGAGATTTGCTGTAATATGCAGTACATGGGATTCTTAAGCTTTTCTCACATAGACCGGGCACATTATGAAGGCACCTATTTTTTTTAATATGAAGGTGAAGGGACTCAGAGGTAGATCTCCACTGGGTTAGCAGGACTATAGCCCCCTTGGTTTTGAGCAACCTGCCCTCTTAGAGGCTCCTTACAGCATTCTGTACTTCTATAGCATTTATCACATGCCATTATGGTTAATTTTACATCATTCAACCCAGCTAGGCTGTGGTCTTCTCAAATATAGGAGCTTAACCTTAGAAATATCTAAATTCAAAATATCTAGAACAGTTCATTACGCATAGAAGTTGCTCAGTTAAGTAGTGAAGTGGATGACGCCATATTCTGCCTTGGATTGTAATTGTGTGTACATCTTCTTTGCTCCACCCAGGAAACTGAGTGGAGACCATGGTCTATGCTGCCTGACACATTGTCAGATATTGGATTTAAATCTTTATGCAAGTGGAAAGTGGCAGGTTGTTCGAGAAGAGTGGAGAGGAGAGAAGATGTCCTGATTCACACACCACAGTGGTGTAAGGCTAGAAGGGTTGCCAGGTAATGGCAAAAAGAACTCTTTCCTTTTTGTGGAGAAGGCTTTATCCGTGAAAAGGTTTCATTTACTTATTTAACCTCAATGTGTTTTTTGACTCCTCAATTAGCAGATGAGATAGATTAAAGATGTTTAGGACTCCCTGGTAATTTGAGGATGGTAATTCTGTCCCTTCTGCAGGTCATTCTTTTCAGCATGTTTTCAAGGAGAGCCTAGAAAGCCCTGCCTGATAATCACCCTGCTTCTTTACCTGGCTGAACCCTCTAATCCTTATTCCTCAACTTGGGCAACACCTCAACTGAGAAGTCTTCCTTCGTTTCCTCAAGCTGTGGTAAGTATCTCTCCTGTATTGTGTAGTACACTTTCCTCCCCACTTTTATAGACTTTGCCATGCAGTATTGTGATAATGAGTTGTTTGTCTCTCTCATTGGACTATAAACTACATGAGGGAAAAAACCCTATGTTTTATTCATCTCTGTATCTCCAAGGTTTTGCACAATTCCTAGCATACAGTAGACACTTAGAAAAGTTGGATGGATGAACAAATGTTTTTTCTTGAGAGCATATCCTTGAGAGCATAGCTATTTGGATTAACATGGTAAAATATACAAAGTTCTTTCAAATAACTTCTCATTTAATCCCCATTCAATGCCTGTGAATCAAGCACTATCGCCCCTGCATTACAGATGAGAAAGTGAAGAATCAAAGAAAATCACAACTAATTAACAGCAAAGTATGGCTGTAATACTGAGCCTTTTTTGTTCTGAACCCAATGCAGGCATGACATTGAATCAAAAACTTATTTTCTAACTGTTTCAGTTGAATGGATCATAAGTAAATTAGACACGAAGTTGACTATTTCCTGAACTCGCTGAAGCAAAGACAGAAAACAGGATGATTCTTGGGGCTGGCACGACTCTGACTATAGAGAAGCCTGCCAAGAACTACTCTCACCTTATGGTACTTGAAGGAAAAAAAGATCATTCATAATGCACCACAGTAAATAGACTTCATATTTCCCAATAGGAGAATTTTCCAAAAGATTTCCAGTGCTTCCCAATAGATGCACCAATAGATGCTGATTTCCAGAATTTGCTCCATGAAAAAAGATGGGATTGTGGGATATGTCCAAATAAGTGAATCATCCCAGTTTTCTCTCCAGATCAATGCATCTTGTTCAAATTGTATCCCGTGAATGTTTTATGCAGTTTCATATGCTGATTACAGGACAGAAGCTCAAAATAATTACATGAAAAACAATTAGATCTCCAAAATTTATATGCTTCTATTTTCCCAAAGGAATATTGAGTTGGGGTTGTGATGTCCATTGCCAGCAAAGGTTATTCCTTCAGACAAAGGCAGTGATAGTGTTTGTTTGGAACTTACCTTTGGGGAGAGAGAGAGTTGCAGATTTACATTGTTCCACACAGAGCATTCCAAGTAGTAAAATCAGCCTATTCTTGCTCAGAGGCATTTTGAGACTCAGAGTTTTTCCTTGAAAATTTAGAGAGATGAAAGAGCACCAAATAGAAAGCCTGTAAGACCAGCAATAAACCAGTTTAAAAGAAAGTTATTTATTAACCAAGACTTGAGTCATTCAACCATGTCCATACAATGTTTCTAAATGTGGTTTCTTGCAAAGATCTTCGCAAGATGTGGGGAGTCGACCACAGAAGCATAGTCTTGATCCAGCAATATTACATGTCCCATTACACCCACATCAATATGTTGCTTCCCCCGGAGTTTATTGGCTAGCCAAGTGGTTGGTGTCTAAGGTTTTATATGCAAACATTACTTGCTCCTTAGTATATAGGTTACCACTTTCTACAAGAGGATTGAATATCAAAGTTGTCCTTATTTGCAAGGTTATACTACATGCTTGCAAACAACCTGTCAGAATATGCTAAAATATTTTTCTTTCTCTTATTTTCCAATTGTAAATGGGCGGTTATAGCTATGTGTTAGAGAAGGAGAGGGGAGGAGAGGAAAGATAATTTGATAGCACACTCAGGAATGAAGTCAAGCTACCAAACAGTCATTTGGGATACTGTCGATTGGGGCATTTGTGAATCTACATTTTCTCACCGTGTTTTATATTTGTAGAAGGCAAACACTAAATCGCTTTCACTTCTACACCTGGTAGATGATGTGGCACAGGAAAGTGGCTCTGATTATACACAAGTCTTCCTCTTCCTTGACTGAGTTCTTGGCACATCGTCAGTGTGTGAGAAACCCTTGTGGATCGGCCAGTGCCATGTGTGCCCACACGGGAATATGAGATTTTTTCTGTCAGCTTTTACAAATTAACTGCCCCAAAGAGCAAATGCCAAATCAGAAGGCTTTAACGTCCTTGTGACAAGTTTTGCCCTTGTACCACACAATTCTATAAAACTACATCACGTGCAAATAATATAAATGCAAAACGAAGGACACTCAAATCCCCAGAGACATTTCCACAAATACATTAATCCTGAAGCTGGAAAATTTTGGCTGTTGGTATAGGGATTGGTATCAACAATAAGAAGTAGTCAACCCATGTCTAAACTATAATCAAAATCTCAATCTTTTTTTTTTTTTTTGTACAAGTGATCTTTCAGGTCCTGTTATATTTTGTCACTCACTTTCCAGACCAATTTAATTTGACTAGGAATATGGCCTTCCTGACTTTAAATCATTATATTTTGTCTACTTATTGTGTGATACTAGTTTAAAAACTTGCAGGAAGACTTAGCCTGGGACGTGCCTGGGATGTGCCAGGGATGATGTGCCTGGGCAGACAGGCCTCAAGTAGGCATGGAGTCCCCATTAAACCATAGAGAGTTTGAGCTTTCAAACTAATGTCAGTTTCTAGTACCACAGAATAAGGAAATTGAAAATGAAAAATGAAATGAAAATGAAAATGAAAAAAGAAATCCAAAATGAAAAATGATGAGATTTTCCTTGCCATGTGAGAGTCGGGTATTTTTGTTGACTGCCACACAGAAATGTGATGGGATCCTGCGTGTTCCTGCAGTTCAGAGGAAGACATTCCCTTTAAGCTCTTGTATCAACACATATCATAATTATCAGTGTTATCAACACAGTCTTTCCCAACATGAAGCTGGTCATTAAAAGTTTGGTAATCTAATCTCTTGAGAGTGTAAACTGTGACTCCTTGCTGTTAAAATCATTAGGGAGATTGTATCAGGTTCTGGAACACTAACTTGCCATAAGGCCAGGTCCCCAAGCCTCCCAGAATTCCAAGGATTATAATAACTGTACATTGTAGCTGCTTGCAGAAAGGGATATATTGAAGTGTTGTTGCTTGACATGGTAGTATAAAGTCAATTTTTCATCCACCAAACTGTTAAATCTTTTGGAGATAAAAATGTCTCTCTTGGGAATTCTGGGGCAAAATCTGTACCAAATATGGGTTTGGGGTTCAAAATACTGTCTTTATACTGTCAATATACTGTCTTACACTGTCTTCCTCATCTGTAAGCCTTCAATTTGAGAAAATGGCATCACAATTTATCCTGAACCAGTGATATAGAAGCAAGTGACAGAAATAAAGAGCAAAACTTATTTTGGAGGACATAATTTTAACCCAAGCTAGACGAGAGTAATGCAGACAAAACCCCACTAAAAAAAGATGTGTTCAAAATTTGAAATTATAAAAGAACAAACCCAAATGAAAACAGTAAAAAACAAGGTATGTTTGCAGACACATCAAAGAACAGATTTAGACCATCAGGTAATAATAGAATGAGCTAGTAGACAGTATAACATATTGGTTAATATTTTCAAAGGAATAAAAGAATAAGAAACCTCAGATGGGTTTTTGTTTTAGAAAAGACCACAACAATTTGAAAAAACAAACAAACAAACAAACAAACAAAGAGATAGTCTGGAAATAAAAAAATATACCCAGAAAAAATAGGTTAGACGGTAGATTATACATAACTAAAGAGAGAATTAATGAGCCGGAAGATAGATCTTAGGAATTACCCAGAATATCATATACTTATCTATGCAAAAAAATGAAAAAAATGAAAAAGTGCCATTTAGCATTATCTATCAGAATTTAAATTGGGAAAAGCTTTGACCCAATAATTTCACTTCTTAGAGCATACCCAAGAGAACTACTGGTATATAAGCATTGGCAGGGTATAGCTAAATAAATACTGATCAAACACTTAGAATGCTATGAATCATTACAAAGATTGAAGGAGATTAGTACATGCCCACAGGGAATTATCTAAAAAATATTTTTGAGTAAAAGAAAGCAATTTCAGAGCAATACAAACAGTAACATCACTCATGAAAAACCATATGGAAATCAGGAACAAGGAAGAGATTCTTGGTTATTCAAAGGGAGGACTGGGGTAGAGAAAAATATGGGGCAGGAAAAGGAAGAAGCATCTTCAATAACCGCATCTCTATTTAAGGAGTTCGAGATTTGGTGGGGGGATCTATATAATAAGTGGGAAATGCCAATGCTGCATTAAATCATAGGTCACTTTCACATGGAGCATTGTGGCTCTTCTGCAACTCCTCAGGAACTAACTGTGAGTCACAAGATAGTGTTTAAGAAAATAGTTCTAGGCTGCTTCTTAGAAATACCACGGATGACCAAAGGATAGCCCACATTAATTGTGTTGGTCCAAATCAAGTTTCAAAACAAATTTGATGTTTTCCATTGTTATATACAAATAATGAGAAGACTAAACGAAGCCCCTGAGACCTTTATGAACCTCAGACAGCATAATGGTGTAGGCATACATAAAAGCACCTAATTTTCTCAGTCTCGTTGGATTTTCTCCCATTGGATTCTCAGTGGGATGTTGACAAACCTGTGCCTCTCTGACCTGAGGTAAAAGTTTTATACTCTAAATGGTCCTAAATCCTGCGTAAATAAACCCTGTCATACAGAGATGACTCCTAGAGTTTGTCTCTGTCATAATATTTGGCCAGCAGGTAACAGTCATTCTTTGTTATTGATTTATTAATGTCCGTGCATTTGTAGCAGGAGCTACTAGTTGTTTATTTGAAATAGATTCTCAGTTATGAATTATTTGTTTACTGTTATCTATTGCTAAGTGTGTTAACATACAGCATCTCACTTAACACAGCAACCATGTGAGGCAAATATTATCTTAATTTTAAAAATAAGGATATTGAGTCTCAGAAGGATTATATAATTTTCAAGATCACCTGCCAGGTGGCAGACCTTAAATTTATCCCCAGAGATTTTGGCTCTGAAGTCTTCTCTTATTTTCATTGCAGCAACAGTACATCACGCTTTTCCATATCATACTGGCACCCACATAGTTCAGCTTGGCTCTGATGTTGTCTTTGGACACACTTTGGACAACACTTTGGCTGAGTGGCTGAGTGTTTCCTGCTGGCTGCCATGGCCTATGATCACTATGTGGCCACCCGCTCTCCACTTCTCTACTCTACACACATGTCTTCCAGAGTCTGTATCGTCTTATTGGCTGCTTCCTATCTGGGGGGATGGGTGAATGCTTCATCATTTACTGGCTGTTTATTGAGCTTGACTTTTTGTGGACCAAATAAAATCAACCATGTCTTCTGTGACCTCCCACCACTAGTGAAGCTTTCTAGTACCCATATTTATGTGCTGAAGTATCTCCTGCCATCTTAGGTGGGTCAATCATTGTAATCACATTGTTTATCATAGCTGTTTCATATCTATACATCCTGCACTTGGTCCTGAATATGCACCCCACTGAGGGAAGACACAAGGCCTTCTCTTTTTGTACTTCTCACCTCAGTGCAGCCACTTTGTTTTATGGCACAGTCACATTTGTTTATGTCATACCGAAGTCAAGCTACTCATCTGACGATATTAAAGTGGTGTCTGTGTTCTATACAGTGGGGTCCCCATGCTGAACCCCTTGATCTACAGTCTGAGAAACAAAGAGGTGAAAGAGGCAATGAGAAAATTGATGGCTAGAAAAAATAGGTCATTTTGAAAGAAGTTCAGGGTGATTCCAGAAACTGAAAAACTATAGTTTCAGGAACATATGTAATAGATGTTTATGTTGTCCATTAGCCTTATCACTTTATGTGAAGAACTATCTTAAATACACAATGCCAGTATGTTAATTAGTACCAACTTTAATTTATAATTTTCTAGGTCACAAAATATATCATTTCATGAAATTCTGCTGGGTTTGATTTAATGTATATATTTCAGCATTAGGAGACCTAGAGAATATAGTTTTACTTTTTCTCTGCTTTGCTCATTGGTTAGAGTCCATGATTACAGAGTGTTTTATTTTTCTTCTGTTAGGTTATTATTTTTAAAATATCTTCTTGTAAGTTAGTATCTTAGAAAGCATTGTGTACTCAATGGAAATGTAATTGATAGTAGTGTCAGTCCAGGTCACTTTCTCTGGAAGCCTTGGTCTGTCTTATACAGGGTTATCATAACCTTTGAAATGGAGTCTTGAAAATTTTTATTTCCACCTAGAATAAGAGACCAAAGGAATTTATTCCATACTTTTGCCACCAAAGCAACTCAATCCAGGTAACACAGAAGAACTCTGAAGGCTGAGCCTTTGAGAGTTCCTTTGAAAATTCCCAGTAGATTTTTCATATTTTTCAAAAGTTTGTCTCCAAAGACTTGTCTTTGAACCTTTGCTAACAAGCTTTTGAATGGTAGGAAAAACTACTGGGGAGTATTGGTGGGAGGAGGCTAAGGTACAGTGGAACTTTCTTTTGCAAGCCAATTGGTATTAAATTATGGATTAAGACACCCAGGCTGATGCAGGCAAGGACTATACCTGCGATCCTTCTCCCAAATATCTCCCGAAGTGTTCATTGCCACCACTTCCGTCACGACTTTATTTTAGGTGTTTATGATTGAGCCTGGACAGTTTTCACCCTCCTGAATTACTTCCCTGCCTCCAGAACCTTTTGATTAATCATGTTGAAAGATTAAAATATGGTTTTCCAATGATTACAAAAGTGATGTGTGTTATATGAATCCTAGAGTAAATGTGGATTCCAATTCTCCCTAATCCACTGTTCCCAGAATATAAATTGGTGAAAGAAGAACTCTTTACAAACAGTCAGGGATAAGAAGACAACTTGCAGAAGGAATAGCTTCAGGAAGTCCTGGTAACTCAGGTCTCCTGTGGATGATGTTATTTATCCACAGTTTTTTTAGAAAGATAACACCAGAGAGTCCGAGGCTAGTCACCAGGTTTTACAATGAAGTAATCAGGTGGGGTTCCCTCTCATCGCTCTGGACTTCTTATGTTGAGCATTTTAAAAAAGCATTTGTCAGCCATTTGCATATCTCCTTTCGTGTAATGTCTCTTCAAGTCCTTTGCCAATTTTATGCTCAGATTGTACTTTTCTTATCGATTTGTTCTTACTATAATCTGTCTACAACTCTTTTGTCAGAGTTCTGCATTTGGAAGTTATACTCCCATTCCGGTTTGCCTTATCACTCTCTTAATTGTCTTTTGATGAACGGAAGTTTTTAATTTTAATGAAGTCTAATGTAACAACGTTTTCCTTATTGTTTTGTGTTTTAGTGACAAGTTCAAGAAATCTTTTCCCAATCCAAGGCTACAAAAATATTCTCTCATGTATTCTAGAGGTTTTATACTTTTGAAACTCAGAGTTGGGCTATAATTTTACTTTGTTTCACGTATGAATTAAAAAGGGCAGAGCCAACACATATATTTACTGAGAGAATGTGTGAAACTATGTGGTTTTGCTTGTATTACCAGCTCCTCCTCCAAGACTGTTTTTTATTTTATTTTATTTTATTAATTATTTATTTTTTAATTTACATCCAAGTTAGTTAGCATATAGTGCAACTAAGATATCAGGAGTAGATTCCTTAATTCCCCTTACCCATTTAGCCCATCCCCTCTCCCACAACCCCTCCAGCAACCCTCAGTTTTTCTCTGTATTTCAGAGTCTCTTATGTTTTTTCCCCCTCCCTGTTTTTATATTCTTTTTGCTTCCCTTATGTTCATCTGTTTTGTATCTTAAAGTTCTCATATGAGTGAAGTCATATGATATTTGTCTTTCTCTGACTAATTTCACTTAGCATAATACCCTCTAGTTCCATCCATGCAGTTGCTAATGGCAAGATTTCATTCTTTTTGATTGCCGAGTAATCCTCCATTATGTATGTATGTGTGTGTGTGTGTGTGTGTATATATATATATATATATATATATATATATATATATATATATGACACCTTCTTTATCCATTCATCCACCGATGGACATTTGGGCTCTTTCCATACTTTGGCTATTGTTGATAGTGCTGCTATAAACATCGGGGTGCGTGTATCCCTTCGGAACAGCACACCTGTATCCCCTGGATAAATACCTAGTAGTGCAATTGCTGGGTCGTAGGGTAGTTCTATTTTTAATCTTTTGAGGAACCTCCATACTGTTTTCCAGAGTGACTGCACCAGTTTGCATTCTCACCAGCAGTACAAAAGAGATCCTCTTTCTCCACATCCTCGCCAACCTCTGTTGTTGCCTGAGTTGTTAATGTTAGCCATTCTGACAGGTGTGAGGTGGTGTCCCGTTGTGGTTTTGATTTATATTTCCCTGGTGATGAGTGATGTTGAGCATTTTTTCATCGTTGGTTGGCCATCTGGATGGGTTGTTTGGAGAAGTGTCTTCATGCAAGACTGCTTTTTAGATAAACTCCTTGGAGTGTAGGGGAAGGGAATTTTGGGGTGAAATGATTTACTTTTGCACTAGGGTTACTTCTGATTTCTGTCTGTCCAGGCAGTCCACGATGTCATCTAAGGATTGGCTGATTCCTTCTCATCCCTTCAAGGTCTCTCAGTATAATGCAAGCCAGACTATGCACCTGCCCTCAGGTATGCAACCTGTCACAGGTCTCTGCTCACAGGGAAACAATCCCATTACAATACACCAAAAAGAATAAAATAATCTAGGAATATATTTAGTGAAGGAGATGAAACTTCCTTTGTTTACTTTGTAAACTTGTATAGTGAAAAGTATAAAATATTGATAAAAGAAATTAAATAAGACCCAAGCAAATGTAAAAACATCCTGTGTTCTTAGGTTGGAAGACTTAATATTGTTAAAATATCCATACCTCCCAGGCAGATTCAGTGCATCCCTACCAAAATCTCAATATAATTTTTATAGAAATGGAAAAAAGAATTATAAAATTCATATGGAACCACAAAGGGCCCCCAAATAGCCAAAATAATCTTGAGAAGGAACAGCAAAGCTATAGGCATCACATTTCCTGATTCAAAATAACATTGCAAAGCTACATTAATTCAAATAGTATGGTACTGACATAAAGACATACGTCTAGGCCAATGAATAGAATAGAGTACCAGAAATATGTTAATGCATATACAGTCAAATAATTTTCAACAAAGTCACCAAGAATACACAGTGAGGAAAGTCTCTTCAATAAATGGTGTTGGGAAAAGTGGATATCCATATTCAAAAGAATGAAATTGAACTCTTTTTTTTTTAATTTAAATACAAGTTAGTTAACATATAGTGTAATAATGACTTCAGGAGGGGGCGCCTGGGTGGCTCAGTCGGTTGAGCGTCCGACTTCGGCTCAGGTCACGATCTCGCGGTCCGTGAGTTCGAGCCCTGCATCGGGCTCTGGGCTGATGGCTCAGAGCCTGGAGCCTGCTTCCGATTCTGTGTCTTCCTCTCTCTCTGCCCCTCTGCCGTTCATGCTCTGTCTCTCTCTGTCTCAAAAATAAATAAACGTTAAAAAAAATTTTTTTTTAAAATAATGACTTCAGGAGTAGAATTTAGTGATTCTTCGCTTATAGATAACACCCAGTACTCATCTAAACAAGCCTTCCTTGATGCCCCTCGCCCATTTAGCCCATCCCCCCACCCAACATCCCTCCAGCAACCCTCAGTTTGTTCTCTGTATTTAAGAGTCTCTTATGGCTTATCTCCCTCTCTGTTTTTATATTATTTTTGCTTCCCTTGAACTCTTATCTTAAAGTAAACAAAAGAATCAACTCAAAATGGATTAAAGACTTAAATGTAAGAAATAAAACTGCAAGAAGAAAACCCCTGGAAGAAAACAGGGGAAAAGTTTCATGTCATTGGTCTTGGCAATAATGTTTTTGGTATGACATTGAAATCACAGGCAACAAAACCAACGAAATCACAGGCAAACAAAATCACAGGTAACAAAAATAGATAAGTGGGACTACATCAAACTTAAAGCTTCTGCACAGCAATGAAAACCATCACCAAAGTGAAAAGGTAACTACAGAATGAGAAAATATTTGCAAATGATATATCTGATAAGGCATTAATTTCCAAAATATATAAGGAACAGCTCAGCAAAGACAACTCAATAGCAAAAACAAGAAATGGCCAAGAGGTACCAGGAAAGATACTCAACATCGCTCATCATCATGTAGATGCAAATCAAAACCATGATGAAATATCACCTCATATGTGTCAAGATGGCTATTATCAAAAAAACAAAAGGTAAGTGTAGGTGAAGGGCACCTGGGTGGATCAGTCAGTTAAGTGTCCCACTTCGGTTCAGGTCATGATCTCACGATCTGTGGGTTTAAGCCCCGCGTCAGGCTCTGTGCTGAAAGCTCTGAGCCTGGAGCCTGCTTTGGATTCTGTGTCTCCCTCTCTCTGCCCCTGCCTCACTCATGCTCTGTCTCTCTCTCTCTCTCTCTCTCTCTCTCTCTCTCTCTCTCAAAAATAACTAAAAACATTAAAAAATTTAAACTTTTTTTCAAAAAGATAATTGTAGGTGAGTATGTGGAGAGAGGGCAAACTTTTATACATTGTTGCTGGGAATGCAAAATGGTACAGCTGCTATGAAAACCAGTATGGAGGTTGCTCAATTAAGAATAGAACTACCGTATCATTCAGTAATCCCAACTCTAAATATTTATCTAAAAGAACTGTAATCAGTATCTCAGAGATATTAGCACTCACATGTTCACTCCAGCACTATTGACAATAGCCAAGATATGAGAAAGCAACTTAAATGTCTACTCACAGGTAAATGGATAAAGAAAATTTGGTATATATACATACAACGGAATCTTTTTTAGTCTTGAAAAGAGGAAATTCTGCAATATGTGATAACATGGATGAACTTGGAAGACATTATGCTGAGTGAAATAAGCCAGTCACAGAAGGACTAACACTACATGATTCTACTTTATGGTGTACCTAAAACAGTCAAAGTCACAGACTCAAGAGTGGAATGATGCTTGTCAGAGGCTGGAATTGGAGTAAGATGGAAAGTTGCTAACCAACAGGCATAAGGTTGCAGTTAAGCAAGAGAAATACGTTCTAAAGATCTGCTGCAGAACATTGTATTGTAGTCAACAAGACCGTATTGTACACCTAAAAGCCTGTTGAGATGTCTCGTGTCAAGTCTGGTACTGCTATGTACCAGGCACTCTGCAATGTTCTAAGCATAAGTGTGGAACAAAGCAGACATGATCCTTCCCTCATGTAAGTGTAGGAAAGTAGTCCAAAAAAAAAAAAAAAAAGACCCGGAGCAATTATTTACACTAGTATCATCATAATTAAAAGTATAATAGATGCAGAACATATTTTGGGATTCTCTGAAACTATACACCATGAGACTATGACTTAGTCCAGGGTGTCAGAGGAAGTTTGAACAGTGAAATAAATTTAACCTGAGACCTAAGGTGACTAGGAATTGATCTTCTGTTGAAAGGGGGTGGAGTGATGAATATAACCAAAAAATGGTTTTTAGTTGTGGGAGTACCTATTTATCTTTAGGTCCTAGTATAGTATCTGATACACAGAAAGATTTTCTAAAAATTGTTTAACACTAATTCAACAAACGTATTCAGTGCCTCCTACATTCTCAGCATTGCACCATTAAAGGATACAAAAATAGTCATAGACACTGCACTTTCAACCAAGGAAAGAGCAAGATGTTCCAACTATAATGGATACTAATCAAATGGTGTGAACAAAATGTTGAGAGGAGGACAGGAATGAAGGGAATTTAATTCTCGCAGATATGATCTGAGCTATTTTTGTGGAATTGATGGCCACCTATTTGTGTCATTTATCAGCCACAGTTGGGCTTCCTTAAAACCTAAAGGAGATCAAGTGGGATTCATTCCTGGGCTGCAGGGCTGGTTCAACATTCGCAAATCAATCAACGTGATACATCACATTAATAAAAGAAAAGATAAGAACCATATGATCCTGTCAATCGATGCAGAAAAGGCCTCTGACAAAATCCAGCACCCTTTCTTAATAAAAACCCTTGAGAAAGTCGGGATAGAAGGAACATACTTAAACATCATAAAAGCCATTTATGAAAAGCCCACAGCTAACATCATCCTCAATGGGGAAAAACTGAGAGCTTTTTCCTTGAGATCAGGAACACGACAGGGATGCCCACTCTCACCGCTGTTGTTTAACATAGTGTTGGAAGTTCTAGCATCAGCAATCAGACAATAAAAGGAAATCAAAGGCATCAAAGTTGGCAAAGATGAAGTCAAGCTTTCACTTTTTGCAGATGACATGATATTATACATGGAAAACCCGATAGACTCCACCAAAATTCTGCTAGAACTGATACATGAATTTAGCAAAGTGGCAGGATACAAAATCAATGTACAGAAATCAGTTGCATTCTTATACATTAATAATGAAGCAACAGAAAGACAAATAAACTGATCCCATTCCCAATTGCACCAAGAATCACAAAATACCTAGGAATAAACCTACCCAAAGATGTAAAAGATCTGTATGCTGAAAACTATAGAAAGCTTATGAAGGAAATTGAAGAAGATACAAAGAAATGGAAAAACATTCCATGCTCATGGATTGGAAGAATAAATATTGTCAAAATGTCAATACTACCCAAAGCTATCTACACATTCAATGCAATCCCAATTAAAATTGCACCAGCATTCTTCTCAAAGCTAGAATGAGCAATCGTAAAATTTGTATGGAACCACAGAAGACCCCGAATCGCCAAAGTAATTTTGAAGAAGAAGACCAAACCGGGAGGCATCACAATCCCAGACTTTAGCCTCTACTACAAAGCTGTCATCATCAAGACAGCATGGTATTGGCACAAAAACAGACACATAGACCAATGGAATAGAATAGAGACTCCAGAACTGGACCCACAAACGTATGGCCAACTAATCTTTGACAAAGCAGGAAAGAATATCCAATGGAAAAAAGACAGTCTCTTTAACAAATGGTGCTGGGAGAACTGGACAGCAACATGCAGAAGAATGAAACTAGACCACTTTCTTACACCATTCAAAAATAAATTCAAAATGGATAAAGGACTGAATGTGAGACAGGAAACCATCAAAACCCTAGAGGAGAAAGCAGGAAAAAAACCTCTCTGACCTCAGCCCCAGCAATTTCTTACTTGACACATCCCCAAGGGCAAGGGAATTAAAAGCAAAAATGAACTATTGGGACCTCATGAAGATAAAAACTTCTGCACAGCAAAGGAAACAATCAACAAAACTAAAAGGTAACTGATGGAATGGGAAAAGATATTTGCAAATGGCATATTGGACAAAGGGCTAGTGTCCAAAATCTATAAAGAACCCACCAAACTCCACACCCAAAAAACAAATGATCCAGTGAAGAAATGGGCAGAAAACACGAATAGACACTTCTCTAAAGAAGACATCCAGATGGCCAACAGGCACATGAAAAGATGCTCAACGTCACTCCTCATCAGGGAAATACAAATCAAAACCACACTCAGATATCACCTCACGCCAGTCAGAGTGGCTAAAATGAACAAATCAGGAGACTATAGATGCTGGAGTGGATGTGGAGAAACGGGATACCTCTTGCACTGTTAGTGGGAATGCAAACTGGTGCAGCCACTCTGTAAAACAGTGTGGAGGTTCCTCAAAAAATTAAAAATAGACCTACCCCATGACCCAGCAATAGCACTGCTAGGAATTTACCCAAGGGATACAGGAGTGCTGATGAAGAGGGGCACTTGTACCCCAATGTTTATAGCAGCACTTTCAACAATAGCCAAATTATGGAAAGAGCCTAAATGTCCATCAACTGATGAATGGACAAAGAAATTGTGGTTTATATACACAATAGAATACTACTTGGCAATGAGAAAGAATGAAATATGGCCTTTGGTAGCAACATGGGTGGAACTGGAGAGTGTTATGCTAAGTGAAATAAGTCATACAGAGAAAGACAGATACCATATGTTTTCACTCTTATGTGGATCCTGAGAAACTTAACAGACCATGGGGGAGAGGAAGGAGAAAAAAAGCTAGGGAGGGAGGGAGCCAAACCATAAGAGACTCTTAAAAACTGAGAACAAACTGAGGGTTGATGGGGGGTGGGAGGGAGGGGAGGGTGAGTGATGGGTATTGAGGAGGGCACCTTTTGGGATGAGCACTGGGTGTTGTATGGAAACGAATTTGACAATAAATTTCATATTAAAAAAAAAAACCTAAAGGAATAGTATCTTTCTAGGACAGAGGGAGTCTCATAGTATGCCCATTTCCTAATTTGGTGGCTTTGAGGTGTTTAAGCTGTTAGAACCTCCTAATATGAATTATCACATTTAGCTTTGTTCTGAAGGTTATTGACTAATGGGCTCTTCAAGCCCAGAATCAAAGGTACCTGTCCTTCAACCTTAGAGAATGTTCTGCTATGTGGCCATGGTTCAAGAATACAACCAGAGTTGATTGTGGCCATGTATCTTTGACAATCTGCCAGTCAATGTGGAAGTTGTGGTAGGCAGAGTTCTAAGAAAAATGTTAGTGTGAGATTCATTGTTTTATTAAGAGTTGATGGATTAAGGTTGGCAAAGGGGAGAAGGAATAGCATGTGCGTGAGAATCTCTGCCACCAATAAGCATGGGATGTATGTGAAGTGTCCTAGATCCACATTACATGTAAAAAATACATACGATTTTTTAAAAGTTACATCACTTATGTTGAAAATAATATTGCAATTCCAATGGACTCATGTTTATAAGTTAAACTGTACTAGGAAACCCACATTATCTCTAAACATAGGTGACATGAAAACCTGGGCCACTGAATATAGCCATACTTCAGAAATGTCACAAATTGTCACAGCCATATTAGTCATGTTGATCTAATAATCAACTTCAATGGTAGTAAAATATTATAATATTTTTCAGTTTATTTAAATTTAAATGTTTAATTATTATATTTAATTAAAAAAATAAAAGGAACCACAGAGTATTGAGAAAGTATTTCATTCACACACTTTTACATAATCAGGTTTACATGCTATTTCTCTGTCCCAGTAGATATGCGCATGTAATTTCTCTATCCCAGTGGATTCTCAGTGTAGTTTTCCAGGACAAATAAAGAAATTAACTTGTAATTACAAGTGACGTAAGTGATTTTGGCCTTATCTCAAATGACATAAGCCTCACTTAAATATGGCACTGCTTTACAGTGACAACTCCTTGGAGCCTATCCCTAGTGTTGTAGTGGATGTGTCCCTAATTTATACTGTTCTTTGTTAAGGGATACTGAAATATTTGATTCTCTTACATGTACCAGAAGTTACAAGTCGATTATTTCAAGTTCATCACTAGTAATTGAGCATCTATTTGTTGTGTGCACAGTGCTTGGTATTTTCATCCACATCATATCATTTAACACAAGAATCACATAAGGTATGTATTATTATTTCCTTTTTAGAGGAGAGGAAACAGAAGGTCAACAATGTCTTTCAATGTGCCTATGATTCCATAGATAGTGAGAGGCAGAGCTAGAAACTGATATCAAGTTTGTGTGGCTGCAAAGTCCATGGTCTTTGTGCACATCACTTTGCCTTCCCTCCTGGCACTCATATCCAACTTTGAAAGCTTTTGTGCCTTTCATACACTTATTTTTTCTAAAGTAATTCTTTTCAGGCTGAGGCTTTGTCTCATTTAAAAAAAAAAAAAACAAAAGCCAGAATGTGAGAAGTCAGACACATAACCCTAGTACTGCTCATATTGTAGGATATCATGGTCATGATTCACACACAACTTTTGGGGAAATGTCCATGCTTGCTGATAGTTATGTATGTATGTTTTCTTAATTCTTCAGATTGAAGTTCTTCAAGAAAAATCAAATTATTCAGAAGAATATGTTGCTCTTTAATCTAGAAAAGCCATGGAAATGGCCGAATGTAACTAACATACTCTCCCCTGTCCTTGCTATGTGCTCTAATTTGAACCAAGGGAATATTATTCTGAAATGATCGTTTTTCTTCCAATCCAATTTCCTAGCCTCCCTAGCTGGCTACTTCCATCCATACCTCTCTAACTACTCTCTCCCCCCATCACCATCATATGCCCCCACTTCTTATTTCCCTATAGTTTCATACTACAACCGATGAAACCATCACTTACCAATGTAGGTCTCCAAATGCTTCAGTTCACTTTCCAATTACTCCCAGTCCATAAAAATACCTGGACTCTTCTCTGCTTCATGTAGTCCAAGAAGCATGAAAAAGCATGATGTGAGAGATAAATCTTGGAAGATTTTGCAAAATATACTGGATTTAGCTCATAACAATAAGAAAAATTGTGTTTGGCCCATTCAGCTTGAACATAGACACTTTCCAGCCCTTGGTATCAATGATAACTAAGGATGTGATTTTTTTTTTTCATTCCAGGAAAAGGATCAAGTCAGAAAAACATGTCAAAATCAACTCGATACTTTTTGGTCCAGTAATTGGATAAATGGTGATAGTATTTACTGAAAAGAGAATACTGGTACAGAGGCACATTTGGGATGAGGGTAGAAAATCAAGAGCTGACCTTTCTATAATCACTTAGGTTATTTACAGTTTATGTTATTACAATCAATATTGCTGTAACATCATTTTACATATTCTTGTACACATGGGGAAGACTTACTCTACAGTATTTTATACAGTATAGGAGTAAAATAGCTGAATTCTAAGGTAATCGAGTCTCCAATTTTAATATATTCATGGAATTTGAAAAGAAAATTTGTGTGCACAAAGTATTCTAGAAGTGAGGCAAAGTTACCATTTAAAAATTTTAATTGTAGGGTTCTCTACAGGTATCTTCATTAAATTAAGATACCCCATTAATGTGGGGTAATTTCAACCATTTTAAACTCTGGTTCTGATTTCAATAGCCACCATTAAATGAATAGATGGAAAACCACACAGCAGTGACAGAGTTCATTATTCTGGGATTAACAGATAATCCCACACTATGTGCCATCTTCTTTGTGATTTTTCTGGGAGTTTATGTAGTTACCATAGTGGGAAATATCAGTATAATCATCTTAATCCGAAGCAGCCCACAGCTGCACACCCCAATGTACCTTTTTCTCAGCCATTTGGCCTTTGTGGACATTGGGTATTCCACGTCAGTCACGCCAATCATGCTAATGAGTTTTTTAAGAGAGAAAACAACTATCCCTATCACTGGTTGTATAGCCCAGCTTGGCTCTGATGTCACTTTTGGGACTACAGAATGCTTCCTGCTGGCTACCATGGCCTACGATCGCTATGTGGCCATCTGCTCTCCCTTACTCTACTCCACCCAGATGTCCTCAGTGGTCTGCTTCCTCCTACTGGGGGCTTCCTACCTGGGTGGATGCATGAACGCTTCATCATTTACAAGCTGTCTGATGAATCTATCTTTCTGTGGACCAAATAAAATCAACCATTTTTTCTGTGACCTCTTTCCACTCTTGAAGCTTTCTTGTGGCCATGTTTTTATTGCTGAAATATCTCCCGCCATCTCTTCTGCATCCGTCCTCATAAGCACACTGTTTACCATAATTGTGTCCTACAGCTACATCCTCCACTCAATTCTGAATATGCGCTCTACTGAGGGGAGGAAGAAGGCCTTCTCAACCTGCACTTCCCACCTCACTGCCGTCACTTTGTTTTATGGGACAGTTTTGTTCGTTTATGTGATGCCCAAGTCCAGTTATTCAGCTGATCAGGTCAAAGTGGCCTCTGTCATCTATACAGTGGTGGTCCCCATGTTGAATCCCCTCATCTACAGTCTGAGGAACAAGGAGGTGAAAGGGGCCATGAGAAAACTAATGGCCAGAACACACTGGTTTTCCTGAATCAGATCAGATATAAATCCATAAATAACAAAGCAATGATTTGGGGAAACATTTGTGCTGGATACTTTAATGATATTTATCATTAACTTCATCACTTTGATAGTGAAGAACTCCTATAAATGTAAAAAGCCAATGTTTACTTCCATATAGAAAGTTAAATGTATCATTTAATGTGGAAATTTGTTTCATTCAAATTAAATATGAACTTTTCAAGGTAAGAATACCTGCTTGCAAAATAGTTTCATTAATCAGTTGTGACTCCTATATTAAATACAGAGAGCTATTTCCACCAAAGATCAAATTTAATTGAATTCCATCTAGTTAAATAACATTTGGGAAAAAAATTTGTCCCCAACAGATCTGTAATAAAAGATAATATTGACAAGTCAGGACGTTCAGGCCACTTCCTTTAAAGGTACTGCCCTGCCTTTGTCAATGTATATTTAAACATTTGGGAACATTGATGTTCATGTCTCCAGAAAGCCTCTATGTCCACTTTATTGAAGCGAGAGCAAAGATCATGATTCCTCTGCTTGGCCATTAAGAGATCCAACCCAGATAACACAGAAGAGACCTTGTATACACCTGTGCTGACTCTTTTTACAATGTAAGTCTTACCAGATGAGTCTAGGGTAAGATTTCAGAAGCTGAGGTTTCTTTGGAGGGGGAGACTGGGACATTGGGACTTTGTTTCAGCAATAATTTATAGGTAGGAGGCACGAAATTATGGGTCAGGCAAATAATACGTTTGCCACACATTTTGTAATGTCTCTCAAGGAGGCGTCCACTGTCCCTGCTTCTTCCACTGACCTTTTGGCGCTTATGATCCCGTCTGGTTATGGCAGTTGCCTCTAAATTGATTCCCTGCCTCCTGTATGCCTTTCACAATGATTTATGATTAATATTTTAGCTAATATATTTTGTTAGCATATGAATGATGTCAGACAAATTCTGAGACACTTTGGAGGGACCACTTTGCGAGCTGAGCTGGTAAAGCGCCAAAGTCAGCACGGACACAGCCCTTTGCAAAGAGAGGGCTCCCAAAGGTATGACTTCAGTCTTGGAAAAGGGCATGTTCGAGTCACGGTGGGAGATCTGCACTCTGGTGGTTGAAGTTTTTCGCTGAGTGTTTCTGGAAGTCTTTGTCTTCTTCTTTCCTCCTATACTTTGCTTTTCACCAGGATTCATCTTCAGCCCTCTTCCCTCTCCTCCTCCCCATGATCCCCATAGGTAATCTTATCTTCTCCCATGAGCTCAGCTGCCACTGGTGTGGTGAGAGTCCCTACACACCTTCCTTGAAGGACAGATGAACTTCTTCACTGGCCTTTCCCCCCAAGACTCTCAAACTCAGTGTGCCCTGACTGTATTTATCGTATTTCTCACAAAATTATTCCTTTTCCTCTGGTTCTTTCCCAATTAGTGGCAACTCTTTGTAAGGCCTAGTACTGCAAGACATTTGGGGCAACTCTCACCGCACACCCATCAAAATAGTCTGCCTCCCTCCACCCCATTCCTTCTGTCAGATGGAAGACATGTTGCATACTGGTGTCTCCCATATCTAAGTCTCTTCTGTCTAAGCACGTAAAGACTCCCCAGTTGATTGTGGTAAGTCCATACTGAGATTTTTTCCTTCATACTTCCACTTGAAGGGATTCAATAATCCAATCACCCAGATGTAGGATGTGTGGCACTGTTACAACTTTTAGTGGAGAGGATAGGCGTCGACACTTATCTTTTCCCTCCCAAGTTCTCAATCAACCGAGGAGATGACAAAAAGAGAAGGCATATGGGAGAGCAAAAATATTAACCTATATCAATGAAGGAGCTGATATTAGAGTAGGTGACACATATTTGTGGACACGTGCTTTCATGTTCTGAATCCCAGAATCTGACACTCCCCTTCCCTGTCCCTGGTCTCTGCAGTGAGAGTAGGCCTGTCTCCATCCATTTATATCATGGCCAAGAGCAGCCCAGAGCACTGAGGGCAGACTCACTCCCAAGAGAAAGGGGAAGGCAAAAGGCTGGGATTTCTGTTATGGGTTGAAGTGTGTCCCTCAAAAATTCATCCTAACCACCAGTATCTCAGAGTGTGATCTTACCTGGGAATATGGTTGTTACAGGTGTAATTAGTTAAGATGAAGTCATATTGGAGGAGGCTGGGCTTCTAATCCAATATTACTGGTATCCTTATTTTTTTTTAAAAAAAGAAGAATTTGGATACAGACAGCACACAGGAGGAACCTCATATGAAAATAAAAACAGAGAAGTGGGTTATGCTTCTACAATCCAAGTGGGTTATGCCCACAAACCATCAGAAGCTAAGTGAGAGAGATGGAAGGAATCCCACAGTTCTCAAAAGGAAGCAACCCTGCTGACACCTTGATCTTGGACTCCTGAACTGTGAAAGAAACAATTTTTGTTGTTTAAGCCACTCAGTTTATGGTACTTTGTTAAGGTACCGAGCTAATATTACTATATATCTAGTTTTCCCCTCCAAACTTACCATCAGCTAATTTATTACTTCTAGGGAAGGAAGGAGTGAAGGCTAAGAAAGGTGTGTTATGGGGGTACCTGGGTGGCTCAGTTGGTTAAGCATCTGACTTCGGCTCAGGCTATAATCTCACGGTTTGTGAGTTCGAGCCCCACATCAGGCTTTGTGCTAACAGCTCAGAGCCTGAAGCCTGCTTTGGATTCTGTGTCTCCTTCTCTCTCTCTGCCCCTCCTCCATTTGTGCTCTCTCTCTGTCTCTCTTTCTCTCTCTCAAAAATAAATAAACATTAAAAAAAATTTTTTTAAGTGTGTTATGCTAGTAGATATCTCTTCCAAAGGGGGATAGAGAATATTAGGAATGGTCAAAAGCATTTTCCCCAAACAGCACATCAAAAAATAAGGATCAAGGATATCTCTGTGGCGGGACACCTGAGTGGCTCAGTCAGTTAAGCATCCAACTTCAGCCCAGGTCATGATCTTGCAGTTCATGAATTCGAACCCTGCATCAGGCTCTGTGCTGACAGCTCGAAGCCTGGAGCCTGCTTCTGATTCCGTGTCTCCTTCTCTCTCTGCCCCTGCCCTGCTCGTGCACTCTCTCTCTCTCTCAAAAATAAAAACAAACATTACAAAAATAATAATTAAAAAAAAGAATATCCCTGTGGGAATAATCAAAAACTCCTTTTGTAAGAATTTTATTTTTTGAAGTTTCCTGATTACTATGGATTGTAGACTGGGAACAATCAAAAACTCCTTTTGTAAAAAAATGTTTTTGGAAGCTTCTTGATTACTATAGATTGTAGTTTGCTACTTGGAAGGCAGAAATATGAACTGGGCGGGGCGCCTGGCTGGCTCATTTGGAAGAGCATGGGACTCTTGATCTTGGGGTTGTGAGTTGGAGCATGTTGTGTGTAGAGATCACTTAAAAATAATATCTTAAAAAAAAAGAAGTATGACCTGGGAAAAAATTTTAAAGATCCAAAACTGTTGTATTGTTAAAATATTCTCAGTCTATATAAATTTCAGGAAATTTTTCTTCTGCAGTAGATTGGGATTTAGCAAGTCAGTGACATTCCTGCCATTCTGTGAACCTTACCTGTAGTGGAGTATTGGAGAAGATTGAAGGCAAAGGGGAAGAGAGGAGATCATTTCTTGGGGGTAAGGAAATCATCATGTACTGTGATTGGGGTGGTGGTTATACAAATGTTTACATTTGTCAGAAGTCATCAACCTGTAGATTTAAATTGTGTGTATGTAAATTATTATACTTCAATAAAGTTGCTATTTTGGAAGATTCTACAAGAGAGTACTCAGTTCATTCTCATTTTAATCTGAGGCTTCAGGCAGCGGAGGTGATAGGATTATCATCTGCCTATTAATGTAGACCAACTCTATTTCTTAATTATTTCCCAAAGCTGTTCCCTCAACTACTGCACCTGCTCTAGTTCCCCAGACATTCATTCTTTCTGTGCCCTTCATTCCTTTCTTCAGCACTATGCCTATACTAGCATTGACTTTCTTTCTGCTTAAAAAACTTTATTTCTTCTTTTACTACAGGTTTGCTGGTGATGAATTTTAACAGTTTCAGGTGGGTTTGGGGTCGGGGGTTTTTTGTTTGCTTGTTTTGGGGGGGTGGTCATAAAAAGTTATTCCACCTTCATTTTTTTTTCCACTTATTTTTTTTTTTTAATTTTGAAATAATTCTAGATTCAAGGAAGCTGCAAAGATAGTACAGAGAGGTCCTGTGAACCCTTTATCTAATTTCAACCAGGGCTTACTACAGTACCGCACAAAACCAAGAAACGGACATTGATACAATGTATTGGTAACCTTCTGTGCACCTTCATTCTTGAAGATAACTCTGGGTAGAATTCTAGGTTGTCCGTGAAAAATCTTCAAGCACCTTTAAGATGTAATTGTTCTCGTGCTTCTACCATTTCTCTAAAAAGTGTAGCTTTCAGTTTTCCTCCCTCCTTCTCCCCTCCTCTTTTTCAAAGGGAATATGTCTTTCATTTCCCTCCTGTTGGGGAACATCAAAAGTCATCAAAAAAGGATGACTTCCCACTGACCCTGGAGCTGGACCCGGGCATTCAGAGGCTGCTAGCACCGTCCCTGTCCTTGGAATGTGGGTTCCGCTCTCCTTTCCCGCTCCCAGAGGCTGCTCCAAGGAACACAGCCTTGAGATAGTAACGTGGTATTGAAAACACCTGCATGGTCTGCGTGACTGCACCCATTTAAGGCCTATTTACAAGCTGTTAAAGTTCCGCTGGTGGGTGTGGGGATCCATTTGTCGTCTTGCTGCCGCCAGAGACAAGCCTGGTATGTAAATTCCCCTTGTTTATTACAACTGCCACCTTCTAACCTGGACGTGGCGTCCAATCTTTCTTTGGTTTCTCCCTGCCCTCTGTGTAGGGGGCTGGCTTCAAATCTTACCTTGAAAGTTCCCAGGAGGGGGTTGAAAACCAGCACCCTCAAGCTTTTCACACTTTATTTTGCTTTTGGCTTCTGTCTTATGATTTCCGGAAGTGTGATTGTTCCTACATTTACCGTATTTGGAAGATGCAGGATGTCTTGAATTTGTGGCTCATGGTCTTTTGTGTTTGGAATATTATCAATGAATATTTCTACAGAAATTTCTTCTCCTTTTGGCTTGGACTTCATTGCACATGCGTTAGATCTTTTCACAACTTCCAGTATAGCTCTCACACTTTTTGTATTTTTATTATTATTTTTTCTTCATCCAGTAACATGTATGTTCTCTGCTGACCTCTCAGTTTACTAACCCTCTTTTCTGCTGTATCCAATCTACTATGAATTCATCTGCTGAAGTCCTAATTTATTTTTCATTTCCAAGATTTAAACTTGATTCTTTTTATTTTGTTTTTCTTTTAAAAAAGTTTTTGCATTTAGTTCTCTGGTGTGATTCTTCATGTTACTCTTCTGTTTTTCTTAGATATGTTATTGACATTTATTTTGAAATACCTGTTTTTTATTCATTTGGTCCTGGCAAATCACTGGCATACCTTATCGTTTTATTTTGAATGATAGGCAATACAGATAAAAAATTGTAGAGTTTCTGGATGAGATTATCTTCCTCCAAAGTGTATTCAGTATTCTTCTAGCAGGCAGATAGAGCACTGGATTAATCCCTTTGAAGAAATGGAATTATAGTCCCCAAATGGGTCATTCACATAATAAAACAACTCTATGTATTCTTATACAATAGCTTCTAAACTTGCATCGTAGTACAACAGTGGTGGTATTCCCAGTGTAGGTTAGGCGCTGTGCTTTGTTGGGGAGGACCTAATTCTGATTTGACCTTATTTCTAGGATGTAGCAATTACCCCTAGGGTATGGTCTTTTAGGACTCTCAAGTAAAAGCACAAGGTGTTATAGGTCCCCTCCACCTTAAACAGCCTATCAAGCCAGCACTACAAAATGCCAGAATCTCTGGAAAGATGTTCTGCCTCCCACAGTCTGATTTCCACTTGGTGTTTTGATGTCTTGCCAGCCCTTGTGCAACTCGGAAGTAGTCACATTCCTTAAAAAGAAATTACGCAAAGGATTTGGGGCTCACATCTCTTCAGTTTTTCCTCTCCAGGATCTTGGCCTCGAAAGTCTTAGCTGCCTTGGCATCTCTGACCTCAAACTACTTTTTTTTTATTTAAAAAAATTTTTTTAATGTTTATTTATTTTTTGAGAGTGAGACAGAGAGGCAGAGAGAGAGGAAGACAGAATCCAAAGCAGGTTCCAGGCTCCGAGCTGTCAGCACAGAGCCTGATGCAGGGCTCGAACTCACAAGTTGTGAGATCATTACCTGAGCCGAAGTCAGACGCTCAGCTGACTGAGCCACCCAGGCGCCCCTCTCCCCTCAAACTTCTATGTACTCACCCTGCCATGCCGCCTAAAGCCCCAGGCTGTAGCTTTTTGCTCAGTCTCTATCCCTCTTGATATCATTTTGCAAATGCATTTGTGAGGCTCAAGGAAGGATTTACTGGTGAAATGACATTTAAACTGAGACATACAGAAAGATAGGAGTAGAATGATTATTTCTAGTTGGAAATGCAGTTGCAGAAACTTGGGTGGGTGAAAGTAGTGATGTGGGAGGTTGAATGAATTATCCTTAGCTCAAAGTACAATGTCTGGTACAGAGCGAGCATTTGACAAATATCTGTTGGTTAAACATTAATTCTAATTCAGTGAATATTTATTTAGTCTCTATTCCTGACACTAGATTATGAACTGCGAACACAAAGTTGAGTATGCCATTTGCTTTTCTTTCAAGAAGTTCACAAAGAAATGGTTCTTAAAAATACAATAGTTTCCATTCAAATGATGTGAATAAAGTACGAGTTGCCATTTTTCAATCTGTAAAAATGTTTAATTTTCTTATTAATGTATATATTTAAGGTGTACAAGATGATTTTTGACATACATATACATAGTGAAATGATTAATGAAGTCAAGCTAATTAACATACCCATTTTCTCACATAGTTACCTTTTTCTGGTGTGGTGAAAACACCTGAAATTTACTCTCTCAGCAAACTTCCAGTATTAAATACAGTATTTTTAACTACATTCACCATGCTGTACTTTAGATCGCTAAAACAAATTCATTCTACGTAATTGCATTTTGTACTCTTTGACCAACATCTCCCCATGTCTGCCACCTCCCCAATGCTGGCAACTACTATTCTACTCTCTGCTTCTATGAATATGACTTTCATGTCTAAGTGAGATCAGGCAGTACTTTTATTTCTTTGTCTGGCTCATTTTACTTGGCATAATGTCTACAACACCCATGCTGTTGCAAATGGCAAGTTTTCCTTCTTTTTTATGGCTGAATAATATTCCATTGTGTATGTATACCACACCTATTGATAGCGTGTGGTTTTTAATCTTTCATTCTGTTTTTTTTATTTTTATTTTTTTATATTTTTAATTTATTTTTTAATTTACATCCAAGTTAGTTAGCATATAGTGCTATAATGATTTCAGGGGTAGATGCCAGTGATTCATCCCCTATGTATAACACCCAGTGCTCATCCCAACAAGTATCCTCCCTTATGCCTCTTATTCAGCCCATCCCCAAACCCATAACCCCTCCAGCAACCCTCAGTTTGTTCTCTGTATTTAAAAGTCTCTTCTGTTTTGTCCCCCTCCCTGTTTTTATATTCTTTTTGCTTCCCTTCCCTTAGGTTCATCTGTTTTGTATCTTAAAGTCCTAATATGAGTGAAATCCTATGATATTTGTCTTTCTCGGACTGACTAATTTTGCTTAGCATAATACCCTCTAGTTCCATCCACATAGTTGCAAATGGCAAGATTTCGTTCTTTTTGATTGCCAAGTAGTACTCCATTGTGTGTGTGTGTGTGTGTGTGTGTGTGTGTGTGTGTGTGTGTGTGTGTATACCACATCCTCTTTATCCATTCATCTGTCGATGGATATATGGGATCTTTCCATAATTTGGCTATTGTTGATAGTGCTGCTATAAACATTAGGGTGCATGTGCCCCTTTGAAACAGCACACCTGTATCCCTTAGATAAATACCTAGTAGTGCAACTGCTGGGTTGTAGGGTAGTTCTGTTTTTAATTTTTTGAGGAATCCATACTGTTTTCCAAAGTGGCTGCACCAGCTTGCATTCCCACGAGCAGTGCAAAAGAGATCCTCTTTCTCTGCATCCTCGGACCTCACCTTATCTTGATGAGGTCCGAGTAGTTCATATAGTCCGAGTGGTTGGCTATCATATCGGTTCATTATTGCCTCTGGAGACGTGTTGAGTAAGAAGTTGCTGCGGCCAAGGTCAAAGAAGTTTTTGCCTGCTTTCTCCTCTAGGATTTTGATGGCTTCCTGTATTATGTGTAGGCCTTTCATCCATTTTGAGTTTATTTTTGTATATGGGGTAAGACAGTGGTCCACATTCATTTTTCTGCATGTCACTGTCCAATTTTCCCAGCACCATTTGCTGAAGAGACTGTCATTATTCCAGAAGATATCCTTTCCTGCTTTGTCAAAGATTAGTTGGCCATACATTTGTGGGTCCATTTCTGGGTTCTCTATTCTGTTACATTGATCTTAGTGTCTGTTTTTGTGCTAGTACCATACTGTTTTGATGATTACAGCTTTGTAATACAGCTTGAAGTCCAGGATTCTGATGCCTCCAGCTTTGGTTTTCTTTTTCAGGATCCCTTTAGCTATTCGGGATCTTTTCTGGTTACATACACATTTTAGAATTGTTTGTTTTAGCTCTGTGAAGAATTCTGGTATTGTTTTGATAGGGATTGAATTGAATATATATATTGCTTTGAGTAGTATTGACATTTTAACAATATTTGTTCTTCCAATCCAGGAGCATGGAATATTTTTCCATTTTTTGTGTGTGTCTTCTTCAATTTCTTTCATAAGCTTTCTGTAATTTTCAGTATGTAGATTTTATACCTCTTTGGTTGGGTTTATTCCTGGGTATTTCATGATTTTTCATGCAATTGTAAATGGGATCAATTCTCGATTTCTCTTTCTGTTGCTTCATTATTGGTGTATAGGAATGCAACCGATTTTTGTGCATTGATTTTTATATCTTGTGACTTTGCTGAATTCATGAATCAGTTCTAGTTGTTTTCTGGTGGAATCTTTTGGGTTTTCCATATAGAGTATCATGTCATCTGTGAAAAGTGAAAGTTTGACTTCCTCCTTGCTAATTTGGATGCCTTTTATTCCTTTGTATTCTCTGATTGTCCAGTACTATGTTGAATAACAGTGGCAAGAGTGGACTTCACTGTCATGTTCCTGACCTTAGGGGGAAAGGTCTCAGTTTTTCCTCATTGAGGATAATATTAGTGGTGGGTCTTTAATATATGGCTTCTATGATCTTGAGGTACAATCCTTCTATACCTACATTCTTGAGGGTTTTTATCAAGAAAGGATGCTGTATTTTGTCAAATGCTTTCTCTGCATCTATTGAGAGGATCATGTAGTTCTTGTCCTTTCTTTCATTGATGTGATGAATCATGTTAATTGTTTTGTGGATATTGAGCCAGCCCTGCATCCCAGGTATAAATCCCACTTGGTCATGGTGAATAATTCTTTTTTTTTAATTTTTTTTTAAACATTTATTTATTTTTGAGACCGAGAGAGACAGAGCATGAACGGGGGAGGGTCAGAGAGAGGGAGACACAGAATCTGAAACAGGCTCCGGGCTCTGAGCTGTCAGCACAGGGGCCTATGCGGGGCTCGAACTCACGGACCGCGAGATCGTGACCTGAGCCGAAGTCGGCGCTCAACCGACTGAGCCACCCAGGCGCCCCAATAATTCTTTTAATGTATTGTTGGATCTGGTTGGCTACTGTCTTGTTGAGGTTTTTTTCATCTATGTTCATCAGGGAAATTGGTCTGTAGTTCTCCTTTTTAGTGGGGTCTTTGTCTGGTTTTGGAATCAAGGTAATGCTGGCTTCATAGAATGAGTTTGGAAGTTTTCCTTCCATTTCTATTTTTTGGAACAGCTTCAAGAGAATAGGTGTTAACTCTTGTGTAAATGTTTGGTAGAATTCCCTTGGAAAGCCATCTGGCCCTAGACTCTTGTTTTTTGGAGATTTCTTACTAATTCAATTTCTTTACTGGTTATGGGTCTGTTCAAATTTTCTATTTCTTCCTGTTTGAGTTTTGGTAGTGGATATGTTTCTAGGAATTTGTCCATTTCTTCCAGATTACCCATTTTATTGGCATATAATTGCTCATAATATTCCCCTATTATTTGTATTTCTGCAGTGTTGGTTGTGACCTCCCCTCTTTCATTCTTGATTTTATTTGGGTCCTTTCCCTTTCCTTTTTGATCAAACTGGCTAGGGGTTTATCCATTTTGTTCATTCTTTCAAAGAACCAGCTCCAGGTTTCATTGATCTGTTCTACTGGGTTTTTTTTGTTTCAATAGCATTGATTTCTGCTCTAATCTTTATTATTTTCTGTCTTCTGCTGGTTTGGGGTTTATTTGCTGTTCTTTTTCCAGTTCTTTAAAGGTGTAACGTTAGGTTGTGTACCTGAGACCTTTCTTCCTTCTTTAGGAAGGCCTGAGTTGGTATATACTTCCTCTTATGACTGCCTTTGCTGTGTCCCAAAGGTTTTGGGCTGTGGTGTTGTCATTTTCATTAGCTTCCATGTACTTTTTAATTTCCTCTTTAACTTCTTGGTTATCCCATTCATTCTTTAGAAGAATGTTCTTTAGTCTTCAAGTATTGTTATCTTTCCAAAATTTTTCTTGTGGTTGATTTCGACTTTCATAGCATTGTGGTCTGAAAATTTGCATGGTATGATCTCGATCTTTTTGTACTTGTTGAGGGCTGATTTATGTTCTAGTATGTGATCTATTCTGGATAATGTTCCATGTGCACCCAAGAAGAGGGTGTATTCTTTTGCTTAAGGATGAAATGTTCTGAATGTATCTGTTAAGTCCATCCAGTCCAGTGTCTTATCCAAAGCCATTGTTTCCTTGTTGATTTTCTGTTTAGATGATCTGTCCATTGCTGTGAGTGGGGTGTTGAAGTCTCCTACTATTATTGTGTTATTATCAATGAGTTTCTGTATGTGTGTGATTAATTGATTTACATATTTGGGTGCTTGCACGTTTGACGCATAAATGTTTACTATTGTTAGATCTTCTTGGTGGCTAGACCCCTAAATTATGATATAATGCCCTTCTTCATCTCTTGTTATAGTCTTTATTTTAAAATCTAGATTGTCTGACACCAATATGGCTACTCCGTCTTTCTTTTGGTGACTATTGACATGATAGATGATTCTCCATCCCCATACCTTCAATCTGAAGGTGTCTTTAGGTCTCAAATGCATCTCTTATAAACAGCATATAGATTGATCTTGTTTTCTTATCCATTCTCTTACCCTATGTGTTTATTGGAGTGTGTAGTCCATTGACATTTAGAGTGAGTACTGAAAGATTTGAATTTATTGCCATTATCATGCTTGTAGAGTTGGAGTTTCTGGTGGTATTCTGTGGTCCTTTCTAGACTTTGTGCTTTGGGGTTGTTTTTTTTTTTCATCTTTTCTCCCCTCAGAGAGTCCCCCTTAAAATTTCTTGCAGGGCTTTAGTGGTCACGATCCCCTTTAGTTTTTGTTTGTCTGGAAAAATGTTTACCTCTCCTTCTATTTTGAATGACAGCCTTGGTGGATAAAGAATTCTTGGCTGCATATTTTTCTAATTCGGCACATTGACTATATCCTGCCACTCCTTTCTGGCCTGCCAAGTTTCTGTGGATAGGTCTGCTGAGAACCTTATCTGTCTTCCCTTGTAGGTTAAGGACTTTTTTTTCTCTTGCTGCTTTCATGATTGTTTCATTGCCTGAGTATTTTGTGAATTTGACTATGATATGCCTTGTGGATGGTCTGTTTCTGTTGAATCTAATGGGAGTTCTCTATGCTTCTTAGATTTTGATGTCTGGGTCTTTTGCCAGATTAGGAAAGTTTTCTGCTATGGTTTGCTCACATAAACCTTCTACTCCTTTTTCTCTCCATCTCTGGGACCCCTATGATTCAGATGAGTCATTGAGTTCCCTAATTCTTATATCATGCTGTTTTGCCTCAGTCTCCCTCTTTTTTTCTGCTTCATTATTCTCCATGAGTTTGTCCTCTATATCACTGATTTGCTGCTCTGCCTCATCCATCCTTGCTGCCATGGCAACCACTTGAGATTGCAGCTCAGTTATAGCATTTTTAATTTCACCTTGACCAGATTTTACTTCTTTTATCTCTACAGAAAGGGATTCTCTGCTTTTTTCAAACCCAGCTGGTATTCTTATTTTCGTGATTTTTAAAAAAATTTTTTTAAAACATTTATTCATTTTTGAGAGACAGAGACAGAGTGTGAGTGGGGGAGGGGCAGAGAGATAGGGAGACACAGAATCTGAAGTAAGTAGGCTCCAGGCTCTGAGCTGTCAGCAAAGAGCCCGACACAGGGCTTGAACTCATGGACCGCAAGATCATGACCCAAGCTGAAGTTGGACGCTTAACCAACTGAGATACCCAGGTGTCCCTTATCGTGATTCTAAATTCTGGTTCAGACATCTTGCTTGTATCTATGTTCAGTCCCTGTCATTTTTTCCTGTTCTTTCTTTTAGGGTGAATTCCTTTGTTTCATCATTTTGAAAGAAGAAAAAGAGTTAATAAAATAAATAATAATTTTAAAAAATTAAAAACAACACAAAAAATAAAATAAAGGATGCTGGCTCCTAGGTGTGTTTTGGTCTGGTTGTTGAAAGAAGCATAATAGAATAGATAAAAAAAGGGAAATGGGGGGGGAAGGAAAACAATTGAAAATTTTAAAAAATGAATACAGTAAAATAGAATAAAATGAAATGATGAAAGTAAAATAGAATTTTAAAAATTTACAAAAAAGTAAAAGATATAGTAGAAAAAATTAGAGAAAAAAATTTTTTATAAAACCGGAAATAAAAATAAATTTTTTCTATTTCTGTATTCAAGAATAAGAAAAGAAAAAAAAACTGAATAGATGGACCAGCGAACAGAATGAAATACGATTGAAATTACATCCAGTTTCCCCTAGAAGTCAAACTATTAAGAACTTTGTAGTCTGTAAACTAAGCAGGCAGAGAGACTTGTGTTCCTCAAGAGAAAGTTTGGCTCAGTTGGGCAGGACTTAGTGTAACAGCTCCATTCTCCACTAAATGGTGTTGCTTAGTTTACTGGGGTGGATCATTCTGGTGTGTGAAGGCGTGTATGTGCATGCGCAGGAGGGGTAAAAATGGTGTCATCTACTCTTTAGTCTCTGGTATCAGAACTCCATGCTCTTGCTGACCGGCAATCAAGTATTCCTCCTTTGTCTCCGGCTTCTGTCCACTCCCTGCTTCTACACTGTCCATGATCAAGTCGTTAGTCTGCCAGGCGGTACCTCCCTCCCAAGTTTTGTCTCAGATGGGACTGTGTTTCCAAATGCCTCACTTTTGAGGCTGTTGCAGTTTTGACCTGGGCAGACCCTCTCAGGGAGAGATGCGCCAGGCAGTGGCTGGTGCCAGACCGCCCCCTGGAAAGTCTGTGCGACCGTGCTGCTGCTGATGCCCAGAGACTGTGGCCAGGTGCCAGACCGCCCCAGAAAAAGTTTGTGCAATCATGTAGCAGCAGTGTTTCAGAGATTATGGTAAATCCCGACACACATCTGGTGCCAGGCTTCAGCGAACCCTTAACGTCCTTGTTCCAACGCCACCAAATGTGGCTGTTCTCCAGGGTCCGCTGGGACCTTCACCTGTGGGGACACCACACAGCCTCTACCAAATGTCATCCCAGCAGGGAAACCACCTCTCCCCGTGGACCCCTCAGATCTCGCTGTCTGCTCTTGGGGAATTCGCCCTTCCCACCAGAGCTCCACCAGGTATGAGCTGTGGAGTTTCAGACTCTGCACTCCCCTGTTTCTAGCATCTTAATGGAATTTAAATCCTCTCCTTTCTCCTTTCTCTGTTCATTCCCTTGCAGTCCCTTTCTCCCTTTTTTTTTCAGTCCACTCTCTTTCTCTCCAGCTGCTTTTGAGGGGGAGTGCTTTTCCTGTACTCTCCCCCCTGTCTCTGTTCTCTCTCCACAAGCAAAAACAGCCCCCTACCCTCTGAGCCTTCTCTCTCCCCCAGCTCACCTCTCTGTACTGTACTTGCCAAGTTTTGTGGTTCAAGTTGTGCAGATTGTTATGTTAATCCTCAAATCAGTTTTCTAGGTGTGCAAGGTGATTTGTGTTGATCTAGCTGCATTCAGGGATGAGAGAGGCAAAAAAAAAAAAAAAAATTCCATGCTGCTCTGCCATCTTTCATTCTATTAGTGTGGTGTATTACATTGATTGGTTTGCATATGTTAAAACAGCCTTGGGGTACCTGGGTGGCTCAGTCGATTAAGCGTCCAACCCTTGGTTTCTGCTCAGGTCATGATCTCCTAGTTTGTGAGATGAAGCCCTGCATTGGGCTCTGTGCTAACAGCATGGAGCCTGCTTGTGATTCTCTCTCCCTCTCTCTCTGCCCCTCCCCTGCTCATGAGTGCTCTCCCTCTCTCTCTCTCTCTCAAAATAAACTTTAGTAATAAGAATAATAATAAAAAACCAACCTTGCATCCCAGGAGTAAATCCCTTTTAGCCAGAATTGAGACTTAATGAGATGAAAAAGGTAAAGATGATCGTATGAGGAAACAGAGACTTTCGTGTGAATTAGGGGACATTTGTGAAAATGCAATGGTGAAATTTGTGAAATGGTTGGTCAGAGAACTTCTGGCCAAATTTTAATTCAGTGCTGAACAAAGACTGAGACCTGGAGACCCAATAGGCTGTGACACCACATATAATCAATGAAGCTGTGATTTGAATCTCAGTTTCAAGCCCTGCGGGAACTCTCCTCACCTGTATTCACTGTAGCACAACCTCATGCTTCCTCTCTTGAGATTCTTCTTTCTTTTCAGGGGTTTCTCCCAAGACGTTTTGCTTCCATTCCGGAATCTTCTCTCCACTCTACCCATCGACTTGACACAGAGCTCATTCTCTATCTCTTCATTTTAACTAAACCTTGTTGTCTGAGAAGGGCACAATTACTTCTCAGCTCTGTTGAAGAGAAGTTGCTCACTTCCTTATTCTATAGGCCAGCCACAATTTGGCATTCTCCTAGCTTCTTACTATATTTCTAAATCTTTTGTTTGCATATTTATGACAAAACATTTCCCTCATTGGCACCAATCTTACCCAGCTAAGAAATAATATATCGTTGACCTTTGAATAATGCAGAGGTTTAGGGCACTGATCCCCACACAGTCAAAAACTTTTGACTCCCCCAAAACTTAACTACTCATAGCCCACCGTTGATGGGAAGCCTTGCTGATAACATAAAGAGTTGATTAACACATATCTTGCATGTTATATGTATTATATACTGTATTCTTACAACAAGGTAGGGTAGAGAAAAGAAAATGTTAAGAAAATCGTAAGGAAAGAAAAGACATTTACATTACTACATTGAAAAAATCCACATGTGAGTGGATTAAAACCTATGTTTTTCAAGGGTCAACTGCACTGTTGTCCTCAGAGTCTTTTACTGACCACCCCACTTCTTGTTATTTATTAGCAAATTGCCACCAACCTCTTGATCTTTTCCCATCTCAGACCTTCAGCTTTGGCAACTTCATATCATCTGGCTGTGCCATCAGACAATGTGACTTCAAAATGCTTAGACTTCCTGACATCATCTAACATCTTCCACAGTCCACATGAGAACCTCACCACAATGGCCTCAATTAGATTCTTCAGTTATATATAGCACCTTCCACCTCTCTGATTTTTATAAATTAGAAGCTATTTATCTTTATGCTCTAACTCAAATAGCGTTTGAATTATTTGCTTTTTGAGGGCTTGAGAAAGTTAATTATGAAACCATCCGGCCTACTCCTTTGCTGGGCAATAGGAAGAATAGCTCTTTGACAGACTTTTCTATATTATTCCTGAAATTTGGTATGTTAAAAATGTCTGTTTTGCAGCAATTTTCATCAGTTTATTTTTCCAGAAATTCTTCCATTCCCATCTAGTTTCCTTATTTCTTTGAATAGAATTGAGCAAGGTATTTCTTAAAATTCCTGGAAATTTCTCTATATTTGTAGCCTTTCACTCATTTCAAGTCTAAGTTTGTGTGCTTATAGTTTTTCCTCTTTTGACTAAGTAAATTCGTGTTTTTTCTTTCCTTCTCCATTGCTCTTTCATTTTTTCTCCTTTTCCATTTTAGTATGTTTTTCTTCTTCCAAAGGCAAAAAAGGTTATGAAAATAGTTTTCCAAACTGCTTTTTGATATGTTTACTACATGCGTGTGTGCCTGTATGTATATGCATTTATATGTGTATATGTACACATATGTGTAATAACATTTTAAAATATTTTTTCATTTTAAAATATTGTAAAACTACCTCTGGTTTTGTAATAGGAAAGAAGTGAGACCAGGGCATATCAGACAATTAGAATACACTTTAATTGCTTTGCACACAAACTAATGATTTTATTGGAAATACTCTACTTTTTCCACTTTTATTTATCAACAGTCTGTACATTTTTAATGTCCGGCGTTCTTCTACTCCCCATCTGAGGGATGAACCTATTTGTCTTGCCTAATACCTTCCTTAGGGCTGTCTGCATGTCTTTGTTTCTGAGACTGTAAACGATGGGGTTAAGCAGAGGTGTCAGCACTGTGTATGTGACCGCCATCAGCATGTCTTCACGGAATGAGTCCCTGTCCTTGGGCCTCAAATAGACAAAGCCAGCAAATCCATAGTGTATGCACACCACAGTGAGGTGGGAGGAGCAAGTGGAGAAGGCCTTATACTTCCCCTTGGCAGAAGGCATCTTCACAACTCTGGACACAATGAAGACATAGGACATCATAATGAAAACAAAGCTGCCCACCAACACGAAGGCAGAAAGCACAAAAATAGCCCTTTCGTGATGGGAGGTGTAATCACAGGCAAGGCAGACCACAGGTGAGATGTCACAGAAGAAGTGCTCGATGATGTTGGAGTCACAGAAAGACAAGTTGAATACAGTGATGATGATGCACAGAGAAGCCAGGAACCCAGCCATCCAAGAGGCCATCATGAACTGAAAGCAGATCTTATGGGTCATCAAGACCTTATAGCGCAGTGGGCTGTGAATGGCAGTGTAACGGTCGTAAGACATGGCAGCCATGATGAAGCAGTTATTGGTTCCCAAGCCAAAGAAGAAAAACATCTGTGTGGCACACTCAGGAAGAGAGATGGCCTTGCTATCTGACAGCAAGTCCACTAGCATGCGGGGGATGATTGCCATATGGTACAAGTTTCTGAAAAGGACAGGCCACAGAGGAAAAAATACATGGGGGTGTGAAGGTTGTGACTCAGCTTGATGGCCACCATTATGCACACGTTTGCAGCTAGGCTGGTCACATGGGAGAAGAAAATCATCACAAAGAGGAGACCCTGCAAGTCTGGGAAACTGGAAAACCCCCACAGAAGGAATGTGCTCGCTGTGGTATGATTGTCCACCATTCATTAGGCTCAGTAACTTTCTCCCACAGGTGCAGACATTCTTGAGGTCAATACTCAAGATAATAAAAAGCACTGAGGTCACCTGACCTTTAATCAAGGGCTCCTGGGCAACAGCAAGACAAATGTTAATGAGAGAACCTAAGCAATGGGAGCTAAATGCATCTGGCTGAATTCAAGGTCAGAGTGATGAAGAGAAAGATTCTAGTAGAAGAATCTGCCTAAATGCCACAGAGTAGGCTAAAATATATTCTGGGAACGCCGTCATATCACCCCTTTCTGTCCTGTACAGTGAGAATCTGCATGAAAGAGGGAAATATGAAGGAAAAAATGTTACTTTCTCACCTACAGGAGTATGAGAAGTAACAGGCGTAAAATACTTATGTGGTTTAGTCCTAGCTTGGCACACGGAAGTGCCTAACAATGTTGACTGAATCACTACTAGTTTAAGAAGTAAGGAAAAGATTTTGAATGGCTTCCAAACATTCCTGGAATCTCTAGAGTTATTCCCCAGAAGGCAGTGGCTGCTTGACTAACAATTATGCCAATGAATAGATGTAATAAATGAACTTACCATTTTGAAATTTGTGTTGGTTTCCTATTTATGACAGTATGTTGAGGCTGGAGGTGTTCAATCCCTGTCTCCCATTCAGGCATATCTTAGAGACAAAATGGTTATGGAGAGGCTATGCCATCCTGGATGGCTCATTTGTGTCCATGATACCCTGTTGAATTTTTGAACTTTCAGGAAAATTTCCAGGACATTTTCTAACGGGCTCACTGGTGGCAAGAGCTTCTTTGCAGCCCAGCTCTTAGAGGAACTCAAGTTCTTCAGGTCATTTCCATTGCTTCTTAAACTATCCACTCTGTGTGTTAGATGACATGATGAAAGTAACACAGGTACTTCCCACACAATGTGGGTTTTGGTTTCAGGCACTATTGTCTGGAAAGAAAAGGAAAACATTGAGAAGACATTGGTGTGCAGTTGAAGTTTGGGGAAAGAATGGTAGAGACACATGTTTTGTAGAATCCACAAAGCTCGAAGAGAAAAAAAAGAAAATATACCTTTAGCTGTAAAGTTTGTATAATCCTTGTGTACTCAGTTACTGGGACAAAAATATACAAGGAGGCAAGTCAGGTAACCAATATTTACTCACATCTGAAATATGCTGGTCAATATGCTTTGCGTTTGATAGAATTTTCTCACTAAATTTCTTCCTGTGACTCTGTGGTAGGGATGTCGGTCCTAATGTTACAAACATGGACTCTAAGGTATAGGTTTGCTTAACTGGCTATCCAAAGCCAATTCATGAATTCCACAAATATTTATTTGATCAAATAGCACACAATTGTCACAGCTTCTCCTATAATAGGGACATATCTAGGTCACCAGGGAAGCATTCTTGAGACTTATATATCCTCACTCACATCCATCCCAGGTTTCTGGCATGTTTTTCAAAGAGGAGAAAAGAAAAACATAGGAGAAATTGGGATTATTTGAAACTCTATGACTCTGTTACTTTCTTTTTTCCTTTGTAGTGATAATAAATCCTGCTTTCCTCCTAATACTCAAGGGAGCTAGTGATTGAGAATACGTCAGTATGACATCATTCTCATTCCTTCCAATCACTCTCCAAGGGCAGAGTTCGAAGGAGTTGTTTTGTGATCAACTCACCCTCCTTGGGCTATAACACTTCTGTAGACTGAAAGGGACCTAAGCGATTTATTTTTCTGAAAAACCCATTTCCTGGTTTATCCGTGCTCCCACCCTTGCAGGTGGATTTAGTATGTCTAATTTCTCTGAGTTAGCAGTGAGGCCTACATAATTTGAGGCTGCATCTTGATGTAAGCCACCTGGCAGATTCTTTTGTCCCACTACCATTCGAAACCCTGCACAGTGGACACCATAAGCCAATCTACCTCCCAAGAGGTACATCAAAACCTTGGCCAGTCTGGGGAGTGCTGGGATCACTATGTCACTCATCATTCCTCACCAGCCTGAACTAGAGAATTTTCCTGACAGCTACGCTTAATTTGTGATCATAGGGCAACATTCAAAGGTGAATATTTACAACCAAGTGTTTGGAAAAGTACATTTAAGTTTCAACCCAATCAGAAGAAAAGTCAGCTTTGAGTTAAGTTTTCAACAATTTTCAGAGAAGATAGGGATATTTTTAGAATTTTAAGTAGGATCCATGCCCAGCGCAGAGCCCAACGCAGGGTTTGAACTCACAACCCTGAGATCAAGACCTGAGCTGAGATCAAGAGTAGGATGTTTAACCCACTGAGCCACCCAGGCACCCCTGATATTTTTAATGGGAAAATAAAGGAGTGCTTTATTGATTTATAGGTCTGAATTCTTATAGGAAATTAACAAGATTTACATAGACTTTCACAAGGCTTATGTTTTCTCTAGTTGTAAATGGCTTTCTGAGTTCATATATATATATATATATATGTATATATATGTATATGTGTGTGTGTATACACACACACACATATATATATATGAGAAAACTTATTTCCTTGGCTCTTTTAATGAAGCTATATATTAGATCCACCAAAGAAATACTTGTTTTTAAATATCACAACTGCTAAATATGAAATCAAATGGTCTACCAAGTGGTCAAAGGGAAAAAGGTATGTGGGGTGGGGGAGTCCCACAAAGAATCAAATTGCCAATGGTTCACAGTGAAATTTATGATGAAATAATGGGTAAAATATGGAAAATGCAGGATTTTATAAATGTTTTTCTTTACTCTTTCCTGCCTAATTTTTTTGATACAATGAAAACACCAAATTAGCCTTGAGATTAGACCTGGAATTATATTGCAGTCTGTTTTGTAAGGTGGCGGTGGGGGCGGGTGGGGTATTGAGCAGAATTAGAGGGACCTGTGTTCACATCCAAACCCTGTTCTGTTACATATGTGTAAGTAGCTACTTTTCTCCATGGCCCTAAATATACCTCCTAGCAGGGTTACAATGCTATGCACATATCCTTATCTTATCAGATAATAAGTGACAAGTACCTGCTGGTTCCATTCCCGTTTGCTAAAACATCACATGGTGTAGAGACCACTTTTCCAACAGGGGCTCAGCAACACTTGCCTGCTCACAAGTCCCCTGTGATGCTGTACTTGCCCTTCTGCTTATTGGCTGTGTGGAGTCATTCCCTCTCGGCTGCGCACTTGGCTTTGGGATGGAGTTTGCAGTCCTGTTCTCTGCAGCTTTCTAACCTCTCAGAGCTTCGTCTGTGTGCTAATTGTGCCAGGAATAGGAAAACTACAGCATTTCTCTCCATCCAGTTGTACCCTTAGTATATTCATTACTTTTAACTGCTGATTAACCCCCACAGCTACTTCATTATTAGTGGATAGAGCACAATGTTTGTGATAAATAGAAATATAAAATAAAATTCCCACCTTATGTCAAAGAGGAGTCACTTCCAAACTCTTAAAAAGAAGAAAACAGTAAGCTGTATGAGGAACTTGTGCTCATGTACAGTTTTCTATAATTCTCTAGTGCCCTTTAAAGATTAGTGTTTAAACCATTTTGCCCTTTGAATGACTGTGATGAGCTCACTCTGTCTGAAATTACAAAGTCTCTTGTAACCTTAGGGCAGCATCTTCTCTATTACTTATGGTCGGAGCTGAGTTCCATGCACATTCCAGTGAGAGGTTCGTGGTCACCTGAGACCCTTACCCCTTGACACTACTCCGCGTTTCTTCCTTTCCATTAGATACCAGGAGGATTGTTCTCTGTGGACCTAGAACTCATTGTGATGTCCACAAAACCTTGTTTTTATTTTGACATAACTTAGTGATTATTCACGGAAGTTTGCTCTTATTTATATGAAAAAAAATCAAGTATTTGAAATTCAACTTGTTCAAATACATTTTGGAATATGAAGGAGTCCCTCAAGTATTTTACTTCATATTCAATACCATTTTTTTTTTTTTTTTAGTTTTGAAAATGTGCCAAGTCCCGGAAGTCTTTCTGTCCTATGATCAGGGCAAGGGAGAGGAGCCTGCCATACAGGCTGTTGCCTGGGGAATTGGCCAGAAGAAAGGTGGAGAAAAAAAATGCACACAGAACGTTTGTTGTGACTGCTTCCTTGTGAAATAACTCTTGCTGAAGAGGAAAATCCACTGTAATTGAAACCTCCATTGACTGCAGGGTCACTCAAACATTTTTCCCAGTATGTAATGAAATTCTTATCTATCTATCTATTCTAAATGATTATTTGTGTGAGAGAGAACACAAGGGGGAGGGGCAAAGAGAGAGACAGAGACAGAGACAGAGAGAGACAGAGAATCCAAAGTGGGCTTCAGGCTCTGAGCTGCCAGCACAGAGCCCAGCTTGGGGGCTTGAACTCAGGCGAGATCAATGACCTGAGCTGAAGTCAGACACTTAACTGACTGAGCCACCCAGGATCCCTGAAATTTTTGAAACACAAAGCCATGCTACAATAATTATCTTGTTGGCATCTGTGTATCCAGGACCTAAACTGTTCTTAGTATCCACTATTGTATTAAACAAACCCAAATCTTAGTGGGTCTAACTAAATTCATGCAGAGAGGTTCAACAGGGATTAACAGATATCTCAAATATCTTGCACACTCTAATCAGGTTGTTGATGGTTAGCTGTTGTGTGAGACCTTACATTGGGATTGAACCTTTCTGCATGTGCATGGTGGCTGGGTTCAGTGGGTGAGCATTCCATGAGAGCCAAATGGATGCCATATCAACTTTTATATTCCACCTCACTTGTACTGAATTCTTTTCATTCAGACAGCCTGCAAGTAATACCCAGGTTCTAGAAGGTAAAAAGAGATTACGGCCCTTGATGGGACAGTGACAAAGTTCTGGAAGAACATGTGGGACAGGAATTATTGCTGTCACCATTTTTGGAAAATACATTATGGCACACATTAAGATTTTACTATATTGGCTTTATCACATATCTCTTTGTACTTTATCCATGTATTAATCCATCTTACGGTACAAAGGAAATTGCAGACATCAGTACACTTCCTCCTTAATACCTTTGTACACATATCAATAACTAGAGTTCAATACCTCTTACATGTTTTATTCTATGCAACTGTATGGAAATTTACATAAAGTAAAATATGCTAATCTTAAATGTATGATCACTATGAATTGGTAAATGCATCATCTGTGTAACTCAAACACCTCTCATTATATAGAATATTAGTGGGAACCTGGGTGGCTCAGTAGGTTGAGCATCTGACTTTGGCTCAGGTCGTGATCTCACAGTTCATGGGTTTGAGCCCCTCATTGGGCTTGCTGCTATCAGTTCAGATACTGCTTTGGATCCTCTGTCCCCCTCTCTCTCTGCCCCTCCCCCCACTCATGCTTGCTCGTTCTCTCTCAAAAACGAATAAACATTAAAAAAAGAATATTAGTATCAGCCTGGGAACAGTATCCCTTATACCCCTCCCCAGCGAGTCCTAGCTTCCCCCTAAGAGAGGCACCCATTGTTCTGATTATTTTTTTCACCATGGTTTGTCTTGTAGGTTCTAGAATTTCATACAAATGGAATCAAATCATATGCCCTCTACTTTATAAGATTTTAGTTTTCCTTTTTTTGTATACAAATGCAACTGATTTTTGTATGTTGATTTTGTGTCCTGCAACTTTACTGAATTCATTTATTAGTTCTAACAGTTTTCTGTAGAGTCTTTAGGATTTTCTCTATATAAGATCATGTCATCTAAAAACAGACTATTTTATATCTTTCATTTCATGTTCCTTCTATTTTTTTTTTTTTACCTCGCCTAATTTCTCTGACTAGGATTTCCAGAATTGTGTTGAATAAAAGTAGCAAGTTTAGGCATCTCCAACTTGTTTCTGATCTTACAGGAAAAGCTTTCAGCTTTTCACTAGTAAGTATGATGTTAGCTGTCGGCTTGTCATACATGGTCTTTCTTATGTTGACTGTTGCTTCTACACATAATTTTTTGGAAGTTTTATACTATGAAAGGATGTTGAGTTTTGTCAAATGCTAGTTCTGCATCCATTGAGATATGATTTTTACCCATTACTTTGGTGTAGTGTATTACATTATCAGACAAAAAGACAGCTTATGGAGTGGGATAAAATATTTGCCAACCATGTATTTGATAAGGGATTAATATCCAAATATATGAGGAACCTCATAAATTAATAGTACAAACTGATTAAAAAGGGGTTAAAGGAACGGAATAGATATTTCTCTAAGAAGATGTACAAATAGCCAACAGGTTTATGAAAAAATGCTCAACATCATTAATCAACAGGGACTTGTGAATCAAAGCCACAATGAGATATCATCTTACTCCTATTAGAATGAAAATTATCAAAAAGACAAGGAATAACAAGTGTTGGTGAGGATGTGGAGAAAACCCTTGTACACAGTTGGTGGGAATATAAATTCATATAGCCATTATTGAAAATAGTATAGAGGTTCCTCAGAAATTTAAAATAGGACTACTATATGAACCAGAAATCTCACTTCTGGGTATATATATGAAGGAAAAGAAATTAATATCTCAGAGAGGTATCTGCACCTCCATGTTCATTGCCACATTATTTGCAATAGCTAAACTGTGGAAGAAACACTCTAAGCATCCATTGATAAATGAACAGATAAAGAAACTTACATATATACATAATGGAATATTAGCCTTCAAAAAAGGAAATCCTACCATTTGCAATACTGTGTATGAACTTGGAGGACATATAGTTTAGTGAGATAAGCAAGAGATAGAAAGAAAAATATTGCATGGTATCTATGTGGAATCTAGAAAAATTGAACTGAGGGAAACAAATTGTAGAAGAGTGGTTACCAGAGGTTAAGCGGTGTTCGAAATGGGATAATATCGGTCATAGAGTACAAACTATTAGTTCATGTACAACATGGTGACTATCGTTAATGTATTGTGTCCTTGAAATTTGCTTAGAGTAAATCTTAAAAGTTCTCATTACAAGAGAAAAAATTTGTTTATGTGTGGTGCTGGATGTTAACTATGCTTATTGCGATGATAGCTCACAATACATGCATATATCTAATCATTATGTTGTATACCTGAAACTAATATAATGTAATATGTCAATTATATCTCCACAAAAAATGATTAAGAAAATAGACAAATCTAACTTTACACTTCAAGGAACTAAAAAAAAAAGAAGAACAAACTAAGCCCAAAGTTAGCAGAAGGAAGGAAATAACAGTGATAAGAACAGAAATAAATAAGAGACAAAAAAAAAAATAGAAAAGAGCAACAAAACTAAGATCTGCTTCTTTGAAAGTAAAACCAAAATTGGCAAATCTTTGAGTAACTAATAAAAAAAGAGAAAAGACTCAAAATTAGAAATGAAAAAGGACACAGCACAGCTGATACCACAGAAATACAGAGGATCATAAGGGACTACTATGAACAACCAAACACCAACAAATTGGAGGACTTAGAAGAAATGGATGAATTCCTAGAAAGAACATAACAAAACTGGACCTGAAGACATAGAAAATCTGAACACCAATAATGAGTAAAGAGACTGTTGGAAGGTTTTTGATTATCGCTTCAAAGAAAAACTGAGGACCACATGGTTTCATTGATGAATTCTAATTAACACCAATTCTCCTCAAACTCTCCCAAAAGAATGAAGAGAACATTCCCAAACTCATTTTGCAAGGCCCGCATTACTCTGACACCAAAGCCAGATGAGGACACTATAGAAAAGAAAATTAGAAGCCAGTTCCCTAAGGAACACAGAAGCAAAAACTCTCAATAAAATAATATCAAACCTAATTCAACAGCATGTTAAAATGACTAGATACCATAATAAACTGAGATTTATCCCTGGCATATAGGGATGGTTCATCATATGCAGGTCATAAATGTGACACACCACATTAATAAAAAAAATTAAAATCTCATGATCATCTCCACTGATGCAGAAAAAGAATCCACAAAATTCAACATAGGTTCATAATAAAAACTTTCTACAAATTAGGAATTGAAGGAACGGACCCTGACATAATAGAGGCCATAGATGACAAGACCACAGCTAAAATCATACCCGATGGTGAAACATTGGAAGCTTTCCTCCAGGAATAGGAATAAGAAAAGGATATCCGCTCTTAGTATCCCTCGTTTAACATGGTACTGGAAGTCCTGGCCAGAGCAATTAGGCAACATAAAGAATTAAAAGGCATCCAATCAGAATGGAAGAAGTAAAACTGTCACTGTTTTTAGATAACATGATCTTACATATAGAAAATCCGAGAGACCCACCAAAGAACTGTTGGAACTGATAAACAAATTAAGAAAGTTGCAGAGTATAATATCAACATACAAAAATCAGTTGTGTCTCTGTATACTAACAAGGAACAGTCATGAAAAATTCTGTGTTCTGTCTGTGTATGAAGTAAGAGTTCTGGGTTTTGTGCAGAGAACTTTGAAAGGTGGTACTTATAAAATCACTGTTCATTATTATTAATTTTTCTTTATTTTTTTAAGAACTCTTTTTTTAATGTTTGTGTATCTATTTTTGAGACAGAGAGACACATAGAGTGTGAGGGGGGTGGGGCAGAGAGAGAGGAAGACAGAATCTGAAGCAGGCTCCAGGCTCTGATCTGTCAGTGCAGAGCCGGACATGGGGCTCGAACTCACAAACTGTGAGGTCATGCCCTGAGCCGAAGTCAAATGCTCTGAGTGTTCCAGTTGAAAACATAGGATTTTTACTAGGACCCTCCCTCCTTGCTTGACCTTGAACTATAACTTCTCCAGCCTCTTACAGCTTCAAAAATCTCTGTTTGGTTTATCAGCAAGTAATCTTGGTTGTATGTTTTTTAGCCTCTCAGACACTACTTTACATTTAGCCAATTCCTCAAGGTGAAAAGTGATACAGGATGGTGAGCTCCCAGAATGGGCTTTTTCTGCTTTCCAGGATCATGGGCACTCAAGCCATTTTTGCTTTTGTAGCTCTTGTATGCCTTCAATTTTTTTAATGAGGACATTGTCCGTTTCCCAGCCCTTGTGTACTCTCAACCCAGTGTCTCCTAATGGGAACGTCTTGTGAAACTATAGTACAATACTACCTCCAGGATGTTGACATTGCTATCGTTTTCTTTATCTTTTTTTTTTTTTGTAAAGAAAGTATTACAGTCTGTGTCTATTAATTCCCATATCTTAAATCTGAGTGGTTCTGTTTCTGCTGTTTGTTGTTAGCACTGCCTCCCACGTTTGGTACCTTGTTTCCTTTCTTGCTAGTCGTTATCTTTCATTGTATGCTAGTTATCGTATTTGAATAATCATCGATAGGAATAATTGAGGCTTGAGTTCTTTGCTTATTCAGTTCACCTTGAGGCACTACCTGTCCTTGGCCATCTTCTATCCAAGTCAAGGCTTGAGACTCTACATCTCCAGGGCTGCAGATCTGCACAAGACTTGTTCCCTTCAGTTTTCCCTTTATCCTGAGGATACAGGTGAGGTGTTTCATTCAGAATTGTCACCTAGACGTTGTCCTAGATGTCGACTTATCCTCCTCTCGTCCCAAAAGAACACTAAATCCACAGCCTGGGTTGATAACAACACTTCCTTCTGACTTGTCAAATTCTCTCATGGCAAAAGCATTTTTTTAATAATGATTTTTTAAATGTTTGTTTATTTTTGAGACAGAGAGAGAAAGTGTAAGCGGGGGAGGGGCAGAGAGAGGAAGATACAGAGTCTGAAGCAGGCTCCAGGCTCTGAGCTGTCAGCACAGAGCCGGACATGTGGCTCCAACTCACAAGCTGTGAGATCATGACCTGAGCTGAAGTCAGACACCTAACTGACTGAGCCACCCAGGCACCCTAATAAAGATTTTTTAAGTAATCTCTACACCCAACATGGGGCTCAAACTTATAACCCTGAGATCAAGAGTCAAATGTTCCACTGACTAAGCCAGCCAGGCACCCCCAAAAGTATTTTTGAGTGTTAGGTCTACTTCTCTGGGTTCTCACAGTCGCTGGTGAGGCAATTCCTTGTTATCCTCTAATGTGATGTTAAAGATATGTTTAACATTGTATCGTTTGTTTTGGTTGTGCTCACCACTGGATTGGTCAAGCTAGCCATTGCCTCAAAGGTAAACTATATGCATGTGAGTGGAAGACTAAACTTGCACATATGCACACAGGTAACCATATGGCCTGACAAGACAAGAAATGCCCTTACCTCCTGCATCTGTGCTTAGATGTTATCTTCCCAGTGAGACCTGCATTGACCCTTCTCATCTCCTAACACATTAGTCTTCCTTACTCTGCTTTATAATAATCTGTATTACCTTCTAGTAATCTGTATCACCAACTTCTTTATGTTATTGCCTTTCCCATGCTAGAAGATATATTCCAGGTAGGCAGGTATCTCTGCATGCTTGCCATATATATTCCCTAGCCTAGGACAATCCCTGGAATATAAGATCATTCAGTATAATTATATTTCTTTCATGCATTCAAAAAGATCATTCAATATAATTTTTGAATGTATGAAAGAATAGATGAATGAATGAAATGATTAGTGCCCTTTGAGTTTGTCAGCAAAAAGAGATTGTGTGTCTGAAATGCTAAAGAGGGGACAGGAAAAGTAAATAAGTGTGGTTGTTTTCAGCCTATGAAAGTGGTTAAGTCTATGCAGGGGCAGTCAAAATCCAGTTCTCTCCAGTTTCCTGAGCAGGATAGGGTTGCCATGAATGAGTCACTCCAAGAGTTTGTTCACTCCTTGTCCCTAAGGAGGCCAGGAACCCTGCTCATTCCCATAGAGAAGTCACCTGTTTTGGCCTGATATAATTCACAGGTCAGTCAGGGACACCCCTTCCTCTTCTTCTCTTGGTACCACCATATGGTTACAGGGCCAGAGATCAGGTACACAGGCCAGAATGTCATGGGTTCACAAAGCCCATCTTCTGCAGATAACCTTCCTGTAAGAAAACAGTTCCATCAATTTTCTATCTGGTTCCACTTTGTCATTTCCTCTCAGAGGTACTCGGTCATACTTAGAATTATCACACTCATTGCAAGATAAAATGTTATAGAAAATGTCTTAAAGGTTTGGAGGTACAAGAACCCTACCTTATGGCAGAGAACAACTTTTGAAGAAAATATGTGAATTATATTTTAAAAGAATTTCAACTTTGATAAGGTATTTTTCACATGAATCAATGTGTGTTTCTAATTATGAATCTCATTTCATTAAAGTAACTCACCATGGGCCTCTGATTTACAATTTGATATAAAAAAATCCACCCCCTTCATTTACTAGAAAACTCCATACTGGCTTATGACATATGGACCAATGTATTTAGAACATAGGCACTATTTCCTTTTATTATTATTTTTTTACTGTTGGTTTATTTTTGAGAGAGTGAGACAGAGCACAAGTGGGGAGAGGCAGAGAGAGAGAAGAAGACACAGAATCTGAAGCAGGCTCCAGGCTTTGAGCTGTCACCATAGTGCCTGATGCAGGGCTTGAACTCACGAGCCGTGAGATCATGACATGAGCCAAAGTTGGATGCTCAACCAACTGAGCCACCACGCACCCCTCCTTTTATTATTATTATGGTATATGATTATATCAAATACCATAAAATAACAGATTGCATTGAGAAAATATTCTTCTGCCAAGCGCATTCTTCAGAGCCCCTTTCATCTCACTGTTCCTGAGTCTGTGGATGAAGGGGTTCAATATGGGGATCATCACCATGCAGAACACAGACACCACCTTTTCTGGTCCATTGAGTAGCTGGACTTGGGCATCACATAAATGGATGTGATGGTCCCATAGCACAGAGTGACCGCTGTGAGGTAGGACATACAGGTGGAGAAGGCCTTGTGGTGTCCCTTGGTGGAGCACATCTTCAGGATGGTGATGAGGATACAGATGTAGGAGGCGGCTCTGACACACCGTGACCACAATGATGGAGCCAGCTGTCAATGAGGGGATAACTGCAGAGATACTGATACCAGAACAGGAGAACTAAACTAAAGGAACAAAATCACAGAAAAAATGGTTGACTTGAGTTAGTCCAGACTCTACTAATCAGAGCCAGTTTGCAGCAAATAGAAATCCCAGCACAGCAAAGAGCAAGTGCAAAAAGACTCATAGACAGAAATTCCACCGACATGACCGTCAGTGATGGGTGTTAGAACTAGTCTCTCAGGGAGGAGGAATCTGAGGCAGCAATCAGAACCTGATGTTTATATTTTTTTATTTTATGTGTGCATAGTAAAATATATACAGCCCTGATTCCTGCATATGCATCGAGACTGTCTTATGACAAGTTCTCCAAAAGCAAAGCCTTAGAGACCACTTCTTATGCAAGTGGTTTAGTGAGGAGTGATCTCTAGGGAAAACTATTAAGGATGAGAGAAGCAGGAGAAGCCAGATAAAGCTGTGGGCTCTGCTGAAGTGTAGCTTCATTCCGATCCCACAGGGAGCACTGGAGCAAGGAATGGCACCTCAGAGTTGTCCTACCCTGCAGCAATAGGGTGTGTTTGTCATCATTGTTCCTAAATCAGTGTTTCATTCAGTTGTTGGCTATGGGCCACCCTGGGAGTGAGAACATGCACCCCCAGATATTTCCAGTCTCCTTTCAGCGGGGAGCAATTTTCAAAAGAGTGTGGCTGTGAACATTAGCAGCCAGCTCTCAAAGAAGCTGTTCACTGGCTTGGCAAGAGACATAGGAAAGACACAAAAAATGTCTCTCTGGTTTAAAAGTTCCATCGTACCGTTATCTACAGCTCACTAGACTGTTGCATCACATCTGTTAGGACTGAGGTTCTGGAATGCAGTGGAGGACATCCAAAGTAAGTGCCTCTTAGGGCACCTGCATAGTTCAGTCATTTGAGCATACAACTTCAGCTCAGATCATGATCTCATGGTTCCTGAGTTCCAACCCCGTGTTAGACTCTGTGCTAACAGCTCAGAGCCTGGAGTCTGCTTCAGATTCTGTGTCTCCCTCTCTCTCTCTCTCTGCCCCTCCCCTGCTTGTGCTCTGTCTGTCTCTCTCTCTTTCTCAAAAATAAATAAATATTAAAAAAAATTTTAATAAATTTTTTAAGAAGTGCCTCTCAAAGACATGAATAGACACCTCTCCAAAGAAGACATCCAGATGGCCAAGAGACACATGAAAAGATGTTCAACATCACTCCTCATCAGGGAAATACAAATCAAAGCCATGAGATACTACCTCACACCTGTCAGAATGGCTAAAATTAACAACACAAGATTGAGGATGCAGAGAAAGGGGAACACTCTTGCACTATTAGTGGAAATGCAAACTGGGGCAGCCACTCTGGAGAACAGTATGGAGGCTCCTCAAAAAGTTAAAAACAGAACTACCCTGTGATCCAGCAATTGCACTGCTAGATATATACCCAAAGGGTACAAAAATACAGATTCAAAAGTGTATATGCACCCTGATGCTTATAGCAGCACAATCAATAATAGCCACACTATGGAGAAAGTCCAAATGTCCATCAACTGATGAGTGGATAAAGAATAGGTGGTATGTATGTGTGTACACACACACACACACACACACACACACACACACACACAGAGGAATATTACTTAGCCATCAAAAAGAATGAAATCTTGCCATCGGCAATGACATGAATGGAGCTAGAATGTATTATGCTAAGAGAAATAAGTCATTCAGAGAAAGACAAATACCATATGATTTCATCATAAGTGAAATCTAAGAAACAAAACAGATAATGAACATATTGGGAGGGGGAAAAAAGAGAGGAGGAGACAAACTATAAGGGACTCTTAAAGATAGAGAACAAAGTGAGGGTTGATGGAGGGAGGTGGATGGGCTAACTGGGTGATGTGTAATAAGGAGGGCACTTGTTATAATGAACCCTGGGTGTTGTATGTAATAGATGAATCATTGAATTCTACTCCTGAAACCAATATTGCACTATATGCTAAGCAACTAGAATTTAAATACAAATTTGAAAATAAAAATATCTCTCCTAATAGAATTCCTTCTTAATGACCTTAGTTTTTCTCTTGTTTTTTTAACTTTATACAAATAAAGGGCTTCTTGGATAGGTATTTGTTCTGAACCTTTAAGAATGGGCAAGAGTTTGGATAGGTAAACTCAGGAAAGGAATTTCCAGACAGAATAGACTTCAGAATGAGGAAAGCACAGAATGTAATCAAGAGACAGGGTAGTGACTGGCTTGCCACAATTATTGAGGGTTATGATAGCAGATATTGGAGAAAAGACTTGATTGCACATTAGGTGGACAATGGCACCGATGGTGGAAGAAGACTTGGAAGTCCAAGCTGATGAGAGAGGCAATTAGGAGCTGTTGTGAATATCACAAATAGCAGTTAGTGCTTGGGAGTTTCTTTTTTAGCAAGTTTCTCCCCAGCAGAGTTGCCTCATGAGAGAGAAATCACAGTGCTCCTGCTGTGTGTTCATTTTCTTCCTACTCCCCTTCCTCTGAACATTTCCCCAGGCAATAGCTTCTCCAGACCTGTCCTTCCATTGCCCTGTGTATAGGGCAGAGGAGATCTGAGGGACTGGGCAAATTTTCAGAATTACAAAATAAATGGTATTTGACAGGGAGTAAAACATCCCTGAGGGAATATCTATATCCCAAGATATATTTTCAACATGTTGGATTTCCATCATTCTGATTGTTATTCAGAAGAAGTACACATCACTGGAAAGTCTCTATGGTATGTCGAGATTTAAAAATATTTTTGAGGACATCACACTGGGTACTAGATACATAGAGCACAAGACTCCCGGTGTCGAAAACAGTGGTCTCAAGATAATGGTCTCCAGTGGCCCAAGAATTCTTGTTAAAATCTTCATGGTACTGAGTTCCATTCTTAAGGAATGGAGAAAACTCAACCTTTTATGTTATAGGAGACTCTAGTGTTAGAGGGGACTCATCACAGGCATTCAAAGGGAAAAAATAGCCTTAAAACTTATTCCTGAATTAGGAGACACATGAACTCACAGCAAGAACTGTAGAAAATCACCTGAGTTGCAAGACTGTACGTTCTTGTAGCTTAATACCTTGTGATTTTAAAGGACTGGAGGTGATCTTTCTGTGGAAGGTAGGAATTTTACAGTTGTTTTACTCCCTATAATGAACATTTTTCTATATTCTTTAATAATTAAGTACCCATGGGGTTAATAGCATGTTAGGGGGTATTAAAGAAACTGTGGCCTCAGAGAAGCTAGAAATCAAAAATGTCAATTCCCTACTTCTGGGTAGAGAGGGAATCCAAAAAGCTCCACAAAGGAAGATTTGAAGAACTTAAAACAGAGAATAGGATAGTAAACTCAAGGCAAAAGCCAGGTTAATAAAGAGGGCAGGGCTTGGGGAAAACAAACAGAAGGGCTGAGAAATTGGATAGGCGTCTTGCTCTCCAGCACCTAACAAAGTCATCGGGAAGAATGGAAATAATGTCATATTGACATAATTTTCTACCACTAATGTACTAGAATAGTATTTTAAAAACAGAATTCACCATCAACATATATGAAAATAATGTATCATGAAAGTCAAAACTTTTCAACCAAAAACCATGAGAAAGATTGTGCAGGGTACATATACCCTCACACCCTGGACGTTTCTCAGAGAAGCTTGCAAAAAACTTGTGGATATGAGTGGAGATGTGTTGTTTTCAGAAAGCTCCTCTAGCAATACTGGGATGCCCCTTAGTAGATGATCACTTGTGTAGGTCAAATGTGATTCAATACTACAGTAAATAGGGGTTATGTCTAGAGTTCACAAATCGTGGTTTCTCCTGGACTTTCCACAACCACTGCTAAAATTTTGAGAAATTTTTTGTTCACCTCTTGTAAATTAAAATAAGAATGTATAAAGCATCTAAATATGCACTCACACTACTAGGTAACATTACTCTTAAAATCTATTTAGAGAGCAACTAATTATCTTCAGTACATGTCTGAATAAAATAAATACTGAGTCGACCAAGTAGTGTATTGATGAGTACATTGAAGTGGTAACCATGGAGGCTTTCTGGAGAATATGCTATCCCATTTGTTCCTTCGGATTGTGAACAAATCTTAGCAAAAACTGTGCATTCATGAGGCTTAGCCTGTAACTTGGGAGAGACAAAATTTTAAAATAAATCTCTGCCCTATCAAATATAGGAGTCAAGCTAAAACTTTTTTTTAATTTAAAATTTAAAAAAGCCTCATTTCATCACAATAAAATGAGATGTGAATCTGAAAGAAGATATGACCAACACAACCAGGGAGGCCTGAGGAGGCTTCAAGAGGGAGGAGACATTGAATCATTTGCTCATGAGAGCTAAGTTTCAGCAGACAGAGAAGGGCAGGAAGACCATTATAGGTTATAAAAAAACAACATGTGCAAAGTAGGAGAGCCTTGAAGGACGTACTTTTTTTTGGAAAGAGTGGGACGTTCCCCATATGGAGAAGGTTAGCAGCAGGAAATGAGGCTGGACAGGTAAGACCTTGGATGCCATGCCAGGGCACTTTTCGTGTGGGAAGCTTTATTATCAACTAGCCCTATTATCAAGCAAATAGGTCTCCAGACTCACTGCCTTGCTGTAAACACACTGCACATGCACACTTACAGCCTTATCACCTTTGGCAAATTAAGTACCTTGCTAAGCCATAGTTTTATTACTGCAAACATGATCATAGTAATAGTACTTATCTCTTAGGATAGCTATGAGGCTGTAGGAGGTTGTGTAACTGACTTGTGCAATAAAGATTAGAAGTTATTAGAATTATCTGGTGTGTAAGCAAAGGAGATCTAAAAGAAGTCTACACTGAAGAGATGTAGCATGATTGTAGGTAGAACATAGAAAAGCTGGCGGTAGACGAAGAATAGAACTGGGAGAGGAAAAGGTGAGGCTGTTATAAAAATCCAAACGAGAGGTAGAGTAGAATGCAGGAGACACTTTTGAGTTAGGATCGTAGAACCTAGAAAATTTGGACAACAAGAGAGAATGAGGAGTCAAATTGATCTAAACTAGGGCCTGGAAAATGAGTAAAAGTCTGATAGGAAATAAAATGGTGCAGGGAAAATGGAGGCAGAGAGAACACCATGTAAACAAGGCAGAGCAGGAGCCCCTGGGTGGCTCAGTGGGTTTGGCGTCCGACTCTTGATTTTGGCTCATAGTTCGTGGGTGGGTTCAACTGGCAGGTGGGACTGTGTGCTAACTGTGCGAAGCCTACTTGGGATCCTCTCTCTCTGCCTCTCCCATGCACGTGCACTGTCTTTCTCTCTCTCTCTCTCTCTCTCTCTCTCAAAAATAAATAAATAAACTTAAAAAGAAAATTTGAAAAAGAGAAAAGGCACAGCAGCATGAGGATCGTGAGGTGCATGGAAAATGGAGGGTACTTTGCCTGATTGGGTAGATGGAAGGATATGATAGAAACTGAGCCAGGAGCAGTATTTGGGGATCAGTTGTGATGAGGATTGGACATCATGCTGGGGTATATTGATTTCCTCCTATACACAGCTATTCACTATTTTTGATGCTATCAGTGACTTAACATATCCTGTGTTTAGGAATCTAACATCTGGTTACAGGGTGGTGAATGAAATAAAGATGCAACAGATTTACGCCTAATAACAACTATGCAGGCACCATACCCACCCTGTGGGAAAGTTCCAGAACAATAGCAGGGGGAATTAAAAAAAAAGATGAGGGCAATCAGACATCTGGAATTTTGGAAGTGGCTTAACGGTAAATAAAGGTGAGGAAAGAGTCAAAATTGGGTCTGATGGGGGAAATAATGAAAATTCTGCGTTCAATACTTAGAGGGCACACTGGCACTGGAAATGTGCCAGAGGACATTGGGGATTCTTTTTTGGTGGGGGCAGAAATTGGAGAATCACACAAGGTAAGTGGTAGCTGAAGCAATGAGAATGGAAAAACATTTCCTTTAGAGGTGACTAGACAGGGAACCTTCCAAGGAAACGGAGCATGGTGTGGTCTCAAAGACAAGCCATATGGGTCTAGGTTAAAGATCGCTTGGGTGGATGAGTTTGCCACATAGGATCTTTGTGTTGGCTCTGAACCGTACCCGTAATGTTCTCTCCCCTGATCTTCACCTGTTGGTGGCATATTGCCATTCTAGTTTTCATTTAAGCATGTCACCCTCTCAGAGAGGGAGCTTCCCTGACTCCACAGACAAAAGCAGTCATTCACTCTCACATCACAGAGATCCTAAGGGTCTGGTTCCATGTTGTTTCCCATGTAGAAAAATGCTTGGCACATCATATGCATTTAGTCAATATGTATTGAATGAATTCATGACTTCTATAGTCATTTAACCACTCAGTGCTTTGGTTTCATCTTTTAGAAGTCAGAATGAGAATTCCATATAGACTGGTGAGGATTATGTGAGACAGCTCTATCTAACCCCAGCACATTATATATAAGTATTAAGCAGGTACTGGTTACCTGGCCTGACTCCTCTTGTATTCTTTGCCTACAAACGACAATGCAAATAGAAAACAGCAACTCTTCAGCTCACAATATATTTGTTTTCTTCTTGTCTTCTTTTGTTTTTAATCTTTGTGAACCTGATGGAATAATTTCCAGGCAGTGTTTATTTCTTTCTCTTGTACACTCCTTCATTTTCCACTGCTGATACTTTACTATTTTTCTTTCCCTTCACCTTTAACAGTGACTGAAGTTAAAATTAAAATTCTCTTGGAGCATCTGGGTGAAGCGTCTAACTTCCGCTCAGGCCATGATCTCACAGCTTGTGGATCTGAGCCTTGCATCAGGTTCTGCGCTGACAGCTCAGAGCCTGGAGCCTGCTTCTAATTCTGTGTCTCCCTCTCTCTCTGCCCCCTCCCTGCTTGTACTCTGTCTTTCTGTCTGTCTCTCCCCCCACCCCTTTCAAAACAAATAAACATAATAATACAAAATTTTTTAATTAAAATTCTATCAAGTGTCTTCCTATCACTTCTCTGTCCTCACCTGTTATAAGACCAGATGTTTAATGAAAAATCTAAATAGAAATATGATTTCCCAAATTGATCTGAGAAATTTGAGCTGATTCTATTCAGATCTGCAGTTCAGAGCAAACCACATAACAACTATACCTGCTAGAAAATATCCTGGATGTTTTGCTAAAAACTCAAAAGTTGACTACAATGTTATGACCAGAATATGCCATTCTAGAATGAGACAGTACTTTCAAAATCGCGTTAAGTTCAAACTACTCCATTATATTGTTATATACACAATGGAAAAAAACTTCAATGAGAAGTTTTTAAGAACTTTAAAATTATTGATATGTATTAAAAAGCAAATAATATTGTATATCTCTTTGTTTTTAATCTTTGTGAACTGAATACTGCTATGGATAGAAATCTAGCAGAAGTTATAACATGTTATCTTCATTTCTATGGTCTAGTCATTGCTACAGTTATCACCTTTAGAGCTGGTTCATGGTGATGTACTGATGAAAAAGTATTGCATTAACCTCCTTAAATTTTTTATAAAGTTTTTTTTCAACGTTTATTTATTTTTTGGGGGACAGAGAGAGACAGAGCATGAACGGGGGAGGGGCAGAGAGAGAGGGAGACACAGAATCGGAAACAGGCTCCAGGCTCTGAGCCATCAGCCCAGAGCCTGACGCGGGGCTCGAACTCATGGACCGCGAGATCGTGACCTGGCTGAAGTCGGACGCTTAACCGACTGCGCCACCGAGGCGCCCCTTAAATTTTTTAAATGACATATTCATTTTAAACAATTTAAATTTTTGAATTATATTGCTCATTGAATCAATAGTTTACTAAGCACACCAAACTACCAAGTTACCAGTAGATCTCAAAAAGTATTTGAAAATGTGTCATCACAAAATCCAGTCGGTGAGAACAAAGCAATTTTATTCCTATTTTCCTGATTACATTCAGATCCTGATTGGAAAAGAGAGATATAAGAGTGCTTTTGTGAGTAGGATCCAAGAAGATATTTGGGCCCACCCTCAGTTATTCATACAGATTCTCACACTAGAATCATTCTGATCACTCTAACTCCTGAACTTGACATCAATCCAGTGTATTTAGCATCCCTTTCTCAGACTCTCCCCTTAAGAGTTGCCTGAAACTTCCTCCAGTTCCCCTGATTAAAGTCTAGGTGAGATCTGTGCAGTGGCAGGTTTTTATAACCATCTCAGAGTCTTAACCTCAAGAAGCTCTGCATCTTTGGAAGAAAGTTGCTGCCTGCATTAGGATGATGGGCAATCATACCACAGTGAGCACATTCCTTCTGTGGGGGTTTTCCAGTTTCCCAGACTTGCAGGGTCTCCTCTTTGTGATGATTTTCTTCTCCCATGTGACCAGCCTAGCTGCAAACGTGTGCATAATGGTGGCCATCAAACTGAGTCACAACCTTCACACCCCCATGTATTTTTTCCTCTGTGGCCTGTCCTTTTCAGAAACTTGTACCACTATGGCAATCATCCCCCGCATGCTAGTGGACTTGCTGTCAGATAGCAAGGCCATCTCTCTTCCTGAGTGTGCCACACAGATGTTTTTCTTCTTTGGCTTGGGAGCCAATAACTGCTTCATCATGGCTGCCATGTCTTACGACCGTTACACTGCCATTCACAGCCCACTGCGCTATAAGATCTTGATGACCCATAAGATCTGCTTTCAGTTCATGATGGCCTCTTGGATGGCTGGGTTCCTGGTTTCTCTGTGCATCGTCATCACCGTATTCAATTTGTCTTTCTGTGACTCCAACATCATCGAGCACTTCTTCTGTGACATCTCACCTGTGGTCTGCCTTGCCTGTGATTACACCTCCCATCACGAAATGGCTATTTTTGTGCTTTCTGCCTTCGTGTTGGTGGGCAGCTTTGTTTTCATTATGATGTCCTATGTCTTCATTGTGTCCAGAGTTGTGAAGATGCCCTCTACCAAGGGGAAGTATAAGGCCTTCTCCACTTGCTCCTCCCACCTCACTGTGGTGTGCATACACTATGGATTTGCTGGCTTTGTCTATTTGAGGCCCAAGGACAGGGACTCATTCCGTGAAGACATGCTGATGGCGGTCACATACACAGTGCTGACACCTCTGCTTAACCCCATCGTTTACAGTCTCAGAAACAAAGACATGCAGACAGCCCTAAGGAAGGTATTAGGCAAGACAAATAGGTTCATCCCTCAGATGGGGAGTAGAAGAACGCCGGACATTAAAAATGTACAGACTGTTGATAAATAAAAGTGGAAAAAGTGGAGTATTTCTAATCAATTCAACCCTTTGTGTACAAAACATTTGAAGTATTAACTAATTACCTAATATATCCTGGCACCAGCATTTTTTTTAGTACAAACTATATATAGTTTTAAAATATGTGTAAATATGTGTGTATGCATATATACATATAAGAATGCATCAGTGAATCAAAACATGTTTTGTGACACAGTATTTTCACAGTAGGAGCTGAATGAATCTGTTAATGGATTATTGTTTTGGTGTCATTTCTAAGAACTTTTTGACTAGTTGTACATTTTGAATATGTTCTCCTCTTTTCTCCTATTCTTAAGGTTTATCGTTATACATTTTACATCTAGGTCCTTATTGTGTTTTGAGTTAATACTTATATAAATTGTGAGGTTTTATGTTGAGGTGCTTCTGCCCTCCATGGATGTCTCATTCCTCCAGAGCCATTTGTTGAAAGCCCTTCCTTTCACTGGATTCCTTTGTACCTTTTAAAAAAATCAGCTGAACACACTTGTATAGGTCTTTCTCTGGATTCTCTTCAGCCTCAGTGGTTTATACATCTATTCTTTCATCAGTACCACACTTCCATCAGTATCCTTCACTTTATTCTTTTCTTTAAAAATTATTTTATATATTCTAGGACCTTTCTTTTTTAGTGCTTAGCATTTAGTGCTGTGAATTTTCCTCTTAGTACTGCTTTAGCTGAGTCTCACCTGTATTGATATTTGCCTTTTTATTTTCATTCTGTTGTATGTTCTTTTTCAAATACTGAGGTCCCAGGTCTTTTTTTTTAATCATTTATTTTCTGTTTGGAGAACTTACTTTAGCAATCACTCAAAGGTAGTTTTGTTAAACAGAGCAAATTTTCATAGCTTTCCTTCATCTGAAATGTCTTTATTACTCCTTCGTTTCTGAAGGCTATATCTTGCCAGTTGTAAATACATTTGCCAATTCTTTGCTTTTAGTACAGATGGTCCCTAACTTACGACAGTTTTGGCCTGTAATTTTTTTTTTAACTTTACATCGGTGTGAAGGCAATTTTCATTCAACAGAACCCATACTTCAGTTTTGAATTTTGACCTTTTCCTGGCTCTTGTGATACTGGGTGGCAGCATGGAGCTACAACAGGAGAACACACAACCGATAACACTCACAACCATTCTGTACTCACACAACCGTTCTGTTTTTCACTTTCAGTACAGCATTCAATAAATTACATGAGATACTCACTACTTTATTATAAAATAGGATTGTGTCAAATGGTTTTTCCCAACTGCAGGCTAATGCTAGTGTTCTGAGCATGTGTAAGGAAGGCTGGGTTGGTGTTCTGTAGGTTAGGTGCCGGGGTCCAGCCCTAGCAGGTCCAGGGGTTCCCGAATGATGAACAGCATTGGCGAAAATAAAATAAAATAAATGGATACAGACAACAGCAGTGTGTTAGACTGGCCGCTTTATTGTGGCAAGCGTGGCATTATATTTGTTAGCAAAATCCTTGTAGTGTGTGTTATCTATGTTTCTCGGCATTACCTAATTCTAAAAATGTTCCTTTGTGTAGTCACCCATTAGGGAACAACATAGTTATTTTCTTGTAACATTCCCTCCTGCCCTTTCAAGGTCATCTAGCTCTCAACACCTCAAGTGGAATGTTTTACAAGGACATGACTTCTTAATTGTTCCTTTGTACCATTTGCAGTACAAGGGACAAAAGTATTCACTTTGGGGTGCCAGGAGGGAGCCAGGAGGGCCCTGGGAACCCACGCCTTATGCGCTCCCAGAGAGACAATGTATACCTAGGAACTAATGAATCATTCTGTACCTTAACCCACCAGGTCCAGTTATCATCTGGGATGCCTCCTGGGGGCCAAGTGGGCCTAGGGGTTGGAGTAACTTGTATCCATAGATACATTCCTTTGTTGCCGAGTGGGGATTTTGAACCCATTTGTCCCCCTCCTTGGCTGGGAAATATATGGGGCTATCCTTCCTTTAGGTAGAGGAGTCTTTATAGGGAGTGGCAAGGGCTGGATGTAGGGCCGCATAATTTCCCTGCAGAATCTTCTTTCTTTCCCCAGTGGTTCTTTTCCTGGGGGTGGGGGGGTCTGTCGTGGGCAATTCACCAACCGACAAATCCCCAGGTACTTTCATTGGTAGGGGCTGCCCCGACCAACGCTAAGGCCACATTACATAAAAGCAGGAGTACAAGAAGCTTCACTGTCAGTGGGCCGCCATGCAGTCCCGATCCGTCCACCGCCCGGGCTCTGCCATCAGGCTGGTTGGATAGCTCGGCTTCCAGCAGTTAGGCATATGAAATGCCTTTTCAGCCCTGTTGAAGTGTAGCTGCAAGCACCATGTGAGTGTGTGTGTTCAGCTTCCTACTGGGCACTACTGATACAACTCTAGCAAAATGGAGTGCCAACTCACGCTGCCTGCCTACACATGACTGAGATGCATCTCAGCCCTGATCTTCATCCCTGATGATGAAGCCATCTTCAGCCCTGATGGCTCTTTCTCAGAGAGTATGACACTGGCACATGCCTCCTTGCCTCCAGGTAAGCTCAGCTCTTTTTTGGGCTCCACTGCTACTAAGCAGGGGAGCAGAGAGCTGGTTCACTCTGCCTTATTGTTGCAGGGTATGGGGGAAAGTTCAGCTCCCCACTGGTGCACTCCCAAGTAGGGCTGGAGGCACGAGGAGCAGATACCATTACCAGTCACCTCACACTCCCTCATTAAGTCTCATGCTGCCAGGTGACAGTGGAGGCTCATTTTGCCCCTGGACTCCGCTGACATTACCCTGGCCGGGGATTCAGAGGGTGGGTGGGGTGAACATCAGCAACCTGCTTGGCCCCACCAAAACCTGGAGGTGGGTAGCAGGTATGATTTTCCACAGGTATTTGTCTGGAGTAGGGCAGGTATTGCCAAAAGGTTTTCTGTTCTGTTAAAGCCATTCTTTTCCACTTTGGCTAGGAGAACCTGGGTTTTCATAGCATCCTTTTTGTCTGAATCTCTTGGTGGTTCTGGACTGGAGGCTTCTGTAGCATCCTGTCCAGGATAGAAGGAAACCCAGGGACTCACTGCTGTTTGTTACTCAGTTCCTTTGCTTATTTGTTTTATCTATAAGTGTTTAGGGGGATTTTTCTGTTTTTATTTTTGTTTTGGGGGGGGTTTGTTTGTTTTTGTTTTTGTTTTTGCCAACAAGAGGGAGGCCCTGAGAGGAATGGAGCTACTTCATCTTTAATAGAACCAGAAGTCTATGCTTTCAAACATTTAAAGATATTTATCCACCTTCTTACTTATGTTGTGATGACAAGCTGGTCTAATACAAGCTAGCCTGACATATCTAACACAGAAATGTCTACCCTGAACTCTGAACGGAAAGAGTTGGCTGGAAAGGAATGTACCTGGGACAGATGAAAAAGTCCTCTAGTGGTGAAGATGTTTCAAGGAGCCCCTCACTCCAGCCCTCCAGAGAGTATATGCCTTAAAAGAAGGCAAAATATTTAGAGGATATTTGTGACCTTGCGCTTTTACTTAACCTTTATGCACCTCACTTACAGCCTCTGTAAAAAAACAAAAACAAAAACAAAAACAAACAGATTAGAAAAAAGACTTCATAAGGTTATTCTGAGGATTAATTGGGTGAATACGTGTAAATCACGAACAGTACCTGGAGTGTAGTAAACAATCCCATCGTGTTAGCTCCTGTTGCAAATACCGCTGTAGCTGGTATTACTTCTTTCGCTAACATTTGATTTCTAGATCTTCTAACTCTGCAGCCATGCACATACATGAGGGAGACATCATTTGACTGAGGAGAGCGATTACAAAACTTTTACTAAACTACGATGAAATTCTAGTTGCCAGTCTGTGAAACAATGCAGAGGCAGTGGCATAATTGTGGTGAGCATGAGTTTGTGTAAAAGCCTCTCATGACCGTAGCAGGATCTGACCCAGACGTTCACTTACTTGAGCCGGTATGACGCATTCAGCAGCTCAGTGGCCAAGGCTGTAAGGCAGTGGAGTCAGCGGTTCATGCCAGAGCAAAAGCTCATTCAGTCATCCATTCACTTATTAATTTTTCATTCACTCATTTCAAATACGCATTTAGGCTGGCTGTGTATAAACTAGATGCATGTAGGAAGAGCAAAGACACTGTAGTATCTGTGGAAAGCTTCCAGCATTGTGGAGAAAGCAAATATTAAATCTGTAACTGTAAGTGCACTGAGTATTCTGAAGAAAATATACAGAGTTCTGCAGGTATAGTTAATTTGTTCTGGAGCCTCAACGAGGCTTCTCAGAGGATAAGAAACAACATTCAAGTTGGTATCTATAGCATAAGTAGGTGTTACCAAGGTGAGGGGAAAAATGAATTCAGGTAGAGGCACTGCATGTAAGAGGGTCCTGCGGCAGCAAAGAATATAGACATATTTGAGGCACCTAGATGGCTCAGACAGTTAAGCGTCCAACTTCGGCTCAGGTCATGATCTCACGGTTTCAAGCCCCATGTCAGGCTCTGTGCTGACAGTTCAGAGCCTGCTTCAAATTCTGTGTCTCCTTCTCTCTCTGCTCCTCTCTCACTCATGCTCTGTCTCTTTCTTTCTCTCAAAAATAAAATAAACATTAAAAGGAAAAAAGAATATGCACATGTTTAAGGATTTAAAAGAAGACCGAGGGGTCAAGTAGGATTCATTCCCAGGATGCAAGGGTGGTTCAGTATTTGCAAATAAATCAATGTGATCACATCAATAAGAGAAAGGATAAAAACCATATGATCATCACAATAGGTGAAGAAAAAGCATTTGATGAAGTACAGCCTTCATTTAGAATAATAGCCCTCAACAAAGTAGGTGTAGAGGAAACATATCTCAACAAAATAAGGGTCATATATGAAAAACCCATAGAGAACATCATACTCAGTGGGGGGGGGGGGAAATGAGAGCTTTTTCCTTAAGGTCAGAAACAAGACAAAGATGTCCACTCTCACCACTTTCATTCAACATAGTACTGGAAGTCCTAGCCGCAGCAATCAGAAAACAAAAGGAAATAAAAGGCATCCAAATTGGTAAGGAAGAAATACAACTTTCACTATCTGCAGATGACATGATGCTTTATATGAAAAACCCTAAAGATTCCACCAAAAAACCATTAGAACTGATAAATTAATTCAGTAAAGTCACAGGATACAAAATCAATATGCAGAAATCTGTTGCATTTCTATACACTAATAATGAAGCAGCAGAAAGAAATTAAGAAAACAGTATTATTTACGATTGCACCCAAAATAATAAGATACCTTAAGAATAAACCTAACCAAAGAGGTGAAAGACCTGTACCCTGAAAACTATAAAACACTGATGAAAGAAACTGAAGACAACACAAATAGACATTCCATGCTCATGGGTTGGAAGAACAAATACTGTTAAAATGTCTACACTACCCAAAGCAATCTACACATTTAATGCAATCCCTATCAAAATACCAGCAGCATTTTTCACAGAACTGGAACAAAAAAAAATCCTAAAATTTATATGGAACCACAAAAATTTGGCTACCCCAAATATCCAAAGCAATCTTGAAAAAGCAAAGCAAGGCCAGAGGCATCACAATTCCAGGCTTTGGGTTATAGTACAAAGCTGCAGTAATCAAAACAGTATGGTACTGGCACATAAATAGACACATAGATCAATAGAACAGAATAGAAAACCCAGAAATAAACCCACACTTATATGGTCAATTAATCTTTTGATAAAGCAGGAAAGAATATGCAATGGAAAAAAGATAGTCTCTTTAACAAATGGTGTTGAGAAAACTGATCAGCTGCATGCAAAAGAATGAAACCAGACCACTTACACCATACACAAAAATAAATTCAAAATGGATTAAAGACCGAAATGCAAGACAGGAAACCATCAAAATCCTAGAAGAGAGCACAGGCAGAAATGTCTCTAACATTAGCCGTAGCAGCATTTTTCTAGATATGTCTCCTAAGGCAAGAGAAACAAAAGCAAAAATAAATTATTGGGACTTCATCAAAATAAAAAGCTTCTGCACAATGAAGGAAACAATCAATAAAACTTAAAGGCAACCTACTGAATGTGAGAATATATTTGCAAATAACATATCTGGTAAAGGGTTAGTATCCAAAATATATAAAGAATTTATAACACTCAACACCCAAAGAACAAATAATCCAATTTAAAAATGGGAAGAAGACATGAACAGATATTTCTCCAAAGAAGACATCCAGATGACCAATAGATACATGCAAAGATGCTCAACATCACTCATCATCAGGTAAATGCAAATTAAAACCACAGTGAGATATCACCTCATACCTGTCAGGATGGCTAAAATCAAAAACACAAAGAAACAACAGGTAGTAGTGAGGATGTGGAGAAAGGACAACCCTCTTGCACTGTTGGTGGGAATGCAAACTGGTGCAGCCACTCTGGAGAACAGTATGGAGGTTCCTCAAAACATTAAAAATAGAACTACCCTATGATCCAGTAATTGCACTACTGAATATTTACCCAAAAGATATACACTAATTCAAAGGGATACATGCAACCCTATGTTTAGAGTAGTATTATTTACAGTAGCCAAATTATGGAAGCAGCCGAAGTGTCCATGGATAGATGAATGGACAAAGACGAGGTGGTATATATATACAGTGGAATATTTTTCAGCCATAAAGAAGAATGAAATCTTGCCATTTGCAAAATGTATAGAGCTAGAGAGTATAATGCTAAGTGAAATAAGTCAATCAGAGAAAGACAACTACCATATGATTTCACTCATATGTGGAATTTAAGAAACAAAACAAAGGAGCAAAGGAAAAAATAGAGACAAAGCAAGAAACAGCCTCAGTTATAGAGAACAATCTAATGGTTACAAGAAGGAAGATGGGTGGGGGATGGGTGAAATAGGTGAGGGGGATTAAGGAGTGTATTTGTCATGATGAGCACTGGGTGATGGATGGAACTATTGAATCACCATATTGAACACCTGAAACTAATATAACACTGTATGTTAACCAAACTGGAATTAAAATTAAACGGATAAATTTTGCCTCTTTTCTAAGCTCTCTGGGGGATATTAATTAAAGAAGTAATCTGTTTAGGTTTATGGTCATGGTTGGTGTATGGAGAATGAATTGGAAGAGAGTAAAAGATGGTAGAGGAAAGCTAGTTAGGGTTGTATTAGTCAGGATTCACCAAAGATACAGAACCAGTAAAAAAATATATGTGAGTATGTAAGTACATATACACAGAGAGAGAAAGATTTTAAGGAAGTGGTTCACACAGTTGTTACAATCAGCAGTTTCAAAATCCACAGGGCAGTCCAGCAGACTAGAAATTCCATAAGAGTTGATGTTGCAGTCTTGAGTCCAAAGGTATTATCCTTCTTTCTCAGAGGACCCCAGTTTTTTTCTCTTCAGGCTTTCAACTAAGTGAACAACCCTAATTGGACAACTAATTGAATTACCCTTGGAGGGTAATGTACTTTACTCAAATTCTACTGATTAAATATTACTAACATCTAAAAATACCTTCACAGCCACACATAGACTGGTGTTTGACCAAACAACTGATCGCCATAGCCGAGTAAAAGTAAGCTATCATGGTAGTTCTACTGTACAATAAATGTATGAGGTAGTAGTTTGAAATAGAATTGCTGACAACAGAAATGAAAAGACGTAGGAAGTAAATATTGGACTCTGAATGTATCACACTTTGTGATCAGATGTAGGAATGTGAAGGCGGGGAAAGAATTCAATTTCTTTTTGGGGTTTGGAATCCATAAGCTGATTGAATGAGGTACCTCTTACTGGGTTACAGAATATCGGAGGGAGCAATTTGGGGTGGGAAATAATACTTTAGTTTGAGATAAGCTGTGCTCGGCTTTTATTAGACAAAAATATTTTTGTCTAAAACATTAAAGAGAGGACTAGGAAAGAGAAATAAGCATGATAGTGGTCAGCACATAAAGGAAAGTTAAGCTTTATTGGGGGGGAAACACAACCCAGCCCCCTCCAGCTTCCTTCACAGGATGTGAGTCTCTCCATGAACAAGTCACTCTAAGAGTTGTTTGTTTACTCAGTCTCTGAGGAGTTCAGGAGTCACACTCACTCCCACAGAGAAGTCACCTGTTTGACCTGACAGAGGCATTCACAGGTTAGGCCGGGGCATCTTGTCCTGTTCTTTTATGAGGCCCTCTGCAGCTAGGCTGGAGCCAGGGTCCACAAACAGGCCAGCATTTATGGGTCCACAGAGCCCGTCCCCAGCAGATAACCTTACTGCAAAAATGTTTCCAGTTGTTTTACTGTCTGGTTCCCCTTAGTCATTTCCCCTCAGAATATACTCAGTCCTAGTAATCATCACGCTCATTTCAAGATAAGCTGTGATTGAAATGGACATAGTCTTAAAGGTTCAGAGGTACAATAACCTTAACTAATGCAGAGAACAACTTTTGAAGAAATATGAATACAAGTTATGAAGGATTTTCAGTTGATTATGTTTTCATGTGAACCAATTTGTGTTTATAACTTAGATTTAAATTAATTTTGTTAAAGGTAACTCACTATAAGCCTCTGATTTACAAATTTTACTTGACTAAAAAGCTCCATGCTGGCTGACATACGGACTGATATATTTAGACCACGAACACTCTCTATCCTTTTTATTATTATATTTACAGCATATTATTATATCAAGTATAAAATAAGCTTTGCCAAGCTCTCTCTTCAGAGCCGCCTTCATCTCACTCTTCCTGAGGCTGTAGATGAGGGGGTTCAATATGGGGATCACCACCATGTAGAACACAGACACCACCTTGTTCTGGTCCGTCGAGTAGCTGGACTTGGGCATCACATAAATGAGCGTGTTCGTCCTATAGCACAGAGTGACCGCTGTGAGGTGGGATGTACAAGTGGAAAAGGCCTTGTGGCATCCCTTGGTGGAGCACATCTTCAGGATGGTGATGAGGATACAGATGTAGGAGGCAGCTCTGACACACCGTGACCAGAACAATGGAGCCAGCCGTCTACGAGGGGACACTTGCAGAGGTGCTGATACCAGAGTGGGAGAGTTTAACTAAAGGAGCAAAATCACAGAGAAAGTGATGGACTTGACTTGTTCCACAGAAGAGTAAAAAAAGAGAAGCAAATAGTAGAAGAGAAGCATTGAGAAAACTACCTACACAAGCCACCGTGAGTAAGCGAACACACACCTGTGTGGACATTTTGGTTGAATAAAGCAGCGGGTCACAGATGGCCATGAAGTGATCAGACATCATGGCAGCCAGAAGGAGGCACTCACTTGACCCAAAGAAAACAGCTGAACTCACCTGGACAGCACGTCCAAGATAGGAGATTGTATGTCTCTCCATCAGGAAGTTTACAAGCATATGAGGTGTGACAGAAGATGAAGAGGCTATATCAGCCAAGGGCAGGCAGCTCAGAAAAAACTACCTAAGGTGGTGGGGCTGAGAGGCGAGTCTGATAAGAATGATTGTACTGAGGTTGCCAGATATGGTCACCAGGTAGATGCAAAGGATGGTTATGAAGAGGATGGCTCAGAAGACAGGTTATCAGTTAGGCCCGATAAAATGAACCCTGTCATTGCAGTGTGGTTCCCATCCCCCAGGGAATCCACGAGGCCACAGAGCTGCTACCAAACTGAAGCTCTGATGAAAACATTACAGAAGTTACAAATTTGATGGTTTCATTTTTGTTAAGACACCAAGAGGTTATTATAAACAGGTAAATATTCAGGGTGCCTGGGTGGCTCAGTTGGTTAAGCGTCCAACTTTTTTTTTTTAATTTTTTTTTAATGTTTTAATTTATTTTTGAGACAGAGAGAGAGCATGAGCAGGGAAGGGGCAGAAAAGGAGAGAGACACAAAATCCGAAGGAGGCTCCAGGCTCTGAGCTGTCAGCACAGAGCCCCACGTGGGGCTCGAACTCACAAACTGTGAGATCATGACCTGAGCCAAAGTCAGTCGTTTAACCGACTGAGCCACCCAGGCGCCCCAAGCGTCCAACTTTTGATTTCCACTCAGGTTATATTTTCACAGTTCATGGGTGTGAGCCCAGCACCAGGCTCTGTGCTGACATCTCAGAGGCTGCTTGGGATTCTCGCTCGCTCTCTGTCTCTCTCTCTTTCTCTCTCTCTCTCTCTCTCTCTCTCTTTCTCACTGCCTCCACTCATGCTTACATTCTCTCATGCCTCTTTATCTCAAATACATAAATAAACATTTAAAAAATTCAATAACAAAGTTAATATTGAAGCTAAGTTTGGACTTTTTTTATTTTATAGTACAAAACGTATACACTTTATATATGACTTTAGAGTCAAAAGTTTATATATTTATATGAGTATTCTATATCTTAAGAATAGTTTTCAGCAGAAATACTAGGGAAACTTCAAACAGGGTACACTCTTTTGTCTTTATATTATATATTTATAAAATGTATTTAAAGTAGCTTTAAAGCTAAAGATAAAAAAAACGTAAGATTTATGAAAAGAACAAAAGGAATGGTAAGCATAACAGAAACGATAATAATATGCAGATATAGGCCTATTTATTTATCGTATAAAAAAGGTACTAGTAAATCAGAAAGTTCACAGTGCCAGTAAAACAAGACCATTTTTTTAAACATTTATTTATTTTGAGAGGGCGAGAATGCGCGCACGCGTGCGAGTAAGCAGAGGAGGGGCAGAGAGAGAGAGGGAGAGAGAATCCAAGCACTGTCAGCACAGAGCCCAATAAGGGCTTGAACTCATGAACCGAACTGTGAGATCATGACCTGAGCTGAAATCAAGAGTCAGACACTTAACCGACTGAGCTACTTAGGCACCCCCAAACAAGACCATTTTTTAAAAGGAGAAATACAATTTTCTTGATAGGACAAATAAGAAATAGAAGGGAATTTCAAGTTAAGGTTATAAATGAAGTCATCTATTGTAAATTTGTTATCTACATGTAATATTCACCATTAAAATATTGTTTTACCAAGTAGATTGATATATCAACCTAATTACTATGCAATATAGATGACTAATATCTAGGACATAATTAAACTACATTTATTCAAACAAATCAAATCGTTTCCTGATGTAGCAATGTTTTCTCACTGGAGAATTATAGAATGAAATAATTTTATTTTTGACATAGTAAACACCTGAATAAAGTTCCAGCCTGAAAAGTTAAGAAGTTTACCCAGGTCTGCCCAGCCGGTGGTCAGGTTGAAGCTCATCTCCGTTGCTTTCTGGTTTTATATTCTAGACTTTGTCCAAAGTATCTGTTTTCCTGTAAGCTAAAGCATTCAGAACAATAAACAAAGGAAATCTTTCCAGGAGATATTTACAAACAGTAAGTCCACAAAGCATCACAAAGCTAGTGAATTTATTAGCATTATGGCTGAGTTCCAAGTTTGGATAGCGTAAAAAGACCTTGTGAGTTTCTGATCTTATGAGTGGATAAATGACGAATCCCGGTACCTTGAAGTATGCCTGTTTATATGCACTAAATAGACCACAGAAATTTAGGTTAATTCAGCTCAGGTCACTTGTTAGCTGACTGCTGGGTTACATCTGCCCTGTTTCTCCACAATGATACAATTTTAGAGAAGAGTATTAAGTTGTAAAAGCCAAAACCTCACCTCTTGAAATAAGAATTCATTCATCCTAGAGCAATAAATTCAAAATCATTGTTATTTAGCAGCCATGCTATCTTATATTGTTGTTTGTCTTTGGGGATAAATCTCTCAGAAGATTCTGAAGTTTCAAATGTGAATTCACAAGCACCAGGGTCATTATCACATTCTCCAGTGAATATTGAGCAGTTCCCTTCACACAGACACAGCTAATCTTTAAAGGTTCTGTCAGTTCTCAAATGATCTCTTTATTTTTTTTCTTTTTATCTAGGTATTGGTGCACTTTCATTTGATAATTGCTGGGAGTGTAATATAATAAATAATCTCCTGGCTAAATATTGGCTCTAAGTTTACTTTGATATTTCAGGTTAAGGAATACTAAAAAATATAAAATATAACTTTAGCTCCATTCATTCAACATGTGTTCATTTTGTAAGCATTTTATAGTGATGTAGGTAAGGCACTCCATTAGCTACCCAGGGTAATTTGGGATGGAATGCCATATAAAGTTGAATTTTAAATAACACAATTTTAAAGACATGTATACATTTTGTTCTAGCAAAAAGTATGAAATGAGTATCTTTTAAAATTGTATACACAGGGAGCTGTGAAGTAAGATGATGTTTGGGATGACTTCCAGATTGGATTTAGCCTGCATGCCTCAAAGAGCTGGCTAGTGGCTTATCTGACTAGAAGAATAATGGTAGAAACAGCTGTCTTCAACCTGAGATTCATTCTAATTCTCTTGCTAATCCTAACTGGAGAAAGTCCTATCTCGCTCTCCTGATGCACCTTGATGGGTTTCCAGTGATAATACTAACCAACTTTCATCCAGACTTAACTCCTTGCCAAGCGCTGTGCTTGACTTTTTACTTACCTCTTCTCATTTAATCCTCATGATAATTTAGTAAACCAAGCATTTGCATTATTTCAACTTCACCAAGAGAGAACTGAGGTTTAAATTAAGCCACTTGTCCAAATGTGCTCAAATGGTAAAACTAAACCCAGGTTCAAAATCCAGGTCAGACTAAATGCTAAAATGTGCACTCTTAATAGGACTGCCATCTAGTGAACTTCAAGACTTGAGTGGCTCAATGATGACGACTGGTTCCCAGCTAGTCCTCGATTTACATTTTTCTCTCTACCCTTGACACTCTGTCCAATTCCCTAAAACTGGCGGGACCTACAGGCCAGAACTCAGGACCCTCATTTCCTGTCCTGTGTTCATTAGTGGGCACCTCCTGTTGATTTTACCTCCTAAATTCCTATCGAATGTGTCCACTCCCTTTGGATCTCAACACTACACTAGCTGTCCTTATTGATTTTCCTACATGCACATCTGGCCTTCCACACAGCAGCCAGAGGGAGTTATTTATTAAAAGAATTTAATATTCATTTTTTGTACTTTCACATAATTACATGCGCTCAGTTAAAATGGCTCATAAAGAAAACAATGGCCCACTGACCAGTTCTTTACAAATCCAAATTCCCACTCCCAGTAGGAAACCACTTTGGACTCTTTGAACTACTTCATGGTTGAGATTCGTCAGTGTCTGTAAATCAGAACTTTCCTAAAGAATAATTAGGATTTCTGTGTTTTGTTTGTGATATTGTGATGAATAATAAGAAATATATGTATTTCTTAGTTTTGGTTTCTAGCACAGAGCTCCTAAAACCTTCAGAATTTCCTAAATGGTGAGAGCAACCAAGTGCCTTTTGTTATGTTAATGAGGCGACTTTTGGATTGAGTGGGGATTAGCGCTCATTGCCCTCAGAATGAACCCTGTGATTAGACGGAGGAATGGAACTGAAACTTTCAGTTCTACCCCCTGACTTCTGGGGAGGAGAGAGGGCGAGATATTGAATCAGCCACCATAAACAATTATGCCTATGAAATGAAGCTTCCATAAAACCCCAAAGGGAGGGGGTTGGGAGAGCTTCCAGGTTGGTGAACTCATGGAGATTTGGGGAGAATGGCCCGCTCAGAGAGCATGGAAGGTCCGTACCCTTTCCCCATCCCTTGCCCTATGCATCTCTTTCATCTGGCTGTTCCTGAGTTGTATCCTTATATAATACATCAGTAATCTCATAAGTAAAACGTTCCTCTGAGTTCTGTGATGTGCTATAGCAAAGTGATCAAACCCAAGATGGGGGTGTGGGAACCTCTAATTTAGAGCCAGTCAGACAGAAGTACAGGTAATAACCTGAACTTGTGACTGGTGTCTGAAGTCCAAGCAGGGGTTGTAGGAACCTCTAATCTATAGCGGGTGGGTCAGAAGCACAGATGATAACCTGCGCTTGGTATTGGCAGCTGAAGTTGGATAATAGGGCAGTAGTTTTGTGGGACTGAGCCCTTAAACTGTATGGGATCTGATGTTACCTCCAGGTAGATAGTGTCAGAATTGAGTTGAATTGTATGACACTCAGTCAACGTCCAGAGAATTACTTGGTGGTTATGGGGGCTCCCCCACCTACTACATTGGAATTCATGACCAGAACCTTTACTGCTATTTTCCCTACTTATTTAATTTGAACATAATTGTTACAAGAAGAAAAACAGTGGTTTTTCCAAGTCTAAGAATTATTACAGATATTATTAACATTAAGTTTATTAAAACTAGGTCAGACAAGAGTAATCAAGGATTGGATATCAAGAAAGAATACATTTAGTTCAATACTTTTCAGAGATAAAGCACAAAAATAATTTCTCACAGCTGACAAGCATTAGAATGGGGTGGTGTCAAGTTTGAAAGATACATAGCAATCAATAAGTAGAGGTAAAATGAATCTCACAGGCAAGTTTATTAAAAGCAAGTGTTGCAGGATCCTTTACCTCAATACCCGGGTTTCGTTGTCTCACCACTTCAAAGAATGAAGAGTGTAATGTCCCCGATTTTGAATCCGAGAGACCACCAAGGAGCCGATACCGATGCAAACGCAAGAGTGTTTATTTGCAAGCTCAAGCTTGGGCCCAAGTATACCCGACACAGCGGAGCAGGGACTTGGACCCCTAGGTTAAGAGGCATAGCAGTTTCATAGGGGCCAGTGGCTAATGAGATTGTAACACACACAGAAAGTTGCATAGTCATGTCAGTCCACACGCAGGTGGCCAATTGAATTACAATTTACCCTATAGTAACTGTTTGAACTAGCCTATCACTCTGGTCAGAATTGGCGCGAAAAAGTCCGTGCTTCCGATTCTGTGTCTCCCTCTCTCTCTGCCCCTCCCCCATTCATGCTCTGTCTCTCTCTGTCTCAAAAATAAATAAACGTTAAAAAAAACAAAAAAGAATTGGCCTGAAAGTTTGGCGGACAAAAGGCGGGGTTTACATTCTTTGGTGGTTAGGGGTTCCGCATTCCTATATGAGCCGGTTTCCAGTAAGGGTGTGCTCAGCAGCTTGACTAGGGTGGGGGAGTGTCTTAAGCAATAAGTAGGAAATGTGGGGGTTATACATGAGATGGTGGGTGTAACATAAAATGGAGTTAGTCTTGCTCTGTTTGTCCAGGGGTAGGGGATTTTTGTTAAATTCCTTGGGTCCCAAGAGGTGGACACAGAACAAAATGGCAGCAGGCAAAAGTTTATTAGAGTATAAAATTAGAAAGTAACAATAGTATGAAAGCTCTCTTTGCAGAGAGGGGGGCTTTCGAAGCTGAATACCCCCAACTATAGGCAAGGGTCTTTGCTTTATAAGGTTCTGGGCTACCCCCTGCCCCCCACTTCCCTTCCCCCTTGTTCCTTCTCAGGTTCTACCCTTATTGGCTTGATAACTCTAGGTGCTGGGTTGTCCATTCTTGATTGGCCTGACTCCGCTGTGTGAAGAGTCAGACTGTGGTCATACTGTCCCTTGTATAACATGAGTTTCATGGTTTAGTTATTTTGGTTAGATATTTTGATTGTCAAACTCCTGAGGGGAACCTGAGGCAGGGAGGGAGAGTAGGTGCTCTCTGTACATTCTTTTTTTTTTCTTTTTTAGTATTTTTTTATTTGAATTTAAGTTAGTTAATATACAGTGTAGTCTTGGCTTCAGGAGTAGAACCCAGTGATTCATCTCTTACATGTAATACCCAGTTCTCATCCCAACAAGTGCCCTCCTTATTGCCCATCACCCATTTAGCCCATCCCCCCATCCATCTCCCCTCCAGCAACCCTCAGTTTGTTCTCTGTATTTAAGAGTCTCTCATGAGTTGCCTCCCTCTCTCTTTTTATCTTATTTTTCTTTCCCTTCCACTATGTTATCTGTTGTGTTTCTCAAATTCTACCTGAGTGAAGTCATATGATATCTATCTTTCTCTGACTTATTTTGCTTAGCATAATACCCTCCAGTTCCATCCACATTGTTGCAAATGGCAAGATTTCATTCTTTTCCATCCTCCAAGGAGTGACTGTTACATTCTAAAGAGGAACCTTAAGCTTACTGTGGTCAGATGCTCCCAGCATTGTTTCAAAATATGTGTTTTTGCCCACCCAGAGACCTCAACTTCTAACCTTTCCTTCTCTGCCTATTTTTTTAAATTTTCTGTGAGAAAGAGTGAGTGGGGGAGGGGCGGGGACAGAAGATCCGAAGTGGGCTCTGTGCTGACAGGGCAACAGCAGCAAGCCCGATGCAGGCTCAAACACGAACCCTGAGATCATGACCTGAGCCAAAGTCAGACGCTCAACACCCAGGCAGCCTCCCTCCTTGGCTATTATATCCTATCTTTCCCTTTCCTATAAGCATCTCAACTTTATTCTAGCTAAGAAATACAAATCTTATTCCCTCAAAATGGGTCTTTAGTTTCTTTAATTACGTATATGTAAAAAGTATTTTTCCAACATTTTACTCATACCTATACAGCAAGATGTAATGGCTAGTTCAGTTCATTTTCATCTCAAAGTCTGTGTTACTTAAAACTTCAGTTTCTTAATCTTTCAAGTTTGCAGCTAGTGATATGAGCCCTCTGACTGTAACTCTAACTTTAGTCAAGGCTGAATTAAATAGCTTGGAGGTTAAAATTTGTATTTCTATAGCTTATGCCATTTTTTTAATTGGGCCAAAGTTTTTATATAGTCATCAACTGACATTCTGAACACCTCTGCCATTCACGTTAATACACATACACGCTCCTATATCGTGCACTCCTTCCATCTTTCATGATCTTGGATTTAGTAATGGACACGTAGGGATGATATCAAAAACATGAGCAACAAAAGAAAAAATAGGTAAATTTGCTTCGTTGAAGTTAAAACTTTTGTGCTTAAAAGGAATCTATCAATCAGTGAAGAAACAACACACAGAAGAGGAGAAAATATTTGCATGTCATACATCTGATTAGGGCCTTGTATCAAATTATAAAGAACACTTACAATTTAACACAAATAGCTCAATTTCTTCAAGATTTTATTTTTTTAATGTTTATTTTTGAGAGAGAGAGAAGAGAGCGCGTGCTTGAGCAAGTTGGGGAGGGGCAGAGAGAGAGGGAGACAGAATCCAAAGCAGGCTCCAGGCTCTGAGGCGTCAGCACAGAGCCCGACGTGGGGCTCGAACTCACTAGCTGCGAGATCATGACCTGAGCCAAAGTCGGACACTTAACCGACTGAGCCACCCAAGCACCCCTTAAGATTTTATTTTATTTTTTCAGCGTTTATTTATTTTTGGGACAGAGAGAGACAGAGCATGAATGGGGGAGGGGCAGAGAGAGAGGGAGACACAGAATCGGAAACAGGCTCCAGGCTCTGAACCATCAGCCCAGAGCCTGATGCGGGGCTCGAACTCACAGACCGCGAGATCGTGACCTGGCTGAAGTCGGACGCTTAACCGACTGCGCCACCCAGGCGCCCCAAGATTTTATTTTTAAGTAATATCTCCACCCCGTGTGAAGCTCAGACTTACAACCCTGAGATCAAGAGTTGCATGCTCTACCTACTGAGCCAGCCAGGCGTGCCAGAAGTAACCCAGTTTATAATGGGCATTGTTCTGCTTCTAGGACCCTGGCCCCCTCACTGTTCCAGCTGTAACAGATGCCTGTCACTCACTGGTTTCCACTCTCAAAGGAAGAAAGAATGTTTGCACTAGAATTAATTTATTGCTACTACTGCTACCTATGATGCTACTCTTATTTTTTATTAGCATTATTACTCAGTCCTACAAGGATGCTGGCTCTGATCTGAAACCAAGGCCTACTTATTGCAATTATAAGCAAATAAGTTTTCAAGCTCATTGGAACAACAACTTGCCTTTGATGAGGAAGTTGTTTTCCTGAAGCTAGACTTTGGGTTTGGATTAGATGGCTCAGAGTAGATGGCTTTAATGACTCCTCAGGGAGCAGGGCAGCCTTTGCTCATAGTCAATTTTAGAAAACACGCTGTGTCTGAGGATTAGTTCAGGGATTCACATCTCCTATATTCGGAACTGAAGTTGAGGTACAGAACTGAAGACTGGTCCCAGAGGCCTCATAGGTGAGACACAGTCTCTGCCTGTCTCTGTCTCCCCAGCAGTTCAAGGTAACACATCTGCAAATCATAGCACTTACCCAGGTAACAGGGGCATTAGACCAACAGGGGATGTCATTAATTCTTAACTCTCTCTCTCTCTCTCTCTCTCTCTCTCTCTCTCTCTCTCTCTCCATACACACACACACACACACACACACACACACAGAAAGAGACATATATGTGTACGTATTCAAACAGAAATTACAAATACTAGAGAAATTCATCTTCTCTTGAGGCCTGAAAGTACCTGGCTCTTTGGAATTAAACAAAACTGGCCTTTTTTTTTCAGATAGAGCTAGAGAGAGCAAGTGGGGCAGGGGTAGAGAGAGGGAGACAGAATACCAGAACCAGATATGGGGCTCGAACTCACAAACCATAAAATCATGACCTGAGCCGAAATCCAGAGTTGGATACTTCAACAACTGAGTCACCCAGGTGCCCCCAAAACTAGCATTTCTAGTAAAATCTCTAAAATCTCTGGGGCGCCTGGGTGGCTCAGTCGGTTAAGCTTCCGACTTCGGCTCAGGTCATGATCTCACGGTCTGTGAGTTCGAGCCCCGCGTCGGGCTCTGTGCTGACAGCTGAGCCTGGAGCCCATTTCGGATTCTGTGTCTCCCTCTCTCTCTGCCCCTCCCCTGTTCATGCTCTGTCTCTCTCTGTCTCAAAAACAAATAAACATTAAAAAAAATTTTTTTAAATCTCTGTTAACGACTTTATGGATGACTGGTAAATACCATCTGAATCTGAAGCTTGCCCCATCACTGAGAGGGGACACCCGGTTGGGTTTCATTCAGGAATCAACACAGGCTTGAAAATCCTCTCCTACATCAGCCACGTTCTGGGCAAATGTGTGCATGCTGACTAAACAAGAGATGAGAAAGATTCTAGGTATGGTAGGATCTAGGTTTCGAGCAAATACAATCTGAATTACAGTGAAGCTAGAAGAGCATAAGTGAGGCTAACGAAGGCATTTGAAAACTCACATAAAAATATTACCTTTGGGGGCGCCTGAATGGCTCGGTCAGTTGAGCGTCCAACTCTTGATGTCGTCTCAGGTCATGATCCCAGGGTGTGGAATGAAGCCTTGCATTGGGCTCTGTGCTGAGCATGGAGCCTGCTTAAGATTCTCTCTCTCCCTCTCTCTCTTTCCTCCCTCCCTTCCTCTGCCCCTCTTTCCCACTAGCATGCTCTCATTCTCTCTCTCTCAAAAAAAAAAAAAAAAAAAAAAAAAGCCTTTGTAGAAATAACCCATGGCCAGAAAGATACTGAATCTTTCACCATTTTGTTGCACCATAAAACGCTTAAAAGAATTACTGACATCTTCATATTCTGTCATCACAGATGTCATATTCTTCCCTGTTTTATCAAATTGCCTTTCTCAGCTGGGTTCTCTCACAATTAAGGAGATGAATATTTCAATTTTTGTTTTTCTTTTCAAATTACATGCAAAGTGTATTTTTAAGCTTGTCCATTTACTTAACTTTAAGTACTTGGGGGAAGAATATCCAAACATATAGTAATAGTACAATAACAAATGCAAAAGCAATATGAGACGCACAAAAAAGGAATTTGAAATTTCATATTGGGCACAAGTAAGTACGTGGACTGAAGCAAAACATTCCTCTTATTTAACTCCATGTGCTTGTGAATAAGCTAGAATAATTCTGAAAAAAAGAATGGCTGGAGACAATAGAGCTGAGTATGCAACAATAGCTTTGAAACATGAATTCGCTATTTAATGTTATAGTTCTAGGAATTCAATTGGTCAATATGGGGCATTTTTCACATAAATTGGTATTGCAAAGAGCAGAAAGAAACGGATGTGATGGTTTAGTCTAGCAATGAACTCTACTGTGAGCTCTTTGAGTATCTATCCGTAGGGGAGGAGGACACAAATGGAGTACCAAATACCAACATCTTATTATCTGATTCATTCAATCTTTACTTATCTTACCATCACTCTTTAAACCATATGAAGATGTCAACAGTGCCCATGCCAGTTATATCTTAATATCCTCTTTTTTTCAAGGTTGAAAATACATTCTATCTTTCACAACTGAGCAACAATTTGGCTACTTACTGAATTCTTGGCTGGAAAGAAATACTTTTACATTAGCATTTTGAACCAATGTATTATCTTCCAGTTTTCAGCATAGCTGTTGTGAGGTGTGTTGATGCTTTTCTAACACCTTTTTTAAAATCTCTCTCTCTGAAAAGTTTTTAGGATTTGAAATTTTATGGTGGTATAACTTGGTGTGTGACTTTTTTGCACTTACTATGCTGGGTAGCTGTTATTTTAATATCTTCTTGGGTAAAGATCAAACCATGATCTATCATCAGAATTCCTTCCATTGAAGATTTTTAGATCATCTCTTTACCCGGACATTTTTATTCTTCAGAAATCAATTGCTGCAATTGGTCTGTAATGTAAGTGGGGTGTTATCTGAATGTAAGCCTGTAGTGCTTAATTCAAGGAAGGAGTGAAGAAAATATGACTGAGAAGATCCATAGGAGCAAATGTCATTTTTTAAAACTTTATGTTCAATGTTCTTTATCCACACTAACGATACGGGAGGGGTGGTGAGGGATCACTGTTGACATCTAATCTCAATTATTCTAATCACTCATTGTTTCCCTTAATGTCTGTTATTTTCTCATTCTCCCCTCCAGAAGAAAAAAAATTCAAGAACAAACAAAATGACTGAAGAAATTCAGTGTACCAGACCCAAACACTTCCCCCATTAGTTCCCAGAAAAATCAAGAACATTGAAGGTCCCTCTTTGTGTTTTTCTTAGCATTGAATGTCATCATCCTTGCAAGGAAACAGGAGACAATCCTGATAAACCCCTTTGGTTGGAATTTCTCTTGTCTTATGCACATTTTAGTCTGCAGGGGGCGCTGCCTTTCCCTCAGGTTACTGCACAGTCTCCTGTTACAGAGAACAACCATTGTTACTATGGGCACCTTCACACAGATGTCATTTCTTACGTGCTCCCCTCACCAGGGATGATTGTCTCCTGGCCAGAGTATCCTATGGGAAATGCATGTCCATCGGTCACCTTATGAACTATGCAATCATGGTGTCTAAAGAAATCCAAAATAACTTGCTGGCCAGGGCTCACTTGAGTTCAAGGGCACATGCAATCATAGCCTTTTTTACTGCTGCTTGCTGACTGGACCATCATCCACCTCTTGTCTTATATAGTCCCACAGACTCTAGTTCTTGGATGTTGGGAATTTTACTCAACAGAAAACCTACTTTTTTATTATGTCTCTGTAAAGATCCCTAGTGCTATTAGGACTGTCTTCATCTCTCAGGTATCCATCCTGGCTTTAGTCCCAACAATTCTCCCATCTGAAACTTTTTTTTAGCTACATCTTCCACTTCTCATTCCTGGGTCTATCCAACTTTCTTCTTTGAGATTCTAAAACAAACTGGCTCAAATCTTGTCCTGGCTTGGACCAGGTAACTCTGGCCCTAAGTATTCTGGCTCCCCTGTCACACACCTCAAGGCTTTCTTAGGGAAGGAATTTCTCAGGGACAGCACCAAAGAGAAAGATTGTTGAGTGTACTTCAAAGGAAAGCAGTTCTTGCTGCTAATAATTAAGCTGAACTGGTGTCACGTGGCCTTGGAAACTGGGATACAATGTTTGAATTACAAAATGTATCAAATGCAGAAAACCAAAATGTTGCACATAAAACAAGAGTAACAGTCCATATTAGAAATTTTGGTTAGCGGTTGTTTATTATTTTCTCAAATAAAAATTTTCTTTATACCACTCCTTTTTTCTGTGTTGCACACTGTGGGGTCTGTGGGTAGTAAATACAGAAAGGGTTCATTTCTCATATTGTGGAAGATACCTTGTTTATTTTGAGCTTACAAAGTAAACAGCGAAAATCCTGAGTTACTCTCATCTGCAGGCTTTTCTATCTGAAGGAAAATACATATCAAATTAATTGTCATTTCCAAGGGTTCTCATTTTATTGCAAAATTATTTGATAGCACATTATTGAACAAATCCTATAGGTCAATATGTTGATATCACTCAAATTGGCCACAGGCGGATGTAATCAGTCAGGCACCTGAATTGCAATACCCCCAGTAGAATCACTGGCCACCATGTCTCTTTCCTCAGATCGTAAAAAGGCCAAACAAGCCAAACTGATGGGAAGTCGCAGCACGAGCATGACTCACAAATATAGTAAATATACGAGTGAAGAAGCCTTTCTTTACTCTGAAAGCTGAGCTTTTTCCACTCAGATGATAACACCCACATTTCTTCCAGGCCTATTTAAATTTTTGGTAACAGTAGGACAGAATTATAAGTGAACACTCCCAGTTGCTTAACTTACTCCACCCTATTAACATGGGGACTTTCCACCAAGGAAAATCTAAATGTATACTTAAGCCTCAAACCAAGTGCAACGGCTACTCCGAGGCAAACATGGTAAGTCAGAGCACCCACTGACTCACAGTTCGGTGAAAGAATCGACAAACCTGTATGATTCCTGGTTGTGGTAGAACAAAAAATATGAACGGTTTTGAGTTATGCCTCTGATGCCCTTACTAGTCACCACCCTTAGATCCAAATGTTACCAAGATTCTTGCCCACCCAGACAATGCTCTTTCTTAAAGTTTGTCCCCAGCTGAATGCATGAATCATATGTGCACCTTCCCTTAATACGAGTCCTTCCTAAAAACTGCAATGAAATCTCATGACTCAGATTCTTCAAGATGCCTTCCCCTTCAGAATCTCACTGGAGAGACTATCCGCTAGTCTTTGATCTAGAACTTCTTTTCCAGTTGGGCTGAGGAATGGGGCACAGTGTAAGTTCTGGCTCAAAAGTGCCATGGCCCACTTTTCCTCAGCTCTGTCAGTATTGGCTTCTCTCCTCACCTTCCCCCTGCTAGGCATTTGCTCGGACAAGATGTACAATGTCACCTGCATTTCTGCAAGAACAGCCTTTAGGAGGCCTAGCTTTTCCCACATCCAGATATTTAATTCCTGTAATTGGCTCATTTGGGAATGAGAAATCCTTAGGAAAAAACAATTCTTGATAAAAAGGACACTGATTATCATTTGAACTGGAACCAAACATGAGATGTGACAGAACAGGAAGTAGTTCAGCTGACTCTTGCTCTGTTCCTTTCTCCAGCCCTCTTGGTCACTACATAGGGGTGCAGTCCTAGGGAATCTCAAAATAGAAGTCCGGTTTCTTAGTGTCAGGGTAACCTGCTTGTGATCAGATATGGCATTTGCAAAATCACGGACTACTTCAATTACCAAATCAAACTTCTGTTTCAGTCTATGCCCTCTATAGCCTAGAAATTTTCTCCTCTAACCAGAATGAAAAGCCATATATTTACCTGCTGTAAGTTAGTTAAAATGGCGAAAATTGACTAGGAATGGCCACTAGAACCATGTCTCTAGGTCTGACACAAATACATTTCTCTTCCAGCTTCCTCCTCTTGTGTGGTGAGTTAATAAACTTGGGAAATGCCCGGAGACAGCAAACGCACTTTCCAGTCAGAGAACACTCTCACATTAGCTCTACCTTGCTTTGAGTGCCAACATTGAGGGCAATGTTCTTTGCAGCAATAGGTTACAGAATGTACCAAATCACTACAATTAATGACCTAGAGGGCCAGGATCCAAAAACCGGAAAACTGCCTCTGGCAATACAGGTGTGCTGATTGCCCCAATTTCAATCCAGAGGGGAATGGGGAAGGGAGAGAGAAAGGGAGCGAGGTCTATGGAGCCATTAGAACATTTAGTTGCTGACCTGGATTTGCATATGATTTTATTCCTTAATTTGGTTCAACAGGAAAGATATAGCCATAGGGAAAATGAAGACTGCTTTTCTCTTTCATTGTCTGTTGTGATAAATATGCTAGCCAAGGCCACCTTTTCTTTGCAAGCAAAAAATGTCTCATATGTGCAACCTGGTCCTACAATCTGCATAATCTTACCTTGTCCCCTAAAACACATTCCCTGGGCACCCACCCCAGCCACAGTTTCAAGGCCACCCCACTGCATATGCCCTGCCAAGGGCAGAAAGGCTGTCTCCAAGTATCACACCGGAGGTTCTGGACTTGAGAGTCATCCTGAGTACATGCACCAAAGCATCATAACCCAGGCCATCATTATGTTACCAGGATGATTCAGGGATTTAATTCCCAAGGGTGGTTTCAATCAAATGTAAAATATCTCATAGAAACTCTGTATATACCGTTCCCTTGGTACCCAGGAATAACAAGACATAACAGACTCATTACATTTTATAAATACTCATAGGTTTGCCGGTGCGGAACATAGAAACCAAGTCTTCCAGTCAGACATGAAGAAGTCTGTTTGTCTCACTGGAAATACTCGAGGTGGATGCTTCCAGAAGGTTGGAAACCCTGACTGACTGCCCGATAGGTGCTCGGTATGTTGTATTCATTTCCAAGGCTGCTATAGTAAAAGCAAGGCAGTGAAGAGAAGGGTTTTAGTTCTGGGATTGTGAAGAGTACAGGGCTTTAGGACAAGTATGCTTTCCTTCTGTCGGAGAAGCCAATGGGAGAGGATTGGTTGACTCTTAGGAAAGCTGGAATTTTTTGTCAGTGTATCATTCTATGAGGAAACGATAGGATAGACCTGATCAACTCATGAAACCTCTGAAATTGCATGCAGGATGTTGTCTGAGTGAAACTTTCCTAGGATCAGATACTTAGTTTTTACCAGATTCTCAAAGTAGTTTATGTGCCCCTCCCTTCCCAGGGGCTAAGAAGATTTCTTAGGTCATTCAACAAAGTTACTTGAATTACTCAAATAATGAGTGGTAAAACACAAACCAATACTTTGAATCATCAGACATTGAATACATTAAACACAATAAATGTTATATATACATATATCCTAAGGGAATCATAAATGGGGACGCAGTATAGTTTAGGCTGAGGGCTCTAGAATCAGCCTACCTGGTTTCAAATCCTGGCTCATCTACTTTCTCTACTTTGTGAATTTGGAAAAAACTAATGAATATTTCTGTGTCTCAGTTTCCTCATTAGGAAAATGGGGAAATGATAATGACATATTTAATAAAATAATGTGTAAAATTGAATGATTCTTGGCACATGAAAAAGTATTTAATCACTGGTTATTTTCACCAAATTTGAGAGTAGTTAAATCAGAATCCTCAGTATTTTATTATATTTATTTTTTGATTTTGATGTTTTATTTTTGAGAGAGACAGAGTATGAGTGGGGGAGGGGTAGAGAGAGAGGGAGACATAGAATCCGAAGCAGGCTACAGGTGCTGAGCCATCAGCACAGAGCCCAACACAGAGCTTGAACTCATGAACCATGAGATTATGACCTGAGCCCATGTCAGACGCTTAGCGGACTGAGCCACCCAGGTGCTCCATTAGTGTTTTATTTCTTAAAGGGACCATACGTTTTCTCTTAGGTAGAAAATTACAGGTCAAATATTTTTTATGAGAAATTTATTATTTTGTTTTTCCCTGAATTTATCATAAGGTCTAGTTATATTCTAAGAACTAATAGGCTAAACAATGATGTTATCAGTAAGCCTCAAACTTAATTGTCCAGGAAGAAAGTCAGAGTATGTACTGGGTTGAAAACTGTTAAAAAAAAAAAAGCATTCAATTAGAGGTCTTTTGGATGCAAAAAAAAAAAAAAATTCCATAGGATAAATGATGAATAAATATATGGCTATTCAAAAAGAAAAATTTTTAAATCTAGAAATTAGAATGCATGAACCATGTTTTAGAAACTTCATAGGCAAATGTGCAATTATATCAATGATAGCTAACATAGGAAAAATATTCTATCACACAAGAGCTGTTGAAAAAAGCCAGAGTCGATCTACTGGCTCTTTGGGTTCTTCCAGGCTTACTAAACTGCTTTGCGTCACAGCTGAAGTGAGAACGGTCACACTTTAAATGGAGGCGGAAAGTCTTGACTGATTCTAGAAATCTGCAAGAATGTCTTCCTGCCTTTAGATGGCACGGAATCCAGAAGAACAAACATTTTACTGAGCAAGATTGCTTATGGGCAACAACGTGGATGGAGCTGGAGGGTATTATGCTAAGTGAAATAAGTCCGTCAGAGAAAGACAGATATCATGTTTTCACTCATATGTGGAACTTGAGAAACTTGACAGAAGACTACAAGGGAAGGGAAGGGGAAAAAACAGTTTGAAACAGAGAGGGAGGCAAACCCATAAGAAGCTCTTAAATACAGAGAACAAACTGAGGGTTGATGGGGAGGGGGGGGAAAGGGTAATGGGCATTGAGGAGGGCACTTGTTGGGGTGAGTGCTGGGTATTGTATGTAAGCAATGAATCACAGGAATCTACCCCTGAAACCAAGGACACACTGTATACACTGTATTTTAGCTAACTTGACAATAAATCATATTTTTAAAAAATTGCTTATGTGTAACTCCTGAAGATCTCCATGTCTGGTTTTGCTTTAAGCTCTTAATGAGAGAAGCAAAACCACAACCAAACAGGCCCTGTCTACCATAAGTACACCAGGAGTGCTGGAAAGGCCATATTAAAAGACCCCTTACTATTTCCTGATATGAGCTGACCTGAACATCTTCAGGCATCTAAGACTGCTGCTCCTTTCCCCAAACCTTAAAGATACAATTTTCCCAAAGGTCTGTCTTTGAACCTTCTGTTACCTTTTTCCTTATCCCTGAACCATCTTATTGATTCCCTAGCTTTTACCATCCTCTGTCCATTGATGACTCCCAAATCAATGTCACCAGCTGTGTCTGTGAGATAGCCATCCACAGTCCTCTCAGTTTGAATTCAACCTCCTTCCCTCCTACTCCACTCCTAGCCCAGACTTTCTGTTCCTACTAAAAGCACCACCTCACAGTGACTTGTTATAAATACAGCGGGAAATCTTTTTATCTTCCCCTTAATATGTTCTCAATATTATTGGTGCATGTGTGTGTGTGTGTGTGTATTTAAATTGTGTCAGGTCACCTTAGATAAAAGATAAAATTTAATTAAACTACCAATTATCAGGTTACCATTATCCTGGTCTTTCAGACTTAAAACTTGAATCCCAGTTAATTGCCAAGTGACACAGACTCTGCCTTTGGGCTATCTCTCCTTCCTAACATCCTAGCTGGTATCCCTCTGACTATTCTCTCCCTTCAACCCATCCTGCACATGCTCCCACAGTAACTCCCTAAAAGTTGAACACTGGCCAAGTCATTCTACTGCTCAGATGTTCACTGTGTCCACATTCACTACTGATCTAGTCATTAAAATCTCCCTGACATGGGAAGCTCTGAACAATATGGCACCCCCTACCCCCCTCCAGTTTGTTTCTCACTACTCTCTTTCAGATGTCCTTTTCTTAACAGAAGGGATGCGCAGTCTCCCAAACATGCTCTGAGCTGCTCTGACTCAACCCCCCTCTTAAAATGCTCTCCTTGAATCTATCTTTCATCTTTTGAGGTTCTTTCCATTTTCCAGTCACCATCTCAGTTCATTTCAAGGCTTCCCACTCCCTATAGGATACAGACCAAACTCCTTGAAATGAGTGAGACCGTCAATTATCTAGCCCAGACATGCGTTTACTTATAGGCAAACCTATACGCTTGGTTACCCTTAGAGCCAAAGAAAAGAGACACTGCCTTGATCACATTCTTTAGGGAAATTCTGGGCCTCTTCCTACTGTACCACACTCCAGTGGACAAGGCCAAAGGGATGTGCCCACACAGCATTCATCCTATCCACCCCTTCTAGACCATCTTCTAGGTAACAGGACCCTAAAATTCCTTGCCCAGATGGCCCTCAACTTATTTCCAGAGCCTACAAGAGTCACTTTCCAAGATCACCCTTATAAGGGTAAACCACAGTGCTGATATTCACATGCTTAGGCCTTAGGGGTAACCAAGGGATGGCTATTTGCAGGGGTGTGAACAGATGCACACACGTGTGGCTGTGCACATGTGAGCCGGAGACAAGTTCTCCCACCACCTCATTCCAGCATGGAATTCTGAGGATTCCATCATCCAGGTTATTATGAGGGTATATTTGTTGAGGAGGAAATCTAGAACATATCTTATTAATTTGCTATTTTCATTTTTAACTTTTTCTTATTAAGGCGTAGATATGTGAGCCCCCATTTGTTATTCTTGCCCTGGGCTCTTCCAGTGTCAAAGGTGGGCTTGCTCCTGGGGAGTCAGTTTTTTAACCACACCAAATATGTGCAGTTCTTTAAAGCCTTGTCTTTCTCAAACATCAGTTATATTACATAGGCTATGCTGTATGTCTATATACCTGGGGGTCTCCTTGCACTTTTAGAGCATGCTTTAAAAGGTTGAAAGGTAATACTCTGGAAGTACTAGCCAATACAAGTTGAAAAGTGAAAAAAATGAGAGATGCTCTACAGAAATGAGGGAAGAAGTTCATATCCTTTTAATATTATATGAATCTATATTTGAAAACCCAAAAGAATCAACTAAGAACTATTTTTAAATGACAGGAAACTATGGTAAAGAAGATAGTTATAAAATCAATTTTTCAAAAATTGGTAGTTTTTCCGTATGTAAACAGTACTTAAATAAACCACAAAATGAAAAAAAAGCTTCATTTACAATAGTTAATAAAATAAAGCATTCGTGAATAGACTTTAAAGAACAATATAAGATATTTATCTGGAAAGTTTAAAGAAAACTCTAAGGAAAGACTATTTAGGGACGTCATTAATAAATACATACATTCCTTAGTTATAGAAGTTTTGATTGTAAAGCTGTCAATTCTCAGCAAATTAACATATCGATTCAATGCAATAGCACTCTAAGTGAAAACAGGATTTTTTTTTTTGGAACTTGATAAAATAATGCCAAAGTTCATCTTGAAAATATACGTGTGAAATAGCCAGAAATTGTATTACCAGATATTAAAATTAAATTTATAGCTTCGGATTTAAATGTTTGGTCCTTGTTCTAGAAGAGAGGACAAAGAAAAAGAATCAGAAATTGACCCAAGTACTTATGAATGTTTTACTGTACATTAAGGCTGGAGTTTTAAATCAGCAGAATCAACCAGAAAATTGTTTCACTAACCAACGGCCTTAGGACAGACACCCAGCTAGCTATTTGGGGAAATAAGTAAAATGAGTTGACTACCTCATTCTTTATATCAAACTTAAACTCTGGATAAAGCAAAGATAATGATGTAAAAATGAAATCCATAAAGCCCTAGAATAGAGCAAGAGATCATTTTTTAAAATAAGTTTAAATAGAGAAAAATGTATCTAACTATGTCACAAAGATCAGAATTCAAAAAGCAGATCGATAAAGTTGACAAAAACCCTTTAAAATTTACTGCGTAGCAGAAAGAAAAAAAAATACCATACCAATGTTAAGTGACAAACTAAGAATTAATTTGCAATACATGTAGCAAACAAATGGCTAATCTCCTTAATAAACAAAGAGGCCCTGTAAATAAAATGCTTAGAAGATCAAGAACCTAATAGTAAAATTAGCAAAGGAACTGAACTGACCGGTCATGAAAAAGAAATACACATGCAAATAATTGTTTGAGAAAATGCTAATCCCTACTCATCATTTTTAAAAATCAAGAGGACCTGAGTTGCCCAGTATTCACCATCATGGGGGCAAAGGTTTAAAATTTGATAAGATTTTGGGTTGGTGGGAAAATCGGCGTTCTTGTACAACATTTTTGAGAGTGTAACTTGGTGCAACTTACGGAGGTCAATTGGTCAATTTCCATCAAAAAAGAAAGTGAATGAATTCCAACCCTCTGAGTGAGCAGAGTAAAGCCCCATAACTAATGACAGCCTTTAGCCACTGGAATTGTGAAGCCAAATTTTTGTCATCTGGTACTGGAACAAAGAGGTAAGAACCTTTTTGTTTAGTCTAATCATTTTGAAGCCATATTTCTTTTTTTTTTTTTTCCAACAAGAGAGAGAACAAAATGGCAAGAGGCAACCGTACCACAGTGACAGAATTTGTCCTTATGGGATTCACAGAGTGTCCTGAGCTGCAGCTTCCCCTTTTTGTGGTATTCCTGGTAATTTATCTCATCACCCTAGTAGGAAACTTTGGCATGATCCTACTCATCAAGGTGGATCCAAGGCTCCACACCCCCATGTACTATTTCCTCAGCCACTTGGCTTTCATCGATGTTTGCTACTCATCTTCCATTGGACCCAAGATGCTACAAAATGTATTGGCAAAGAAAAAAGCCATCTCCTTTTCAGGCTGTTTTGCCCAGCTGTACTTCTCCAGTGCTTTTGCCACTACTGAATGCTTCCTCTTGGCCACAATGGCCTATGACCGCTACATGGCTATCTGCAACCCCCTGATTTACCCAGCCGTTATGACTCAGCGGGTCTGCAAGGAGTTGGTGATAGGCGTCTATACCTACGGCTTCCTGAACTCCGTAATACAAACAGTTCTGACTTTTCAGTTGTCTTTCTGCGACTCCAATATCATCCACCATTTCTACTGCGCTGACCCTCCTCTCCTTGCCCTCTCCTGCTCTGACACCCGCACCAAAGAGAAGCAGCTCTTGATCTTCTCTGCAGTGAATCTCAGTGGATCCTTCCTGACTATCCTCATCTCCTACATTTGCATCCTCCTTTCCATTATAAAAATTCAGTCTTCTGAAGGCAAGTGCAAAGCCTTTTCCACCTGTGCCTCCCACCTCACTGTGGTCATCGTCTTCTATGGAACGCTGTTTTTCATGTACATGCAGCAACCCAAAGCAGGGAATTCATGGAAGTACAACAAAGTGGTCTCTGTGTTTTATAGTCTTGTCATTCCCCTGCTCAACCCCCTGATCTATACCCTGAGGAACACAGAAGTAAAGGACACCCTGAAAAAGATGCTAGAAGGCAAAGAGCCATAGTGAGTGAGTTGTCATAAGGTAGCATTGGGGAAGTGTGATACTCTGACATAGTATAACCAACATGATGGAAATTTAGCAGCCCATTCCCATTCGGTCAATCCAATTTGCATGTTTTTAAGAGCAAATATACTGGGCCACTTGCTTGATGTAGTAATATTGAATCCAACCAATTATCATGGACTAATCAGAATTGATTTACAAGCTATACTGTTAACAGCTACTTCTTTTGTATGTTGAATGTGAAGTGACTTATTACCAATTACATAATAATATGAGTTCTAAAATTTAAAGGATCCTAAGAAGCAATATTCTGGGTAAAACTATAAATTAATGAACGTAAGTACAAAATCCATACATGAATATCTATAGTGTTAGAAATATTTTCCAGCTTAAAACACTGTGTTGTAGCAAATCACTTGTTAGTCTTAAATATATTTCTTCATAATGTATTACTATAGATGGTGGTTAAGTTTCAAGACCAGGTTGCAAGAAGCTTATTTATTCTAAATGTAGTTGAAATACTACATGCTTACAATGAACAATAGAAATAATAGTATTATAGGAAGAATAAGTGGAGAGGAGAACAGAAAAACCATGAATCAGTGAAATATGGGGAAACTGGGGGAATATGGGGAAATCAGTGAAATTGTTTGTTTAATTAGAAGAGATAAGGTTTGGGGCATCTGGGTGGCTCAGTCATTAAGCGTCAGGCTTCAGCTCAGGTCATGATCTCATGGTGTGTGAGTTAGAGCCCTGCATCAGGCTCTGTGCTGACTTCCCAGAGCCTACTTCAGATCCTCTGTCTCCTTCTCTGTCTGCCCACCCCCACCCGACCCCCTGCCGCTTATGCTAGAATATGTGCACTTACACACTCTCTCTCTCTCAAAGATAGATAAACTTGAAAAAAAAAAAAAAGAAGAGATAAGGTTTAGGCTACTTTCAGAGATGCTATAAGTGGTCATTTATCAACATCTAGGGCTTAATTTTTCTAGTCTCTGGAAACCACAGCTACAGTGATTTTACAGGGCAGAGGAGGGAGTCCTACCTGAGTTCAAGAAAGGGAAAGAGAGAGAGTCTCCTAAGGTACCAGGCCAGAGTATGCATGTTTCTGAGAAATAAAATTATTGTCTTAAATAATTTGAATAATCTAGAGAAATACTTTAGTTTTGCAACATTTTCCATGTTCTTTATTTCTGTTTTTGCAGATCTGACAGTCCAATTTCCTTAGAGTTGAAACTATAAATCTACAGGTTCTTGCTGTTGTTGGGGATAGGCACAAGAAAAATCTCTTTTAATTTTTTTTTATTTAAGCAAGGATATGAGCATTCTCTGGTTTTTCCAAGTCTCAGTTTTAATATTTCATTCAAAATAATTCTTAAGATGTACAAATCTTCCATAAAGCATTAGATTTTCTCCCTAAATTGTTTTCAAATGTGATTATTGTTTTGATTTTTTAAAAAGTGGCTAAGACCAGGGGCGCCTGGGTGGCTCAGTTGGTTAAGCGTTCGACTTTGGCTCAGGTCATGATCTGAGTTTGTGGGTTTGAGCCCTGTGTCGAGCCCTGCATCCAGCCCCACATCTAGCCCCACGTTGGACTCTGTGCTGTCAGCTCAGAGTCTGGAGCCTGTTTCAGATTCAGCTTCTGTGTCTCCCTCTCTTTCTGCCCCTCCCCTGCTTGTGCTCTGTCTCTATATCAAAAATAAAAATAAACATTAAAAAAATTTTTTTAAGTAGCTAAGATCATATATTGTCAATCAATTACATAGAAATTTTAAATTAATCAAGAAACTAAGAGGTTCCTATTGTCCCCAGATTAACACTTCAGATAATGTGATGTGATCTTTTGCTTTATTGCTGCTTTTGATCTGGTAATTTAGAGAAAAAAAAAACAGTTAAATGTTTATAGCTTCTTTTATTTAGCTCAGAAAGCCTTTCTGAGACCTCCATTGCAAGCTGTATTCCTGAACACTTGGGAATGGGGTTAAAAAGAAAGATATTACAGGATTAAAGAACAAAGGGAGGAAAGATATGAAACAAGCCCAGGAGAGCTTGCACAGGTAATGAACAAGAAAGGAGCAAGCAAAGTGGATAGGATCACACTGAAGGATAATTTGAGACAGATTATTGAACCATAAGCTCCTTGAGACTAAACATTATTTCTTCACTTTGCACCCCAACACCTACCACAGTTCCTGGCGCAGAACAGAAACACCATATCTGTTTGCTCTACCGAAAGGAACTCTTCCATACTTATTCCTGATTCTGGTGGATGGGAGGACATGGTGCCCAGTAATGGCCCTGTGGTTGGGAAGCAACAGAGAAAAGGAAGTTATAGCAGTCATGACAGGAACACCGTTTTTTAATGTCCCCCCAAGGAGGCTACATCTTTAAGGCAGAAAGATGTGTGAATGCAACACATCCTGGCCAGTGAAAAAGATGCATCCAGGAAGTTGGTCTGTTGGGAAGATGGCAATAGCTAGAGCTGACAATGGACAGTGGCAGGCAAGGGACCGTTACAGTAGGAAGAGGTTGCTTTTAGGTGAAGAAAATGAGCAGGTACCAACACTCAAATGAGAAAATTATGTTTCCTATAAAAAATCATACCCATTTCTTAAATATTTTTAGAACCAGTTTCATGTCAGTTTAGTTTAGAAACCAAAAAAATAGTAAGTAGATATCATGTTTTAACACGTGTCTCTTGGAGAATGTATTGTACTCGTGTTTTTAAAGGAATATTTGGTCTAAGAGTAAATTTCATCAGTTCTTTGGCTCTTTTTAGAGAAAATTGAAGAAAACTCGTCATAATTGCTTTCTCCATAATGCCTTCCCAGCTGTTGAATTTCTGGACTTTGTTCAAAGTACTTCCTTGATTTTCTGTAAAACAAAGTAGAAAATTAATAATAATATATTCATAGTGGGGCACCTAGGTGGCTCGTTCGGTTAAGCATCCAACTTTGGCTCAAGTCGTGATCTTGCAGTTTGTGAGTTCGAGCCCTGCATCAGGCTCTGTGCTGACAGCTTAGACCCTGGAGCCTGCTTTGGATCCTGTGTCTCCCTCTCTTTCTGCCCCTCCCTGCTCACAGTCTATCTGTCTGTCTCTCAAAAGTAAACATTAAAAAAATTTTAATAATAATATACTCATAGGTTATGAAGCATATGAATCTATGTTTTCATAAATTTCCTGAAGACCTATAAAACAAAGAGTTGATTATGAAGAAGGGTCTGAATTAGCTGAATTTGAGATACTATTTTCTATTTCCTTTCTCATTGGGGCTCCTTACTCTTAAAAGTTTATCTCCCTGATTTGGGCTTTATGGTAAGAAAAGTCTCAGATGCAGAATTCTCTAATCAATTAGTGACATTAAAAAATATATATATAGCACATTATACACATGTGTAGTATTAACATGACAATATTTAAGCCATATAAGAAACCAATACGATCTTTGTTCACTTATAAAGTGAACCTCTTTCAATCAATACTTATAATAATTATACTAATTTTTCAGCCCAAAATAAATAACTCAATATGTAATGGTGCCAAAATAAAAATGTTTTATCTTCATTGGATTTTCAGAGTCCAACATTTCATTAAAAGTGAAAATAAAACTTCCTCACACATAAATAAAATGGAAATTTGTTTTCCTCATGGTAATCCTAAAAACGTATTAGTTGCCAATGTTTACCATATAGACAACTTCCATTAATAATTGTAATATGTTACCGAAACATTGGACCCCTGCATATGTGTCTATAAATTTATACTGATTTGCATATAAAATGCTGAATTTTTAATCAGCTTAATTTTAGATGTCTTATTTATCATCATTTACTATGCTAGTAATTTGTCATACTTAGAAACATACCAAGAGGGTTTTTTTATGATGTTGATCATGAAAAAGGAAATATGAGAAGGCAAATACTATTCATTTCTTTTGTATTATTTGATGTATAGTAAGTATTTCAAAAACTTAGAATTTTAAAATCTCAAATGTGTGCCCCCAAATCTTCAACTCTGCCCTGGATGTGCAATTCCAGCATTCTTTGGAGAGCAAGGTGAGACAGGAAAATGTTAATTCAGTGCTTCAGAGTGGCTTCTGCCTACAATTAAGTGGCACATCCACCAGAGAGATAGGGAACCGCTAATGTCAGAACTTAGGGACTTTAGGCTCCTGGGAAGGTGACAGATTTAGGCTATTCCTCCAAGCTCTTTTCTTGCTGTAAAAATACAAATGTTCTAAAAATAACTAGAACTTCCATCTCTGGTGATATAATGCAAATTGCAGTGAGGAAATGATAATCTTTTGTTTTAAAAATCGAATAATTATCTCAGGGCACCTGGGTGCCTCAACCAGTTAAGCCTCTGACTCTTGGTTTCCGCTCAGGTCATGATCTCACAGTTAGTGAGTTCCAGCCCCACGTTGGGCTCTGCACTGACAGCACAGAGTCTGCTTGGGAGTCTCTCTCTCTGTCTGTCTGTCTGTCTCTCTCTCTCTGCTCCTCCCCTGCTCATTCTCATGTTCTCTCTCTCATAAATAAATAAGTAAACTTTTAAAAATTAAATAAAAGTCAAATAATTATCTCTTTCACCATTGCAACAGCTTACCTGTCCTAACAGACACTTCCCAGATGGTTTTATTCTGTGTCCTGAAAGAGAATGTTTTATGCTTACAAGATCACTTTCTTTGCTTGGGTGTGTTGACCACTCTGGCACCTGGACACCTAACAACTTGTGGCATCTTCCCCTCTTTACAGGAAGTCCTGTTTCTGACCACATGGGACATGGTATGAGGAGAAGGGATAGGGCAAGGGGCCAGCCAGGCTTGCACTCTCAAGCCCATGTCTGACTCAACTCTGCATGAACACAGGCTTCTCATACTTGGGCAAGACTAGGGAGGACTCCTAGGTTAATCTCTGGATTTCCCACAGGTTTTTATTCCATTCTTAGTGTCTTTCCTAGTAGACTCATTTTTAACTCTCCTTATCATATCATTTCCTATTTCATCTGAAGGCTAATATCATAGATAGTATGTTTTCCTTATCATCTGCTCACCAAAACTAGGGAGAAGCCTGCCTAAAAAATCTTTCGTAAGTGGAGTTTAAATTAATGGTAAAATTAATATAGCCATAGAGGAGCAACTTGAAAAGAAATTCTGATTAATGCTATTTATATTGAGAGGAGTGATTTTTACAAAAAATGTTAAAGTATCTTTCACAAACGTTGGGCTATCTTTCCTTCTTATATTTACCACAAATCACAAGTATGTCCTAAAGTGTCCGTAGGCACAGAAGAACACTATACGCATTTATCTAAGAGTGCAACGTTCTCTGTTCTCATTGATTAGGTAGTAAAACATGATCTGCTAAGCTTTTATATCCAGGCCTATTCATGTTCCCAGGACATTAAATTGTTACATTTATCAAAAGGAGGCTCTGTCTGTGTGACCACTTCGCTAAATTTATAACAGACTTCGGATCATATCTGTAAAATCACATTTGGGATATGTAACGGATGCCTGCATGCCAAACAAGCAAAATAAACCATGCTGAGGCCTGAAAAAAATGTATGGTCTGGGAGGTGAAGATTTGCTATTGAAAAAAAAAAGTGGCCTCAAAAGGCAGAGTTTCAAGGATGGCAGCATGTTGGTGGGGTAATAGTGGGGATAGAACACAAGGTCCTCATGAGTCCTAGTTCTGCTCTGAACCATGGTATCAGTCAAGTGCGTTGGTCCATCCTAGTCTCAGCTTTCATCTAGAAAATGGGGAAATCATCTCTTGCAGGGTCATCATGGGTTAAAATAGTAGAGGTATGCTAAAGTATATTTGAAACATTTAAAAGTATAAAGCATTTAGGGGCGCCTGGGTGGCTCAGACGGTTAAGCATCCGACTTCAGCTCAGGTCATGATGTCACAGTCTGTGAGTTCGAGCCCCACATTGGCAGCACAGAGCCTGGAGCCTGCTTCGGATGCTGTGTCTCCCTCTCTCTCTGCCCCTCTGCTGCTCATGCTCTGTCTCTCTGTGTCTCAAAAATAAAAATAAAAACATTTTAAAAGTATAAAGCATTTATTTTTAATAACCGGATTCTACTACTTCTGGCTAGTGTTCAACTTCAAGGATATCTGATTTGAAGAAAGAATTTGGAAAATCCTTGCCTGTAATGTTTCTATGAAGTATGGAAGTTTGCGTATGTCTCCAATGATTGATTTTCTATATTTCATCTGCTTGTTTGGGAAACTTAGTACAGCCCATTTCCAACTTCCAGGAGCCTCAGTCCTAATGTCTGTTCACAAGTCAGTGACTTGGAACATGGACACACTGTCCATGGAAACACAGTTGCATGTGGGAGCAGACCATGAAAGTCTTCTTCATTCATATAAATCTCCACAGACATTTCTTTGACCCTGAACGACTCAGCTCACATGTTCCCATAGAACAAAGGTCTGATGTTCCAAATCAGGCCACTGGGAACTCCACTTCTACTTGTTACACCTACTGTTGTGGAAGGCAGCGTTCTCATGCCCACGAATGTGGCTGCCCTGAGCTTCTCTGGCTGCACCCCAGCCTGTGAAAAAGCAACTAAGAGTGAGCTGTGGGGTGGAGGCCAGACTGTGTGGTGGAGCAGTGTTGGGGCTCTCGCTCATTTTCTCCTGCTCCTTTTCCTCAACCTCTGCTTGCCCTGGCCGTAGACTTGGAAGAAGTTTAGGGGAGATAACCCCAGAGTGCCAGTCCTCTTCCCCTCCCATCTCCTCTCCAGTGTTTTCTACCTTCCATGTGGGCTTCCAGGATGGGATTTCCACCTCCTCTCACACCAGGAGGAGGGTGACTAGAGACATGAGATGTGAGGCTCTAAGGCTGGGCAGGAGGGGAGGGAGGAGGATGAGGGAGGACTAGGGAGTAGCTGATGTGCCATTTCTCAGACTCCATGGTGCCCCCGGCTATTGCTTTACTTCTCTGAGGAAGAAAGCAAAATCTTTCAAGTACCAATGAACCATCCAGGAAATTGCAGCACTACCTACGAAATACAGGAGATGCTCAATAAAATTCATCTGAATCTTAGTTTAATTTACTTTCTCTCCCTCTCTCTCTCCCTGGCCCTCTCCTCCCTCTCTCTCTCTCTCTCTCTCTCTCTCTCTCTCTCTCTCTCTCATCATCATCATCATCATCACCATCACATAGATGCTCCATGGAGTCCACAAGCTGAAAATCTTAATGATCAAATAATCATCATCTTCTATTTCACAACCAACTCCTGCTTTTCACAGTTTTATGCATGACACTTTCCTGGTTCAAAAAAAGCTATTGTTACTCTTTAGCTCTCCTTATTATCTTCACATTTCAAAGAGAAGATAAGATTTATCCATTATTAATCTATCCTTTCATTCATAATCCCCATCCTTTCATTCCTATTACCGCCCTTATCATAACTTCATATCTGAACCTCCCTGTGTCTTTGCTTCTAATTGCCCACCTCAAAGATCCTCAGCAGATTCACAGATGCGTGAGTATAGTCAGTGATAATATCAGCATTTCAGACCAGCGGGGAAATGATGGATTTATCAATAAATTAGAACAAATGATGCCATACATATACTTTTTTGTCTTATGCCTTATATCAAAATAAATCCAATATCAATATGATTTTAATGTAGTAAATGTAACTTTGAAAATACTGGAATAAAACAATAGATGAATATTTGCTAGTCTGGAAATAGGAAAAGCCTAAGGTCACAAATTGTAAATAAAAGGTGTGACAGTTTTGGTGAAATCAAAATTTTAAATTTCTATTCCAATAATTGGTAAACACAAACACCAAGTGGGAGAATATTTAATATATACATAGCAGAATTAATATAGACAAATCAGCATAATGAGAGGATATGAGCAGAAAACTCAAAAAACAAGAAATATAAATAGCCTAAAATATGCAAAAATTGCTCAATCTCATTAGTATTCAAGGAAATATAAAATTAACACAATAATGAGATCACTTGTCACCTGTCAGATTGGCAAAGATATTAAAGAATATTAATAACTGGGTGATAGTATAGGAAAGAGCCATGTTTCTAGTCTACTTTTGGGAGTGTAAATTGGTATAAAATTTCCAGAGGGCCATTTGACATTATTTACCAAAAGCCTTAAATACCTCTTTGATCCAGCAACTTCCTATATGAGATTTTATTTGATGAAAATACACCAAGAAATGTACAAATATCTATGCATTTTGTAAGTTGCTATAATAATGTTTATAACAGTAAAACATCAGTAGCAATATAAAGGTAAATCAATGAAGGATTTGCTAAATAAAGTAAGCAATAGTGATACAATAGTATATATAATAATGTATCCATTAAAATGTGGGTATAGTTTATTTTCATGAAAATGCTCATGGTTTATGTATAAAGGATTTACAGTTATGCACATGATGTCATTTTATTTTTAAAAATTATGTGAAATATATAGAGATATACAAATTGCTAGCAGCGGTTGGTATTGGTCATTTCCAGGTTCTTTTTACTGGCTGTTTAGAAATAAAAAAATAAGAATTCAGATATAGTCTTAAACCCTTAGCCAAGATTCTATCCTACATTTTTAACTCCAAATTACCTTTCTACTACCCAATTTCAAGCCCAGAGTCAGGGAGCCAAGTTAAAGGATGCTACCACAGTCTAGATATATAGTGAGTAAGGATAGCAGGAAAAGGGGGAAATTAGACAAGGAGGAGTTAAAGATGATGCTAGAGTTTCAGATCTGTCTGACAGGGAGGCCCTTGGCCAAAAGAGAAGATGGTTTCGCTGGAAGATGCTGGGTATTGAGACACTTAACACAGAACCTTGAACATAGTGGTGATTGAATGTTTCTTTAATGGATGAACGTGGTTCCATATGATCTTTATTATAGTTTGATGTATCAGTACTCTATTGGCAATATTCTCTGGAGATTCCAAGAAGAGACTGATCAAGGCAGTTCAAAACAATAAAGAAAACATTGCAATCGGAATCGGATCTCTTTTACCCAGTCACCTCAGCCTTTCTTCTGTCTGGGGGTTCTGCCCTGGGACTGCAATGCCACTTTACCAGAGAGGTCTTCCCTGACTTCCAGGTTCAAGAAAAAGAAGGAAGTCCAGTCCTCCTGTTCTCACTTGTCTAGTTGTCAGAATTCAGCTGGTGCCTAGGAAAGCACAAATCTCTGCCCTTCTCATCTGGACTTGTCACTGGCATATTTCGTTTCCTTATTGTGTGCTGGACTTAACTAACATATTGAATGCACCAAGAAGTCTGCTCAGAATGCCCAGGGTATCATCAGCCTCAAAGAGGTGGGCCCTTCTCAGGGGTCTAACCCCCTGCACTTACCTTGCTTTGGGCTCTCAGGCAGCGCTGAGCACTCTGCTTGCAAGGGTCTGTCTCCCTTCATCATCACAATAGCAGATGTAACTTAAGCGAACTTAGAGAAGCTAAGTGACACATCCTGGATCACAGAGCATGCATTTGATGGAGGTCAGATTCCAATGTAGGGAGAAGAAATCTAGCAGTATGGCAGGCATGTTATTGGAATGCTGGTTGGGTATAACCCAAAAGTAAAGGGTGGTGCTGGTTTTGGACCCCATACTGCTTTCCGGGAGCGTGGTAGTGGGCTGTAACATATTGTTCCTGCCTGGTGGGACTGACCTGCTTCCCCACGGCTCAGGTGGGAGAGCCTAGTGCTGAGAACACAGGAAAGCTGAGGCCAGGCTGGCCTGGCCAGAGACTGTTCTTGGTGGTTACCCTAGCACAGCATAGCTTTCCATACACAGTCCGCCCTCTGCTCCAGAAGTGTTCTTTTGTCCCAGGTGTTCTCAGGGACCAAAATCTAATAAGAAGTTATTGTATTCTGCAGGCTTTTTGAAGGCTTTACCTCCTCTCTTCCAAAGAACACTCACTTCAGGCTCCTTATGGTAAGAGGTGGGTCTCCTCTTATGGGCCATTCTGGTAAATCATTGGCCTCAGAGGACATGTCTGAGCCCTATATTTCTTTATACTCTCATTTTCTCAATATTCTTAAGCTACAGCATCAAATTACTGGCATGATTCAAAAAGCATGAGAGTGGACCCAATTTTTTTGACAATTTAAATCCCATTTAAACCTCCCAGTTTTGTAATGAAAATCAAATTTTGAGATGTGATATATGAGCACCTAACAATTGCTAACATTCTGGACTAAGAATAAAAGAAAAGAAAGGAACAGCCTCTAAAACCTTACAAACCTTTGCTTGATTAGTAGAGCAGCAACACATAATTCATAAGCCCCTGCAAAAAAAAAAAAAAAAACAACCCATAACTAAGAAGAAACATTTTAATTAAGAGCCTTTAAAGCATTGTTTAAAAAATGTTCCAAGTTATGATAACTTAAAAACTTTGCAGAATTCAAGCATATTGTAATAAAAATATTTTAAAATATTGATTTAAAATTCAAGTTGAGCTTAACTGTCAGATATATTACACATTCCTTCTGATGAATTCAAATCTAACTTTTTAATCTTCTTTAAGCCAGATATAATGCCTATGGGCTGTATAATTTTAAATTCACTTTTCAAAAAAGATCTGAGGCATTGCAGCTAGCAGCCACGTGCATGCATGTCCTTGCTACCTTGAATGTCTGGTCTCCAGGTTCATACTGTGGTATAAATGGGGGGAGTCTGTCAAGTCTGAGTTTTAAATAACTTGAGAAAATGGGTTCTTGCAACTTTCCCCTGGGATTTAATACTAATCCTGCTATTGAGAAAATTATGAGGATATTATTAGGAAAGTTACAGCACTTGGACCCTCTTGAAAAGGAGCTGGTCTTTGTAGCCTTTGTTTAGCCACCTGAGCCACCCAGGCGCCCCTGGTCTTTGTAGCCTTTGTAAACTCTACATCAAGTCACATGTTATTTCTGCTTTTGGTAAGTGGTTTTATTTGTATGCCTTTCTTAGTTACAAAAGCAGTAACAGTCTAAAAGAACCCAGTAGAAATAATACAAAAACAAAAGATTGAGCAGGCCAGAAGAAAACTGTCCACTGTCTCCTCCACAGGCTTCCCCTACTGCACCCACCACTTACGTTGCAATGGTCATTGACATGCCTGTGGCTCCCACCAATCTGTGAGCTCCTTGAGGACAGGAAATGCATCATAATCTCATGTGGATGCTCAGTTTCTCTCATTTTTGTTGATGTTTACATCATCCTCCATTCATATCCTATGGTCCTGGTCCTTAATGAATAGTACACAGGATTGTTCATACTTCAGAACAGTGTGCCATTTAAAAGGAGAATGTATCAGCAAAGGAAGAAAAAAGGTTTTTAGAGCCACCAATAATAGTACCATCTAAAAATTATCCATGGCCCAGTCAGTTGAGTGTCTGACTCTTGATTTTGGCTTGGGTCATGATCTCAGAGTCAGTGTGGACCCTGCTTGAAATTCCCTCTCCTTCTCCCCCTCCCCCCACCCCTCTCTCCCCCCACCTCTACCCATCTCCCCTGCTTGCTTTCTCTCTCTCCAAACAAACAAAACAACAACAACAACAACAACAACAAAAACAACAACACATCAAACATCTATGGGAGAGGAGCCCTGTGGATCCAACCCTAATATCTGGTCCTCCTGATTTAGAGAAGGGATGCCTCAAGACACCAGGACCTCTAGCCATTTAACGGCTACATCATAGCAGAACTCCCCTACTCTGATTCCAGCCTTAGGGGAGAGGAAGTTTTCCAGGTTACTTGAACTTAGATTTCAAATTTTCCTTCTTGTAATTAAGTAAAGTGGCATCTGACCATATATCCATAAGCCTTTTGTGAGCTTTATTAGAGTGACTCAGAATCCACAAATCAGATCAACTCTGGGACAAAGGGAGAGTTCCTATGCAAGGATGATAGTGCATTGACAAGTTGGCCCCTTTTGGATAACATGCCTACCTCCAAAACCATTCTCTCTCATATGTCCTCAGCCCCAGGCTCAGTGCTGAGTGGATAGGCTGGATTGGACATGATCCCACACCACAAGAGTCTCACAAGTGAAAAGTGGAAGAAATATGTCCTGTGTGCTATGGTAGAAGACTGCATGGGCACCGTGGGAGCAAAAGAAAACCATTTGTTCTATCTGGGTGTAGGAGAAGAGCCATCTACATTTTGGGAGAAAGGTGTGTTTCCCATAAACACCCTCCAGGAATAGGACAAGAATCATTAGAAGGCAATCAGGAGGAGGCACTAACTAAAGAAAACATAGGGAGCCACTGAAAATACCAGGAAACCTTGAGGTTCACTGATTTTATTGATCAAATAATGGTTTTACAAGACTGATAGAATGTGAATGTTTCAAATAACCTCAGAAAGCATTTAGAGGGTTTATGTATAGTAAATACACTTCTGGAGTCTCTAAATGCCTTTAAATCTTGGAGCACCTTTTTTTATTACGTGAATGGAGGACCCAGAAAAGTAAGAATGTAGAATTCTTTTCCGCAATGAGGAATAATGCCACAACATTTGGCCAGGCGTGGGGCCAGGAGTCAGCAGCCCATTGGCCAGAATTAGGGATGGTATTACTGGGATTACATAGTGGTTAAAGGCTCTAGAGTCAGGCGGCCTGAGTTTGCATTTTGGGTCCACCAGTCATGTAATCTCTGTGTTTCAGCTTCATAAAATGAGGTCAACAATAGTACCAACTGCATAGGTGTCCTGGGGATTAAATGAGAGAACATGTGTAAAGCACAGAAGAACCTGGCACATGGTAAGCCCTCAGTAAGTGCCCACTTTACACAGAAGGGTGGCTGCTGGCCTCTGTAGTCTTGCAGATTACAGAACACAAGATAAAGCTACTTAATGCACAGCCTTCTTGCCTTATCACCCACTGGGTCGCTCAGTGGGTTAAGCGTCCCACTTTGGCTCAGGTCATGATCTCACAGTTTGTGGGTTTGAGCCCTACATTGGGCTCTGCGCTAATAGTGCAGAGTCTGCTTGAGATTCTTTCTCCTCCTTCTCTCTGCCCCTCCCCTGCTCATGCTTTGTCTCTCTCTCAAACAAATAAACTTTAAAACAAAAGAAAATGAAAGGAAAGATTGGGGGGACTGGCATGAAGGAAAGGACAACGGTGTAAGTGAAAAACAGAAAGAAAAAAGAATCAAAGAAAAAGGAAATCAAAGAGCCAGAGGGAAATATCAAGACAGAGAGGAAAGGGGAGAAATGGACCCAAACATATTCTGAGAGGAGCTAAAAGTGACAGGGAAAGAGCTGTATGGTCACTGGGGCTCCAGAAATGCCTCAGTCTTCACCACACCCATGGCCCTCAGTTACTCTGCATCCCTTTCTTGTCTGTATTGCTTGAAGTTCTACTTCATATTGGAATAGTTACCTGTGTTTGCTGGAAAACACTTGAAAATATCAGAAAGTATTTTAAATGATATAAATGACCTATAATCTCATCTGCCCAGAATGAGCATTGTAATAATATCGAATATTGAATAATTATTTCCATTTTTTCTTACAGTGTGTCAATAACATGATTTTTTTTATTTAATTTTTTATTTTTTTAAATTTACATCCAAATTAGTTAGCATATAGTGAAACAATGATTTCAGGAGTAGATTCCTTAATACCCCTTACCCATTTAGCCCATCCCCTCTCCCACAACCCCTCCAGCAACCCTCGGTTTGTTCTCCATATTTATGAGTCTCTTCTGTTTTGTCCCCCTCCCTGTTTTTATATTATTTTTGTTTCCCTTCCCTTATGTTCATCTGTTTTGTCTCTTAAAGTCCTCATATGAGTGAACTCATATGATTTTTGTCCTCTCTGACTAATTTCACTTAGCATAATACCCGCCATTTCCATCCACGTAGTTGCAAATGGCAAGATTTCATTCTTTTTGATTGCCAAGTAATACTCCATTGTGTGTGTGTGTGTGTGTGTGTGTGTGTGTGTGTGTGTGTATAAGATATACATCTTCTTTATCCATTCATCCATCGATGGACATTTGGGCTCTTTCCATACTTTGGCTATTGTTGATAGTGCTGCTATAAACATGGAGGTGCATGTGTCTCTTTCAAACAGCACACCTGTATCCCGTGGATAAACGCCTAGCAGTGCAATTGCTGGGTCGTAGGGTAGTTCTATTTTTAGTTTTTTGAGGAACCTCCATACTGTTTTCCAGAGTGGCTGCACCAGCTTGCATTCCCACCAACAATGCCAAAGAGATCCTCTTTCTCTGCATCCTCACCAACATCTGTTGTTGCCTGAGTTGTTAATGTTAGCCATTCTGACAGGTATAAGGTGGTATCTCATTGTGGCTTTGATTTGTATTTCCCTGATGATGAATGATGTTGAGCATTTTTTCATGTGTCGGTTGGCCATCTGGATGTCTTCCTTGGAGAAGTGTCTATTCATGTCTTTTGCCCATTTCTTCACTGGATTATTTGTTTTTTGGGTGTTGAGGTTGATAAGTTTTTTATAGATTTTGGATACTAACCCTTTATCTGATATGTCATTTGCAAATATCTTCTCCCATTCTGCCAGTTGCCTTTTAGTTTTGCTGATTGTTTCCTTCGCTGTGCAGAAGCTTTTCATTTTGATGAGGTCCCAGTAGTTCATTTTTCCTTTTGTTCCCCTTGCCTCCGGAGACGTGTTGAGTAAGAAATTGCTGCAGGCAAGATCAAAGAGGTTTTTGCCTGCTTTCTCCTTGACGATTTTGATGGCTTCCTATCTTACATTGAGGTCTTTCATCCATTTTGAGTTTATTTTTGTGTATGGTGTAAGAAAGTGGTCCAGGTTCATCTTCTGCATGTCACTGTCCAATTTTCCCAGCACTTGCTGGGAGAGACTGTCTTTATTCCATTGGATATTCTTTCCTGCTTTGTCAAAGATTAGTTGGCCATATGTTTGTGGGTCCATTTCTGGGTTCCCTATTCTGTTCCATTGATCTGAGTGTCTGTTCTTGTGCCAGTACCATACTGTCTTGATGATTACAGCTTTGTAGTATAGCTTGAAGTCTGGGATTGTGATGCCTCCTGCTTTGGTTTTCTTTTTCAAGATTGCTTTGGCTATTCGGGGTCTTTTCTGGTTCCATACAAACTTCAGGATTATTTGTTCTAGCTCTGTGAAGAATGCTGGTGTTACTTTGATAGGGATTGCATTGAATATGTAGATTGCTTTGGGTAGTATCGACATTTTAACAATATTTGTTCTTCCTATCCAGGAGCATGGAATCTTTTTCCATTTTTTTGTGGCTTCTTCAATTTCTTTCACGAGCTTTCTATAGTTTTCAGCGTATAGATTTTTCACCTCTTTGGTTAGATCTATTCCTAGTTATTTTATGGTTTTTGGTGCAACTGTAAATGGGATCGATTCCTTGATTTCTCTTTCTGTCACTTCATTGTTGGTGTATAGGAATGGAACTGATTTTTGTGCATTGATTTTATATCCTGCAACTTTGCTGAATTCATGAATCAATTCTAGCAGTTTTTTGGTGGAATCTTTTGGGTTTTCCATATAGAGTATCATGTCATCTGCAAAGAGTGAAACTTTGACCTCCTCCTGGCTGATTTGGAAGCTTTTTATTTCTTTGTGTTGTCCGATTGCAGAGTCTAAGACTTCCAATACTATGTTGAATAACAGTGGCGAGAGTGGACATCACTGTCTTGTTCCTGACCTTAGGGGGAAAGCTCTCAGTTTTTCCCCATTGAGGATGATACTAGTGTTGGGTCGTTCATATATGGCTTTTATGATCTCGAGGTATGATCCTTCTATCCCTACTTTCTTGAGGGTTTTTATCAAGAAAGGATGCTGTATTTTGTCAAATGCTTTCTCTGCATCTATTGAGAGGATCATATGGTTCTTGTCCTTTCTTTTATTGATGTGAAGAATCATGTTAATTGTTTTGTGGATATTGAACCAGCCCTGCATCCCAGGTATACATCCCGCTTGGTCGTGGTGAATAATTTTTTTTAATGTATTGTTGGATCTGGTTGGCTAATATCTTATTGAGGATTTTTGCATCCATGTTCATCAGGGAAATTGGTCTATAATTCTCCTTTTTAGTGTGGTCTCTGTCTGGTTTTAGAATCAAGGTAATGCTGGCTTCATAGAAAGAGTTTGGAAGTTTTCCTTCTATTTCAATTTTTTTGGAACAGTTTCAAGAGAATACGTGTTAACTCTTCCTTAAATGTTTGGTAGAATTCCCTTGGAAAGCCATCTGGCCCTGGACTTTTGTTTTTTGGCAGATTTTTGATTACTAATTCAGTTTCCTTACTGGTCATGGGTCTGTTCAAATTTTCTATTTCTTCCTGTTTGAGTTTTGGTAGTGGATATGTTTCTAGGAATTTGTCCATTTCTTCCAGATTACCCATTTTATTGGCATGTAATTGCTCATAATGTTCTTTTATTATTATTTTTATTTCTGTTGTGTTGGTTGTGATCTCTCCTCTTTCATTCTTGATTTTATTTATTTGGGTCCTTTCCTTTTTCTTCTTGATCAAACTGGCTAGTGGTTTATAAATTTTGTTAATTCTTTCAAAGAACCAGCTTCTGGTTCATTGATCTGTTCTACTGTTTTTTTTGGTTTCAATAGCATTGATTTCTGCTCTAATCTTTATTATTTCCTGTCTTCTGCTGGTTTTGGGTTTCACTTGCTGTTCTTTTTCCATCTCCTTAAGGCATAATGTTAGGTTGTGTATCTGAGACCTTTCTTCCTTCTTTAGGAAGGCCTGGATTGCTATATACTTTCCTCTTATGACTGCCTTTGCTGCATCCCAAAGGTTTTGGGTTGTGGTGTTATCATTTTCATTGACTTCCATATACTTTTTAATTTCCTCTTTAACTGCTTGGTTTGCCCATTCATTCTTTAGTAGGATGTTCTTCAGTCTCCAAGTATTTGTTACCTTTCCAAATATTTTCTTGTGGTTGATTTCGAGTTTCACAGCATTGTGGTCTGAAAATATGCACGGTATGATCTCGATCTTTTTGTACTTACTTAGGGCTGATTTGTGTCCCAGTATATGGTCTATTCTGGAGAACGTTACAGGTGCACTGGAGAAGAATGTATATTCTGCTGCTTTAGGATGAAATGTTCTGAATATATCTGTTAAGTCTACCTGGTCCAGTGTGTCATTTAAAGCCATTGTTTCCTTGTTGATTTTTTTGATTAGATGATCTGTCCATTGCTGTGAGTGGGATATTGAAGTCTCCTACTATTATGGTATTACTACCAATGAGTTTCTTTATGTTTGTGATTAATTGATTAATATATTTGGGTGCTTCACATTTGGTGCATAAATGTTTACAATCGTTAGGTCTTCTTGGTGGATAGACCCCTTGATTATGACATAATGCCCTTCTGCATCTCTTGATACAGTCTTTATTTTAAAGTCTAGATTGTCTGATGTAAGTATGGCTACTCCAGATTTCTTTTGTTGACCATTAGCATGATAGATGGTTCTCCATCCCCTTATTTTCAATCTGAAGGTATCTTTAGGTTTGAAGTGGGTCTCTTGTAAACAGCATATAGATGGATCTTGTTTTCTTATCCATTCTATTACCCTATGTCTCTTGATTGGAGCATTGAATCCATTGGCATTTAGAGTGAGTACTGAAAGATACGAATTTATTGCCATTATGATGCTTGTAGAGTTAGAGTTTCTGGTGATGTTTGCTGGTCCTTTCTAATCTTTGTTGCTTTTGGTTATATAAATATATATATATATACACACATATATATGTATATATATAATATATATGTATATGCATACATATATATGTAATATATATACATATATATGTATATCTGTATACATATATATTACATATATACTACATATATATAATATATATATGTAATTTTTTTCGTCTTTTCTCCCCTCAGAGAGTCCCCCTTAAAATTTCTTTCAGGGCTGGTTTAGTGGTCACAAACTCCTTTAATTTTTGTTTGTCTGGGAAACTTTTTATCTCTCCTTCTATTTTGAATGACAGCCTTGCTGGATACAGAATTCTTGGCTGCATAGTTTTCTGATTCAGCACACTGAGTATATCCTGCCACTCCCTTCTGGCCTGCCAACCTTCTGTGGATAGGTCTGCTGCAAACCTGATCTGTCTTCCCTTGTAGGTTAGGGACTTTTCCCCCCTTGCTGCTTTCATGATTCTCTCCTTGCCTGAGTATTTTGTGAATTTGACTATGATATGCCTTGTTGATGGTCAGTTTTTGTTGAATCTAATGGAAGTCCTCTGTGCTTCCTAGATTTTGATGTCTGTGTCTTTCCCCAGGTTAGGAAAGTTCTCTGCTATGATTTGCTCACATAACCCTTCTACCCCTATTTCTCTCTCTTCCTCTTCTGGGACCCCTATGATTCTGATGTTGTTCCTTTTTAATGACTCACTGATTTTCTAATTCTTAAATTGTGCTCTTTTGCCTTAATCTCCCTCTTTTTTTCCTGCTTCATTATTCTGTATAAGTTTGTCCTCTATATCCCTGATTCTCCGTTCTGCCTCATCCATCCTTGCCGCCGCTGCATTGATCCGTGATTGCAGCTCAGTTATAGCATTTTTAATTTCATTCTGGCTATTTTTTACTTCTTTTATCTCCGCAGAAAGGGATTCTAATCTATTTTCAACTCCAGCTAGTATTCTTATTATCGTGATTCTAAATTCCGGTTCAGACATCTTGCTTGTATCTGTGTTGGTTAAATCCCTGGCTGTCCTTTCTTCGTGCTCTTTCTTTTGGGGTTAATTACTTTGCTTTTTCATTTTGAAGGGAGAAAAGGAATTAATGAGGTAGAAAAACTGAAATTAAAAAAAATTAAAATTAAAAAAATATTAAAATTAAAAATTAAAAACACACACACACAAATCGAATAAATTATGCTAGGTCCTAGGTGTGTTTTGGTCTGGGTGTTGAAAGTGGTTTGACAGATTGGAGAAAGGAAAAGGGGGGGGAAGAAAAAAAAGGAAATCGTTTGAGAATTTGAAAAAATGCATACACTGAAGTAGACTAAAATGAGATGATGGGGATAAAATAGAATTTGAAAAAATATACCCAAAAGTAAAGAATATAGTAGAAAAAAATTAAAAATATTTTTAATAAAAATTAAAAATAAAAATGAATTTTTTCTTTTTCTGTATTAAAGAAAAAAGAAAAGAAACAAAAAAGAGAAAAAAGATTAAAAAAAATTTTTTAAAGTAAATTGTTTGAAAATTTGAAAAATTTAATACACTGTAGTAGACTAAAATGATGGAAGTAAAATAGAATTTGAAAAATTTACATAAAATCAAAAAATATAGTAATGAAAATTAAATAAGAATATTTTTAATAGAAATTGAAAATAAAAATGAAGTTTTTCTCTTTCTTCATTCAAGAAAAAAATGATAAAGAGAAAAAAAGAAAAAGAAAGAAAAGAAAGAAAAGGAAATTGTTTGAAAATTTGAAAAGGTGAATACACTGAAGTAGACTAAAATAAATTATCGAAGTAAAGTAGAATTTGAAAAAAATTATACAAAATTAAAAAATACAGTAATAAAAATTAAAGAAAGATATTTTTAATAAAAATTGAAAATAAAAATGAATTTTTTCTCTTTCTGTATTCTAGAAAAAGATAAGAATTGTAAAAGAGAAAAAGAAAAAAGAAAAAAAGAAAGAAAATTGAATAGATGGACCTGCTAACAGATTGAAGTAGGACTGAAAGTACTTCATTTCCCCTAGAAGTCAGTCTATGTAGCGCTTTATAGTCCATAAACTAAGCCAGTGATGAGACTTGTGTTCTTGAAGAGCGAGGTTGGCCCAGTTGGGCAGGGTTCTCCACTAGATGGCGCTCTCCACTCTCCACTAGATGGCGCTGCTAGCCTACTGGGTGGATTGTTGCCGCGCTCGTAGGTGCATGTGCACATGCGCGGGAGCGGTGAAAATGGCACCACCCAGCTACCCAGTCTGTTCTCCCGGATCAGCAATTGCACACCCATCCTCTGTCTTCAGCTTTCGTCCACTCCCCACTTCTTCACTCTCCATGACCAGGCCCCAGGCAGTACCTCTCTCCCAAGTTTTGTCTCAAGTTTTGTCCCAAGTTTTGTCCCAAGTTTTCCCCGGTCCCTTACTTCTGAAGGACTACAGCTTTGACCTGTTCCTCCCCCTCTGCAGGAGGGTCTCACCGAGCAATGGCTGAATGGTCAATGGCTGAATATCGACTGCACCCAGGAATGCCCGCTGGGCCCTGTTGTTGCCAGTGCCCTGAGACTGTGGCCAGGTGCTAGCCCACCCCAGAAAGTGTTCACGAGACAGTGTAGCAGAAGCACTTCACGGATTATGGAAAATCACAACACACATCTGGCACCAGGCTTTACCCTTAATGACCTTGCTCCAGTACCAGCGAATGTGGCCACCCTCTGGGGTCGGCTGGGACCAAGTGGCTTCAGTAGTCTCTACCAAATGTCCTTCCAGCAGTGGAACTGATTTTCCCCATGTGGCCCAAGAACCTCCCGGACCCCACTCTGTTCCTGGGGATTTGCCCTTCTCACCAGAGCACCGCCAGGTATCGAGCTGTGGAGTTGCAGCCTTTGTGCTCCCCTCATTTACAGTCTTAATGGAATTTAAACCCTCTCCTTTCTCCCTTTTTAGTTTAGTCTCTGTGGCTGTTTCCAATTTTCCACTTTCCCTCCAGCTGCTTTTGGGTAGGGGTGCTTTTCCCATATTTGGCTGTCTGGTTCCATAATAGTCATAAATCATATATCATTATTGATTCTTCCCTCTTTCTAATGTCTCATGACCTATAAAATACTGGTTTTAGCGATTCCAGTGAACATTACTTGAATCTCTCCACCAGACTCCATTTTTGTTATGGACTTCCGAGACTATCCAGGTTCCAGCAGCAGTTGAGACATCTCTACAATGGCAGTGACTCTGGATGAGGCACTGCAGGCAGCTAAGACTACCAGGCTGCCTGGAGGTCAGCAGCAGCACAAAAGCATTTGAGCTCCTGCCCGGCCAGCAGGTGGCTGCAGGCAAATGATCAAGTGCACTGATGGGTGATGATGGAGCAGGAAACATGAGATGTACCTGTGAATGCATGTGTGTGAATGTGTGTACTTAATGTGAGATCCCAATGCGAATGCATATGCTTTTCAAATGCCAGTGATACACTTACATAAATTAATCACATATGAGGCTGCAAAGAAGATCTAAATAAATCTCAAGAGCTAGAAATCATATGGTACAGTGTTTTACCAAAATAAATGAAAGCTGAAAATTGATAGTGGAAAATAGAAAAAAAAAGGTTTCTAAGCCCTTGGAAATAAATGCCTCTCTTATAAATGACTTGAGTTTTTAAACAGCTTCCATTTTATGGCATAATTAGAAATGAACCATTGTCATTAAAAGAAAGCAATGCATATCACTGTGTGTCCAAAATGGTACACTGGAGATAACTTGTAGCCCTAGCACTATTTAAAAATGAGAATTATGTATAAAATGAAACATTCACTAAATGTATTATGCTAAGCAAAATAAGTCAGTCAGAGAAAGACAAATACCATATGATTTCACTCATAAATGGAATTTAAGAAACAAAAGAGATCAACATATGAGAAGGAGAAAAAAAGAAAAGAAAAAATAGAGAGGGAAATAAGACACAGGAGATTCTTAATGTTAGAGAACAAACTATGGGTTGATGGAGGGAGGTGGGTGGGAGATGGGCTAGATGGGTGATGGGTACTAAGGAGCGTACTTGTGATGAGCACTGTGTATTGTATATAAGTGATGAATCGCTGAATTCTACTTCTGAAACCAATATTGCACTGTATGTTCACTAGAATTTAAATAAAAATTTGAAAAGAAAAAAATGAAACATTCAGTCAGTGTGAGAAAAATACTAGTGCTAATATAGTAAAAAAGAACAGGGGTGTCTGGGTGGCTCAGTCGATGAAGCGTCCGACTTTGGCTCAGGTCATGATCTCACGGTTCGTGGGTTCAAGCCCCATGTCGGGGTATGTGCTGACAGCTCAGAGCCTGGAGCCTGCTTTGGGTTCTGTGTCTCCCTCTCTCTCTCTGCCCCTCCCCTATTCATGCTCTCTCTCTCTCTCTTTCTCTCTCTCTATTGAAAATAAATAAACATTAAAAAAAAATTAAGAGAACAAACTGATACATATAAAAGAACCAATTAGATAAATTTCAGGAAATGCGTATTCTTGGTTTAAAGGGGAAAAATACCTCCTTCTTTGAAATGACCTATTGGCACCTCCTGGGCAAGTCTGCCTGAGGAAGATTTTTTTAAAAAGAAAAGAAAGAGATATGGGAAAAGAGAGAAGAGAACACAAAATTAGAATGAGGAAAAAATATATCACCACAGATAAAAAGAATTTGGTAGGTTCAATATGATGCTATTTTGTAACATAATTAAAAACGTATAAATGAAGGGGATTATTTTCCACACTGTTTTTGAGCAGTAGTTTCCAATCTTTTTCACATTATAGCATATTTGAAAAATGATAATGTGTGTGTCATAATGCTGTAAAAGAGATTTTATCTGTGCCTGGACACAACAGACAAACAGTTGCTTATCTGTGCTGGCCATCCCAGCACATCTGTATTTATGGTCAGCTGGTGGGAGACTATATTCTAGAAGTCCTAGTCAATGCAATGTGCCAAGGTGAGGGTAAAGGGAGCTGAAGAGGAAGCAAATGGTAAAAGAAGGAAAGAAAATGACCAAAATTGTCATTTTTTCCACATACTATTATCTAATTAAATTGATGGAGAAAAACATGGAAACACTCTGAGAAAAAAACAGAAGCAGAAGAGTTAGGAGTTGTCCAGGGGAATTCTAAGTTCAGAATCCATAGATGCAAGCAGGAAGAAGAGACATTAGAGCTAATTATTGGAATGATTAATGAGAAATTACCAATGGTTGTTCAATCCCTTCTCCTCTGCTTATGCTGAGCAGCAGGCCAAAATCTCCTTTTCTGTGAAACTAAAGCAGTGAGTCTAGATAGTGGGAACAGAGACACAGGATAGTTTTCCAGGTAGGATGGGGAAACCATGATGGATGGAGGCACTAAGAAAACAAATTTTAAAACCATTGACATACTCCAGATGGCAACGTGTTCTGTTCCTCCAAACAATGAAAGGAGGTTCATCAGAAACCAGAGCCATAGCTAAATAAATTGGTAATTTCAATCTAAAGGTGAGATGAAAATCAAAAAATGCCAAGCATTCGAGGAAACCCTTTGCTTTGAAAAAGAGGAACCCAGGAGCACCTTGGTGGCTCAGTTGGTTAACCGTCCCACTCTTGATTTAGGCTTAGGTCATGATCACGGTCGTGGGATCGAGCCCTGCATCAGGCTCTGCACTAACAGCACAGAGCCTGCTTGGGATTCTCTCTCTCCCTTTCCCCCGCCCCTCCTCTGCTCTTGTGTAACACTCTCTCTGTCTCTCTCAAAATAAATAAACATTTTTTTAAAAAAGAGGAACTCAATTTTATAAACAGAAGAGATAATACCTAATAAAATCACAAAACAAAAAGATGTGAAAATTATTTCAGTTAATATAATCACACATGTGTTAGAAAACAATACCTCCATTACATGGGAAATACTTTATGACCGTTGAAAAAATACTGGAAAACTTACTAGACAGGAAGGAGAATGGGCTGAATAGGCAAATGAATAATGTTGAGGAAAGGATGAGTGGGCTAGACAAGTAAATTGAGTTATTCTCCCTCAAAAGCAATACAGAGAGAAAAGATGATATATGAAAGATATATCCAGAAACTCAAGCCCTGTTTGGGAGGAGTTCCCAGAAAAGCAAATAAAGAAAATGGAAGAGATGAAATAGTCAAACTTTAAGAAAATTCCATACAAGCTGAAGAAACAAAGTCTTCAGGTTAAAAAGTCCCATTGGATGGAGAGCCTGAGGAATGTCACAGAGGATCACATCCAAAAAATGTCATAGAGGATCAAATCCAGTAAAATTCAGAATACCAAGAATAAAGGGGAATGCTATAAATTTTTCCTGAGAGAAAATATAATTTGACTCTCAAGAAATAAAAAAAAAATCCATGTTTCTCTTCAGCAACACATTTTTTTCAAGAATGCGACAAAGTAGTACATCAAAAATCTGAGGAAAGTTGATTTTGAACCTAAAATCCTATACCTAAACTAGCATATAAATAAAGCATTTTCAAACATAACTCAGAAAATTTATTGTTCTCAGAATCTTCCTGAAAGGACTACTCAAAGATATACTCCAGGTATATCAGATTAAGGGAAGATGTCTCTCTCTCTCTCCCTCTCCCTCTCTCTCTCCTTCTCCCTCTTTCCCTCCCTCCCTCCCTCTCATTCTTTCTCTCTCCCCTATCCCCACACACCCCAACGTGATGAAGTAAAAAATAAGTAAATCATATAATTAAACCCAAGTGATCACTGCTGGAAACAATCTCCACATGACAGGTAATAGTGCAGGGTGAGAGAGTGGGTTTGGGGAAGAAGGAAGTAAGAGTATTCTATGGTTTCAATCTTACTGAAGGAGAAGGATATAGTAGACAGAGATATTGGTGAACAATGTGTTAATCTAAAATATAAGTTGGAATTTTTCAGAATTGAACTCACTCAAAAACTTAACACCAATTTACCTTGGGATGCAAATTAGTACAACCATTCTGGAATACAGTTTACCATAATCTAGAAAAATCGAAAATACACATAATCTAACTGTACACTTTCAACAACCACTTTATTCTGTTTCTATTTTAATTTGGCTGTACTTTTTTTCTTAATTCTGGTGATCATCATTAAGGATAGATATTTTCCCCCCTAGAAACATTACTTTATTTCATGAGAGAGTATTTCAGAAGTTCTCTTCAGCCACATTCTCTTCACCCATCAATCAATGACAGCCTCACCAGTTTTATCTTGATCCCTCCCCAGGCTGTCTGTTCTTCCTGTCCCTTCTACCAGCACCCCATTCACTAGGACAGCCTCATTCATCAGCTGGCTGGACTCTCCACATCCATGCTTGTTCCCTTTTAATTCATTCTCCACAACTACACACAGACATTTTCAAAATGCCAATATGTTCATGTGTGCCATTGGCTTAAAATTTTTCAATGTCATTGGGTATACAAGAGATTTCAATGATAATTGAGGCCATATTATTCAAAAGCATCCTCTAAGTATAATGCTTTGTTTAATTTGGTACTGGTTACGTGAATAGTCCTTACATTCTTCTTTGTCCTGCATACATGAACTATTTCTCACAGAAGAAAACACAGCCAAAGAAATTTCAAACCAAACAAAACTCCAAATGAAAACATAGCAACGGAACTTTTTCAATACTTCTTTAACACAGCTATTAGGTTCCTACGTGCCCAATTCCTGCTACCTCTCCAATCATAAATCACACACTGCACCTCTTTGGATTCTTTTCCTGGGATTTGCTTCTTGCTGCCACAGGCCCTTTGTTGTTTCTGCTCACAACACTCTTTCTACCACCGACCCTCCACAAACTTTCTTGTGAATTCCTATATTAATGCCAGTATCGCTTTCTTAGAGATATCTATCTTGACCTCTCCAGACAAGGTGAAATGGGTGGGTGTGTGTGTGTGTGTGTGTGTGTGTGTGTGTGTGTGTGTGTGTGAAGTCCTTGGTTTGTATTATATATTCCTTTAGACACTTACCTTGAACTTGCAATGATGTGCTAATTTGTGTGGTTATTTGATTTATATCATTTGTGATTTACCATGAGCTCCATGTGGGCAGGAACACTGTCTACTTTGGCCCCATATTTTAGAGTCTGGCGTGGAGAGATGCCTGAGTAAATATTAGTAGAAGAAGTAAAAGGGAATGATGAGTGGAGGCTGTGGTCAAAAACTTGAAACTTGGAATTAGAGGGAAAGATATTCTGTTTCTACTTTTGCCACTTAGCCTTGGACAACATATGTAAGCTCTCCACAGCTAGGTGTCCTAGTGTGAAATGAGCATCACAGTAGGGACAGAGGATTGATTAAGAGCATTAAATGCAACAGCACAAAAGCACTCAGCACCTGCCCAGCTCCTGGTAGGCACTCAGCAGTGTTATTTATTGTATTTTCATACTTCTTTATTTTTCTTCTTCTACTGTTCAAAATCTTCAGGTTGAAATTTTCACCTTGTCCACTCATACTTTTTTCAATGTGATTGGTTAATCTTTTAGGTGCTCCTAAAACTCTTCTATTTCAGGCCATCTATAAAGCATTTGAATGACACCCAGAAAGAGGAGATGACAGCACTACCAGAACTGGGGTTCAGAGCTGGGGTCCCCAGGCTGCAGCCCCCAGCACAGACACCTTCTGGGGGGTGACAGGATATGTCACTGAGGCAGAGGCCTCTATGCTCTGCTCTTTGTCTTTTCTTTCTTTTTTTTTTTTTTTCACTTCTGTTGCATTCTCAGCATTTTTTTTTCAGGAAAAATATAGGTGTGTTTTGCTTATCAATTTGTTTCACTTTTACCTTAGGTTCATATGCTTATGTTAGACAAGTCTTAATGCCTTGAAGAGTTAGCTAGGGAAAACTCTATTGGTTTCTACACAGACTTGAAACTGATCAAGTTGTTAGAAATTCATGATTGACTGAGACTATCTGAAGTGTGGCCCACTTCTCCAGGATCAACAAGCATTTGTTACTTTTACTTGCCAGTGGTAACAAAAGGGGCTCAGTGAAGGGGACATCTGGATTGAAATAGACTTTAATTACACCGTACATTCCTCCCCTAGACCAGTGTTTAACTCTGGGAAGAGACTTCAAAGTGTGGCTTCATTAGAAATGCAGGAATCATTTTTAACATAATTGCTCCATCATCACATCTTAAAACTGACACCTAAACCTTTAAGAATAAACTCATAGTCCCGGATTCCTGACACCGTTCACCCTTGGTAAATGTTCTCAGGGGACCTGAACGCTATCGCTAATTTCAGTAAATGTTTTCATGATTTGGCTGTGGAGTTCATGTCTAACAAGTTCCAGAGGAACCAATTTCCTGCCTGAGGAAACTTCCTTACCAAGTTCCCTAATTATTCCCAGACAGGCATCACCCTATGGAATCCAGCCAGCAGAGGGAGGTTGTTAATAGGCCACACAAGGCAGCTACCGTTTAGTCACCAAGGAAACAGATCAACTGTACCGAATGGCATGTTTGACATGAGGAGACCAGGGAGCTGTAAACATGTGTATTTCTGCTGCTTCTTACTTTCTTTTAGCACGAGGGGGATGCCAAGTCAATCAGGACATGCATCCTCCTCTAAAAAAGTCATTAAGAAATTGTCTACAGTGAATTCTCCAACCACCATTCTCAAACTGTTTAGTCTCAGGACCCCTTTATAGTCTGACAATTTATAGAGAACCTCAAAGAGCTTTTATTTATACAGATTAGAATAACTGATACTTACTACACTAGAAATTAAAACTAAGACATTTATAAATATTTACTTATTAATTCATTTAAAAATAACAATAGTATAACCCATTGTACATTAATAGAAATAACACATTCTGATGGAAAATAGTTATATTTTCAGAAAATATTTAGAAGAGTGGCATTTTTTTGCATTGTTGCAAATCTCTTTAATGCCTGGTTTAATAAAAGAACATAGCTGAATTCTCATCTTCTGCATTCAATCTGTTGTGATATAATGCATCATGTAGCTTCTGGAAAACTCTGCATTTCTGAGAGAATGATAGATAAAAAGCAAATAATATTTTTAAGTAATTTTGACCTCACAGAACCACTAAAAGGGTCTCAGTGTCCTTCAGGGGTTCCCAAACCAACTTTGAGAACCACTACTCTAAAGAAAACTGCAATAAAAGATGGTCGCTGAATAGCTTTATTCCTGAATGAAACATAAAGAAATAGACCAAGAAAAAAGGCTGAAAAAAGTGTTTAAGATGGAAGTGTCTATGCCCTACTCTTGATATTTCCGCTGCTTTTGACCATTGCAACCTACAAGGAGTTCCCGTCTGCTGCTGGGATGTTGTTACAATGACATCAGGGATGGTCTGCTCCTGTTTCTAGATGGTAATCAGAAAAACAGAGAAATAGCCCATCTAGAAGCCCAAGTTTGCACACCAAAACCAAGTTTGCTATATTTTTTATAACACTGACTTGATGTTCTATAAATTGCCAAATATCATAAGTCCACAGAGTTTATTAGCAAAGGCTAAAATCTTAGGGGAAAAAGCAGGTCATACTTGGAAACAGGAATGACAGATATTGAAAGAATTTTCATGTGCAATGAATGTCTGGTGTCGCCTTTTAAGGCCTGGCGGGAAAGTGGAAAAAAAAAAAAAGGGAAACATGAACTTTCTGAAAAGAATTGCCTTTGTCTACTTCCCCAAAGCAACAGTTTGTTATGCCCAAATTGCCCACGATGATGGGATGCCGGGAGACGTGCACAAGGACCTGTGATGACCCCAGGTGTTGTACCTCCCAAGCAAGAATGATCAGTATTTGATCTGAACAACTCTGCTGACAATCTGCTGACAACCTGTCCTGGGACTACAGGTCTACTCAATGAGGCCACCTCCAGAAACGACCTCCAGCCAGGGATGTACACTAGGGACAACAGCTCAGTGCGTGGCCATTGGAGAAATGCCTGGGGCATGTAAGCCCAACTTGAGAGTGTCTTCAGCTCCTTTTCTTGCACCATATGAGATGCAGTAAAGCAAGCTTCTGGGCCAAAAGCATGAACTCTGACGTCCATGAAGTACGTTCTTATCCCATACAGCCACAAAATAATTTTGAATATTTGGACAAATTATTTAGTATCTCTTGGCTCCTCTGTTAAATGGTATTGTTGTGAAGAATAAAATGAGTTCAACCATGTAAAGGGCTTAGCCAGGTGTATAGTAAATGCCTAATAAATACTAGCTATTTTTATTTATTTTTTTATTTAAAAATTTTTTTTCAATATATGAAATTTATTGTCAAATTGGTTTCCATACAACACCCAGTGCTCATCCCAAAAGGTGCCCTCCTCAATACCCATCACCCACCCTCCCCTCGCTCCCACCCCCCATCAACCCTCAGTTTGTTCTCAGTTTTTAAGAGTCTCTTATGCTTTGGCTCTCTCCCACTCTAACCTCTTTTTTTTTCCTTCCCCTCCCCCATGGGTTTCTGTTAAGTTTCTCAGGATCCACATAAGAGTGAACACATATAGTATCTTTCTCTGTATGGCTTATTTCACTTAGTATAACACTCTCCAGTTCCATCCATGTTGCTACAAAGGGCCATATTTCATTCTTTATCATTGCCATGTAGTACTCCATTGTGTATATAAACCACAATTTCTTTATCCATTCATCAGTTGATGGACATTTAGGTTTTTTCCCACAATTTGGCTATTGTTGAGAGTGCTGCTATAAACATTGGAGTACAAGTGCCCCTATGCATCAGTACTTCTGTATCTATTGGGTAAATTCCTAGCCGTGCTACTGCTGGGTCATAGGGTAGGTCTATTTTTAATTTTTTGAGGAACCTCCACACTGTTTTCCAGAGTGGCTGCACCAATTTGCATTCCCACCAACAGTGCAAGAGGGTTCCTGTTTCTCCACATCCTCGCCAGCATCTATAGTCTCCTGATTTGTTCATTTTGGCCACTCTGACTGGTGTGAGGTGGTATCTCAGTGTGGTTTTGATTTGTATCTCCCTGATGAGGAGCAACGTTGAGCATCTTTTCATGTGCCTGTTGGCCATCTGGATGTCTTCTTTAGAGAAGTGTCTATTCGTGTTTTCTGCCCATTTCTTCACTGGGTTTTTTGTTTTTCAGGTGTGGAGTTTGGTGAGCTCTTTATAGATTTTGGATACTAGCCCTTTGTCCAATATGTCATTTACAAATATCTTTTCCCATTCCGTTGGTTGCCTTTTAGTTTTGTTGATTGTTTCCTTTGCTGTGCAGAAGCTTTTTATCTTCATAAAGTCCCAGTAGTTCATTTTTGCTTTTAATTCCCTTGCCTTTGGGGATGTGTCAAGTAAGAAATTGCTGCGGCTGAGGTCAGAGAGGTCTTTTCCTGCTTTCTCCTCTAGGGTTTTGATGGTCTCACATTCAGGTTCTTTATCCATTTTGAGTTTATTTTTGTGAATGGTGTGAGAAAGTGGTCTAGTTTCAACCTTCTGCATGTTGCTGTCCAGTTCTCCCAGCACCATTTGTTAAAGAGACTGTCTTTTTTCCATTGGATGTTCTTTCCTGCTTTGTCAAAGATTAGTGGGCCATACGTTTGTGGGTCTAGTTCTGGGGTTTCTATTCTATTCCATTGGTCTATGTGTCTGTTTTTGTGCCAATACCATGCTGTCTTGGTGATTACAGCTTTGTAGTAGAGGCTAAAGTCTGGGATTGTGATGCCTCCTGCTTTGGTCTTCTTCTTCAAAATTACTTTGGCTATTCGGGGCCTTTTGTGGTTCCATATGAATTTTAGGATTGCTTGTTCTAGTTTCGAGAAGAATGCTGGTGCAATTTTGATTGGGATCGCATTGAGTGTGTAGATAGCTTTGGGTAGTATTGACATTTTGACAATATTTATTCTTCCAATCCATGAGCACGGAATGTCTTTCCATTTCTTTAAATCTTCTTCAATTTCCTTCATAAGCTTTCTATAGTTTTCAGCATACAGATCTTTTACATCTTTGGTTAGATTTATCCCTAGATATTTTATGCTTCTTGGTGCAATTGTGAATGGGATAAGTTTCTTTATTTGTCTTTCTGTTGCTTCATTATTAGTGTATAAGAATGCAACTGATTTCTGTACATTGATTTTGTATCCTGCAACTTTGCTAAATTCATGTATCACTTCTAGCAGACTTTTGGTGGAGTCTATCGGATTTTACATGTATAATATCATGTCATCTGCAAAAAGTGAAAGCTTAACTTCACCTTTGCCAATTTTGATGCCTTTGATTTCCTTTTGTTGTCTGATTGCTGATGCTAGAACTTCCAACACTATGTTAAACAACAGCGGTGAGAGTGGGCATCCCTGTCGTGTTCCTGATCTCAGGGAAAAAGTTCTCAGTTTTTCTCCATTGAGGATGATGTTAGCTGTGGGCTTTTCATAAATGGCTTTTATGATCTTTAAGTATGTTCCTTCTATCCCAACTTTCTCGAGGGTTTTTATTAAGAAAGTTTGCTGAATTTTGTCAAATGCCTTTTCTGCATCGATTGACAGGATCATATGGTTCTTATCTTTTCTTTATTAATGTGATGTATCACGTTGATTGATTTGCAAATGTTGAACCAGCCCTGCATCCCAGGAATGAATCCCACTTGATCATGGTGAATAATTCTTTTTATATGCCGTTGAATTTGATTTGCTAGTATCTTATTGAGAATTTTTGCGTCCATATTCATCAGGGATATTGGCCTGTAGTTCTCTTTTTTTACTGGGTCTCTGTCTGATTTAGGAATCAAAGTAATACTGGCTTCATAGAATGAGTCTGGAAGTTTTCCTTCCCTTTCTATTTTTTGGAATAGCCTGAGAAGGATAGGTATTATCTCTGCTTTAAACGTCTGCTAGAACTCCCCTGGGAAGCCATCTGGTCCTGGACTCTTATTTGTTGGGAGATTTTTGATGACTGATTCAATTTCTTTGCTGGTTATGGGTCTGTTCAAGCTTTCTATTTCCTCCTGATTGAGTTTTGGAAGCGAGTGGGTGTTTAGGAATTTGTCCATTTCTTCCAGGTTGTCCAATTTGTTGGCATATAATTTTTCATAGTATTCCCTGATAATTGTTTGTATCTCTGAGGGATTGGTTGTAATAATTCCATTTTCATTCATGATTTTATCTATTTGGGTCATCTCCCTTTTCTTGGCTAGAGGTTTATCAATTTTGTTTATTTTGTCAAAAAACCAACTCTTGGTTTCGTTGATCTGCTCTACAGTGTTTTTAGATTCTATATTGTTTATTTCTGCTCTGATCTTTATTATTTCTCTTCTTCTGCTGGGTTTAGGCTGTCTTTGCTGTTCTGCTTCTATTTCCTTTAGGAGTGCTGTTAGATTTTTATTTGGGATTTTTCTTGGAAAAATTGCTGGATTGCAATGTATTTTCCTCTCAGGACTGCCTTCACTGCATCCCAAAGCGTTTGGATTGTTGTATTTTCATTTTCGTTTGTTTCCATATATTTTTTAATTTCTTCTCTAATTGCCTGGTTGACCCACTCATTCGTTAGCAGGGTATTCTTTAACCTCCATGCTTTTGGAGGTTTTCCAGACTTTTTTCTTGTGGTTGATTTCAAGCTTCATAGCATTGTGGTCTGAAAGTATGCATGGTATGATTTCAATTCTTGTATACTTATGAAGGTCTGTTTTGTGACCCAGTATGTGATCTATCTTAGAGAATGTTCCATGTGCACTCAAGAAGAAAGTATACTCTGTTGCTTTGGGATGCAGAGTTCTGAATATATCTGTCAAGTCCATCTGATCCAATGTATCATTCAGGGCCCTTGTTTCTTTTTTGACCATGTGTCTAGATGATCTATCCATTTCTGTAAGTGGAGTGTTAAAGTCCCCTGCAATTACCACATTCTTATCAATAAGGTTGCTTATGTTTGTGAGTAATTGTTTTATATATTTTGGGGCTCCCATATTTGGAGCATAGACATTTACAATTGTTAGCTCTTTCTGATGGATAGACCCTGTGATTATTATATAATGCCCTTCTTCATCTCTTGTTACAGCCTTTAATTTAAAGTCTAGTTTGTCTGATATAAATATGGCTACTCCAGCTTTCTTGTGACTTCCAGTGGCATGATAAATAGTTCTCCATCCCCTCACTCTCAATCTGAAGGTGTCCTCAAGTCTAAAATGAGTCTCTTGTAGACAGCAAATGGATGGGTCTTGTTTTTTTTTATCCATTCTGATACCCTATGTCTTTTGGTTGGCACATTTAGTCCACTTACATTCAGTGTTATTATAGAAAGATATGGGTTTAGAGTCATTGTGATGTCCGTAGGTTTCATGCTTGTAGCGATGTCTCTGGTACTTTGTCTCACAGGATCCCCCTTAGGATCTCTTGTAGGGCTGGTTTAGTGGTGACGAATTCCTTCAGTTTTTGTTTGTTTGGGAAGACCTTTATCTCTCCTTCTATTCTAAATGACAGACTTGCTGGATAAAGGATTCTCGGCTGCATATTTTTTCTGTTCATCACATTGAAGATCTCCTGCCATTCCTTTCTGGCCTGCCAAGTTTCAGTAGAGAGATCGCTCACGAGTCTTATAGGTCTCCCTTTGTATGTTACAGCACGTTTATCCCTAGCTGCTTTCAGAATTTTCTCTTTATCCTTGTGTTTTGCCAGTTTCACTATGATATGTCATGCAGAAGATCGATTCAAGTTACGTCTGAATGGAGCTCTCTGTGCCTCTTGGATTTCAATGCCTTTTTCCTTCCCCAGATCAGGGAAGTTCTCAGCTATGATTTCTTCAAGTACACCTTCAGCACCTTTCCCTCTCTCTTCCTCCTCTGGAATACCAATTACGCGTAGATTATTTCTCTTTAGTGCATCACTTAGTTCTCTAATTTTCCCCTCATACTCCTGGATTTTTTTTATCTTTTTCTCAGCTTCTTCTTTTTCCATAATTTTATCTTCTAGTTCACCTATTCTCTCTTCTGCCTCTTCAATCTGAGCCGTGGTTGTCTCCATTTTATGTTGCAGCTCATTAATAGCATTTTTTAGCTCCTCCTGGCTGTTCCTTAGTCCCTTGATCTCTGTAGCAATAGATTCTCTGCTGTCCTTTATACTGTTATCAAGCCCAGTGAATAATTTTATGACTATTATTCTAAATTCACTTTCTGTTATATTATTTAAATCCTTTTTGATCAGTTCATTAGCTGTTGTTATTTCCTGGAGATTCTTTTGAGGGGAATTCTTCCGTTTTGTCATTTTGGACAGTCCCTGGAGTGGTGCGGACCTGCAGGGCACTTCCCCTGTGCTGTGGTGTATAACTGGAGTTGGTGGGTGGGGCCGCAGTCAGACCTGATGTCTGCCCCCGGCCCACCGCTGGGGCCACAGTCAGACTGATGTGTGCCTTCTCTTCCCCTCTCCTAGGGGCGGGATTCACTGTGGGGTGGCATGGCCCGTCTGGGCTACTTGCACATTGCCAGGCTTGTGGTGCTGGGGATCTGGCGTGTTAGCTGAGGTGGATCGGCAAGGTGCACAGGGGCGGGCAGGGCAGGCTTAGCTCGCTTTTCCTTCGGAGATCCGATTTGGGAAAGGCCCTGTGGCAGCGGGAGGGAGTCAGACCTGCCACCAGAGGGATGGATCCACAGAAGCACAGCTTTGGGTGTTTGCACGGTGCAAGCAAGTTCCCTGACAAGAACCAGTTCCCTTTGGGATTTTGGCTGGGGATGGGCGAGGGAGATGGCGCTGGCAAACGCCTTTGTTCCCCGCCAAGCTGAGCTCTGTCGTCAAGGGCTCAACAACTCTCCCTCCTGTTGTCCTTCAGCCCTCCCGCTCTCTGAGTAGATCCGTTAATTTATAACCTTCCAGATGTTAAGTCCTGCTTGCTGTTGGAACACACTCTGTCCAGCCCCTCCGCTTTTGCAAGCCAGACCCCGGGGCTCTGCTTGGCCGGCGGGCTGCCCCGGCTCCTTCCTGCCAGTCCGTGTAGCGCGCACCGCCTCACCGCCCTTCCTACCCTCTTCCATGGGCCTCTCGTCTGCGCTTGGCTCCAGAGACTCTGTTCTGCTCGTCTTCTGGCGATTTTCTGGGTTATTTAGGCAGGTGTGGGTGGAATCTAAGTGACCCGCAGGACATGGTGAGCTCAGCGTCCTCCTCCGCTGCCATCTTCTCCGGAAGCCAATACTAGCTATGTTTAAAATGCAAGTTTGATTTTGTTTCTCCCCTCTGTAACATCTTTCAGTGACTCTTCCATACCTTTCAACACTGAGTTCAAACTCCTTTGTTTAGCTCATGAAGTCATTTATAGTCAGAATTCGTTTTCTTTCATGCCCCAAGTATTCTGTGCCGCTGTCACATAACTCCACTCAAGATCTTAAAATCTATCATGTTTTTTAAGACCAGCTTTTCTCTATATGTAGAATCTTCTTTCTTGTTTTTTGCCGTATAACTAACTCTTAATAGTCTTTATAAACTTTGACCAAAATCATCTCCTCCAGGAAGCCTTCCCTGACTCTTAGTCTTAAGAGTCTTATCCAGTGAGGTCTCACAGCACGAATGTTAGCCACAATTATGACATCACCACACAGTGGGGTTAAGTTTATTTGTTTGCTTCAATCACTCAAAGTAATCTAGAAGTTGTGCCTAATATCTAGCACAGCAACTGGCACATGGTAGGTACCCAATAATCAATTTTGAATTTATGAATGGATATTGAAATGAGATTGCAGACATAACCCACTTGTGTGAATATATAATGTGTGGGATGCGAGATCATGATTATGCTGATGGTGAAGATGGTGGTGGTGATGGCGGTGGTCATGGCAGCGGTGGCAAAAGAGATAGGAAAAGGAGAGAAGAACTGGGATGTCCCTCAGCCCTTCTGCTCCTAAGCCTAACAAAAAGATACATCTATACCTATTAAGGACATGAAACCTGCCGCTGCATTTGTCCAAATTCTTTGATCCCAGAGCTGATGTGATTGATTCTCGTACTTTCTATGAGTTCATCAGAGATGGTATTAGTGAATCCTGAACAGTTTAGCTCCCTAAGCTTTCAGCAGTGAGGTTGTAACAATTATATGCTTGAGCCACTAGATGGCACTGAGACTTTATTCTATCTTTGGGTGTAGTTCACTAAATCCCTCCTGGAGCTTTCATCCATGTAAGGCTTGAAGGCACCATCCTGAAGCATCTTTCCAGATCCACTTCCTTTACCCTGATACCCTTCCTGTAGTCTCCTAAAATCAGCTCCTTGGTCCCTGGAACCCCTACAGCTGCACAGTTCTGTCTTCCTCTCTCTGTGATCCATGCAACACTTTATTCATTTGTATCTATCTCTTCCTCAGGTAGAAACATTTCAGTATCAGGCCTGAGCCACACTGAATTCCTACTTCTTCTCTTCTGGATTCTTTCCACAGAACTTCAAACATTCTGGAGTCTCCCCACCTTGAGAAGACCCTCCCTGAATCATGTATCCCTCTCTAGGTATTGCCCTGTACCCATCTTCCCCTAACTCAGAACCTCTGTTCTGAGCTTGACCTATATATCCCAACTATCTACTTGACTTTGACTTCACACTGGTATCTAAACTTTACTTGTCCAAACTTGGATTTCATCCCCCAAACTCTTCCTTTCCAGTGTTCCCCATCTCAGCAAATGGAAACTCCATCCACTCTCTGCTCCAACTAGAAATATGTGTTCATTCTTCACCTCTCTCTTCTACCCACACCCATTCCCCATACAATCCATTACCAAGTCCTGGCCATTTGACTTCTTAAGTATGGGTAGAACCATCCACACTGCTCCAATTCACTGCCACCACCTCAGCCCAAGCACATCACTCTCAATTGGGTTATAACAATTGCCTTCCCTGCCTATTTCCACTCTGGAACTGCTTCCATCAATTATAAGCCAGAAATACATTTTAAAAGTATGAACATATCCATGTCACTGCTTTGCTTAACAACTCACGACCCACCTGTCATTGGTAGGTAAGTTCAGAGTTCTTGCACTGACAAGATTTTATTTGGTCTGGCTTCTGCCTACCTCTTCATATCATCCCTCCCTCACTCTACAGTCTCCTTCCTTTACTGGAATGACATCAAGTTCCTTCCCATCCAAACCTTCATACCCATCCTTCTTGGATGACTCCATCCCCTTCCCCCTCACCCTGGAGTTGAGCCTGGATAACTCCTACCTGCCTATGAGGCTCAGTTTCAATGCTGCTTTCTCAGGGAAGCCTTCCTGGTCTTTCCAGTGACCCTGCTCTCCCTGCACACCCTCCAGGTAAGATAAGGTCTTCCTGTGATGATCTCAGGGTGTATTGTGCAGTTTCTGTTTAATAGTTATCACAACTATCACAACTATAGTTATATTTTAGTGTGTGTATTTAATATTTGTCTCACACTAGATTATCTCACTAATCTTTGTGATCTCAGGACCTGACACAGTCCTTGGTTCATATAAGTCATTCAACAAATGTTGTCAAGTAAATAAATGACCTTCAGAAGCAATCCCATGCTGCTTTCTAGTCACACAGTACATGAATACATTCTAAGACAACCTGAAGAAAGCTAGATGTGGTCTATAAATTCTATACATCCCAGAATGGAGGGAGTGTGATCTCCCTTCATAAGGAACTGCTCTTTTCAACTCCTACATGGAAAAGATCTTCTCTCCAAAGATTAAAAGACCATCTCTTTATTTGTCGTTTTCTTGGAGCTCAATCCAGTCAGTAGGACAGAGTGGGTTTTCAATGCAAAAATGAATTACATTTTTAAAAAGTGATTAGGTGATATTTATAAAAGTTTGCAAATTTATAGCTGTTTTGGCCCATCAAATCCACATTGTAAAACCTACTGTGCAGGAATTAAAAGCACAATATTTATATTTGTATAAAACTAGTTTCTTTATTTAACACACTTCAAGGGACAAAAAACTAACAAACACTAGTATGGCCACCAATAAACAAATTTAAAGAAATGTTTACACCCAATATTAACAAATATTATACATCTATGAAAAAGAATAAAACATTATATATGATGATAGCCCTAATATATTATCAAATATGTAGAAATTAGAGGTAAAGCGTAGTCAATACCAAGAAATGCAAACTGTTGCCACCATTTGTTACATTTAAACAGAGTTTAGTCAGGCAGCGACCAAATAGCACATAGCTTCTCAGCACAGTCAGAATATATGTGAATCCACCTTTCTTTGCCACAATTTCATCAAAGCTTTTTTCATCTCACTGTTTCTCAAGCTGTAGATCAGTGGATTCAACAGAGGTGTAAGAAGTGAGTAGGACAATGACATCACCTTCTTGGTTTCTGGGGAATAGCCAGATTTGGGTTGTAAATAAGTCATACTGGCTGTGCCATAGAAGAGGGTCACAGACGTGAGATGGGAGGCACAGGTGGAAAAGGCCCTTTGCCTCCTGGTGGCCGATGGCATCTTCAGGATGGCAAAGAGAATCCGAACATAAGACAAGAGGATCAACACGAAAGGAACCATGATAATCAAAACAGTGCCAGTGAACGCATAGATTTCAAACAGAAAGGTGTCTGCGCATGCAAGTTCTAGCACTGCTGGGGTTTCACAAGAGATGTGATTGATTTCATTGGGGCCACAGAAGGGAAAACTGAAAACCCATGTAGTCTGCACAGTAGCCACCATGATCCCTGAGACCCATGAGAACATTACTAATTTCATGAAAACCCTTTTGTTCATAATCATTGGGTAGCTCAGGGGATGGCAGATTGCAGCAAATCGGTCATAAGCCATCGCCCCCAGGAGAAAACATTCAGTCCCACCAAAAAAAAGAATAAAATACATCTGTGCAAAACAGCTCACAAATGAAATTGACGTTTTCTCAGTGGAGAGGACCACCAGCATTTCAGGCATAATGACTGCACTGAAACTCACATCCACCACAGACAGGTTCTGCAGGAACAGGTACATGGGAACGTGGAGGCTCTGTTCCAGGGAGATGATGACTATAATGATGGCATTTCCCACCAGAGTCCCAAGGTAAACAACCAAGAAAACCCCAAAGAGCTGCTCTTGGAGTTCAGGAAAGTTAGAAAAGCCCAAGAGGATGAATTCAACCACAGAGCTTTGATTTTGCCTTTTCATTTCAGTGGTGGAGAGTATATTATTTTTGTGGACATATGTATATAAATTATGAAGTCACGGTCCAAAAGCTAAGAATCTGTGTCTGAAATTCACCCCAGATACTCTCGACAGAAGACATAAAAAGGAACACATCCTGACTAAATTCAGTTTGGCAGTTTTGGAAATGGCCAATTAGTTGGATTAATAAGCTTTTAAAATAAAAAGGAGGAAGTGAAGAATACTGGCTCAGAAGTCTTGTCTGAAAAGCAAAACATAATATCAAAATGTTTTTGCAACTTAATATAATTTGATTTTAAACATAGCCTTAAAACAAACATAGATATTTTATAACCGAGGTTCCATTCTCATCACATTGCTATCACTATCACCTCTTGTTCTCAATTTTATATAAATAGGTATTTTTAAAACTACAAAAAATAAAGTATTAAAAAGTATACAAAGGGGAAAGGTACACAACAAATTTTAAAACAGCCTAATGAATCAGTGTTATAGCACAGTTGATTAACATTTATTATAAATATTCATCATGTTCAAAATACCTGTATGAAACTTGGTTAAATATGAAAACTCTGCAGGAACCTACAAATGGGTTTCTAGTTAGATGTACCTATCTTAGATGATCTGTAAATAGGGTGTATTGCCTTCAGGCTTATTGATTTTTTAAAGGCTGTCATGGCCAATTACATTGAGATTGGCCTACATGGGAAATTTTAAGGGCCAGTTCTCTATGGCTAATCCTTGTGACCATGATAGTGAAGAATCATCCAATTTTGATCATTCTAAATCTGTGATTTGAACATTTATTCTCTGTCTCTCTCTGTCTTTCCTCTGTCTCCTTTTATCCTTCTCACGAGTTAATGGAATCAACAAACACTGATTGAGCACCTACCATTTTCTAGGTTAGGAATCTCAAGGACACAATGGATTCCTCGTCTCAATAGACAGCTGGAAACGCTATATAAAATAGCATTCCACTGTTACGTCAGTACTCCAATATTATGTCTTGTTCTGTGTTTCTCCATTATCATTATCTCCATTTCTCCATTATCATTACCAGCAGACATTGTATCTATATATTAACGAGGCGGATATAATTTACACGTATACACAAGTATAAATTACATATTTATAATATTTATAGATTATATATGTGTAAAATCTACCTCCATCTCTAAATTCTAAACTCCAGGAATACAAAACTTTGTTTTTTTTCTATGCTATTTTCCCAATGTCTACAACAGCCCATACCCAATAAATGATACTAAACCAACATTTTATGAATAATGGAATTAAAAATGAGGAAATCCAATATATATGTAAGGAATCCAATGTTGAAAAGAGTGAAACCAAAAACAACACAGTTAGGAAGCAGAGGTAAAAACAAGAGGGCTATTAGACATTTCTGTGAGGGATCCAACTCTTCTGAATGGAGAAGGGGGGTGAACAACTACAACCATAGCATGTCACCAGTAGAAGATACAGTAGGTAGAAGAAGGAAGGCATAAGGAGGAGGGAGGACTCATTCAAGTCAAGAGTATTGGATGACATCCTAGCATTACAATGGAGGCCTACTGGCCTTTGTGTGATATTTTGAAAACCAGGACATATACGCTGTGGGAGATGAAGAACCCAGGAGAACAGAAGGACACAGCAAGCTAAAGACATTTCATGGAGTCTTGAGAAAAGACCAGTAGGATATTAAGAGTAGGATATTAGTGGAAAGCAAGTTGATTTATTTATGAATTTGGCAATATCATTCATTAAAATCACATGTCCATATTAACTATGCTGATTATAGTTTGCATTTTGAAAAGTCACCAGAAATTAGTAAAATATGGTCACAGGATCAAACACTTAAAACCCATTTCTAATGAGAAAAACAGTAATGTGTATTAAGGTCCAAATATTTAAAGTGGTAGGTTTTGAAAATTGGAAAACTTAAAGCATAATGTAAATAAAATAGAAAAACTTTGTAGGACTGATTGTAAGCATCTGATGAGGGCAAAAAATGTTCACAACTGGTAACAGATCACTGACTACAGTGGCTGCACCTTTTCTCTGTAACTTAGAGACCCTGATGCTGTCTTGGAGAATTCCTGAAAAGAAATATTTAGCCAGAGCACTGCCTAAATAGGCTTCAAACTTTCAGATGAAAAGGTAGGAGTTGCACTTATTTACCAAGTTCCCTTCCAGTTGCAAAATTCTAACATTTGATGATTAGTGTGTGCAAAGTCTTTATACCCCTAATTATTGCCCAAACTTTTCTCTGCAAAGAAGGGAAAGAGAAATCAGCCAGCTTCAAAGCCAAGGAGTCCATGGAGTCAAATGTGTCAGCTCTGTCTAGTGACCCCTGAGCACAGAGACATCACTTCAACAGCATCTCCAATGATCTGCTGGAGAGGAACTATACATGGGAAACCCACAAACACATACACACAGCCGGATCCTCCCTTTCTTACCTACTGACTCTGTCTCTTTAAATTTCTAAATACTTTATCTGAAGTTTAAATTCCACTCAAAAGCCACCTTCTCATGAATACAGTTCAGTGCTTCAGGGCGCTGATTCTAGAACTATATATGACATTGAATCATATGCCCTGTAGAATCCTTCCCTGGAGAACTTGGAATCACTTCATAAACACTTTCTCATATTTTGGCATGATGACTGAAGAGGCTGGACCTTGGCCCCACAGGTGAGAAACCTCAAGAGCACACACCTGGAGCACCACTCCTTCATAGTCCTTTGGGGAATAAATGCCTCTTCACACAAGAGACACAGTTCACCACCGCATCTCCAATAGCAGGTGAAAAGAGAGTTGACTAAAGGTCGTAAATGGGGAAAGGAGAGATGAGTGGTATGACAGTGTGAGCAAAGGCAGGTGAGCTAGAGGTGGATGATGATTGGATGGAATGCACAGTTTGGGCAATGGTGGGAAACTAGCTATGGCAAGTACATTGAAGCCCAGGGGTAGAAAACTGATTGCTTACTCCTAGCATCGAAGAACCTTTGATCATTTGTAGTAGAAATATAGAACCACTGAAAATGTTTGACAAAGTGTCGTTACAGTTGATTTCATCAAAAGAGCTTTTAAAGTAAGAGTCAGGAGTACTGAACTAGCTTGTATGATTTGAACAAATCATGTAACTTAACTACTTCTCTAACTTTCTCTGTAAAATAAACATAATGCGGTTAATCTCACTGAGTATATGTGAAAATCAAGGGACTCAGGGATCCATCTACACTAGCTTGAACAATCAAGGAGACCATTTGGCTCAGTCCCCACAGAGTGAAGACATGAATCACTCTGAAGACTTGGATCAGTCCTGAACTAGATAGATGATGAGACTGAACGCAGGTTACCTTTTTCTCTTTCTCACTGCACGTCTCTGGAGCAGCTTCCGTTCTCAAGGAAGCTCACCTCCCCTGGCAGCAATAAGGCTGCCAACAACACTTAGAGATTCATTGTGTCTACTCTGTGTCCATGGGAAATGTAGCCCTTATCCTGAGGAAAAGGGCTTTGCATTCCCACATTCCATCCAGGAATGTCATTCACCCTCCTGGAATGACACCCCAGGCATGAAGCATTCACATGCACCAAGCTTGGGAATTCTGCCTAAGATGTATTCTCCCTGATTCTTAACCCATGTCCCTTGGGCACTTGTGTCACACATGCTCTGTTTCTTGATGTCAATGGTGATAACACAGGTGATATGCAGTTTGGGAGAGGTCAAGATGTAGAGTCAGGATTTGTGCACTTCCTACGGGTAGATTAGATGTCAATGAAATGTGTACAAGTATGTCAGATACATGCAAAAAGAGATAAAAAGGAAGTAATATTAATGTCAAACTATAATTTTATAGCCAATAGTACTAAATAGAAGAACAACCAAAATGTAGAGAAATTAACCATTTCTCAACACACCATCCTCAAAGATTGGCAGACAAAATAGACCATACAGACATAAAAATGAGAAGGTTATAATAATAAAAAGGTTGATTTAACAGACGGTAATGAGAGAGTAAATATAAGAGAGAAACAACATTTTTTACATTGCTAACTTTATGTTTTCCTCCCAAAATATGTATATGATATTTACAAAGAGTCATCATATACCTGTCAGAATGAAAATATAAATAAATACCAAATAGTTGGCATTTGTACACATGACATACTCATACACCAAAACAGCAGAACAACAGCCAAATGTAGAAAAGAAAACTAAAGCCTTGGAAATTTCAAAACACCCTGAAAGTATCTCTTTAGCTAACAGGATGTTGGAAATGAAATTCAGGCCACTAAGATAGCATTTGCAAATGAACTTATCACATTTTCATTTATCGGTGTGTCCAGAACTATACTCCTAGTCTTCCCCTAAACCTGCTCCGCACTCAGCACTCCTCATCTCAGGGAACGGCAGCTCAAAGCTTCTAGTTCCACAGGCTGAAAATCAAGGAGTCATTTGTCCTCCAAACCCATGTCAATGCCATAACCTATCTGTGGCTCTGTCTTCAAAACACAGCATATCCATTGTGAGCATTTTCTCTTTCTTTGAGCTAATACCCTGGTCCAAGCTACTTTTGTCTCTCAATCGGATAATAGCCATGGCCTTTCAACTTCTCCTTCCTGCCTTGCCTCTGCTCAAAACCCTCCAACAGCACTCTGTCCCCTTTGGTTGGAAGCCAAACCCATGGATTAACGATCTCCTCCCCCATTATTCTGTGAGCCAGCTCCATTGCATCCCCTTGTCCCCTCTCACTCAGCCATTCTAGACTGCTTGCTGGTCCTCGATTCCAACAGCTATGTTCTCATCTCATAGCTATTGCCTTTGCTTTGCCCTGCACACGGACTCTGACTCACCAAAAGACTAACTCCCTTATGCCTCTTTGCTCCAGGGACAGCTTCTCCAGGACATCTTCCTAAGTCAACATATGCAACAATCAACTCCAGCCCCACCCTACTGTCCTGATTCATTTTTCTCCACAGCATTCCTCAGCACAGATACATCTACATCAGAAGGACACGGGAAGGTTAGGAACAAAAAGTTGGAGAAAGATCTTCCAAAATGCTAACCAAGAGAAATTTAGATAACTATATCATTATCAGAGCGAGAAACATTACTAGGGATGAAGAGAGTCACACTTCGTAACGAGAAAAGGTTCAACCCCCCAAGAAGATAGAACAATTCTAAATCTGTGATAAACAATAATATGGCTGCAAACATAACAAGCAAATATGGACAGATACACAAGGGAACCTAAAGCACTATCACTCATAGCAGGAGACTGCAGCATGCCTCTTTGCGTAATTGATAGAAGAAATAAATAAAAATCCATAAGGACAAAGAAAATATTCACCATACAACTTACTCTAGCACACATAGAGAACTGGGTATCCAACACTGGGAAGAAAGCACATCGTCTTCAATCACATGCAGGACGTGCTCAAATACCTGACAATAAACTGAGCCACAAAGAAATTATCCACAACTGTTAAAGGATTTACACCATACAGGATGTTGTGCGACCACAATGCTATTGCCAGGGCGTCTATAATTGAACATAACTGGGAAATAGCAACCTGTTTAAACTTGAGGATTACTTTTGTAAATAACATCTGAAACACAATGAATGGGCAAGAAAATTAGAAAGTATTCTGCAGAAAATAATAGTGAAGCACAGAAGGCATCCACTGCACAAAAGTAGGCATGAAAAATGATGAATTAAGTGTGTACTTCCAGGTGTTAGATAAAAACAACAAAACATAGGAAAGAGATAGCGAAGAGCATTCATGAAGAAGCATCTCTTAGTGAAATGGAAAGTCAGCACACATAGAGAGAGGATCAAAAAAGCCAAGCCAAACACAGTTCAAAGTCCAGTAAATCATAAACCTGTGGTTGGATTAATAAAAGATAGAAAAGAAATATAACCATCATCAGGAACTTTAAAACTGGGCATCACCACTGAACGTGCAGACATTATGAAAAACATTGTGCCATAAATTTGAAGGTTAGATCCTACGAATGCTCAGAGATATAGAACTTACCAAATTGCAACTAGAACAGAAAATTTACGTCCAAAAACTATTCAAGATATGAACTTGGTAATTAAAGCCTTACAGAACAGGAAACCCCATGCTTAATAAATTTGTTCATAAATGTTACCAAACATTGAAGGAAGAAATAAATTCAATCCTCCATAAATCTATCAGAAAATTAAAAAGGGGGTAAAGTTCCCAACTACTTTTGGAGGTAGCATAACTGTAATATCAAAACAGAACAAGGACAGTGCACAACTGGAAAATTTGCAGGCTAATCTTCATGAGTGTGGATACAGAAATCCTAAAAGGGAATCAGTGGAATGTATATTAGAAAGGTAATACATTGTGACCAAGTTTATTTAGTCCCAGAAATGCAAAGTTGGTTAAATATAGGAAAACCAATCAACTAATTCACCACATTAATGGATAAATGGAGAAAAGTCTCCTAATCATTATGATTGATACAGAAAAGTTATTGAAAAACTGAACATTTTTCTCTACATCCTCTCCAACACTTACTATATCTTATTTTTTTGACACTAACCATTCTCACAGTTATGAGATGATATCTCATTGTGGTTTTCATTTGCATTTCCCTAATGATGCGTGATGTTGAGCATCTTCTCATGTGTCTGTTGGCCATCTGTACATCTTCTTTGGAAAAATGTCTATGTCTTCTGCCTATTTTTAATTGGATTCTTATTATTTTTTTGGTGTTGAGTGAGTTGTGTACGTTCTTTAAATATTTTATATACTAACCGTTTATTGGATATGTCATTTGCAAATATCTTCTCGCATTTAGTAGGTTGCCTTTTAGTTTTGTTGATTGTTGGCTGTGCAGACACTTTTTATTTTTATATAGTTCCAATAGTTTATTTTTGCTTTTGTTTCCCTTGCCTCAGGAGACATATCTAGACAAATGTTGCTACAGCCAATGTCAGAGTAATTACTGCCTGTGTTCTCTTGTAAAATTTTTAAGGTTTCAGGGCTCACATTTAGGTCTTTAATCCATTTTCAGTTTACTTTTTTGTATGGTGTAAAAAGTGGTCCAATTTGATTCTTTTGCATGTAGCTGACCAGTTTTCCCAACACCATTTGAAGAAACTGTCTTTTTCTTATTGCATACTTTTTGCCTCCTTTGTAAAAAATTGATGACCATATAATCATGGGTTTATTTCTGGGTTCTCTACTCTGTTCAATGGATCTATGTATCTGTTTTCATGCCAATACCATACTCTTTTGTTTACTACAGCTTTGTGGTATATCTTGAAATCTGGGATTGTGATGCCCCAGGTTTTTTCCTCTTTTTAAGATTTCTTTGTCTATTTGGGGTCTTTTGTGGTTTCTAATTTTAGGGATTAATTATTAAAATTAGTTCCTAATTTTAGGAATCCTAATTTTAGGATTATTTGTCCTAGTTCTGTGAAAAATGCTGCTGGTATTTTTGTAGGCATTGCATTAAATGTGTAGACTGCTTTGGGTAGTATAGACCTTTTAACAATATTTGTTCTTCCGATCCATGAGCATAGAACGTCTTTCCATTTCTTTGTGTCCTCTTCCATTTCTTTCATCAGTATTTTATAGTTTTCAGAGTGCAGGCCTTTCGTCTCCTTGGTTAACTTTATTCCTAAGCATTTAATCATTTTTGGTGCAATTGTAAATGGGATTGTTTTCTTAGTTTCTCTTTCTACTACTTCACTACTAGTGCATAAGAATGTAACAGATTTCTGTATTTTGGTTTTGTATCCTGCAACCTTACTGTATTTATTTATCAGTTCTAGTAGTAGATCTAAAAGACTATTGAAGAAATCATTCAAGGGGCTCCTGTGTGGTTCAGTCAGTTAAGCATCTGACTTTGGCTCAGGTCATGATCTCACAGTTTGTGAGTTTGAGCCCCACCTTGGGATCTATACTGACAGCTCAGAGCCTGGAGCCTGCTTCAGATTCTGTATCTCCCTCTCTCTCTGCCCCTCCCCCTCCCCCCTCTCTCTTCTCCCTTCTCTCTCTCTCTGTCAAAAATAAATACACATTTAAAAAATTCAAAAAAATCATTCAAGGAGCACCTGGGTGGCTCAGTTGGTTAAGTGTCAGACTTTTTTTTTTTTTAATGTTTATTTACTCTTGAGAGAGAGAGAGGGACAGAGGCGCAAGAGGGGAAGGGCAGAAAGAGGGGGAGACACAGAATCTGAAGCAGGCTCCGAGCTGTCAGCACAGAGCCCAACATGGGGCTCGAACTCACGGACTGTGAGATCATGACCTGAGCTAAAGTCGGACACTCAACTGACTGAGCCACCCAGATGGCCAAGTGTCAGACTCTTGATCTCAGCTCATGTTTGCTCTCAGTGTCATGAGTTCCTGGTTCCGTGCTGTCAGTGAAGCCTGAAAGGAAAGAAAGAACGAAAGAAAGAACGAACGAAAGAAAGAAAGAAAGGGAGAGAGAGAGGGAGGGAGGGAGGGAAGGAGGGAGGGAGGGAGGGAGGGAGGAAGGAAGGAAGGAAGGAAGGAAGGAAGGAAGGAAGGAAGGAAGAGAAAGAAAAGAGAAAGGGTGGGGGGAGAGAAGAGAAGAGAGAAAAATCATTCAAGGAACAGAGATGTGAATAGTATCTAGCTCATATAGTTGTTGTGAGTATTCAATGAGAGAAGAGTATCTGGCATTTGACACGATGCCTGACACACAAGACCTTCAGCTTGCGATCCTTTTGTTGTTGTCTTCTGTAACTACTATTACTGTTATTGTAGCTGATCCTCACAGTATCTCAAATGGTATTATTACTATCCTCATGCTTTTATGATTGAAGAAGCTAATGTTCAGAAAGGAGAAGTAACTGGCAAAACATGGAAGATGGCAGAGCCAGTGTTTGAGACCAGGGTTTTATTTTTGTTTTTGTTTTTTTTAACGTTTATTTATTTTTGAGACAGAGAGAGACAGAGCATGAACAGGGGAGGGTCAGAGAGAGGGAGACACAGAATCTGAAACAGGCTCCAGGCTCTGAGCTGTCAGCACAGAGCCCGACGCAGGGCTTGAACTCACTGACCGCGAGATCATGACCTGAGCCGAAATCGACTGCTTAACCGACTGAGCCCCCCAGGCGCCCCCCAGGGTTTTTTTTTTTTAACTCTTGCTGTGTGTTCCTGGTGTTTCCTCTTAAACCACGCTATCCCTTCAATCATATTCACACATACGTAATTAGCAAAGATGAGAAATGTATACTTAATCTATGTTTGTGTTTTCTAGCTCATTAAACATTCTACTATATCCTTCAAACATGCTTTTGACAAGCATATAACAGCGGTATAGGTTCTTTTGTTTTATCTGCTTTTGTTGCCAGCCAAATCCATAGTAAGTAATATCTATTTCCACATGGTTTTGCCTTGGTATATCGCTGGAAATTTATACTTTCCCTCTTGCAATTTAAACTATCTATACATCAAACGTTTAGACACATTGCGGTGGATATGGAAATGTGCTGCTCAGATCCCTCTCCAAGAATAGACTCACAGCCCAGGTGAATGCAGAGGTGGTGATTGACTGATACTTGCCCCTTCATGGTCAAACTCAGCTTCCAAGCCAAACCACACTCTTCTGGGAAAGGCCCCTGGTCAACAAATGAGCATGGGTCTTATTAATTCTGACCCACGCAGGATGCCTCTAATGGACAATCCAGAGCTCCCTGTTGGGTGTGCAGAAAACTTTTCCAGTCCTGGTTGGCAGTCAAAGGGCTTATCCAGCACAATCTTGTTTCAGCCCTTTATCTTTCCCAGGTACTTTCCTTCCCTGGGGAGACCCCATCTCAGTGTCTGCTTGTCAGAGAACCCAACCAGCGCAGATGGTACTTAAAGAGTCAGTGAAAGCAGACAGTAAAATAGGGTTTGGAGACTGGCTCTTTACCACCTGGCTGGACTATAGATCCCATCCCTTCTGTTATGTGGAGTGTAGACATCTCCCAGCACAACAGGAAATTCAGTGATAAAAACTTTCAGAAATGATAACTTGGAATTATATAACTATGGAGGGAAATGTACTGGCTGGTGCAATGATTGAGGCACTGAAATGTAGGAGGGGATGGGAGATAATACATCAAAAGACAACAGAATTTTATAGTTGTTATAAAATTTCTTTGACCCCCACAGGTAGATTACAAAAAAAGCTGAGTGTGGTGAACAAACCATTGAAAACTAAGTGGGAGAGCTTTAGGGAAGGCAGGCAGGTGGAACTCTTCAGAGGTCGTCAAGATGGCCTAATCAGTTTGAATGAAAAAGCACACGTCAGATTTTATGCTATGAAGATGAACTTCTTTGAGTTTTTGTCTTGCACTTTATCTTACTAAGCTAAGGACATCTCTACATCCCCACCATGTGTCACTTTACAAACATTTCTGTTTAGCTTAGAAACTGGGTACAAGTTCCTACTAGGAATAAAAAAAAAAAATCCCACTCTGCTGCATAAAAGAAAATTTAGATAAAAGGCCATGAAGAAAGGACAGGGTTTTCAGAGGGAGAAAAAAATTAAGGACAGTTGGGACATGGGAGAAGTAAGGAAGGCCACCATAAGGAAAGGGAGGTCTGCAGGGAGATTAAGAATTAGTTGAAAAGTGGAGTGAGAAACATATCAGATGGAGACAAAGGCATGTTTCGACAATTTCAGCTCAGAGTGGGATCGCGACACCAAAAAATGGAAAGCAGACCTTGCACCAGGAATGTAGTGAGTGAATGAGTGTGGAAAAGGCAGAGTGCAGCATGAATGAGTAGAAAGCATAGGCAGAAAGTACCTGGGTGGCTCAACTGGTTAAGCGGCTGACTCCTGATATCTGCTCAGGTCATGATCCCACAGTTTGTGAGATCGAATCCTGTGTCAGGCTCTGTGCTAACAGCTCAGGGCCTGCTTAGCATTCTCTCTCTGCATGCCCCCTGCTTGTGCTGTCTCTGTCTCTGTCTCTCGGTCTCTCTGTCTCTCTCTCAAAATAAATTAATAAACTTTAAAAAAAGAAAAAAGAAAGAAAGCATAGCAGGCCCAGTTAAGCTGGGCTCCACACACCACACTAAAGGCTTTTTTATCCTGAATACATAGAAACCCATTGAAACGTTTTCAACAAGGAGAGACATCATAAGATTTACACTTTATTTTTTTAATGTTTATTTATTTTTGAGAGACAGAGCTTGTGTGTGAGATAGTGGAGGAGACACAGAGAGAGAGGGAGACAGAGTATCTGAAGCTATGTCTGAGCTGTCAGCTCAGAGCCTGATGTGGGACTCGAACTCACAAACCGTGAGATCATGACCTGAGCCAAAGTCGGGTGCTTAACTGACTGAGCCACCCAGGCACCCCAAGATTTATATTTTAAAGTTCCACTTTTTTCCTATCCATGTTGATTGTGGTTGACACCAGGAAAGCATGATTTCAAGGGTCAGTCCTACCAGCTGCCATGAGATTGAAGCTGGTACTGCCGAAGCGACTGCCATTTGGAGTAGAGTTGCAACAAGGTCCTTTTGGACTGGCTATTTTTGTCAAAGTTAAAACCAAATAGAGAATTGGCACGACTCTGAGACATCATCATATTATTCAATCAAACCTTGACCTTGCCAGTTCAACTTCTGTTTTTCACCTGGGATGAAGACATAAGCGTGGTGTGGCTTTCATGATATCTCAGAGTCAGTGATCTTCCAATAAGCTGTGAACTCCTTCAGAGCAGAGACTGTATAAACCCAGGGCAGCCCCATAAATGGTCACCTCTAACAAAAACTTATTGAATGAATGAATGAATGAATGAACAAAGGAAACAACAAAAAGTAAAAAGTGAATATTTGGCTCAGGAATTAGGCTTCCAGAGACTTTTTTTTTTTTTTCCTGAATGGCCTTATTTAGTCGCTCCCCCTCAGGACTATGAGAAGGAAATTTCAGGACAAACTCTAATGAAAAAATTTCCAAGTGCATGTTTAGTGCTCTACTGAAAAGATTATAAACATTCAAATAGCATTCAAACTGCTTTCAACCATTTGATGGTTGAAATTTCTTTTTGTGAAAATCCAATCTGTTTTGCATCTCTACTTCTCATTTCTGACAGAGGCAATATTTACTAAAAATTTGCTTTTCCCACAGCTGAATGGCAATGGGAATAGTGTTTTCCCCTTTATGACCATCCCTCGAACAGAAACTAACGCAATAGGAGCTGATATAGAAGTGATATCGTTTCAATAAAGGGGTCCCTCTATTTATGACTAACAACATTAGAATAGCAAGTAACTGTCAAATGTTACAAGATGAGAAATTGTTCTGGGGAAGATCAAACAGTTAGTGATTTGACTCACAACCATAGAAAATATGCCAAATAGTTTGTCATTTAGTTTCCCACAATAAAAGAAATGAATCATCCTATGTCTATAAACAAAGTGTCTGGGGCACTTTGGGCCAACCAAAGGAAATTTAACAAAAGTCTCTAAAAACAGTAGTCTGTAAGTGAAAAAAGATACTCAAGTATCAAGTGAGACTTTAGGGAAGTTTCTCGTGTAGTTCTTTGCTCCCCACCATTGGGTGAATATCTAGAAATATACCAAGGGAAATCCTGTTTTGAACAATAATCTGTGTGAGTCCATGACGTGGAACCAGTTTGATCACCCCAAAATAAATGTATCTTTTCTTACTCATTCACAGAACAGGTTTTCACTCCAGGAATAAAAATCTCATCTAGTCAGTTTCGTGAAGCACTACAGTGCTTAGTGCAACAGAGTGGGCCTTCAGGTCAGTCTGAAAAGTCACAATGACTTTGAAAAGTACTTCTGCTTTTAATAGCTAGTAAAACTTACAAGCACACATGCTCTTTATTACATCAGACCCACTTTGAAGAATCTGTCAGAAATAAAATATTACTATGATTATATGGATGTATGGAATGAGATGTTTATTGAAGTTTTGTCTTAATGACAACAATCCGGTAATGATCTAGATGATCGTAACAGAGGAACAGATTAACTGTTGTATTATATATTATATTAAAAAATGAATGACAATAATACAGTACCAATATAGGGATCCCTAATATATTATTGACCTTGGAAAAATAACAAATTAAGCATGTTAATACTGAGGTATATAGAACGGCCATTTGTTATATTTAAACAGAGTTTAGTCAGTCAGCGACCAAACAGCACATAGCTTCTCAGCACAGTCAGAATATATGTGAATCCACCTTTCTTCGCCACAATTTCATCAAAGCTTTTTTCATCTCACTGTTTCTCAAGCTGTAGATCAGTGGATTCAACAGAGGTGTAAGAAGTGAGTAGGACAATGACATCACCTTCTTGGTTTCTGGGGAATAGCCAGATTTGGGTTGTAAATAAGTCATACTGGCTGTGCCATAGAAGAGGGTCACAGACGTGAGATGGGAGGCACAGGTGGAAAAGGCCTTTTGCCTCCCGGTGGCCGATGGCATCTTCAGGATGGCAAAGAGAATCCGAATATAAGACAAGAGAATCAACACAAAGGGGACCATGACAATCAAAATGGTGCCAGTGAGCGCATAGATTTCAAACAGAAAGGTGTCTGCGCATGCAAGTTCTAGCACAGGGGGAGTCTCACAGAAGAGATGATTGATTTCATTGGGGCCACAGAAAGGAAAACTGAAAACCCATGTGGTCTGCACAGTAGCCACCATGATCCCTGAGACCCATGAGAACATTACTAATTTCATGAAAACCCTTTTGTTCATAATCATTGGGTAGCTCAGGGGATGGCAGATTGCAGCAAATCGGTCATAAGCCATCGCCCCCAGGAGAAAACATTCAGTCCCACCAAAAAGAAGAAGAAAATACATCTGTGCAAAACATTCTGCAAAAGTAATTAACGTTTTTTCAGTGGAGAGGACCACCAGCATTTCAGGCATAATGACTGCACTGAAACTCACATCCACCACAGACAGGTTCTGCAGGAACAGGTACATGGGAACGTGGAGGCTCTGTTCCAGGGAGATGATGACTATAATGATGGCATTTCCCATCAGAGTCCCAAGGTAAACAACCAAGAAAACCCCAAAGAGCTGCTCTTGGAGTTCAGGAAAGTTAGAAAAGCCCAAGAGGATGAATTCAACCACAGAGCTTTGATTTTGCCTTTTCATTTCAGTGGTGGAGAGTATATTATTTTTGTGGACATATGTATATAAGTTATGAAGTCACGGTCCAAAAGCTGAGAGTTTTAGTCTGAAATTATTGGCAGAAGATGTAATCGTGAGTTCATTTTGACAGATCTTCAAGTTGGCAAATCTTGAGAATAGCCAATATATTAGAATAGTGAATCTTTCAAATACAAATGAAATGAGGAATTTTGTCTCAGAAATATTCCTTTCAGTTTATGAAAAGCAAGTGTTCTCTGGCAGCTTTTTTGTTAGGTTGAAAATAAATCCCATTCTTAAAACATGTAATCCATTGTCCATGATATTCATGTATGCATTTCTGTTCTTTCCAATTGTATATTTACATGTGATTTTTCCAATAAAGTGTTTGAAATAAATAACAAAAAAAGACACAAGTTTATAACTGTTAATTCAAAATTAAAACAAATTTTGATGAATATTTATTACAAATGCCAAAATTCAAAATACATTTCTCTTGCCTTATTAAAAATGAAATACATGAGGGGCACCTGGGTGGCTCAGTCAGTTGAGTGTCTGACCCTTGGTTTTGGCTCAGTTCATGATCTCACAGTTCATGGGATTGAGCCCTGGGTCAGCCTCCACGCTGACAACATGAAGCCTGCTTGGTAGTCTCTCTCTCCCTTTCTCTCTTCTCTCTGTCCTTCCTCTGCTCAAGCTCATTCTCTCTCTCTCTCTCTCTCTCTCTCTCTCTCTCAAGAATAAATAAACTTTAAAATTAAAAAATGAAATACATGAATAATATACCCAAACAAGCAGAGAAACACTCAAAAGGGATTGAATTTTAGATACACTTATCTCAACTGAACATAAGTAAATTGTTTCAAGCATATTGATTTCTGGTTAGAATGGGACTAATTATATTGAAATACGTCTAAATGGGAAACTTTAGAGGTCACTTCTCCACCGTCCATCTTTGTGACCATAAAGTGGCTTTGGGGGCTATATAAAATTCCATTTTTAGTTATTCTGATCCTGTGATTTAACCTCTCTTTCTCTCTCTCTTTCTCTCTCTCCCCCCTCCCTCTCCCTCCTTCTCTCCCTCTCCCCCCACCACACACACACTATTAGCAAGTTCATTTAACCATTAACAATTTAATAAACACTGATTGCATATCTATCATGTGGGAGCCTGTGTACCCTCAAAGATACATTTGTGACATAAATTCAACAGAGAGATCTTTCCTGGCTACACAACACAAAATAGCAGCCCCTATCCCCTACTCCAGCACCCTGTGACTCCCATCTCCCTGGTTTATATTTTGCCATAACACTCATCACCAGCTGAAATAACACATAGTATTTGGGCTTTTGCTTATAATCTAACTCCCCCTTCTGGCATGTAAGCTCCAGAAAGACAGAAACTTTGTTTTGTTCTATTCTTTCCTATGTTCTCAGTGCCCAGAACAGATAATGAATGATATAATAAATGCAACACCAACATTTGTTGAATATATCAAAGAATAAATATTAAAATTTAGAAACCTGGACTCTGCCTTCAAGGAATATAGTGTCTGAAGGAAAAATAAGTCAAGGGAATAGAGAGACCCTGCAGACCCTATAGGGGTCCTAACTCTGCTACTACCTCCAAGATGAGTCTTTGACTCTTCCTGTACTCAGGTTCACTCATGTGGTTTGCAGCAGGAAGGTAGCCCTGGACCTGACATGAGTGTTTCTCTGATTTGTTCACAGAAAACTGCATGCTTCTCCTCCATTCAGATGAGGACAGAGCTGAAGGGAAGTTAGAAAAGTGGGTGGGCACGTAGAAGGCATATATGCTGCCTGAGTCCTTTGGGCCCACCAGTCCCAGGCCCAGCTGACCATCTTCCTCCCAGGAAGCACCTCACTTCTCCCCCTTGTCCTGGGGCAGGAGAAGTGAGCACCTCTTGGCAGAGAAGGAACACCTCACTTCTCCCCCTTGTCCTCCCCAGTCACCCAGACCAATGTCCCCAGCATCCTATTTATTGTCAAGCCTACAGTGAGGTCTTTAAAATCTGGAGTCCCTCTGGCCTCAGCAAGTTCATTCCCCCCCGCCCCAACACTGCTTCCATTCATGGCCTCTTTTCTTTGCCTGCCCCTCTCCACCCTACCCCCATCATTAAATAGTCTCCTAACTGGCTTCTCCACATTTTGTGACTTCTCTTCCAATCTATCCCTCATACTTCTGACAAAATAATATCATTCTCCCTTCCAGTACCTTCAGAGTCTCCTCTCATTGGTAAAATAAAATGCTCACTTCTCAAGCTGGCATTTAAGGGAAACTAGATGGAAACAAGTGCTCTAGAAATTTTAAAAGGGAAAAAGTACTTTGGAATGGCAAGAGGAAGTAAACAACCATAATCACAGGATGTCATGGGTGGAAGGGCCAGGAAGTGGAAGGAGGAAGGCAGAAAGAGGCAGGCTGACTTGCTCGAATCAAAGGTACTCGATGACATCTCAGTACTAGAAGGAGGGCCTCCTGGCCTTGAAGGGGGTGCTTTGAAAACGAGCAAAATTTCACTGTGGGACAAGATGAAGCCAGAAGGATAGAAGGACAAGCAAGCTGAGGATATGTACTGTTTTCTTGACCTCATATCATTAAAACATTAACAGATAGAAGGCAAGTTGATTTACAGAGTTTAACTCTGTATTGATAAATCGAATACCATATGTATTAACCTCAATAATTACATATTGGATATCAAAAAATCTCCTAAAATTAGTAGACTTTGCAGAAAAAAACCATATAAGTACCTTTTCTAGTAGATAAAAAATACATATATTAAGCACCGAGTATATAAAACCAATAAGTTTTAAAATATGAAAATTTAGAGAATCTTGAAAGAAAAAGAAAGAAAGAAGAAAGAGAGAGAGAAGGAAGGAAGGAAGGAAGGAAGGAAAAGGGAGGAAAGAAAGGGAGGAAAGAAAGAAAAAAAGAAAAAGAAAGAGAAAAAGAAAAGAAAAAAAGGAGAGGAAAAAGGAAAAAAGGAACAAATGAACAAATGAACCTGAATTCTCCCTCCATCTTTTCCCCTTCACAAGAGTTACCCTAATGCTAATCTGACTGATTCAATGACATGTCCTTTCAACTCCACTGTTAACTTTCTGTATGACCCTGGGCAAAGCACTCCTTTCTCAGGATTTCATCTTTGTGCATGACTGGCCTTATTTCTGACCACCTCCAACCCCAGCTACATAACTCTATGAATTGATGATTAGTGCAACAAAACTACTTAAAGCTCTAATTATTGCCCAAAGTTTTATGTGACTATGAAAGGCAGAGTAGTTGACATTCTCACCTAAGCACTGGTAAGCATCTCCAATTATCAGTGAGAAGAACTATAAATGGCAAACCCACTAACAAGTGAATAAACAGAATCTTCAGTTCCTTTCCTATGGACTGGTCTGACTTTCATCCCATTTAATCAGATGTTTCACCTCTTCAGTTAAAAAAAAAAAAAACCTCTCCCATAAATACAACTCAGTGATTGAATGCACTGATTTTATAATATTATATGGGCATTAAATGTTTGCCCTTTGAGAGCCCTTCTCTGGAGAACTTATACTCAATTTATATAGACTTTCCCCTATGGACATAAAGAGCTCAGCTATATAAACTTGAAACAACACTCCTTCAGAGCCCTATAGAGAAAAACATCTCTTCACTCCAGAGACCCAATTCCACCAGGACCTCCCCACCCCCCCATTAAAGAATGAAAGCAGAGGCTGAGTGAATGTTAGTAAACAGATTGAGGAAGAGAGGAAGGGATGGAGCTATGAACAAAGGCAGGGTTATCTAGACTGATTGCATAGGATGGACAATATCTGCAGTGATCAGAACACGTTAAGACAAGTAGGTTGAAGTTACTGTGTGGAAAGCCTGGATATCATTACCAAAATTTTAAATATATTTTCCAGTAGAAGTATGAAAACACTGAAATTGGGGGGTGGGGGGATAGTCATTCAGGTTACTTTATAGTTGGTGCTTTTTAACTTGAAGAGAAAACATCTAGACTAGCTGTATGACTGAGAAAATATGTAACTTCTCTGGCCCTATTACTTTTCTGCTGAAATTAAGATACTGTTATTAATCTCACAAGGTATATATAAGAACCTAGGGACTCAGAGTTCAGCCTACAGCAATCAGACCATTGGCTCAGTCTCAGCAAAATGTAGGAATGAATGAATCCTCAGGCTTGACTTTATCCTACACTCAGATGAGGTGAACAGACTCTGGGTTCCCTTTCTCTGTTTCTCATCTCTGCTTTCCTAGGGTAGGTTCCATTCTCAAGGAAGCTCTCCCTTCTGAGAGACAACAAGGCTGCCAATACAGAGATACATCCTCTCCAATCTGTGTCCCATGGGAAACATACCAGTTATTCTGTGGGGAAAGGCTTTCATTCACAAAAACAAATCCAAGAATCCCCCACCCCATATCATTCACTATAGTAGGATTACATGAGAGACCATGAACCAGACAATGTGACTAATGAGGGTGGAAAATGCTGCCAAATATGCACTTTATGGTCCCTACCCCATAGCTGAGGATAGCATCTACCCCAAGTGTGCACACCTGAAAAAGTTTAATGAAAAAATTCCCCAGGAGAAATAAAGGTATTGTTGGTAGAGGAAGGAGGCCAATGAGTAATGGTGAGCCAACACTCAAATGCCCCTATACATATGCAAAGACACACTGTCTCATTGCAATTATTGCATGAATACAAAGAAACCAAATCAATTCCATTTGTTGTTGGGGTTGTGTGTGTGTGTGTGTGTGTGTGCGTGCACACATGTGTTTTGCAAGACAGGCTGGAAGGAAGTATAAATAGGATGGAATGGATGAGTAAAACAAGAAATATTGCAGAGGATGAATTGAGTGTCCTGAAGGACATGGATGTTGTGGGTAAAGAAGACAAGATTTCAAATCTTGATGAAGGAAGGATAGAAAATAACTAGAAACAGGGCAAGAGAAGTCTATAAATGGATCACTTCAAAGAGTTCACACATTTTGTGGTCAAGTTCCCAAGTCTAGGAGTGAAGGGGAAAAGATTATTAAAAAAAAGTCAAAGAGTGAATAGTTACACATCCTACTAATGAAGGCGCCTTCTTGAGATTAACCATCCTCTCTCTCAGCAGGCTGAGTCTGACAGTATGGATGCCCCAGTCACCTTCTCCATGGTAAAGAAAATCTACTGTGCTGCACCAGTTTGCATTCCTACCAATAGTGAGTGCAAAATGCCACTCTGGGAAAAAGTATGAAGGTTTCTCAAAAAATTAAAAATTAAAAATAGAACTACTCTATGGCCCAGCAATTGTACCACTAGGTATTTATCCAAAAAATACAAAAGTGCTGATTCATAGAGGCACATGCACCCCAATGTTTATAGCAGCACTATCAACAATAGATAAATTATGGAAAGAACCCAAATTCCCATCAACTGATGGATGGATTAAGAAGATGTAGTATACATATATAATAGAATACTACTAGGAAATAAAAAAGAATGAAATCTTGCCATTTGCAACAATGTAGATGGAACTGGAAGGTATTATGTTAAGCAAAATAAGTTAGAGAAAGACAGGTATCATATGATTTCACTCATATGTGGAATTTGAGAAACTCAACAGATGAATATAGGGAAAGGGAAGGAAAAATAAGATAAAAACAAAGAGGGAGGCAAACCAGAAAAGACTCTTAAATACAGAGAACAATATACAGCCAAGAATCTTTTATCCAGCAAGGCTGTGATTCTGAATACAAGGAGAGATAAAGACTCCCAGACAAACAAAAACTGAAGAAGTTCTTGACCACTAAACCAGCCCTGCAATAGATCCTAAGGGGGACTCTGTGAGTGGAATGCTGCAAAGACTACAAAGGATCAGAGACATCACCTACAGCATGAAATCTACAGATAACACAATTATACTAAATCCATATCTTTCAAAAATAATTCTGAATGTAAATGGACTAAATGCCCCAATCAAAAGACATAGGGTATCAGAATGGATTAAAAAAAAAGACCCATCTATATGCTGTCTACAAAAGACTCATTTTATTTAAAAAAATTTTTTAATGTTTATTTATTTTTGAAAGAGAGCACAAGCATAGGGGCAGAGAGAGCGGATCTGAAGCAGGATCTGAAGCAGGTTTCAGGCTCCAAGCTATCAGCACAGAGCCCGACATGAGGCTCAAACTCATGAGCCACAAGATCATGACCTGAGCCAAAGTTGGATGTTCAACCAACTGAGACACCCAGGCACCCCAAAAGACTCATTTTAGACCTGAGAATGCCTTCAGATTGAAAGTGAGGGGTTGGAGAACCATCTATCATGCTACCGGAAGTCAAAAGAAAGCTAGAGTAGCCATACTTATATGAGACAAACTCGATTTTAAACTAAAGACCGTAACAAGAGATGAAGAACGGCATTATATCATAATTATGAGGTCTATACATCAAGAAGAGCTAACAATTGTAAATGTTTATGCCCCCAACTTGAAACAACCCAAATATAGAAATCATTTAGTCACAAACATAAGCAATCTTACTGATAAGAATATGGTAATTGCAGGGGACTTTAATACTCCACTTACAACAATGGACAGATCATCTAGGCAGAAAATCAATGAAGAAACAAAGGCCTTGAATATTACACTGGACTGGATGGACTTGACAGATATATTCAGAACTTTTCATCCTAAAGTGGCAGAATACACATTCTTCTCAAGTGCACATGGAACATTCTCCAAGATAGATCACGTACTGTGTCACAAAACAGCCCTCTATAAATATAAAAGAATTGAAATCATACCATTCATATTTTCAGGTCACAATGATATGAAACTTGAAATCAACCATAGGAAAAAATTTGGCAAACCTCCAAAGGCATGGAAGATAAAGAACATCCTACTAAAGAATGAATGGGTCAACCAGTCAATTAAAGAATAAATTTTAAAAATATATAAATGGAAGCAAATGAAAATGAAAACATGACAGTCCAAGCCCTTGGGATGCAGCAAAGGTCATCCTAAGAAGCAAATACATTGCAATCCAGGCCTATCTCAAGAAACAAGAAAAATCCCAAATACAAAACCTGACCTCACACCTAAAGGAACTAGAAGCAGAGCAGCAAAGAAACCCCAAAGCCAGCAGAAGAGAACTAATAAAGATTAGAACAGAAATTAGCAATATAGAATCCAAAAAGAAAACAGAAAACAAAACAAAAACCAGTAGAACAGATCAATGAATCTAAGAGCTGATTTTTGAAAGAATAAACAAAATTAATAACCCCCTAGCCAGACTTCTCAAAAAGAAAAGAGAGAGAATCTAAATAGATAAAATCACAAATGAAAGAGGAGAGCTCACAACGAACACCACAGGAATACAAACAATTATTAGAGAATAATGAAACTATGAAAAATTATGTGCCAACAATCTGGACAACCTGGAAGAAATGGAAAAATTTCTAGACACCCGTGCACTATCAAAACTCAAATGGAAAGAAATGGAACGTTTGAACAGACCCATACCCAGAGAAGAAATGGAATCAGTTACCAAACATCTCCCAACAAATAAGAGTCCTGGGGCAAATGGCTTCCCAGGGGAGTTCTACCAGACATTTAAAGCAGAATTAATACCTATCCTTCTCAAGCTGTTCCAAAAAATAGAAATGGAAGGAAAGCTTCTGGACTCTATAAAGCCAGCATTACCTTCATTCCCAAATCAGACAGAGATCCCACTAAAAAGAATTACAGGCCAATATCCCTGATGAAAATGGACGCAAAAATTCTCAACAACATACTAGAAAATTGAATTCAACAGTATATTAAAAGAATTATTCACCATGATCAAGTGGGATTCATTCCTGGGCTGCAGGGCTGGTTCAGTATTCACAAATCAATCAATGTGATACATCACATTAATAGAAGAAAGGATAAGAACCACATGATCTTGTCAATAGATACAGAAAAAGCATTTGACAAAATATAGCATCTTTCTTAAAAAAACCCTCAAGAAAGTCAGCATAGAAGGAACATACTTTAACATCATAAAAACCATATATGAAAAGCCTACAGCTAATATCATCCTCAATGGGAAAAACTGAGAGCTTTCTCCCTGAGATCAAGAACAGGACAGGAATGTCCACTCTCACCACTGTTGTTTAACATAGTGTTGGAAGTCCTAGCCTCAGCAATCAGACAACAAAATGAAATAAAAGGCATCCAAATTGGCAAAGAAAAAGTCAAATTTTCACTCTTCACAGATGACATGATAGTCTACGTGGAAAACCCGAAAGACTCCACCAAAAAGCTACTAGAATTGATACATGAATTCAGCAAAGTTTCAGGATAAAAAATCAATGTACAGAAATTGGTTGCATTTCTATACACCAATATGAAGCAACAGAAAGAGAAAGCAAGAAATTGATCCCATTTACAATTGCAACAAGAACCATAAAAAACCGAGGAATAAACCTAACCAAAGAGGTAAAAGATCTGTATGCTGAAAACTATAGAAAACCTATGAAAGAAGTTGAAGAAGACACAAAGAAATGGAAAAACATTCCACTCTAATGGATTGGAAAAACAAATATTGTTAAAATGTCAATTCTACCCAAAGCAATCTACACATTCAATGCAATCCCAATCAAAATGGCACTGGCATTTTTCTCAGAGCTAGAACAAACAATCCTAAAATTTGTATGGAACCACCAAAGACCCTGAATAGCCAAAGTAATGTTGAAAAAGAAAACCAAAGTGGGAGGCATCACAATCCCAGACTTTCGTCTTCACTATAAAGCTGTAATCAAGACAATGTGGTATTGGCACAAAAACAGACACATAGACCAAAGGAATAGAATAGAGAACCCAGAATTGGACCCACAAAAGTATGGCCAACTAACCTTTGACAAAGCTGGAAAGAATATCCAATGGGAAAAAAAGACATACTCTTTAGCAAATGGTGCTGGGAGAACTGGACAACAACATGCAGAAGAATGAACCTGGACCACTTTCTTACACAATACACAAAAATAAATTCAGAATGGATAAGAGACCTAAATGTGAGACAGGAAACCATCAAAACCCTGGAGGAAAAAACAGGCAACCACCTCTTTGACCTCAGCTGCAGCAACTTATTACTTAACACGTCTCTGAAGGCAAGAGAAATAAAAGCAAAGGTGAACTATTGGGACCTCATCCAGATAAAAAGCTTCTGCACAGCAAAGGAAACAAACAATCAACAAAACTAAAAGGCAACCAACAGAATGGGAAAAGATATGTGCAAATGACATATCAGATAAAAAGTTAGTATTCAAAATATATTTAAAAAACTTACTAAACTCAACACTCTAAAAATAAATAATCCAGTGAAGAAATGGGCAGAAGACATTAATAGATACTTTTCCAAAGAAAACACCCAGATTGCCAACAGACACATGAAAAGATGCTCAACATCGCTCATCATCAGGGAAATACAAATCAAAACCGCATTGAGATACCACCTCACAGGTCAGAGTGGCTAACGTTAACAACTCAGGAAACAACAGATGTTGGTGAGGATGTGGAGAAAGGGGAACCCTCTTGTGCTATTAGTGGGAATGCAAACTGGTGCAGCCACTCTGGAGAACAGTGTGGAGGTTCCTCAAAAAATTAAAAATAGAACTACCCTACAACCCAGCAATAGCACTACTAGGAATTTATCCAAAGGATATAGGAGTGCTGATTCATAGGGGCACATATACCCCAATGTTTATAGCAGCACTTTCAACAATAGCCAAATTACAGAAAGAACCCAAATGTCCATAACTGGTGAATGAATAAAGAAGACGTGGTTTAGATATACAATTGAATACTACTTGGCAATAAGAATGAAATCTTGCCATTTGCAATAACGTGGGCAGAACTGAAGAGTACTATGCTAAGTGAAATAAGTCAGCCAGAGCAATACAGGTATCATATGTTTTCACTCATATGGAACTTGAGAAACTTAACAGAAGACCATGGGGGAACGGAAGGGGAAAATAGTTTGAAACAGAGGGAAGCAAACCATAAGACTCTTGAATATGGAGAACAAACTGAGGGTTGATGGGGCCGTGAGGGAGAGGGAAAAATGGGTGATGGGCATTAAGGAGAGCACTTGTTGGGATGAGCACTGGTGTTAAATTTAAACAATGAATCATGGGAATCTACTCCTGAAGCCAAGAGCACCCTGTATACACTATATGTTAACTAACTTGACAATAAATTATATTTAAAAAAAATCAACATTGAATAGAAGCAAATCAGAAGAGGGAAACAATAAAATTAAATTTAAAATAAACTTATCTTTAACCACCTTTACCGGGGCACATGGGTGGCTCAGTCAGTTGAGCATCTGCTCAGGTCATGATCTCAGGGTCGTGGGATGGAGCCCTGCATCGGTCTCCACACCGAGTGTGGAACCTGCTTGGGATTCTCTCTCCCTCTCTCTCTGCCCCCACCACTTGCACATGCTCTCTCTAAAATAAATTAAAAAAAAAATACAGAGAACAAACTGAGGGTTGATGGGAGGGGAGGTTAAATGGGTGACAGGCATTAAGGAGGGCACTTACATGTCATATGTAAGTGTCATATGTAAGTGCCCTGGGTGTGATGTGTAAGTGATCAATCACTGGGTGATTACACTGTATGTTAACTAAATTGGAAAAAAAATCCATTGGGGGCTATAAGTGGGGAATGGACAGTGTGAAACATAGAGATTATCATCTTTCTGAGTCTGTTATGAACTCAGAAGGGTGTTTTGCTTTGTTTGGTTGTTTTGATTTGTTGTTTTGTGTGGTGTTTGGGGGGGTTGTTTGCGGGGTAGATTATTTTGGTTTGTTTGTTTTGTGTGTGTGTGTGTGTGTGTGTGTGTGTGTGTGTGGAGGGAGTTGCATTTCTACCAATGTTCCAAAAAGGGAAAAGGAAATTCTAACTTGTCTAAGAAGGCATAGTCAACGACAACAGTGACAAAAATGGATTTGCACATTGATCCAATCTCAAAATCGCCACATATTTGCGAAAATAAATTCAGTCTTTCCCTGGCAAATGTTCTCCAAATATTCCCAAGAATATTCACATTTTTAACTTGCTATAGGAACCCCACCAGTTTGTGGGTTCTACAAAAAATGTGGGTTTCATTTTAAGAATCCCAGAGATGGGGAGAAATACGGTAAAATTTTCAAGACTATTTGGAGCTATAGCAGCTGATATATTACTTCATGTGGCTTATGGTTGCTGCCTGCTCCCCAACCACCCTCCTCCACTAAGGGTTGCCAGATTGAGCAAATAAAAATATATAATGCTCAGTTAAGTTTGAATTTCAGATAAACAAGTAAACTTTTAGTATAAGTGTGTCCCATGCAAAAAATATATATATATAGTTTATCTGAAATTCAAATGTAACTGGTCATCTTGTATTTTGTCTCACTACCTTCCTCCTCCTGCCACTCTTGAACCCCACCCCTTCAGAGGGGGTCCCCATGGCTGTTCCCTAGGGACAGAGCTCTTCCCTTTGACCACAGCCTTCTCTTTCCCATGGTTGGCACCTCCCACTCCCCAGAGGGAGGCTAAGTAAGCACCAGGTAAGGCCAGCCCCTCTCTGTACCTGGAATCACTCCTCCCTTTGACCATCAAGTCCTGAAGCCCAGTGGACCCTTTCTTTCAGACTTCTATGCACAGGGATTTCATTGCATCTCCCTCTTACACAGCCCCCTCAGGGAATCCCAGACCATCAGACACACTTGTATTTGTGTAAAGTCTGTGTGACATATTGTTCTGTCTGTTCAGAATCCTTTCTTTTGGGGAGCTACTCTCCCATTCCATGCATTTCAGGAAGTGCTGATCCTTTCTTACTTAGCCATGGGGGTGTGGCCTAGACCATGAGACTTAGGGCTATCCAGTCAGAGAAGTTCATCTTCCAGACCACAGTGATTGTTCAAGGCTTGGTACATATCTAGAGTCAGGTCAGAAACCTCTTCCAACTTCTCTGCTAGACCTGTTGGTAAAGACGATTCTGTTCCTTTAGGGTCATTGACTGTAAGGATGGTTTAAGCAGACCATAAGAGAAATGGCTCTTATGGCCATTTTCTCCGACACGTAAGAGCCACTCTCTGAAATAAGAAGAAAGGGTGACGATAAAAAGAGCAACAGACAAGAGAGAAAGTGAAATCTTGATGTCATTGTTTAAAAAGAGCCTGACATACCTAAAACTAGAAATCATTACTTTTTAAAAAGTAAATACAGTGGGTCATTTAATTTTTGCTTAAGCTAGTTTGGATTGAATGTGAATCCTAATATGTTTAAACCTCAGTGGTTTTTAGATCCATGTTTTTTGAAGCAGGCCACCTTGGCCCCATGAAAATCCAGCAGTGTAGCTAAGCACCTGTTTCATTGTGCCCAAATTCTGTATGACGTTCGGGAGTTGGTCTCTGGGAACATCTAAGCTCTGTAGGGGACAACACAGCCTTTCTCACTGGATGCCAACCAGCCTCTGTAGGAACGTAGTACAAATTACTCTTCAAATAAGTACATGCACACACATAAGGTTTGTTACACATACTCTGAATCTAGGTGTTCAGTATGCTATCTATTTAATTATCAAATGTGGAGCCACCAACCTTCCTGTGTGAAAAAGAATTAATAATAATTAGTGTTATGATGTCCCAAGTTGACCATCCAAGGCTGAGTTCCCTTGGATTCAGACATCTGGGCATGTCCAGCAGATTACTGGAATTGGTACACATGGAATCAATTTGTGAGGAGTCATGACAGTAATAAAAATGTGTAAAAAGCAAAACGAGGGGTATCTATAACCTTTCTGTGGGGCACTGACGGTCCAAGGCAGCACCGACATTCTCAGCTGTGCTGACACCAGCAGCAACAGCTGGGGTGGGGGTAGGTTTGCAGTGCTTAGGCACAAGGTCCTCAGGTGCCTCTACACTGTTGACTGAGGTATGGGAACTAAGAGATGTCTCTGAGGAACCCCAGAAATTGACAGGGCCCCTAACTGAACTTTAATTTCCTCATCTAAGAAATGAGTCACGAACTACATCTGGAATTCCTGTGATTCTTCTTCTTTTCTATACAGAGGGAGCCAAAGAAGAAAAAGAGATTATGAGTTACCGCTTAGAACTGACTGGTCTTTACAAAAATACAAGGGAGGTAATGGCACCAATGAGGACAAGTGACATGGTATTAGTACAAAGCTAAGTCAAGTCACAGTAGACCTTCCAAGACCAAAGATCTGTAACAAGATATGGCTTATTTCCAACATGGAAACTCTAGAAGTTTCTAGAAAGATGGGGAGCTACTATTTAAGCAGCAATTGATCACAAATACAAAGTCAAAAGGATATTCCAGTATGACACAGTACACTATTTCCTTTAAATGTTGATATGATATGTTTCACATTATCCCATTTTATAGAATAAGCACAATCCATAGTTTATTATATTTAGAAGTTTATTTTATACAAAGAGTCAAATCACGTGTTTGGTGACTGACATTGACACATAAGAGGGGTTACTGAAACTCTACGGTATAGGAGGTTATAAACAGCCTCTAGGAGGAGGGGATTTTAAATAACTGATTTTGAGCCATTGATGGTAAATGTGGTTGTTCCTGGGAACTCATTCCACATGGACTTTCCCCACATCTTATGTTCCAAGTTTTCTGATCCCCTATTATCCATGGTTATTTTTGATTTGTTCCTCTGCTTTTCCACTCCTAGTACCCATTAGTGTAATCTCTCATCTGTCCATTCCTTTTTACACCCTGTCTTCCCCTATCCTCCGGTCCCTACCCCCACCACCTTCCCAATCCTTCAGTTCTATCTGCTTCCCAGATAAATGCTGCTCCTACCCTCCACGTCGTTCATTCCTCTGCCTCTCTGCCTTTTCCATTAGAAGACTTCTCTTGAGCCTTTGCTATATTATTGTCACAAGGACATTTTTGCTTTTCTTTCCATCCTTTGCTCAAGCTGGTTTTGACAGAAAATGAGTTCTTGCCATGGGATTTCTTATTTGAATGTTCCATCTTAAACGATACATCGCTCATCTGAACGCCCTTTACCAGATTCTTTATTTTAGACTTATACAGAGATAATTCCAAATCCCAGGCCCTGTTACATTTTATAGATTCCATTTTTTCTTTAAAATGCTTCAGATCCTGCTGTACCAAGGGAGAAATTTTGAGGGAGAACTTTAGCTCAAAGTTCGAGGAGGTCTCTTTTCTCGATATGTCCAATAAAAACCGTGTACTGAGGGTCATCTCCTCGTTCCCTGCCTGCCCCTCTTCATCCAGAAGGCTGTTTACTTTTCTGTGGGACTCTTTCCCCAGCTGACTCTGGTCCTCTTTCACCAGGTAGGACATGGCATAAAAAAATTCCTGGAAGCTAATATGGCGGAAGGTATAGAACTTCTTGATGTCAAATCCCTCTTGGTAATCCATGCTGCTCAGGAAAGCAGCAAGCCTGGTCCCATCTAAATTGTGCTTCCTGAGGTCAGCTTCTTCAAACATGAACCTCTGGTGCTGGATCCCCTCAGCTGCTAAGGAGCACAGACCCCTCAGGACCCTGTGCTGGGTAAGCTCAGAGCCGCCTCCGTTGTCACTGGGCGGCAGGAAGGTAGAGACATAGGCCATGAAGATGTCTGTGTCATTACTGGGAGTCTCTGAGATCTCCCTGCCCTTCTCCATCTGCCCCTTCAACCAGGAGCAGACCACCCAACAGATGCCTGGAATCTGACATGATTTGTAGAGAGCATCATTCCCTTGTACAATGTCAAAGGCATTTCTGGCTTGCTCCTCATCCGTGAAATAGGAGCTGAAATACCTCCTCCTCTCATCCTCAGAAAAGCCTAGGATGTGAATATGATGCGACTGTTTCAGCAAGGGCTTCAGATTCGCAAAGCCAGGGGCCGGGTGGTGATAAGAAGTGAAGATGTGGAAAGTGCCTCTCTCCTAATTAGAGGGTGCAGGATTTCCCCCATAGAGCTCGGACTCAGCCTCTTCAAGCCCTTTGCAAAGGGCCTCTGCAGCTCATCAAAGCCGTCCAGGATGAACAGCAGACGCTCTGGCTCCCTCAACATCTCGTCCACAGGTGCCTGGTTGTCCCCACAACACCGGAAGAGGAGCTGGTGCAGTCTGCCCTCCTGCAACAGGACCACTTCTCTGCAGCTGACATAAAAGACATAATCAAACCGGCCTTGGTAAAGGGTGCCAGTGGCCCAGTCCAGCACCATTTTTCTGGCCAGTGTTGTCTTTCCAGTGCCAGCAGACCCCTGTAGTACCACTGTGGGTGGGCCTTGGTAAGGCCTTTCTCCTGGATCAAACAGAGCCTGCAGCGACACAGAGTCCAGCTCTTCCTCCAGAACGGGGAGGGCAGACGATTCTGGGCTCTCCGGGCTAGGCCTGACCACGAGGAGCAGCTGGCTGTGGCTGCCGCAGGGTCCCCCCTCTTGCCTCTCCTCCAGGCCGCGCACATGCTCTCGGTATATTTCTCTGTAATCTGAGCCAGACACATGGGGTGTTAGCGGGTGACATGGAGATATAAAGAAGGACCAAGAGGGCCGTTCACACTCTAGATCCTGATCTCTAGTTTCATTTTGTATGCTAACTTCTATCTTCCTGAAGTTTATACTTCCAGCCACAAGGAGAGTGACTGCTACAGATGTGTATGTGTGTGTACCTGCACACATTTACATGCCTGGTGTGCATGTGTACACCCATATGAGTGTGCAAGGGTGTGTTTTGTGTGTGTGGGTATCTGTGGGGTATGAGTAACTATATCCACACATGCCCATGAAAGTACGCCTATGAAAGCTTATGTATTTTTTTAATGTTTACTTATTTTTGAGAGAGAGACAGAACACGAGCAGGGTAGGGGCAGAGAGAGAGGGAGACACAGAATCGGAAGCAGGCTCCAGGCTCTGAGCCCGATGTGGGGCTTGAACCCACGAACTGTGAGATCATGACCTGAGCTGAAGTTGGATGCATAACTGACTGAGCCACCCAGGCACCCCAAAAGCTTGTGTATTTTTGTGTGAGGAAGGCATGTCAGTGTGCATCAGCAAGTAGGTGTTTGTAAGAATATGTATATGTGTAAAAGTCTCTGTGTATGTGACTGAGTGTTCCAATGAAACATCCTCATTTCAAATGGTGAAGACAGGGCTGCCTGGGTGGCTCAGTTTGTTAAGCATCTGACTCTTGACTTGGCTCAGGTCATGATCTCACGATTTGTGGGATTGAGCCCCTGTGTGGGCTCTGTGCTGACAGTGCGGAGCCTGCTTGGGGTTCTCTGCCTCCCCTTGTTCTCTCTCTCTCTCTCTCTCTCTCTCTCTCTCTCTCTCAAAATAAATAAATAAACTTTAAAAAAACAATTAAAAACTTTTTAAAAATTGAAATGATAAGGACAGAGAGGGGAGAAAGGGAAGGGAAGCTGGAGGATAGTGAAGTAATAGAAACCTATTTTTGGTAATCAAACCAGGTGCTCAAGATAAACCAGCTTCTGAGCAGAAGCCATGACTTTGTGCCAGAAGAGGTCTCAGGTGTGAAAGGCGTCTATGGATGGAGCACAGGCACCACCCCCCCATCACCCCATGAGAAGGGACAGGAGACCTTCTGGGCTCCATGCCCATCCTGCACTCTAGGGCGGCATCAATCCATCAGTTCCTTGAGAGAGAAGGACTCAGAAGCAGACTGTCCTCTGTGGGAAATAGCCTGAGCTGCCTGCTAGGACAGCAGCTAAGGCAAGGTCAGACCCCCACCACCTGATGCCATTTCTGCTGCTTAGCGGAATCCCCTTCACCAACATCTTCCCCAATCTCTAAGTCCTTCTCCTCTCCTCTTCTTTTCTGTGGCACTACGACTGGAGGCAGGAGGTGGGGGCATTATGGCCACAAGATAATAGTAATCTTTCTGTAAATAAATCCCCACCCTTGGCTCAGGCTGTCAGAGCCTTGGGCTGGAGACCACCAGGACCCTGGGCACTGGTGCTCCTAGGCATGGACAGAGGGCAAGAGTAAGAGACAGCATAAATCACAGGCTGTGGGAGTCTCTGGAAATGTCATGGGGGTATCATTCCCATGATACATTGCTTACATACATAGTCCTGGGGCTACCCTGACCTCCTGTCATCCCCTCCTGCACTCACCATTCAGACAGATGTGGCTGAGCTGGTCCACTAGTTCCAACAGGTTCATGACCTTCAGGATCCTGAGCACCACCTTTGCGGCCTCCTGTGCTCCATACAGGGAAATCAGCAAAGAAGCCAGGTCCACCCGGCTCAGGTCCTCCAGCTCCCCCCGAGCCATCTGCGGCTGCCTCTCAAGCAGGCTTCTGTCCTGTAAGTGGAACTTGAATAGCTTGAAGCTTTTCTCCTCAAGGTCACTCAAAACCCAGAGCAATGCCCCTCGGGGGCTGTGGGCCAGGGCCATGGTGTTGGGGTGAAGGGTCGAGTTGAGACCAGTGACCTGGAGAAGCAAGGGAGAGGGGAAGAGAGGTGAGCACTGAGGGAAAAGCAGCCTGCAGGCACCTCAGCCACTCTCCTTTCTAGGTGTTTAGCAAGCTGCTGAGCCCAGGCCAAGGAGAGAGGAGAGAGACGTGTGCAAAATTCCAAGAAAAGCGAGTAGGTGGGACAGCAGGGAATTTTCTTACTCATTCCTGGCTGTGCCTCTTTGTCAGCTGACATGTGTCTGTGCCAGCAAATAGGAAGGAAGGGATGTGGGTGTATAGGTTCTATCTCTCCATCTCTCCCTCCGCCCCCATTCTCCCTCTCACACACACTATCAGGCCTTAAATGCCTACTTAAGACAGTTGGGTTAAAAATATATACTTCTTTAAGTTTTCAAAGTGAGACCTTCCCTGACTTTGTGAACCTATCCAGAGTTGAAGCATACTGGCTAGGACTGCTGAGGAGTCCTGGCAAGAAGATAGAAACTCTATATCATCAATCCATTGGCTTCGCAATCAGCCTCATGGACTCAAGCACACACAGGATTTCAAAGCTGGAAGTTTTCTAATTCAGATAAGGAGACAAGTTCAAATAATAAAAGAACAGTCACTTTGAGGGCTCACTTTGTCCCCCATGATTTCTTTTCTTTTTTTAAAATTTATTGTCAAGTTAGCTAACATATAGTGTTTACAGTATGCCCTTGGTTTTGGGGGTAGATTCCCATGATACATTGCTTACATACAACACCCAGTGCTCATCCCAACAAGTGCCCTCCTCAATGCCCATCATCCATTCCCCCTCCCCCACCCCCCCACAAACCCTCAGTTTGTTATCCATATTCAAGAGTCTCTTATGGTTTGCCTCCCTCTGTTTGAAACTATTTTTCCCCTTCCCTTCTCCCATGGTCCTCCGTTAAGTTGCTCAAGTTCCACATATGAGTGAAAACATATGATATCTGGTTTTCTTTTATTTATTTCACTTAGCATAATACCCTTCAGTTCCATCCACATTGTTGCAAATGGCAAGATTTCATTCTTCCTCATTGCCAAGTAGTATTCCATTGTATATATAAACCACATCTTCTTTATCTATTCATCAGTTGATGGACACTTGGGCTCTTTCTATAATTTGGCTATTGTTGAAAGTGCTGCTATAAACATTGGGGTACATGTGCCCCTATGAATCAGCACTCCCGTATCCTTTGGATAAATTCCTAGTATCACTATTGCTGGGTCATAAGGTAGTTCTATTTTTAATTTTTTGAGAAACCTCCACACTATTTTCCAGAGTGGCTGTACCAGTTTGCATTCCCACCAACAGTGCAAGAGGGTTCCTATCTCTCCACATCCTCACCAACACCTTTTGTTTTCTGAGTTGTTAATGTTAGCCACTCTGACCCATGTGAGGTGGTATCTCAATGTGGTTTTGATTTATATTTCCCTGATGATGAGTGATGTTGAGCATCTTTTCATGTGTCTGTTGGCCATCTGGATGTCTTCTTTGGGAAAGTGTCTATTCATGTCTTTTGCCCATTTCTTCACTGGGTTATTTTTCCCCATGATTTCTAAGTATTATCTCTCTTGATCATCACAGAAACTATCTTAGGGATTACTCAGATAAGAAATTTGAGAGAAAAGTGGTTTTCCAGAATTTTCCAGAGCTGGACCAGTGGGCAAAGAGGCAGGATTTAAATCATTGTCTATGACCTGGGTAAATAGGAACAGAAATATGTGAAAAGAAAAACCATAGAAGACAGATGCAGAAACCATGTCGTTAGACTAACTGCTATCCCCCACTAGAGAGAACAGGATCTTGAATTGTGTTTAAAATATACAGCTAATATGTTGACAGGGTGGCAGTCTTCAGAAGAAGAGAAGCAACAATTAGCAGAAGACTTCAGAGTCCAGAACTACCCCTCTGATCTATAACCAATGGGAAATCCATCTCAGTAGCAAAATGTCTGAGAGCTAGAAAAAGGTATTTGGGAATGGGGAAAGCCACTGAGATTCAAATGCCAGCATTTTAACTATGCACCAAAAAGTGACAAAAAAATTTTCAGAGTATGTTAGGATACAAGGGACTTTGGGTGCAAGTCTTGGGGTAGTTTGGAAAAGCAAGCCTATTGACACAGGAGTGATTTACAATAAACTCTCAGGCTCCCCTGAAAATCTCTGCTGTTGGCAGAGCTAATTCAGGAGACAGCAAGAAAAGATAGCACTAGAGGGTGCCAAGGAGATCTGCTATCTAGGCTTCAGGCCATTTGGACTCAAAGAGCTGGAGGTGAGTTTGGGATGACTCACCTCCCTTAAGCAGGAGCCCAACAAGCCAGGTCCTAGGCACTGAGGGAAACAGATCTTCTTTTCTAGTCAGACCCCAGCCAAGCCTGGGTCCACTTAGCCCAAACCCACTAGTTCACTTCTTCTTGGTGGTGCTGGGATTAAAAGGGTGGGTGGGACAATCCCGTCACCTCCCCTTTCATACCTAATAGGCCCTGGCCCATCTGGGGCTGGGAGAGATGAAGAACCCCGGGGCCTCAGAGCAGCAGAAACACCCACACATTCCATCTAACATTCAGTAGATAAGCGCTGCTCATTAGAAGAAAACTTGACTTCCTTCCTGCACATAGTAAATTGAAAAACAAGGGAATGGCCAAAGGGATGACCTATTCTGTTACCAAGAAAAAAAAAGAGTCCAGCAGCCCTTTCCTCTCCCTCTCTGAAACCCCAGCACTCTCCTACAACTTGACACAGGGCCAGGCTGGGGCAGTCTGACTCGCGAGGCAAAGGAGTTGAGGCACTGTCACCACCATGTCCTCAGCCATGCATTGCACCATTTCTTCACATTGTTTAAACCACTGGAGGATGTGCTCCACCAAAGTGAAAAGGGAGAAAGACAGGAGCTCCATGAAACAGGAATCCAAACAAGGAGGAAAACAAAGCACCCTCCCCACTCTGCCCAGGGCACCTGGTCAGAGAGCCTAGAGTGTGGACAGGACAGAAGCCCTGACCGAGGAGAATAGGGCTCTCAGATCATCTCCAGGGGGAAAAAAGAATTGACAGAATAACAGATGCTTCTAGGCCCTCTGGAAGATCCTACTGAGAGGCTACTAGAAGGTATGGAGAAACTAACATTCAATACCAAGAAAACTAAACAAATAACTAGAATATAGAAATTCTAGCTCTAGGAAAAACAAAAAATAAGAAAGAATTTTACATAATAATAAACTACAACACTCCATTGTAAATAATGTTTACATAGAAATAATAATGGAACCGCTGAATATTGATCTAACTAAAATGTATAATATAACCATATTGAAAGGACAGTGGTGGAATATTACGGCATAGGAAGTCAAGAGATAGTGCATAAAATTGATGAGACAAAAGGTAGCAGTAGACATTTATTATTTAAAAGTGCAGAGATGAGAGGCACCTGGGTAGCTCAGTTGGTTAAGCATCTGACTTCAGCTCAGATCATGTTCTCACAGTTTGTGGGTTCGAGCGCCACGTCAGGCTCTGTGCTGACAGCTCAGAGCCTGGAGCCTGCTTTGGATTCTGTGTCTCCTTCTCTCTCTGCCCCTCCCCCACTTGTGCTCTGTCTCTCTACGTCTCTCAAAAATAAATAAATGTAAATATAGTAAAATAAAAAAATAAAAGTGCAGAGATGCAAGAGGAAACAATTTAAATATAAAAGCAGTTGCCTCAGGAAAGAGAATGGAGTTAGTGGAGTAGGGAGGGGGTTGGAGAAGTGGACCAGGAAAGTACTGGATTTGGAGCATAAGCTTTTTGATGTTAATTGATCTTTTAAACTATGAGCATATATGTTATAAAATAAAAATTAGCAAAGTAAGAACAGGAGGTAGAAGTAGAGATAGTAATACTGTATTGCATATTTGGAAGTTAGTAAGAGTAAATCTTGAAAGTTCTCATCACACAAAAAAATCTAGAACTATGTATGATGATGGATGTTAGCTAGATTTGTTGTGATGATCAGTTCACAATATAAACATATATTGAATCATAATGTTGTATATCTGAAATAAATATAATGATGTATGTCAACTAAACCTCAGTACAAAAGAAAGTACATTAACTAATGTATATAGACATATCTTTCAGGAAGCTTGGCAACAAAAGGAATTGAGAGGTCCTGAGAAGATGTGGGGGATGTGGGGCCAAAAGAAGGTCTTGTTTGTTTTAATGTGAGAGAGTATGGGAAGGATTTAGATGCTGATAAAAAAATCATCTGACACAGGAATCAGGTTAGAAATACAGGCAAGTCGGGGCGCCTGGGTGGCGCAGTCGGTTAAGCATTCGACTTCAGCCAGGTCACGATCTCGCGGTCCGTGAGTTCGAGCCCTGCATCGGGCTCTGGGCTGATGGCTCAGAGCCTGGAGCCTGTTTCCGATTCTGTGTCTCCCTCTATCTCTGCCCCTCCCCCGTTCATGCTCTGTCTCTGTCCCAAAAATAAATAAACGTTGAAAAAAAAATTAAAAAAAAAAGAAATACAGGCAAGAGAGAGAAGTACCAGAGGAGAGAATTGAGCTGTGGATTGAGGCAGGATTCAAAGCAAAAGCAAAAGACTGGCCTTTGACAGGAGAATGGAGGGAACATCTTCCATCCATGCCTGAGGAAAGTGACAGGGTCATTTGGCAGAGCAAAGCGGGTCTGTGAGTTTTGTGGTCAGGTGAGGGTACTCATGTCTGGTGGTCCCTGGATTCTCTTTGAATGATGAGTAAGAGCATCTCCTAAGGGTGGGAGGGCTGCTGGTGAAGAGGGGAGAAGCCATAAGGGAGCAGCTTGGAGCCTCTTTTGTGCACCTTTCCCCCTATCTCCCCAAGGCCTCTCATGCCCAGTGCTCAGTGAGTTCTGCCAGAATCCAGGAGAACAGGAAGGAATGGGAATTGGTCTCTCCCAGAGACTTAACCAAGCTGAGGCTAGAGACCAAAGTAAGACAGCAAAGAATCAAGCCCAAGAGATAAAATGGGAAAATGGAATGAGACATAGCCACATACATAGCATGACACAAAAAACTGAGTCCACTAACTGAGAAGACTCTCAGACTGGCCTTCCCTAGAAGGATCCAAGTATGGAGATGATGGGTCAGGGATTGAAAGTCACACTGGAAGGAATAGAAATGAGATGTAAAAAGACTGGTTTTAATTGAAGGGTGGAGACAGGACATGAAATGAGGCAACCCTGTCTTGGCTGTGGGCAGAACTGAAACTGGAGCAATGGAATCCGAAAGGGAAGAGGTGGAGACAAAGAGACAGAGGCCAAGGGTGGAAACAGTCAGAAAAGAGATACAAAACACAGAAGAGAGAAATAAGCGGATGAAACAGAAAGCTCTCTCTCTCTCTCTCTCTGTCTCACACACACACACATTTATACACTTATTCTGTAAAGAGGGTTTTTCTTAACAGCAAACTCTCAAGAAACAAGAGTAACTAGAAATATGTGTGGAGGGATTGAAGTCTCTGAGTCAAGCTACCAGAATTCCGTGCCTGCATTATAATCTTTCCTCACCCATGGAGGCAAATGCCAAGGCAAAGTTCAGTATACATCATCACCCCCCTGCTTCCAGGCCTGCCTAATAGAGGTAGGGGCTCCAACTCCAGACCATCCCTTCCATGCAAAGGCCCCTTGAAAAGGTGCCTTCTGGCCCCTATGGTGGTCACCATATTCTCTTTTATACTTTGGTCAGCTCTAACAAAGTTAGCATATGGGGTTGGTAAGTTTAAATGTCCTCTTGAGATTGACTCCATATAGCCATTTGGAAGTATCCATCTCTGCTATGAGAGGCTGCCTTTTCTCAACAGTACTCCCACATGGCCTTGGAGGAGAAGGAGAACTACATTGTCCCCAGTGACTTGGCAACTGCTAGCAAGATGGCAGTCAGAAAAACAGGCAGGCTGGCAAAGTACATGCACAAATCAGAATGGGAAATATCAGAGCTAGAACATTTCAAAGTCCTCGTATCATTGGTACAGCTATTTAAACTCAAAACAAATGAGTTAAAATGCATGGTAACTTCGGCACCTGTGTGCTGCTGGAACACCACCACTCCATCAGTCAGAGAGTTGATGTTGAGGAGAATAACTATAATGACTTCCAGTTCTTTGACAAAACTTCAGATGTATACCCTTCTGGCCAAGCCTCTGCAATTCCATACTGTTAGAGCATTCATTGTATCCCTTTGGGGTTCCACTCTTTTTTAAGTTTGTTGTGCCTGAGCCACAAAAAGAAGCATATATGGATTTCTACGGAGATTTTGATTCCATGAAAGATTTTGAGATGAAGAAGGCAGGTGTCTTTCAGAGTGCAAAATGATATTGGAATATAAAGGTTTTATTTGGATTGAGTTCCATAGAAGTTTGTCACTGACCTGTAATCCTTAACTATGAAATATGAATATTGTACACTAAGGAATCACTTCCCTTGATAAGTAATTAACAAATAAGAAAAGAAAATGCATGGCAAAATCAAAAATAATAATTAAAATGCTAAAATTAGAATGTGTTTCTTAACTAGCAGAAGAACCTTAAGAAAACACAATCAGACAAATAACCACATTATAAGGCCAAATAGAAGTTAAAAAAAGAAAATGGAAAGTGTAACAAAAATAAACAATAAAATGTTAGAGGGGTGCCTGCGTGGTTCAGTCAGTTAAGCGCCTGTTGAAGCCCCATGTCAGGCTCTATGAGGACAGTTCAGAGCCTGGAGCCTGGAGGCTACTTCAGGTCATAGCCATGTCTATGACCTCCTCCGCTTGTGCTCTGTATGTCTGTCTCTCTCTCAAAAATAAACATCAAAAAATTAAAAATATAATAAAATGTTAGAAATTAACCCAAATAATAGACTAGGTATGGGAATCCAAAGAATTCAAATGTGGGCAGTTGGATTTTTTAAATATTTAGGTATATGCTATTTACAAGAGATCCTCCTAAAACATAAAGATATGGAATTCTTGAAATCAAAAGAATGGAAAAAAGATATATAAGAATACACTTATCAAGGGTAATCTGGTATAGCTATATTTATGGAATTCAAAAACTAGAAGAATTAAAGAGTATATTACTTAGTCAACCCATATATATTTGAAATAAACCATAATTTTTAAGCAAATGATGTTACACACAAATTCAGGTGAATAGTCACTTATCAGGGTGGGGCGGGAAGGCAATGAGATCTTGGGCATGAGCAATAGGTATATGTAAAGCAGCAGTGCTGGATCCAACCCATACCAGCTCTTGAAAGCCAGTTGGCAAATTTTCAGGAATTTTGAGAGCCAGCTGTTAAATTTTGAGAGCCAGTAGCTTGAAATCAACCATGATAGGAATATCTATACTATGGAAATTGATAACAAAACTAGGGTCACTTTTTTTAAGGGAGCTGGTTGTTAAACATTTACTAGCATACCACTGAATGATAATATGCTAATACTCATGATAATATTACCTATTATAATGTTCTAATTTTCATAGTAATAAATTCTATTGTATATAATTCTATTTTAATAAATTCATATTCTAATATATTAATTCATAATACTACTGTTGATAATCTTCTAATCCTTGGTTTGGGTTGTAGGTTCTGTTCATCATTTTAAAAAATGAATGAATGTTCTAGTTCTTGGTTTGGGTAATAAGTCCTATTCATTACATTATTTAAAAAATAATGAGTGCCTCTTCCGGGGACGGCGTCTGTAGGCATTCAGAATGGTCCAGCGTTTGACATACCATCGTAGGCCGTCCTACAACACAGCCTCTAACAAAACTAGGCTGTCCTGAACCCCGGGTAATAGAATCGTTTACCTTTATACCAAGAAGGTTGGGAAAGCACCAAAATCTGCATGTGGCGTGTGCCCAGGTCGACTTCGAGGAGTTCGTGCTGTGAGACCTAAAGTTCTTATGAGGCTGTCCAAAATGAAAAAACATGTCAGCAGGGCCTACGGTGGTTCCACGTGTGCTGAGTGTGTTCATGACAGGATCAAACGTGCATTCCTTATTGAGGAGAAGAAAATCATTGTGAAAGTGTTGAAGGCACAAACACAGAGTCAGAAAGCTAAATAAAGAAATGAAGCTTTTTTGAGTAATAAAACAATCAAAGGCAAAAAATAATAAAAAAATAAAAAATAATGAGTGAATGAATGAATGGAACTAAAAAAGCAGTTCATGAATGAACCCAAGTGTCATGAACCAAAGAGTATGATTATTACAATTTTGTATACCTGCGATAGAAAAAAGAGCACTAAGTTTCTGGAGGACATCAAGTATCAAAAGAACCTCCACTAATGAGTGTGGTCCATGGACACCTGAAAAGAACCACCTCACTTTCACAGCAACACACCAGATGCAAGAATGAGAAGATGGGCACATCTAGCCCAATGGAGGTGATTCTTCTTGGCTCCTTCACTGAGAGAGCCTCTCAAAGGTCAGCTCTGGGCTACAACACTGCAGGGTAGACTTAAGTCTCCTGTGATATTCACAGAAAGATCTGGGGCCACCCTAAAGTCTCCTTTCCTGAAGTTATAAGCAACAGCCATATGGTCATGGTTCTTGGGCCAGGCAAGACCCAGCCCCTAAGCGTAGCTTAGGCAAGAAGGGCAGAAAAGATCCACAGCTAATATCATCCTCAATGGGGAAAAACTGAGAGTTTTCCCCCTAAGGTCAGGGACACAACAGGGATGTCCACTCTCGCCACTGTTGTTCAACACAGTGTTGGAAGTCCTAGGCTCAGCAATCAGACAACAAAAAGAAATAAAAGTCATCCAAATTGGCAAGGAAGAAGTCAAACTTTCATTCTTCACCAATGACATGATACTCTATGTGAAAAATCCAAAGGACTCCACCAAAAAACTGCTAGAACTGATCCATGAATTCAGCAAAGTCACAGGATATAAAAATCAACATACAAAAATTGGTCGCATTTCTATACACCAATAATGAAGCAACAGAAAGAGAAATCAAAGAATCAATCCCATTTACAATGCACCACAAACCATAAGATACCTAGGAATAAACATAACCAAAGAGGTAAAAGATCTGTGCTCTGAAAACTATAGAATTCTTATGAAATAAGTTGAAGAAGACACAAAGAAATGGAAAAACATGCCATGCTCGTGGATCAGAAGAACAAACATTGTTAAAATATCAATACTACCCAAAGCAATCTACACATTCAATGCAATCCCTATCAAAATAACACCAGAATTCTTCACAGAGCTGAAACAAACAATTCTAAAATTTTTATGGAACCAGAAAAGATCCCAAATAGCTAAAGCAATCCTGAAAAAGAAAACCAAAGCTGGAGGCATCACAGTTCCGGTCTTCAAGCTGTATTACAAAGTTTGAATCATCAAGACAGTATGGTACTGGCACAAAACCACATAGATGAAAGGAACAGAATAGAGAACCCAGAAATGGACCCACAAATGTATGGCCAACTAATCTTTGACAAAGTGGGGAAGAGTATCCAATGGAATAAAGACAGTCTCTTCAGCAAGTGGTGCTGGGAAAACTGGACAGCGACATGCAGAAGATGAACCTGGACCACTTTCTTACACCATACACAAAAATAAACTCAAAATGGATGAAAGACCTAAATGTAGGACAGGAAGCCATCAAAATCCTAGAGGAGAAAACAGGCAGCAACATTTTTTACCTCAGCTGTAGCAACTTCTTACTAGACATGTCTCCAGAGACAAGGGAAACAAAAGCAAAAATGAACTATTGGGACTTCATCAAGATACAAATAATCTGCATAGTGAAGGAAATGATCAACAAAACTAAAAAGCAACCAACAGAATGGGAGAAGATATTTGCAAATGACATATCAGATAAAGGGTTAGTATCCAAAATCTATAAAGAACTTATCAAACTCAGGGCACCTGGGTGGCTCAGTCAGTTAAGCGTCTGACTTCACCTCAGGTCATGATCTCAAGGTTTGTGAATTCCAGCCCATCAGGCTCACTGCTGTCAGCTCAGAGCCCGCTTTGGATCCTCTGTCCCCCTCTCTCTGCCCCTCCCCTGCTCTCTCTTTCTCTGTCTCTCTCTCTCAAAAATAGATAAACATTTTTTTTAAAAAGAACTTATCAAACTCAACACCAAAAAAACAAATAATCCAGTGAAGAAATGAACAAAAGACATGAACATTTTTCCAAAGAAGACATCCAGATGGCTAAGAGACACATGAAAGAATGCTCAACATCACTCATCATCAGGGAAATACAAATTAAAACCACAATGAGATACCACCTTACACCTGTCAGAGTGGCTAAAATTAACAACTCAGGAAACAACAGATGTTGGTGAGGATGCAGAGAAAGGGAAACGCTTTTGCAGTGCTGGTAGGAATGCAAACTGGTGCAGCCACTCTGGAAAACAGTATGGCGGTCCCTCAAAAAGTTAAAAATAGAACTACCCTATGACCTGACAATTGCACTACTAGGAATTTATCCAAAGATACAAAAATGCTGATTTGAAGAGGTACATGTCCCCCAGTGTTTATAGCAGCACTATCAGCAATAGACAAATTATGGAAACAGACCAAATGTTGATCAACTGATGAATGAATAAAGAAGTGAAACACAGACACACACACACACACACACACACACACACACACACACACACAGGAATTATTACTCAGCGATCAAAAAGAATGAAATCTTGCCATTTGCAATGACGTGGATGGAACTAAAATGTATTATGCTAAGCGAAATAAGTCCGTCAGAGAAAGATAAATATGATTTCACCCATATGTGGAATTTAAGAAACAAAACAGATAAACATAGGGGAAGGGAAGGAAAACTAAGATAAAAACAGAGAGGGAGGCAAACCACAAGAGACTCTTAAGTACAGAGAACAAACTGAGGGTTGCTGGAGGGGTGTTGGGTGGGGGAATGGGTTTAAATGCATGATAAGCATTCAGGAGGGCACTTGTTGGGATGAACACTAAGTGTCATATGTAAGTTATGAATCACTAAATTCTACTCCTGAAACCATTATTACACTATAATTTAAATAAAATTTAAATAAGATTTTTTAAAGGGCAGAAAACACCAGCAACTCTCTGTGATTTCCTGCCCCCCACCTTGGCATGAAGTCAAGGGGGTTGGCCAGGCCCACTGCGACTAGAATCTGAAGAATCTGGAGAGGCAGAAATTAAGGATGAGCTGAGAATAGCAAGCCAGAGAAAGAAGCTCTAGTGACCAAAACCAGGTGGAGGGAGGGAAGACCAGAAGCAAGTGCAGAAATTAAGATATGGATATCAGAAAATCAGAGAACTAAGAAAATAGCATGCCTAGCCAAGTAGTCGAGAATGAACTGGAGACAGGCAAATCTCACGTGTGACGAGTTGCCTGATCAGGCTGGCTTTTGACAGGGTGGGTAACCAGTTGGTGGGGCCAGGTTCCCTCCAGAACAGAGAACATTTGCCATGCAGGGAGGCAGGTATGAGGCTTGAGGTCTGTGACACTGTTGCTTTCAAACTGTGGCCACTGCTCCTCACCACCTCAGTCTGAAGGGGCATCCAGGCAGAGAGCCTTAACTGTGTAGAAGTCTAGCATAGCAAAGTAGCATCCTGGCACTAGTGGGTGGAGCCTGCGTAAGGTGCACAACTTCCTGAAACCTGCTGGCAGTGAGCAGAGACAAACTGTGGGAGGCAGCCTACCAGCCTGCCTGTGCCAGGCCCAGTCTGCAGAAGGACAGGTGGTCGGCCACCAAGGTATGGTTCCTACACTGCCCTGCTTCAGTAAGTCCCAAGTCATACCTGCAGCGCTGAGCGAGCTTCGGGCTCCCCCTTGCGGCCTTCCCGTAGTTGGAGCTGTAGTCAGACCTCCCTTCACTCCAGCCAGTCATTGAAGAGGTGGAATGGGTTTATCAAGCTACAGTCCCCAATTTTAACATGAGCCTGTAGCTATGACCTTCTTTTCAGGAAGGACTATCAAGCATATTCCTCAAGATGACCAGGATCCCAGGTGTGATGGTTAATTTTATGTGTCATTTTGACTAGGGCACAGGATCTCCAGATATTTGGTCAAACATTACTGTAGGCGTGTCTTTTGGATAGGTTTAACATTTAAATTGATAGGCTGAATTAAACAGAATGTGATCCCTAATGTTGCTGGACCTTGTCCAATCAGTGAAAGGCCTGCATAGAACAAAGAGCTGATCCCCACCTGGAGTAAGAGGGAACTTCATCTGCCTGAAGGCTTGAGCAGGACATTGGTCTTTTCTAGCCTTCAGATTCAAGCTGAAACATAGGCTCTGCTTGGGTCTTGGGTCGGCCTGCTTTTGGACTAGAACTACATATTGGCTCTCTTGGGTCTCCAGCTTGTTAAGTAAATATCTTAGGACTTCCTAGCCTCTATAATCACATGAGCCAATCCCTTATTTAAATATATGTATATATTTAGGGATACCTTGGTGGCTCAGTTGGTTAACCGTCCGACTTTGGCTCAGGTCATGATCTCATGGTTAGCGGGTTCGGGCCCCGTGACAGGCTCTGTGCTAACAGCTCAGAGCCTGGAGCCTGCTTCGGATTCTGTGTCTCCTTCTCTCTCTGCACCTTCCCCACTCACACTCTGTCTCTCTCTCTCAAAAATAAAACAAACATTAAAAAAATTATATATATATATATAATTTTAACATATACATTTATTTATATTTATACATATTTAAAATATATTATATATACATATATATACATCGTATATATATGTATATTATATATGTATGGCGTGCCTGGGAGGCTCAGTTAGTTAAGTGTCCAACTTCTGCTCAGATCATGATCTCACAGTACATGAGTTCGAGCCCCACATTGGGCTCCCTGCTGTCAGTGCAGAGCCCACTTCAGATCCTCTGTCCCTCTCTGTCTCTACCCCTCACCCACTCACTCTCTCTCTCTCTCTCTCTCTCTCTCTCAAAAATAAAAAAATAAAATAAACATTTTATATATATATATATATATATATATATATATATGTATATATATCCTGACCAGTACGCTATGTGCACAACACAATTCCCATATTCAAGGGGACAGCTCATTTTTCTCTCTCCCCATGCCTTCTGCCCTTTCATAATGAACCTAGGCCTCAGAGTTTCTATTCATAGGGTTCAGCCTGCCTGGATCCCTCAGTCAGTGATTGAAAAGTCAGCATCCTGGATGTATGTACTTCCTTATCCTAGCTGGTCAGCATTCCTAGGAAGGCCATGCCAATGATCTCTCCCTGCCTGCCTCTTAGCCATGTGGCTGGAGAAAAATACAAAAGCTAACCAGATCCTTGAGGTCTCCAGGCTTAGCTGGGCTCTCTCATAATTGATCAATGCCTTTAATGACTCACTCTTGGCCCCTCTTCCACTGCCCAAAGACTGAGTCGCACCCTTGCACTTCCATTCTCAACAGATCACCATGGCTTCACTTCCCTGAGAAAACTGTCACTTGACAGGAGGTCCTGCAACTTCCCTTCATTCCCCAATTAAAAGTGTCTGATTCTTTTTAAAAAAAAAAGTTAATGTTTACTTATTTTTGAGAGAGAGAGAAAGAGCATGTGTAAGGCAAGGAAGGGGTAGAGACAGAGGAAGACACAGGATCCGAGGCAGGCTCTACACTGACAGCAGACAGCCCAATGCGGGGCTTGAACTCATGAACAATGAGATCGTGACCTGAGCTGAAGTTCAACGCTCAACCAACTGAGCCACCCAGGTGCCCCATGTCTGATTCTTCACCCACCCCTTTCTCTTTTCCTTCTAGAGAGAAAGGTCTTCAGGACATTGACATCAAGGTAAAGTTCTTGGTGATGAAGTATCCACAACCAACTCAAGTAAGTGGATAGAGGTCCCAAGGGTCAGTTCGGAGCAACAACACCTCTTCATCACAGGTGATTCTCTCCTCTGGCCTTCTTCCCATGGGATGATCTCAGGGGATCAGCCCTTGCTAAGGCAGATCCACTAGCATCCATAAGGGAGGCCACAGCCTGGGGAAGCCTCTCTTGCATGTCCCTCACTCTATGCAAGAACATCTCTTTCATCTAGACTTCTCCATTCAGGTCCTCTTTCCTCCCTTCTTTCATTAGATGGTTCTTCTTTCCTTTCCTCTAGATCTTCACCCTTAGTTTAAAGTACACTTAAAACTCTTCCAGTCCAGGGGACTGAGAAGTGTCCCCTTCTCAGTCCTATTGTTCCCCTCTGCTACTGCCTTAAATGTCTCCTCTCCTTTCCACCAATTCTCTTGAGAGAGCAGCCAGCACTCACTGCCATCAGTTCCCACTGACAATTCTCTCCCACCTGAATTCTGATTTCCATGCCCACCCCACCATCAATTCCTCGAATACTGTTCTGCTAGAGTTGTTAAAGATCCCAGTTACAAAATCCAAGCCTCGAGGCGCCTGGGTGGCTCAGTCAGTTGAGCGTCCGACTTCAGTTCAGGTCATGATCTCACAGTCGGTGAGTTCAAGCCCCGCATCGGGCTCTGTGCTGACAGCTCAGCCTGGAGTCTGCTTCAGATTCTGTGTCTCCCTCTCTCTCTGCCCCTCCCCCACTCATGCTCTGTTTCTCTCTGTCTCAAAAATAAATAAAGCTTTAAAAAAAAATCCAAGTCTCTTTTCAATCCTCCTCTGATAGGCTGTTCACCTGTGTTTAGGAGAATTAAAAGAAAGAACATATGTCTGCCCAGAATATTGACAGGGGAGCTGGATCATATAAATTCTAATTACGGAACATAGTTCCAAGAGAAAGCAGCTCTTGGACATGAGAGTAAGGGCTGAGAAGTCCAACCTCACCCACCCACCTTGCCAACTAGCTGCCAGGACTTGACCTAATTAAGGGAGTTGATTGGTTTCCTAACAGGCAGATATTATCATTCCCATTGTACTGAGAAGGAAACTAAGACTCAGAAAAAATTATAGATTGCCCAAAGTTACATAGTACACTAGAATCAGAGCTCCTCCCATTACATAGCAGTGATAATAGCTACCACTTAATAATAATAACTGCTGGGGGTGCCTGGGTGGCTCAGTCGGTTAAGCGTCTGACTTCGGTTCAGATAATGATCTCATGGTTCGTGAGTTCCAGCCCCACATCAGGCTCCCTGCTGTCAGTGCAGAGCCTGGTTCTGATCCTCTGCCACCATCCCCCGCCCCTCCCCCACTTGCGTTTTCTCTCTCAAAATAAATAAACTTTAAAATAATAATAATAATAATAATAATAATAATAACTGCCGTATATCAGGCATATGCTGAGAGATTTACAGAGGGTTCCTCATTTAACCCTCTCCCAAGTGTCTCCACCTGATCACACTACAGTTTTGCTTGGATGTCTAATAAACATCTCAAGGATGACACCTCCCAAATTGAACTTAGGATCTTTTCCAAAAAAGCTGCTCCACTTGTAGCTTTTACTATCTCAACTGATGACAACTTCTTCATACTAGTTGTTCAGCACACACACAAAAATGGAGTCATCCTTGACTCTTCTCTTTCATACCTCACATACAATTCCTCAGAAAATCCTGTTGTCTCTATCCTCAAAATATGTCCCTAGTCTACCAACCTGTCACCACTTCCACTGCTACTGGCCTGGTTCCCACCACCGTCACCTCTCACTTAGGCTACCTGCTAATCTCCTAAAAAGTCTTCTTGCTCTTTCTCTCTCACCCTCCTCTCCTCAACAACCACCTCTCCCTGGCCCATTCTATTCTTCTCAAAACATCCAGAATGATCCTTTTAAAACTAAGACTGATCATGGCCTTCCCCTGCTCCAAACCCTGCAATGGCTCCCCTTTTCTCTCAGAGTAAAAGTCAAAATCCTTTTCATGGCTTAGTACGTCCTTAATGATGTGCTCCCCAACTCCTATTCAAGGGTCCATCTCTGCTATTCCCCATCATGATCTGAACACACCAGCCACCAAATAGTCTTCTCACATACTCCAGGCCTGCTCCTGTCTTTAAAGCCTTTGCATTGCTGTTCCTTCGACCTGAAGGCTCTTCTCCCCAATTATAGCCACCCCCTTCACCTCCTTCAATCAACTCAAACCTTGCATTCTCATTGTGACCTACCCTAGCTTCTGATTCCCCCTTACTCCCCGCTAATTTTTCCTTTTTCATAGTTCTCATTATCTTCTAACGTATTATATAATGTACTTATTTGTGTCCCTCCACTAGATGGTGAATTTTGGGAGAACGACAATCCTTGTTTCATTCACTGATATATCCCAAGGGACTAAAACAGCATCTGGCACATATTCAAACTGCTGAATAGAATAAGCTACCGCATTGTCTTCTTATGACTCTGTCAAGAAGTGCCGTTAAAGGCACTTTACCATTCACTATCCTGGGGTGCTGGGTGGCTAAGTCAGTTGAGTCTCCAACTTCCACTTAGGTCGTGATCTCACGGTTGAAGAATTCGACCGCCTCCGCTCTGCGCTGACAGCTCAGAGCCTGGAGCCTGTTTGGATTCTGTGTCTCCCTCTCTCACTCTCCCCTGCTCCCGCTCTCTCTCTCTCTCTCTCTCAAAAATGAATAAACATTAAAAATTTTTTTAACAATTCACTGCCTTTTTGAAGTCCGAAAACAGGAATTACAACCCATTCTCCGCTCTCTGGGCCCATCTGGCGGCAGCTGCGCAGACTGAGCTGTTTCCCTTTCTCAGCGGGGGTCCCAAGTTTGCTCGGAACTATTTAGCTCGCCTCTCACTGAGTGCTCATGGGACAGAAATTAAAGAGCACAAACTCAGCAGGAAATTGTAGTGCCGTGAGAAACATCATCAGTGACCAATAGGCACAAAGATCTGGTTCACGTGGTGCATATTCAGCCTATCGTGCCCCTAATATTCTTCTACTCACTCCCTTCGGTTCCTGGCTCCTTCTTTCTCGACAAGATGGCTACACCGGCAGCACCGGCGAGTGCGTCTCCCGCCACTCCAGCTCCAGCCGCAGCTCCAGCTGCGGCCCCACCCTCGGTCCCAGTCCCGTCCCCAACCCCAGCCTCAGCGCCAGCCCCGTCTCCTGCTCCAGCGCCGGTTCCGGCTCCAACGCCGGCTCCAGCCTCATCCTCAGACGCGGCGGCTGCAGCGGCTACGACCGCGGCTCCGGGCCAGACCTCGGCCTCAGCGCCGGCCCCAGCGCAGACCCCTGCGCAGTCACTGCCCGGTCCTGCTCTTCCAGGCCCCTTCCCCGGCGGCCGTGTGGTCCGGCTGCACCCGGTCATTTTGGCCTCCATCGTGGACAGCTACGAGCGACGCAACGAGGGCGCTGCCCGAGTTATCGGCACCCTGCTGGGTGAGTGGTCAGACACAATCGTCTGAATCTTCTTCCTCCCACCTCCTTTTTCTCTTGTTCCCCTCCCTTCCCATCCCCATTGACCTATTCTTCCATGCCACCTTCCTGCCGCGACTTACCTCCTTAAGGAACTTGAACTTCCCTGCCACATTTCTGTCACTTCGGGTGGTATAAAATACGTAAGCAGTAGTTAGTTATTGAGTAAAAACCGTATGCGGAATGATTTACATTTTATTTTTAATCTGCCCAGTAGCATTTCAGGCCAAGTGTGACCAAAAATGAGTTCAGATGCTGAGTAGGAAGTCAGAAATATTTGACTCCCTAAACCCAATGACCACGTTTTCCCCCCTTTCCTACGGACTAAATTTCTTTATTTTCTCGGTGTTTACAAAGACATTTTTAACCACTTGAGAAAGGAGTGGGGAGATCTGTAAAAAGACATCCCTTTGAACAAGTAAACCGGTTTGTCAGAAACTCGTTTAGGGCTTCAATAATCCTGTTTTCCTAAACGTTTGAGCCTGATCTTTTTAATTTATTTGTTTATTTTTATTTATCTTTTTAATTTACATCTAAGTTAACATATAGTGCAACAATGATTACACGAGTAGATTCCTTAATGCCCCTTACCCATTTAGCTCATCCTCCCTCCCGCAACCCCTCCAGTAACCCTCTGTTTGTCTGCCATATTTAAGAGTCTCATATGTTTTGTTTGTCTCCCTGATGTTATATTATTTTTGCTTCCCTTCATTTATGTTCATCTCTTTTGTATCTTAAAGTCCTGATATGAGTGAAGTCATGTGATATTTGTCTTTCTCTGACTAATTTCACTTAGCATAATACCCTGCAGTTCCATCCATGTACTTGCAAATGGTAAGATTTCATTCTTTTTGATTGCTGGGTAATACTCCATTGTATGTATATAGGGGTGTATACATCTTCTTTATCCATTCATCCATGGATGGACATTTGGGCTCTTTCCATACTATCAACTTTCCATGTTGATAGTGCTGCTATAAACATTGGGGTACATATGCCCCTTTGAAACAGCACACCTGTATCCTTTGGATAAGTACCTAGTAGCACAGTTGCTGGGTCATAGGGTAGTTCTATTTTTAACTTTTTGAGGAACCTCCATACTATTTTCCAGAGTTAAGCCTGATCTTCTGTCCATTAGTCTCCCTAATAGGTTAAAGTAATTTGTAAAATGGAGAAGCACTAGAGAGAGATTACTGATAATATGCCTCTTTCTCTGGGTACTGCTGATCCCATCAAATTCATTTTCATTCCATCTTTGTCCCCAATTTTAGATACCTTTGTGACATGTAATAGTTCTTCCACCATAGAAGACAATTGGTGTATTGCAAAGAAGACAAGATTGTAGGTAGATTGCACCAAATATTAACCATGTGCCTTGGAACAAATTACCTAAAGTCTAGTTCTGGCGGGGGCGGGGGTGGGGGGGGGCTACTTAGACTTGGGCTTTGCAAGAGCAAAATTATTACCAAGAGCATCTAACTGCTGGGACACATGAGCTACAAAACAGCCATTAGTTGCCATCCTCCACATCAGGGCTCTACCCCTGCAACACACAAACATAGTCTCTCTTTACTTATTTTTGAAGGTTTAGCATTTTACAGGAACTTCAGTTGATCCATTATCTTCCAAACATTGCCAAAGTTTTTCTGAAACCAAGACTTTGTATTCTCTTTGCCACAAGTGCCTTCCCTGATCTCCCTCATTTGTTCCAAGTTCCTCTCATCTTCCAGGTTCCCAGGAAAAGTGTTAATTAAGTATCAGTCCTTCATCCCATACCACCACCCTCACCCCCACTCCTAACTTCCCAAAGTATAATAGCTTTCTGTAACCATGTCCTGCTTTGAGCTTCTGTAACAAATGATTTTTGCAACATTAACTTGGCACTTGACAAAGACTACTCTTTCAGCTGCACTGCCAAATTTTCCAAACTCACACGCATGAGCTATTTAACTAAAGAAACAGTTCTCCACTGAGGGAGAGTATTAAGTACCCCAGATACTATAGTGACCTTATTTAGTGACCTGTAATCTACATCTTAAGATTCTCTTCTGGACTGGGACCATGGTACAATGCTAGGTGGTTACAGGGATAGTACTTACTAAAAAATGAAACAGACTCTTCTTACTAGGAGCTTATATATTTTCTCAGACATTAATTCATGAAACATTTAATTTGGCTAAAAGAAGTCAGTGGTATCTTTTAAGTACCATAAAATTGTTTTAAATATTTGTAATTCAAAGTTTGATAAAACAACATCTACTCTAACCTTCAATTCAAGATGAAGATCTACTCATTCAAATAATTAGAATACAATATGATAAATGCTCTAATAGAAGGTTATCATAGCAGCATGGAAATATAGAAGACTCAAAACTGCTTCAGAAGTCTGAAATGGTCAAGTCTATTGAATGCTGATGAGAGGTCAAATAAGAGAAAAAGTATTTACCCACTGGGTTTGCGGACATAGTTTCACCTAAGGGAGCAAAAACCATAGTGAAGTGGAATTAAACAGACACAGGTGTGGGCAGCATTGTGGTCACTAGTATAGAGGGCAGGGCTTGAAGCCTGGTATGGACAGTGCCAGTAGGTTAGAAAAAATGGAGAACCCAAGGGACCAGCAGTCTTAGGTCAAGAAACAAACGTAATGGGAGTAAGGGTATCAAAACTAGAATAGGAGTTTGTGGTAAAAGACTGATACTGATGTTTAAGGTTCACAGTTAGAAGGTTTCTGGATGGTGATGGGGCTAAGGTTATGACCATGGGACTAGATGACTGAAGGGAGGTACAGGTGAAGCTCCCTAACACTGTGCTTTGGGACTAGGCTACTGTATGGGTGCCCTGTGTAGACATTATTAGAATTTTCCAGGTAGTTCTGCAGATTGAATTACAGGGAGAAAATCTAGAGGCTGAAAATGAAGGTCATAGAAAAAAGACCTGGAGTAGGACTGGTAGCAGGATGGAACAGATAAGCAGAAGACCTTGTGAAGGAAGAATAGACCCATATGTTGATGGCTAAAGCAAAGAGAGATCGCTTCAGAGCTTCAGCTCTCTGGAGAATCCTGGTCCCACTGATGCATATGGCTAACTTAGAATTTACGAATTCAATTTGTTCATTGACTTTGAGGAGGCCTCTGAAAGCATTTGGAAAGTGGTCGGAGGCTGCCGAGTGCCCTAGGGTCTTGTAACACGTGGACAATTCTCTCTCACAGGCACCGTTGACAAGCATTCAGTGGAGGTCACTAACTGCTTTTCAGTGCCACACAACGAGTCAGAAGATGAGGTGAGTGGGAGCTTGAGCTGCCACTGTGTGGTCTATAACTGTTCGTTTGCTAGGCTCTCCTTAAGGCTTCTCCTGCACAATACGTTGTGCTTCTATAACTAAAAGTTCAACAAAGAACCTTCTTTCTATGGGTATATACTTCCTGGGCCTCTTGTCTGCTGGGGTGGGCTCTGGTCCTTTTCATCCATTTTTTCTATGGGCTTCTAGCTTCTTAGCTTCCTTTTCTGCTTTTCTTCTAAGGTGGCTGTTGACATGGAATTCGCTAAGAACATGTATGAATTACACAAGAAAGTCTCTCCAAATGAGCTCATTCTGGGCTGGTAAGTTGGAGTTGGGGGAATGGAAAGTGTTGGTGATTGCCAAGGTTTTTTGCTACCAGGCTAGTTATTCTACTCCCTTTTGGAGACAGAGTATTGAAAGTGTATTACTTCAGGGATCTGTGAATTTAGTGTGTCTTGCTGGCAGTTCTAATCTTATGAGGCCAAGAATATTTACTTTGAATTGTAGCTTTTACTGAGCCAAGTATTTTTGCCTTGCTGATGACTTGTAATGTTTCAAGAGCTCTGAGTCAGCCTTTGATTTGAGTTAATACAGTTTTCAGTGTAGTCTTTTTGCATTTAGGTTGCACTGGAGGTAACACTACCTAGAGACACCCATTTTACCATTGCGTTTGGTATTAATGTTACATGTAGACTTGAATCCACAACTATGTTTCATTTTCCAGGTATGCTACAGGCCATGACATTACAGAGCATTCCGTGCTGATCCATGAGTACTATAGCCGGGAAGCCCCCAACCCAATTCACCTCACCGTGGACACAAGCCTCCAGAATGGCCGCATGAGCATCAAGGCCTATGTCAGGTGACCGGTGTCTTGGGGCACAAGGCCATAAAAGGCTGTCTGGTTCCTACCATGCCTGGATGACACCCACCTCCACCCCAAGCAGGTTTAATCCTTCAGTATATAACTCATTGCCTCATAAGGAAACCCATTCCTCCCTCTCAACAGTTATCGTTAGAAGGGTTTTACTCTGAAACAAAATTTGTCCCTCCAATATCCACTTGCTGATACCAGTTGTACCCCAGATTTCTACTTATTTCTCTTAACCAATTTCAGATGACAGACCTTTAGGTATTTGAGCAAACTGTCATGTTTTTCCTGTCATCGTTTCTATAAGCTAACTCTTCACGGTTCCTATAGCTGATCCTCACTGGTATTTTGGTCATGTTCACTGCTTTTCTGAGTAACCCTTTGTTAATCATTATTCCTGGATACACAGGACTCAGAGTCATACAGATTAAAGGATGGCTATCCTTTGTGACTACATCTATTACCCCAGGGTCGAGTACAGTTTTGGTGACAATAACATTATATATAGCATTGACACATTGAGCTTGCAGGCAGTTAAAATTCCTGTTGACAGGGGAGGCATGCTGAAGAAGGGGCTGCTGGGAGAGTTGGAAAGATGATCTTTTCTGGTTAGAATGAAGGCATTTCTTAGCGTATCTCTTACGCTGTTTGATTTGGTGCACTTTCTGTGTGTGACATAATGTAACAGACTTTGGTCCAGGTGAAAATAATAGTTGACATAGTAAAGGCAGTCACCTTTAGTGAGATTTCTTAAAGCACCTAATCTAGTCTTGGTGGGCTGGAGTCAATTTGCTTTTTTCAGTGCTAATGAAGGGCACAGTCTCATAGAAGACCTATGGGTGGATATCTGGGCAGCCAGCTCCACAGGGAAATGCAACATCCTGTTTCATCACTGATATTGCAGTGAGTGAAACATTCATCTGAAGGGACCAAGTCAGATCTGCAGGCTGAGTCCCCTCTCGCAGGCCAGGCTTCATTGTGTGTGAAGTGAGCTAAAGGAAAAATGTGACTTGCTCCCATGAGACCTCAGGTTCAGGTGGTTTCAGCCTTGTCTCAGAACCTTGGAACCCATAACCTTGGTATGACTGCTTTCCCAGCCTGGACTAGACATGGAAGCCCTCTCCCAAGGCTATTTACTTACCTTGACGTCTCTCTCCCCAGCACTTTAATGGGTGTCCCTGGGAGGACCATGGGGGTGATGTTCACACCTCTGACCGTGAAATACGCGTATTATGACACTGAACGCATTGGAGGTGAGTAACCTTCCCATACCCTTTTTTGAGGTCTGACACTTTTCAGGGCACAGGGTAGCTGCTCTCTAACAAGAATGGAGGGCTTTGGGTAGGTTGAAGAGGAACCGTTTATCTAATGTCTGTGATGATTAAAGTCACAATCGTTCTCCATTATAAACGAACTTCCAGGAATTATTTGTGCAATTAGAATGGGAAATTATCAGCACCAGAGGCTACGTGGCCATTCATATAAGACCAAAACCAGTGATTAAGCTCTAGCAGGAGGAAGAGAAGCAGCTAAGAGCAGAGCAGGGTTTCAGAGAAGTTGGCTGTACCCAGAGGGAAGTGGGAAAGTTAGCAGAATGATTAGAGATCGTCTCTTCCCTGATGGAATGACTGAAATGTCTGTGCCTCTTCTATCCCCCAACCTGTTCCCACAGTTGACCTGATCATGAAGACCTGTTTTAGCCCCAACCGGGTGATTGGACTTTCAAGTGACTTGCAGCAAGTAGGAGGGGCATCGGCTCGCATCCAGGATGCCCTGAGCACAGTGTTGCAGTATGCAGAGGATGTGCTGGTGAGGAGGGGGAAGGCGAGAAAGGAGGAGGGCATAGATCTCCACTCCGAGATCTCTGAGAGGTGTACTGGTGAAGTGACAGTCCCTGGTGGTGAGAATTAACTGTGCCTCACTGAATCTTTGTTTGGTGCTTAGTCTGGAAAGGTGTCCGCTGACAATACTGTGGGCCGCTTCTTGATGAGTCTGGTTAACCAAGTACCCAAGATTGTTCCTGATGACTTTGAGACCATGCTCAATAGCAACATCAATGTAAGTGCCATCCCTGGGCTTCTGGGAGCTTGTGTCTTCCCCCACCTCAGCTCATGCACACAAATGTGAAGGGAGATGACCTAGAGGGGAACAGAGGAGAAAGGGCTTTGCCGTTGGCCCCTTGCAGTCCAGGTTGGGAGGAAGGAAGAGGTGGTACATGTGTTTGGAGAGGTCTTCTGCCTTCTCTTCTTTGATTCCATTGTCTCAGGAACTGCTGATACTACTATGACTTGCTATCTAGATTCATGGTCAAAAGAAATGCTAAATTCAGAGGTTAACGAAAATGCAATTTCTTATTTTCCCCATCTGGGTTCACAGACTTCCCGCCCCCCATATCTTACCCCAGATCTTGGCTAAAGCACCCCACTTTTATAAGTGTATCAGTAAAGAAGATAAAGTGTTCTCAAACATTTCATTCTTATCTTCCACCTTTGAGTCTTGCCCAACCTCTTCTGAGCTGTTATTTATCCAGGACTGCCCTCTACCCAGTGTTCACCATGGAGCTGGCCAACCCCAGACTTTCTTCTCCCTTTCTGCCCAATCCCTCTCTTATTGTGGCTTCTTCCTCTTCCAGGACCTGCTGATGGTGACCTACCTGGCCAATCTCACGCAGTCACAGATTGCCCTCAATGAGAAACTTGTAAACCTGTGAATGGGCCCCAAGCAGCACTCCTGCCAATCTGGGCCACCCCAGGACTCAGAATGGAGTGTTGTAGGATGGTTTCCTTGTGGTTTGAGTCACACTGAGTCAGTCAACTGCTTGTGACTCTAAATAAACATAGCCTACCTTTTGTAAATGAATCCATCTTATATGAGTTTACTGCTGGGTGGAGGGAGAGCTCATGCAAAAACCAGGAAGTGAATACTTGGGTAGAAGTTGGTTGTGTGTTGGTGACTCGCCATCAGTAGTTGCACCCATAACCCAAGTCCAAGCCACTTTTCACCTGCCCCCAGACCAGACAGCCTTCTTTGCACAGTGGTTTCACAGAGGTACTTTCTTCCCGCTCTTTTGCCTATGATTAGAGCAAACTGGACCTTCAAAAAAATATTTTTGTCACTTCTCTTCCGCCTCACATGAATGACAGTACAAAGTGTTGCCCTATGCACAATTAGGAGGACCTAGAGCATGTGTTGGTGGGTGAGTGGAGAGGAACAAAGGAGTGGGTACAAATCTCAGTCCTGGGACCCATGAGTACATGCTGGTGGGAAGAAAGTCTTCTGAGGATTAACTGCATTTTACCAAATTTTTCTTTTGGCTTTCACTCTGGAAAGGTGTCCACTGGCAAACTCTGAACCATTTTTTGATGGATCATGTGGGGTTTCCACAGGAAGTGAAAAGGAGAATCCATGCAGGGAAAATAATTAAGAGAATTGAATGCTTGATCTGAACTGAAAGAGTAAAGAGTGTGGTCAGGGTCATAAACTACTTGAATAGTAGAATGGAGCTATTTGCCACTATGGTTCGGGGAGGCAAGTTTAGGATCTATAGCTTAAATTTAAAGAGATGTCCCCCAAACTGCAAACTCCTTCGGTACTATGTGTAACTTGAGAGCACCATCGGGCTGTGTTGGGCTCTGCCAATGGCTGAATCTAAGCAAAGACTAGATGATATTTCCCAGGGATTTTGTAGACTTCAAACAGCCCTTTCATCTGATTGCTGGAGTGTTCTGCCTGGCCACTGCGAAATACCTTAGGTTGAGAAGAAATGGGTCATTATTCAGGGACTTAGGGTTATGTTACGTGTTGGAGTGGAAAGGTAAATGAAAGCAAGTGGGTATCAAAAAGGCCCAGATTGTAATTCTGTTTCTGAGACATGTGACAAGTTCTGGGGGTCAAAAGCTATGAATAGTAATGATACATTTTTACACGTAGGCATGAAATGACAATAGTTATGCCAAATTGTGAGGTTAAAAATAGCATGCACAATGGGAAGAGGGTTGATCAGAGTTCAGAGTGTTTGTGTTTTATTTTTGGGGTGGGTGGTTAATACCAACTTCAGTTTTTTTAAATATGCATGATAAAATTCCAGGGTTACTCACTGGAAATAATCTCCAAATGAAAATGATGGGAAATAATAGAATAAGAAAAAAGAAAGAATTTTTTTAATTGAGAAAGCAGGGGAAAACTGGGTACAGCAAGTAAAGATGGCAGATATACATCCAAATATAGTAACCACACTAAATGTAAAAAGGGTTAAACTAATGAGAGAAAAAAAAGATTGAATTTTAAAACAAATCCCACCTATATTTTATGTGTGAGATACACCTGAAATATGGACACAGAAAATTGTCATGCAGCTGTAAGCAGGACATCTTAAAACATTGAATGAAAAAGACTAGTCTCAGAAGACAGTGCATACTATAGGGTCAGAATGCAGAATCTAATCCTTCCTCTTTCCTTCGAGGCTGCCCAGAGCCTGGTAGCTTTGACCCTGCTGAGAAGTAGCGGACAGGGGACAAAAGAAATACCATCTCTCAGGAGGCATGCGGTCTTCAAGCCAAGGGCAGCCAAAAGCATCCCTTGTGGAATTGAGAGTATAAACTGCTGCAGAAGCCCAGAAGAGTCACTGGAGAAGATTTTCACTGACGAGGTAAACCTAGAACCCTGGAATGGAGCTTAAAGGATGACCACAGCTGTCCCTGGGGTGAGAATAAGCTGAACGAGGCAGAGATAGACTGGCCTGGACACAGTGAAGAGACATGGTGTGGCGGGTCTGTGCGAAGGGCAGCTAGCAAGAGATGGTTGGTGAGGGCTTGTCACCACCAGAATAGCTAAGGGAGACTGCAAAAAAGTTTCTGAAAGAAGCAGGAGTGCCTTTCAGGATGATGCCATTGGTCATCAGAAAGGTAGCTGGAGTGGTCCAAGTGAGAACTGCAAGTAACCTGAATTAGAACCATAAGAGGCCCAGGAAATGAAACAGAACGCATGGGAGACCATGGCCTGACATGCCTTGGTTCAGCACACATCGAGGATTTTTTACCACCTGCCCCCCTCACATTATCATTCCATACTGAGTGGGGAGTGGGAGCAGTGATTCCCAGCAGTTCTGAGGATCCCATGACTGGGAGAAGCAGCAACAAGCCATGGGGGACAGTTAAGAAGTTACAGCTAAGATGGGACTTGTACAGTCTAAGCAAAAATGGAACAAGCCTACACCAGTGAAGATAATACTCCACTCCGCAACTGGCGAGTTACCCACCCCACCCCACCCGGCCATCCTATCACAAGAGGTTCCCTGTTCAGGGCTCTTCAACAATCTTTAGCAGAAGTCTCCCTTCCCCTACTCCTCAAACAACTTTACAAAGAACCCCGCTAGCGAGTTCAAAGCGTTTCCCAGACTGCAACTTTCAAATACTAATCCATCTTCTTTATCCCCCAAATCCTGTCCAAACATTCCACAGACCTTAGCCACCCAAACTGATTAGTCCTTTCAATCAATCCAACAAACTGTGCAACCAACTAGCCCTACTAAAGTGATGGCCCCACCACCTCTCCATTTCTCACTTACTCCCTCTTCCCTGCAGAAGCTGGGCAACACCAGTTACCCAGTGTCCATGAGCTTCATTCTGATGGTTGGTTTGATAGCATTAGCTTCTTAGACATAAATGGCATATTCCTGTACCTCCCCTGATGGGCTTCAATGAACATTCTGACCTTTGGAGAGTCCTTATCAATGGATGGCTTAACCCTAAATAAAGTATCCTGAGCCCGGGGACATCTTGATCTTAAGAACAGATAGATCCCACAGGAATGCATCCTCAGGCACACTGAGCCTCTGGAGCATCTAATCCAATGGGCAGACTGATGCCAAATGGCAATGAGTCTCTGAAAGTATGTTGACACTGATAGTGGATAGTAACCCTGTGTACACTAATACCATTTGCTCTATATTGTTTACTCAATTAAGCATTAAGTGTTTAGTATTTGCCAAATAGTATGCTAGCACTAGGTCAGTAAGTGTTCACTCCATGCTACTGGCATTAAGGAGGTCACATTTTGATGGAGAAAACAGAAGAGTAAGTAGTTACAAAATAGAAAATGAGTGTGGATCTAGCCCTCAATGAGCACCTGTTCTGTTTCGGTCAGTCTTCTCTTCATATCACACAACGAGCTGGGGTTCAGAGAAGTGGAGTATGTTACTCGAGGTAGGCTACACAATTAGGAAGTGAAGAAATGGGATTTTAATTCAGGTCTGGATTTTTCTTTTTTTTCTCTGTAGCCCTCTGCTTCACAGTTTAGTGACTCAGTAAGATAATATGGCAAAAATGAAACATTACAGGAGCATATTACAAAGGTTGACCAGGTCTGTCCTAGGGAGTCTGGGAAGATTCCACCCAGGACATAAATACCTGGGCTAGTCTTTTTTACGGGGAACTTGGGAAAGGAAAAACGGGGCAAAGGAAACATGCAAACACCTGTTCAAAAACCAATGAGGCATATTCTGGGGGCAGACCGTAAGAGCCCCCAAGACTATGGAGGTTGGACATTATCCTAGAATTTGGGGGAGGAGGAGGCTGCATAATTTAATCAGGCATTTCAGGAAGATCCCCTGCTAAGGGAGAGAAACAGAAGACCGGAAGGTGAATCGGGGCCACTGTGACTGTTCAGAGGACACGACAGTGGCAACAAGGATGGCGACAAGACTATGATTGAAGAGGATGTTAAGAGGCAGACTCAGGAGGGCTTGGAGACCGGTTGAACTTGAATGGTGAGATATGGGAATCTAAGACGTTACCTGGTATTTTATAAAGATGATTGAAGGGATAGTATATGGAAAAGCTGGCTACTCCAGAGTGGTGGAAGCTTACAGCATGTGGAGATGTGTCCAGAATTAAGGTTAGAGGGATAGGTTGGGACTTGTTTTAAAAAGCCCAAAGTGAAGTCATTTGCCCCCCAAGATTTAATTAGTTTCAGCCTATCCCAGGAATGTCACCTTTTAACAGCCAACTATGAAATTTTCTGACCAACACTAGTGAGGTAGTCTGCATGATAAAAACCTTGCCAGTAACTTGCCCTCCCCCTTTCCTATGAGACCTTCCATTTTGTACAACTCCTGGGAGCATCTCTGCTTGGTAGATGGGATGTTGCCCAATTTATGAATTGTTTAGCAAAGCCAATTAGATCTTCAGATTTGCTCAGGTGAATTTTGTTCTTTAGCAGACCGAATGGTGAGGTCTTAAATGCAACTAAGTAATTGTGACTTATTTGATCAACTATGGGGCTGCACCAAATCTTTTAAGGAAAGATTGAAGAATTTACTCAATGGAGTTAATGAAGTTATTCATTTATTCATGTAATACCAAATGGCAGCGAGGTGCTAAGCAAGAATCCTGCTTAGAACCTTTTGGAGGGGCAGACAAATAAAGAGATGATTGCATTGGGAGTCATGAGGCATTGGAGGTCATGGAAGTCTTCCATCTAGGAAGTAAGATCCAAGCTGGACTTGAAGAATGAAGAAGCAACAGACTGAAAAAGGAGAGGGAAATTGCATTGTAGGCACAGAAAACTGCCAAAGGCTCAAAGACCGTGTCGACCACGTGGCTCTTTCGTTGCTGACTCTTGGCTAGGGAGGTGTTTGTAGGGAAAGAAATACCCTATGCCTAGGTTGACAGAAAATGGATGATACTGGAACTCTTTTTTCCTTATAGCCTGTGCTAATGTGTGCACAAGTTTGTTTTTACTGTGAATGTGTGTTCACACATTCTTTGTGTGTGGTTGTGCATGTGCTAGAAACATTTCAGAAAGGGTCTCAGTGAGATCGTATGTGTCGCGTAAGTTCTAAGACACCACAGTTCTTTTATTTTCTCCTGTTCCCCTTTTCTGTGCTTCTGCTTCATCCTTCCTTCTCTGACCCTCCCTTAAGGTTTCATTCCCCAGGCTTCCATCCTGGGTCCTTCTCACAGTCTACACACTGCTGGGAAGGTCTCATAGAAGCCTTTGACTGCGATGATTACCAGTTTGTTAAAGGTGCCCAGTCTTCAGCTCTAGCTCTGGCCCATATTCAGAGCTGATTGCAGACTAGGTAAATGAACACTAGATTTCCCCTGGGTGTCTCAGAAGCATCTTAAATTCAGCATGTTCAATATTGAACTGATTGTCTCTACCTCCTCCACAACACCTGAATTTCCCTTCTCAGGTGATGACACATCAGGTATTCTGTTGTCAAAACCAGAAACTTGGATGAATCCTTGATTCTCCCCTCCATGCTTCAACTGGTTCATTACTACTCTGCCTTCAGTCTTGCCCTCTGTGATACTGTACCAAAAATACAGAAACACATATTTGACTTTTCATCCAGGTTCCTGGAACACAGCTTTTAAACCCTTTGGAATTTGTTTAAGTGATAAGAGCTATAAATGGTGTAAAGAGTCTTTTGTTATTCCTAACCAGACCCTTTCAACCACACCGAGTTTATGTTAAAGAAGTGATTTGAGTTTGGAATTTTCAGCTTGGGTGGAGGGGAGAGGGGCTGAAAGTCACCAATTGAATTAATCACCAATGGCCAATGATTTAATCAGTCATGCCTATGTAGTGGCCCTTCTGTCCAACAGAGTTTGAAGAGTTTCTGGGTTGGTGAATAAGAATGTATCTAGGAACAATTACATGCCAGGAAGGTAGTATACCCCCAGTCTTCAGAAACAGAAGCTCCTATCCTTTAGACCCTTCCAGACCTCACCCTGTGTATATTTTCATCTGGCTGTTCATTCGAATCCTTTAATGTTTTTTAGTAAATCGGTAATGGTAAGTAAACTGTTTTTCCTGAATTCTGTGAGGTGCTGCAGTAAATTACTCAAACCCAAGAAGGAGGTCCAATTTATATCTGGTGTGTCAGAAGCACAGGTGACAACCTGGACTTGTGACGTGTATCTGAAGGGGCAGGGGAAGGCAGTCTTGTAGTACTGAGCCCCTAACCTTGGGATCTGATACTGTCTCCAGGTATTTGTAGTGTTACTGCAGGATATTTTTTTACCACAATACCTGGGATTCATTGTCTTGCAGCTTCCAAGAATGAAGAGGTGGGCACAAAATGAGCAGCAGACAAGTTTATTAGCATATAAGATTAGAAAGGAACAATAGTAGAAAAGCTCTCTTTACAGAGGGGACATTCACAAATAAATGCCCCAGGACTATAGGCAAGGGTCCTTGTTTTACAAGGTTCTGGTCAGCCCACCCCCATCCCTTCCCCCTTGTACCTTTTCAGGTTCTACCCTTATTGGCTTGATAGTTCCAGGTGCTGGGTTGTCCATTCCTGATTGGCTCCTTTCCACTGTGTGAGGGGTTATCTGTGACCATACTTAGGTCTTTTGTCAAATTCCAGAGGGGAAATCTGAGGCAGGGGTTTGGGTGGGGGGGGGGGGGGGGTCTGTTACATCCTTAAGAGGAACCTTAATGCCTCTTGAGGTCAGACACGCCCAGCATCCTTCCAAAATAGGTGTTTTTCCCCCACCCAGGGACCTCAGGCCCTAATCTTACCCTCCCTGCCTACTGAATCCTATCTTCTATCATAGTGTCAGAATTGAGTTAAACTGTAGGACACTCAGCGGATATCTGGGAATTGCTTGGTGTGGGAAAATTACCTGCACATCTGGTTGCAGAATTGTTTGATGTGAGTAGTAAGTGTAGAGAAAAACAGTTCCTCTTCACTCTCTTTGATCTATTCCCCTCACAGACGAGGATAAAGTTCACACTTCTTACTACAGCCTGTAAAGCTCATCATGGCCTTGACTGATCTTCCACCTCCATAGCTGGGAGGGTCTCATATGGAGTATCGTGCTTCCTCTGCATTTGCTCTGCCCTCTGCCTAAAATATATGCCCCTTTGGCTCACTTCTGCTCTTCCTTTAGGTTTTGGTCTAAACCGAAAACCTCCTCTTGGAAGGTGCTCCTGTACCATGATTACATCTTAGCATTCATCTCACCATTTTGGACTTGTGTGTTTACTCTTGTTAAAAAGCAGAATTCAAAGGGATGCCTGGCTGGCTCAGTCAGAAGAGCATGCAACTCTTGATTTCGGGCTTGTGAGTTCAAGCCCCACGTTGGGTGTAGAGATTACTATAAATAAATAAATTCAGGGATGGGAGAGGAAAAAAGTTTCAACTGAGTAAGTTTTAAAGATCTTGTTTGCTTTATTCGGTGATTCAGAAATTGGGCAGCATCCCATCTAGCAGATAGAAGGGAGCTCTGAGGGGCTGTACAAAATGAAAGACTTTTATAGGCAGAAGGAGGTGAGAACAACGAAGTTATATTAGCAAGCATTAGATTGGTTGTGGCAAGGTCACTTTCCTTTAGGAGATGGCAGGGATCTGTCGGATTACCTCACTAGTGCTGACCAGGTGCTTCGGTTTTGAAGTCTGTTTCCAGGAAAGGTGAAAACTATAACTGAGTCTTGTTTTGGTGACCAGCATATGCTAAATGGGCTTGGTGTAAGAGACTCTATTTTGGCCACTTTTTTTTTTTTAATGTTTATTTTTGAGAGAAAGAGACAGCATGAGTGGGGGAGGGTCAGAGAGAGAAGGAGACACAGAATCCGAAACAAGCTCCAGGCGTTGAGCTGTCAGCCTACAGCTGGACTCGGGGCGTGTATGGAGTATCGTGCTTCAAAGGATACAGCAGCCCAGAGGTAAAATAAGGTAGCAATAACAGCCACGAAACAGATTGTTGTCCTGCTCCTATGTACCTGCTTACAGGTCCTCCCAAAAGTCATGTGGGGTATCTTAGAAGTTCTTTGAACCTACGGTCAACTTTGTGTTTTGAAAGTTTAACTGAATTTTATAAAATAATTTTTAAACATTGTAAAATAATGTCCATGTCATTAAATCTTCAAAAACCTTATTTTGAATAGGTTCATAAGTTTTTATTACGTAGCCAAACTTACTTATTTAAACAATTTTTTAGTGTTGGACACGTGAGTTTCCAATTTTGTGCTAATACATCATTCCGTGGTGAACAGGTGTGTGTAAACACAAATGTCTACATTTCTATTTCTTTAGAATAATTTGCATCCCCTACTCTGTGTCGCACATTCTCACCTGAGAAACCATCCAAACCACTGCATGGGAAGGAGGCCATTATGAAAGTACATCTCCAGCTTCTGCTTACCCTCTTTCTACTGTGGAGGGAGGGGGTAGGAAGCTGAGAGGGAACCAAAGAAAATCTGATCCTCTGCCGTCTGTGGGTCCATAAGTGCCACAGTCCTGTCTGCCTCCATCAGCCTAAACTAGAGCCCCTGTGAAAACTCTAAGTAGCTTTGGAGAGCAAAGGATTCTAGGGATGTTGAAACCTGAATGTGGTTCCCTTTAATCAACCCCAACCTATCTGCTCTCCTGAGCCTATAGGCTGCTTGGGTGCAAGAGAGGCCCTGGGCTCTGCTGGAGTCCTGAGAGAGGATTGCTTTAGGACTTTGGCTGTGGTGGGCCAGGGAAGTCTTGGGAGGCTGGTACAGAGGGGTCTCTAGCAAGGATCTGGCTCCTGCGGAGAACATGGTCCACTGATCTGTGGACCCTTGAGGGAAGCAGGTGTGGGCTCTTACTGGATACTTGCTCTGGACAAGAGTAGTTGAACAGGTAAACTGAGTCTTCCTGTTCCCCTGAGGCAGGGAGTATGAGACAAGGCCTTCAGCAGGGGATTGGCGTCTTGCTTGGTTCTACCTGGCCCATCCTGGATGGCAAGACCATTTCACCTCCCAACACCCACAGAATTGCTAACAATAGCCAGACTTAACCCCAAAAAGCTTCACTCAGTCCTCCTTGAGGAATCAAGGGATCCATTCATACTCCAGTTGACTTCACAGCTTATTGCTGTGATACCAGGTTCTAGCATATCTGATGAAAAAAGTAGCATTTCTCCTACATACTAGCCATGGTCAGCATTTCCAAGAATGTTCAAACAGTGCCAAACTGCTGGAACTGCATTGCTTCTCATTGCAATGCCTAGGAATCCATGCATGATCAGTAATGCAATTCTTTACAGGGCTAACAAAATTCCAGTTGTCCCCGGCTACACCAGTGTGTCTCCCAGATGGGAAGATAATTGTTTGGTGGTGATCTAGGCTGTAATTAGGGTTACTTGTTTCCTGATCTGTCCAGGTCTGTCTTCTGCTTCATTGGGAATGCCAGCCCCATGCTTATGTTTCTGTCCCATGTTGGTGGTCATCAGTTTAATAATGGTCTCTCCCACCATGTTGGTCCTTCTGTCTATAATGGATGGGCCAATAGTCCCATATGGAACCCAGCTCTATGCCTGAGGCCTGAGTCAGGCCACTAGAGGGCTCCCTTGCACCACTTAACAGCCTTTGGTTGCCAGCTCACACTCCTTGTTCCCGGGCAGCTTTCTAAGGGCCTGGTACAGAAAAAGCACTTCTTGCCTTGGAAAGACTAGGTTGGTGCAAAATGAGTGACCAAAGCTCACAGATATGCTTCGACTCCAGAACCACCTTTGGTTACCTTTGATGTGGTTACAGAGTGAAGACACCAAACTATCTTACTGTAGCCCCACCACAAAATCACTATAAACACATAATAGTTTTCAAAACATGGTTTAGAAACACAGTTTTAAATGAAACTCATAGGGACCACTCCCTTTCTAATCAGATTATAATATACAGCCCTTCTATACAAAAATCCTGGAGCTGCCACTTCCCAGGAGAAACCCTGGCCCAGGCCCTAACGATCAAGAAGGGGTTTCTGGGGCTTTCTATCCAGGGAAGGGATGGTGCCAGAGCTAGTGTATAGCCCTGGGACCCCTACAAAATAAGATGGCCTTTCTGCATGGTACTAGTTTTTGGCAGGTGAATGAGGAACCCTCGACAACTCTGAAGGTTGGAAGAAGGTGCAAGGCGGTATCCTGTCCAAACCATCCCAGGTAAGACCACTCAGCTGATTGAGAGAGCAAGAGAAGGATTGAGGTAAGGGTTAGCTGAGGGTGGAAACCCCAAATCCAGATCTAAAATCCCAGCTGAAGGGGGGACATACTTAATTTGGGTCCCCTGAAAGCAGAGCATGTGACAGGGACTTGGGGGAAGAAGGTAGTTTATGTGGAAGGTGATCTGTATTAGAAAAATACCACAAACTTATTATCTTATAACAATAGAAATTTATTCTCTTACAATTTATGGAGTCTAGAAGTCTGAAATCGAGGTGTTCGTGGGGCCATGCTCCCTCTGAAGCCTCTAGAAGAGGATCCTTCCTTGCCTTTCCTAAATGCTGGTAGCCCCAGATGTTCCTTGGCTTAGAGCTGCAGCGCTTCGTCTCTGCCTGTCACCATGTGGCACTCTCCTTGTGCATCTGTGTCCACATTTGCCTCTTATAAGGACACCAGTCATATTGGATATGGCCCACCCTAATGTTCTCAACTTGATTACATCTGGAAAGACCCTGTTTCCATGTAAGGCCATATTCGCAAGAACCAGGGTTTCGGACTTCAGCATATCTTTTGGGGGGAGACAGTCAACCCATAATATGATCCAAGAAGCAGACGTGAAGACAAGGGAGGAAAATCAATACAATCTAAGGTATTAAACTGGTTATTTACGTGCCACTGAGAACCCTCTAGGAACTGTGTAAAATACCCCTCAGAATTCTGAAAGACCTGAAAGCTGGGACATTTAATCAGTTCTTCCACTGGTTGAAGAATGTCTTAGAAGGTTAACTTCCTCCTACTTGTAGACTGCATCCACAGGTGGACGACGTGTCGTTTCCTGGCCGATAAGGAGAACTTGAGATAAGAGTAATATGCATGAAACTGTCCACTACCACCAGGCAGAAGACAGGAGGCCACGTGCTATGACACAGGGCACCAAAAGATTCTGCAGAGGTACACCCCTTGCATTGCTAAGATCTCCTGCCACACATAAATCCACTCTGTCATTGACTCTTTTAAGGCAGTGGTCAGCTGCAAGCTCCTTAAAAAAAAAAAAAAAAAAAAAAAAAACTTTCAACAGGAGGGTTAGTGGAATAAACTATAGTTCCCCTCCTGCAGCTGCTCCTAAGCCACAATTAATATTCATCATCTCCTTTCCCCACAACCCTAACATCAAAGCTGGTCTGGATGGCTCATCCTGAGGGGGTGAGCCCTTGTCTGCCTTGCCATTATCAGGCTTTGTTGGCTGTGATTGCCTAGTTAGCATCATCCCCAGGGCTGAAAGCGCAAAGAGACACTCCAGCACACAGTTCCAGATGACTCTCCACTGATCCCACTATGCAGCAGCATCCTTAGCTCCTCTGGACAGTCAGGGATGATTGCTCCCTTCAGTATAATAAAACTCTTTTTACTTGATGGTCCACTGCCTTGAGGGGCCCAAAGTGGAAAAATCCTGTGTTAACCAGTTGACAATGTCTCCCTGAGAATCAGTATCTCAAATCCAACAGAGCCAGTCACAGAAATGGGAAAACGTTTCTGTAAGGACCTCACCAGAGTGATGATGAGAGGGACTAATCCTATTTTCACCATTTGGTTACTTGGCCCTGTGTCATCTTTTTTTTTTTTTTTTTTTAATTTTTTAATTTTATTTTTGAAAGAGCACTAGCGGGAGAGGGGCAGAGAGAGAGAGGGAGACACACAATCCAAAGCAGGCTCCAGGCTCTGAGCTGTCTGCACAGACCCTAACACAGGGCTCGAACTCACGGAGTGTGAGATCATGACTTGAGCTGAAGTCGGACGCTCAACCAACTCAGCCACCCAGGCGCCCCTGACCCTGTGTCTTCTAACTACTGGGGACATAGCACTATATGTCAGCTGTTCCACAGGATGTCACTCCAAAGCTGGCTTCTTAGCTAAGCCTTTAATTTAAAAGGCCATTCCTGAGGTGTCTGGGTGTTTCAGTTGGTCAAGCATCTGACTCTTGATTTTGGCTCAGGTCATGATCTCATGGTTCGTGAGATCGAGCCCTGTGTTGGGCCCTGTGCTGACAGCACAGAGCCAGTTTGGGATTCTCCCTCTCTGCCCCTCACCAACTTGTGTGTGTGTTCTCTCTCTTTATCTCTCAATAAATAAACAAACATTAAAAAAATAATAATACAAGGCCATTCCCACTTTCTACCATTCGTTTCCAGGCAATGAAGTATATGATAAGACCTCTTCTTTTACAAAACCATTGTCACATGTCCTTTACCATAAAATGTACCCTTCAACTGATACTTCACAATACAGAATCCCAGGTTGATAATTAGATGTTCAATAATCCACTAGAGAAGCACAACAGGCATGGAAGATAAATCCATATTCCAAAAAGATATCAGTTCCAGTAAGAACACATTATTGCCTTCTGCAGGGTGGAAGGAGTCTGATGTAATCAAATTACCACCAAGTGCTGGGGCAATCTACTCAAGAAATGACACCATAATGAGGATCCAGCCCCTGAAACTGAGACTGCAGGTTGAGCATTGGGTGGCTGCAGTAGATAAATCAGCCTTGGTGAGAGGGAGCCCCTGGTGGTGAGACTCTGCAGCGCCTCCCTCTCGGCCACACCCCCACTCCATTCATGGGCCCCTGCACTTTGCTGGTTGAAACAGAAACCAGCAGACCAGTCATTCTGTGTGCCTAATTATTGATCCTTCCTCTCCAGCAGAAGCTTTCTGATGAGCATTGACATGACACGTAAAGATCTGCACAATCTGACATCTCTCCTGTGAGTCCATTCATGCACCTTTTCCCCAGGCTTCCTTCTCCAGTACTCCAATCTTGCTTCATGCGATTGAGTTATTCTCTGCTGTCCAGAAGTCCATGTACATCCTTGCCTCAGGCCATGCCTCCCTACATGCGAAGTTGATGGACAAGTGTACTGCTCAGTAGAAGGATTTCCGTCACTGCTCACCTTTAGGACTTGTCCTGAGTATGTGGTATGGCCGCAATTCATTTTTGTTTTGTACCATTGTATGAAGTCAACCCAAACAGACTCCAGGCTCCACATTTTTTCCTCCTATAACAGTGGTCGTAAGGAACGCCCCACAAGCATGAATGTGAGTTGTGGAGGCAGGTTGGTCAACAGGGCTGTACACATAGAGTCATCTTTCCATGCAGCTCACTTCTTGTTCTGTCTGGATCCAATCCCAAATGTACTATTCCCATCATACAATGAACTACCCACTTATGACTGGTGAACTAGTCAACAGAAATTACCCAGTCTATGACTGGTAGCCCAGATTACAGCAGACATTTCTAGTCATATAGTGTCTTGATATCCCTGCTATCAGGTATTCACAGACTCTGCTTGAGCCCTGTAGCAAACCATGAGCTGCTTTTTCAAATATGAGTAATTCTGTGCTGTGCAAGGCAAGGCTTAGCTCTCAAGCCAGAAAGATCTCATAGTGGAACTTTCCACAGACCCCATATAGTGTTCTTGTCTAACAGAGACCTCTGGCACTAATGGACTGTCAAGTCCTAGAACTCAAGAGTTAGGCAGCTGGCACCTCCTTCTTTCCACTCATCATTTAGCCACCAGAGGACAACTCCCACTTTCCTAGTGCTTTACTATGCAGAACAATCGAGTTTCTTTGTTGCCACTCTTCTGTGTAAACTAACCGGGACCCTTCCTATCATAACCAAAAGGCCCCATTCATGAGCTTTCAAGGAAAAAGAACCAGCTCCTCTGAGATGAATTCTGACTGCCTGGGTATCTTTGTTGTAAAACAACCATTTCTATGTCCCCACCGATTTTCTGGGTCAGGGCAGGGCACTCAAGGGTGACTTATCTCTCCTCCATAATGTTTGGGGCCTCAGCTGGGAACACTCAAGCAGCTGGAAATGACTCGGACTAGGGGCTATAATCTGCTGAAGGCTTTTTTGCTTACATGTCTGGTGCTTGGGTGACCTGAAGACTGGGCTCAGCTGGGACTATCAACTGAAGCATCTACATATGACCTTCCCTTATAGGTTGGGCTTCCTCACAGTGTAGTGGCTACATGGTCGTGGGACTTCTTACGTGGTGGCCTTTATGGTAAACTAAAAGGCCATCTATTACTTAACCTCAGAAATCACATAGCATAGAGATTCATGGAAAGGTAACACAACCCTTCCTGCTCAATAGGAGGAATGTCAAAGATTCGCAACTGTACTTTAAATCTGCCACTATCTCCCCCCCCAACAGAATGCTGACACATGACTTCTGGAATTGATAAGGGTCAAAGGTCCATTCTCTGGGGCTTTGGTAGGCTCTTCCATCTGCCTAGCTCAGGGCTCATGTCTGGGATGCAGCTTCTCCACAGCCCAGGCCTAGGAAACCTGACTTTGGGCTTCTTATTTGTACTTAAGGGTGTCAGGATTTGGAGATGAGGGTCTGGTAATCCAGTACACCTGCTACTGACTCTTATAGCTATAGAACTCTTGTCTTGCACCAACTACTTGGTTCCCTGGTGATGTAGAATAGGTGTTTATTACCACTGGCCCCAGTGACCTCCAAGGCAGGCTGCAAGGAAGGGCCTGGCAGCCAGTGCCCAACGTCAGCCCCAGTGGGTCTCTGTGAGCATGTGTTGGAGTGGGGTGATGCTGCTGGAGCAGGACTCCTCTTGTTGAGGGAATATCCTTCTTAGGTTCTACTGCTCTTCCATCAGTGTTTTGGGGAAAGAACATCCTTGGATGCTTGTCTGATAACATATGGGGCAGGAGCTGTGGCTTCTGGTTCTGCAGTGTCTGTGGGAGGTCCCACAAACACCACACATTCTCCAGATAGGAGTGTTCTCCCCTCAACTTTACCCAAACAATGAAATAAGGCTTCCCGCACTTGTAACGAGTTGATTCTGGAGTCCCAATCCACCACTCCCATGGCCAAGAGACTCACCATCAAGATGTGGTTCCGAAACAGTGGTTCTCTTTGGGAGTCAGTCCATGCATGTCAGTCTATAAACCCCACAGGGGAGTGACAGTGTCTGCTTGCTATTTACAGCATCTTGCTGATCCTTGGTAAATACTGCTTAATGATGCATTTGCACAACTCTGAGGGCTTCAGGGAAACCATTGGTTACAGAGAGGACTGTTGCCCAGGGTGGCAAACTCCAAAGCTACAGGGACCAGTTATGTAAGTGGAAGAAACTGGCTGGCTGGGGCCTGAGGCCCATAGGAGAACACATGCTCCCTGTAAGGAGAGCAGCCACTTCTCGGCTGTATGCCCGCCATGCGGAAGGCCGGCCCAAGGCTTGCCAGATTTTCTTAGTTTTCAAGAGAGGACAAAAGGTTCAATCTATTAAATCTCTCCATTAATTGTTGTCAACTTAGTCAATGAAAACAAACACAACCACATTTGTGGGCTGGATGCAACAGGTGTGCTGTCCCTTGCAAGCCAGGAACCCACAGGGTTCACAGAAGGTCTGGTTTCACAGAGTTGCCCCTGATCCTTGGATTAGTGTAGCTCAAAGGCTACTGCCCTGCGCTCCTCCTCCCCACCGCTGGCGCCTCCACCCTGACCCGGGTCTCAGCATGTTATTGCTGTCACAACAGCTGCACTGAAAGGTCCTTCTTAGGCTTCCGTGACCTCTGCAAGAAGATTATACCTGTAAATCCCCGCAGCCGGCAGCCAGGGTGGGGGAAGGGAAGAGAAGGAGGGGGCAGTCTTCCCTCTCCACGTCTGCGCCCCTCTCCCCATAGCCCTCCCTGGGCCTTTTTCTGCCAGGTGTAGATGAAGAAGACACTCTCCGCTAGTTGAACCAACAAGGCTGCATTTTTTTCCAAGGAATTTTTAGTAGTAATGAAGAGAAAGCACAAGGAAAATAAACAGACATGGCCTAGAAATGGGTGTGTTTACAGAGCCCGGTCCTCGGAACCCAAGGGGGCCACTGTATGTTGAATAGCGGGGCCAAGGGAATCCAGTGGGGGAAGAGGGAGGAAGAAGTGGGTTTTCCTTCGGGTAAGGAGGGGGCTGAGCCTCACCACTTTTAGGCGAGGGGGACTCCGGTAATTAAAAGACTTACTAGGGGAAAAGGGGCTGGGAGATGGCGGGAGTCCTCAACATTCGGGGGATGGGGATTTCCATTCCTGAGAAGGGGGTCAATCTAAGCGGAAGGTTGAGAGGAGTCAATGGATGACACTCCACGCCAGGAAGGAGGGGGCGGCTCTGCAGAGGTGGCCTGAGTACGGTGAGCAGGAGAGGAGACAGCCTCTTAGCAATCCTAGTCCCGGGAAGGTTTGAAAGCAGCGGTGCCCCAGTGACGCCGGAAAAGATGGAGCGGTTGCCATGGCGACACGGAGCACACATCGGAAATAAATAAATAAGCCGTGCGGGCTGCAGCAGCCGCGCCCCCGCGGGACTGGAGCGCGGGGGAGGGGGCCCCGCGGGCCCGGGTCCCCGCAGCCTGCGCGTCCCAGCCATTGGCAGAGCCGGAGGGGGGGGTCACCCCCCCCGGAGGGGGGGCGAATGGTACAGTCCTCCGCCCGCGCCCCGGCCGGGCCCGCAGCGAGCGAAAGGCGAGCCCAACGCAGCCGCTGCCGCCGCGGCGGAGCCGGAGCCGAGCCCGGAGGTGGCGATGGAGGGAGTCAGCAGCCACCGGACCCTGTCCTACAGCCGCTGGAGCTACGACAGGTAGGGCGGCCGCCTGCAGGATGGGCTCGCCGGGCTCTCCGCGTGGCCCTGCGTGGGCGCCCTCCCCTGCGCCCACCCCGGCGGGAGGAGCAGAGTTCCCGGGGAGCGCGGCCGCCAGCGCTCAGACCCCCGGCTGCACACGGACCCTCGAGCGTCCGGCTCGTCGGTGCCGGGAGCGGCGGCTATGCGAAGCCGGAGCGGAGCGAGGGTGTCCTCACACCTGCGGGGCAGAGCCGGCGGAGGAGGGCACCGGGTCCGACGAGCTGCCTCCCCACCTCGCACCCCGCCCCCATCCCAGCCCGGCTGCCCTGCGGTGTCCACCCGCGCCGCAACCGCACGAGGGAGCGTGGAGGGGCCCCGGGGCGGGCGGCGCCGCGCGGTGGGGCGAGGAGGGGCCCCGGGGCGGTGGGTGAGGACTGCCGGCCGGCCGGAGCGCCCCAGCTTGCTGCCGGGGACCTGCGGGTCGCCACGGGCTGGGCGGAGCTGAAGGGCGGCCCGGGGCGGGCTGTCGGGGCGCCCGCAGTGTTGCCAGGCGCCCCGCCCGCCCCGCGGGCACCGGGAGAGGCTGCGGGCGTGGGCGGCCGGGAGTCGCGCTCCCCACGCACCCGTCCTGCCGGGAGGAATCATCCTTCCAGGTGAAATGAGAAAAATGAGGACAACAGAATGAGTCGGTCATCAAGCGGAGACTGATTCTGAGATTTTTGTCCTTTCTACCTATTTTTGGTGTGTTAAATGTCCCCTCTCTTTTAAAAATGAAACCATGACGATAGTAGATAGTAGATTGTTGTTGTTGTTAAAGTTCACAACCCCATGAGGATCTCTGGAGTTACATTTTCTGATCCATGGTCCTAATTGGGGAGGGCTGGAAGAGAAACTTCATTAACTGGGCTGCTCTCTTCTCCCTGAAGTCCTGCTTCCTGTGCTCTCCTTTCCCTTCACTGCTAAAAGCCTTCCTGCATCTTTGACACCCCTACCTTCGGAGCTTCAGAGAACAGGGTCCCCCTAGGACCCCTTTAACTCGCCCTCCAATTGATTCCATCTTTTTCCATTCTTAACTGGTGATCTCTCAGCCTGTAAATCTATTCAAGTTTGTGACGCCTCCCTCAAGAGGGGTGCAACTGGTCCACCTCTCTGCTTTCATCGCCTTCTTTGGGAGAACATGTCTAAATTGGTTGATTCTGTTTCCTCACCAACCCTGCATTGCACAGTCCTAGCCCGTCTGCTCGCTGTCCAGCTCACAACTGCAGCGAACGTGCCCTTTTTAAAAATAGTGTTTCCTATGGAGAAGAACTCTAAAATGATTGGAGTATTCAACTTAAAATAACAAACCCTCGGAGCTTGCCTTCAGATCCCAAACCACACATGCATTTGCTTATTCTGCAAACATGTATTGACTGCAAACTGTGTGTGGGGCCCTGGAGATAAGGAGATAACAAGACATAATTCCTTCCCCCAGAGGAGCTCCCAGTCTAGATCCTAGTAGAAAGAAGTGGCAACATATGCCAACGACCTAATACGTGTATAAGAGGGAATTTTTAAATTGAGACAATTCTATATAGTAACTAGACTTTTTTCCTGTAAAAACAAACAACAGCAAGACACTGGAATCAGACAGCCTGGGTTCAAATCCAGACTCCACCTAGCTCACTTGCAGCAAGTCACTTTCCCTTTCTAGGCTTCAGTTTTTTCTTCTGTGAAATGGGAAGTAATATAAGAATTAGATGGGAACATAGTAATAAGTGGTATCTATCACTGTTGTGTTAATACATATTGTAAATGTCTCTGAGAACCCTGTCTTCCATAGATGCTTAGTTTGAAAAGCAGTGTTCTCCTTTTTAGACCCCTAAATAAAGACCTTTCCTGGGGTTCTACCCTCAGAACCTTTTTCTTCTCACCCACACCATCTCAACACCTGCGGAGCCATGGGAAGAAAATAGCTTCCCTGGTCCGTATCCAAACTAACTGAATCAGAATCTCCAGATGTGGAACTCAAGAGTCAGTGTTTCGGATACAGCTGGTTTGGCTTTTACTCTGGAACCATTGGTCTATATCACTCACCTCCATTTTCCAGTTAGTGCTTAGTCTTTAAAGCATAAGGACTGAATTATTTTAAAATTGCACAGTCCTCAGTAAACTTTTAAAAACACTACATAAGCTACACATATATGTAGTCCCCATATTGAAAGTGAAATTCTGTGATTGTGCTGTCCCCGTCCCCACCCCTAACCCCTAGAAGCAAACCACTGTTAACAGTTCACACTTTCTGACTCTGTTCTTTGACTTCTGCCCCCACCACATCTCTGAACATTTGAACTCTCCTTCACACCCCCCCTAGAAGTTGGCCTCTTTGCATTATATAGCGTGTTCTTTTTAATCTGTTCCCCTCTTTGCTTTTCAGGTCATGTATGTATCAGTCATCTATTGCTGTGTAACAAATTACTCTTAAGTTTAATGGCCTAAAATAATAATTGTTCTAGTTAACTCGAGATTCTGTGCGTCAGGAATCTGGGCTGGGCTCGGTTGGGCAGTGTTTGTGGTCTGGCCTAGGCTTGGCTTCTCTTGGCCATGCTTACTCACGTGTGTGGTGCCTCAGCTGTGAAAGCTAACACATCTGAAGCTTCTCTCCCCAAAAAGAGAGAAATCCTTTCTCGTCTTCCAGCAGGCTCGCTCAGGTTTGTTCACATGCTGGTAGAAGTTTCCCAGTGAGAAAGCAGAAGGTACGAGGTCTCTTGAGGCCTAGGTTTAGGACGTGCACATCACCCTGTTGCACTGTATTGGTCAAAGTGAGTCAAAATGTCAGCACACGTTCAGGATAGAGGAATAAGCTTCACCTCTTGAAGGGAGGAGCTGCAAAGAATTCATGGCCATTTTTGCAATCTACCACAATATGAGGCCTGCATTTCTTTAATTGCTCACTCCTCTTGGTCCCCACTGTCCCAACGTGAGCACATGCCAAAGCTCCCCTCTCTTCCGTTCTGCTGTGTTCCATTCTGTTCTCAGGCTACACCCTGGTCCCAGTTATCACCTCAGTGCTTTTAACACAGAAATCAATATGTTCAACTCCACTCTTTTTGTCGAGCCCTAACCATGCCTCTGTAAAGGCTTGTAAACATCTCCATGTGGGTATTCTGTAGATATTCCACCAACACCCCTAACTCAATGGGTTCAAAGCCAGATCCTTCACTGGTAACTCTGTATTCTCTATCCAGCATCCCTCTAGCCAATGAACTCCTCAAAACGCTGACAGTGATTTTGAACTCTCCAAGGGTAACCATTCTGTCTATTCTTATGTATATCACTGATTGTTATGAAGATAAAATGAACTGACTGTGAAAGATGAGTGGCCTGGAGTACATCTCATCAAGTCCCTGTGTTCTCAAGAGCTTGGCACTTGGTTAGCCGTCTTGCCTCCATTCAAGCTCTAGTCATTATCCCAAAGACTTCAGGGTTTATGTAAATTACCAAGTAGCCCTCTTCACTCACAATTTCTGGACCTTCCCATTCTAGAAACTTCTCTTCAGCTATTCACAGAATACATTCCTACATGTTGGCTCCTGGGATCACCTCACCCCTGATATCATACACACTACTATCCCAATCTCTGGCCTCATGCGTCTCCCTCGTATATTCTTCCCACCACATTATCGAGTTATCTAGCGCTTTCATGTCTGCTTTTTCTCCTGCCAGCCTTTTCCTGGCCTCTCCTCTTCCTTTCCTATCATGGACCACCTGGCAGATTATCTGAACCACTCGCTACCATCGCTTTCTGTTTCCTTGCATATGCTTGCCACAACTCCAGCCCCGTGTGGGCCAGCGTTAGGATCCCCACCCCCTCTCTCATCCGGGGCATCAGAGCACTGCCACAAAAACTGCAGGACCGTGATGATCGTCGCCAATTTCTGGGGCTTCATCTTGAGCTGTGCCATCAACAGTCTTTCCCTTCTCTGGCTTAGCATCACTCCCATCCCCCACAGCAGTTCTTCTGCATCACACTCAGGGCCCCTCTTACTTGACCCTTACTCCACACCCCCAGGCCCTAAGCAAATGATATTGCCTCCTGCTCCTTTGAGAACTCTTCACATGGGGCTCAATCTTCTGTAACTTCTTGATTCCACATCACTGCCACGCCACCTCAGTCACACCCTTTGGGGGACTTTTTTGTCATCTCCAAATCTCTTGTTATAAATAATTCCACAGTAGACAACCTTATATACGTAACATTTTTTCCTCCTATCTGGTTATTTGATTAGAATGAACTTCTTGAAGAGGGATTGCTAGTTTCAGATTTGGGTGACTGTTGCCAGATTATCCTCTAGAAGGAGTGGATTGATGTGTATTCTCACGCTCAGAGGCTCTAACTGCATTGTTTCATGGTGATCTCTTTGTTTTGAATCTGGCCCCCCAGACTCTGAGACAGTGTACACAACTTGCTTGGAACTTGGATTTTGGAGTCACAGTGACCTGACTTTGAAGCCCAGCTCCCTCAATAATTGGTTGTGTGACTTTAGACAAGCAACTTAACTTCTGCATACAGAAAGATGATAATAATGATACCTGCCTTTGAGTGTGGTCCATTCACTCAATATGTATCTTCTGAGCACCTCCTAAATGCCAGGCAACATTACAGATGTTGGAGACAGAGCCGTGAACAAAACAAATTCCCTAGTCCCACAACTCTTACTGTCTAGTGGGGGAGATAGACCCGGACAAAAACATGTATATAATATGTCAGTGCTAAGTGATTTACCTAATATGCTAAGTGCAAAGAAGAAAAATAGAGCTGAGCAAAAGGAAGAGAATCTCACTACATGGAGGTTGGGGTGGAGGTGAATATGTTGTATTATATTATCTGGTTGGGGAAACTCTTTCTGATAAGGTGATATTTCAGCAAAGACAGGTAAAAAACAAGGGAGTGAATGGGGAAGAATGTTCTATAGAAGGGAACAGCAAGTGTAAAGTTTCTAAGGTAGAAGTGTGCCTAGTGTATTTCAGAACAGCAAAGAGGCCAGTGTATCCTTGTTTCCCTTTATAATACTTCCTTCCTGCTCCTCCGCCAAACCCTACCCTCCTCCTATCCTCAGGGAACCACTGATCTGATTTGTTTGCATATCCTAGAATTTTGTATAATTGAAATCATTCAGTGTGTATTCTTTTTTTGTTTTTTGGGTTTTTTTTTGGTCTGGCTTCTTTCATGCATCCATAGTTATTTTGCTATTTCTCCATGTTGTTGCATGACTCAGTCATTCATTTCTTTTTATTGCTGATAGTACTCCATTATATGGAGATACCACAGTCTGTTTAGCCATTCCTCTGTTGGTAGACACTTGGGTGGTTTCCAGTTTTTGGCTATTACAAATATAACTTTTGTGATTGTTTATGTACAAGTCTTTGTATGGGCATATGTTTTTATTTCTTTTGGGTAAATATCTATGAGTGGGATGGCTGGATCACATGGTAGGCACATGTGTTTTCTTGGTAAGTATGCATTTAACTTTTTTAAAAAACTGCCACTTTTCCAAAGCGGTTGTACCGCTTTACATTCCCATGAGCAGTGTATGAGAGTTCCAATTCCTCCACATCTGTGGGACAACTTCGTATGTTCTGTCTTTTAAATTTTGGCCATTCTAATAGGTATGTAATCATGTGTCATTGTGAGTCTATTTGCATGTCCTCCATGATTAATGATATTGAGCATCATTTCATGTGCTTATTTGCCATCTATGTATCTTTTGGGGGGGAAGTATCTGTTAAAGTCTTTTCCCCAATTGTTACTGGGTTATATGCATCCTTATTATTGAGTTTTGAGAATTCTTTGCTTATTCTGGATCCATGTCCTTTATTGGCTATATGACCTGCAAATATTTTCTATAAGTCTGTGGCTTTCTTTTCAGTCTCATGTATTTTGAAGAGCAGAATTTTACATTTGGTGCAGTCTAATTTAACAGTTTGTTCTTTTATGGATTGTGCTTCTAGTGTCTCATCTAAGAAATCATGGCCTAACTCCAGGTGAAAAAGGTTTTCTCCTAGGGATTTTCTAATTTAGGCTTAATATTTTAGGTCTGTGCTTCAGTTGAATTAACTTTTGTATGTAGAATGAGGTTCACTTAAAAAAAAAAGTTATCTAATTGTTCCAGCACCATTTGTTGAAAGGACTTTGCTTTTTTTGCACCTTTATCAAAACTGAATTGTCGTTGTATTTATTTCTATACTCTCTATTCTGCTTCACTGATCTATTTGCCTTTCTCAATGCCAACACCACACTAGCTGGTGACTATAGCTTTGCAAAGAGTCCTGAAATCAGGTAGCTTAGGATCCTCAACTTTGATGTTGTTGCTGTTCTCCTCCTCCTCCTCCTTCTTCTTTTCAAATCCAGAGACCCACTTATTAACCTAGAATTGTGAAGATCTCTTTGTAGTTATTGTAATGTTGGCGGCCCTGCACAGGGCCCATCCCCAAGCCAGAATCAAGCTACTTGGCAAGTAAAATCCAAAGGTTTCTGGGTGAGTGTGGAGCCAAAACAAGACAAAAGAAATGCCTGGGAGAGGCTGTTTCATCCAAGCACTGGAGAAACCAGGATGGTCTTCTTCAAAGCTGTTTGTCTCTTCTGGGTCCTTGTTAATTTCACATTCCTTTTATAATGAGATTTTCAAGTTCTGCAAAAACCAAAAAAGACAAAAGTCTGCTGGGATTTTGACTGGGATTGTGTTGAATCTATGGATCAATCTGGGGAAAGTTGACTCTTGGTAATGGTGGGCTTTCCAACCTATAAACATAATGTATCTTTGTGTTTATTTAGATCATCTTTCATTTCTCTCAAGCATATTTTGTAGTTTTCTGAATATAAGTCTTTCACCTCTTTCATAAGATCTATCCCAGAGTATTGCATACTTTTCAATGATATTGTAAATGGTATATCTTTAAATTCAGTTTCCAATAATTAATTGTCAGTGTATAGCAATACAGTTTGTATCATTGTAGTAATATATATAACATAAAATTGGCCATGTTACTAATTGCTAAGTGTACATTCAGAATGTTGTGTAACCATCACCACTATTTCCAAAACTTTTTCATCACTCCAAACAAAAACTTTGTACTTATCAAGAAATAACTCTTCATTGACCCCTCTCCCCAGCCCCTGGTAACCTATAATTTCCTTTCCATCTTTATGAAGTTGCCTATTCTAGATATATGCCTATAAGTGGAATCATACAATATTTTGCCTTTTGTGTCTAGCCATTTCACTTCCCGTGATGTTTTCAAGGTCTATCCATGTTGTAGCATATATGAGTACGTCATTCCTTTTTGGACTGAATAATATATTACATGCATATACCGCATTTTGTTTCTCCATTACTCTGTTGATGGACACTTGGGTTGTTTTCACCTTTTGGCCATAGTGAAAGTGCTACAGTGAACACTGGCATACAAGCATCTGTTCCATTCCCTGTTTTCAATTCTTTTACGTGGATCGTAGGAGTGAGACGGCTGGATCAGATACCAAGTCCACGTTTAGTTTTTTGAGGAACCACCCAACTGTTTTTCACAGCAACTGCACCATTTTATATTCCCAGCAGCAACACATGAGTTTCCCATTTCTCCACATCCTCGCCAACACCTGTTATTTTCTGGTTTTAAACCATCCTAGGATGTGTGAAATGGTTTCTTACTGTGGTTTTGATTCATATTTCCCTAATGACTATTCATGTGCTTATTGGCCATTTGTATATCTTCTTTGGATAAATGTCTGTTCAAGTCCTTTGCCCCCATTTTTTTGTTTGTTTTTAAATAAACTCTTTATTAAAGTGTATGACCTCATATGAAAAAGCACACAAGTCATAAGTGAAGAATTTGGTGAATTTTCACAAAGTGAATACACTCTTATAATCAGAAACCGTCCTATCTCTGCCCTCTAACTCGAGGGTTACCATCATCCTGACTTCCGTTAGGCTGACTTCAAATTGGAGAGGTTAGTTTTGCTGATTTTTAACTTAATTTAAGAGTACCAGGTGTATTCTTTTGTGTCTTCCTTCTTTTAAAAAAATTGTTTTTAATGTTTATTTATTTTTGAGAGAGAGGGTGAGAGAGAGAGAGAGAGAGAGAGAGAGAGAGAGAGAGAGAGAGAGTCAGTCGGGGAGGGGCAGAGAGGGAGGCAGACACAGAATCTGAAGCAGGATCCAGGCTCCAAGCTGTCAGCACAGAGCCTGATGCAAGGCTCAAACCCATGACTGTGAGATCCTGACCTGAGTCAAAGTCGGACACTAAACTGACTGAGCCACCCAGGTGCCCCTGTTTCTTCCTTCGTGAATTTAACAGTGGAGTCATCTGTGTTTCTGCATCAAGTTGCAGTTAGTTCATTCTCACTGCTATGTAGAGTTCTGTATGGATTTACCACAATTCACCCGTTCCACTATGATGCATGCTTGAGATGTTTCCCAGTTTTGGTTATTATTAACACTGGACATTTGAATGCATGTCTTTCTTTTGGTTGGTATTTCTTGGTGGCTTTTTTTTTCAGCTTCACTGAGGTATAATTAACACATAGGAATTTTGTATATATGTAAGCATATACACACACATGTACATGTAAATATAGACTCTATAAATATATATATTTAAAGAGTACTACTTGATGTTTTGATACACATATACATTGTGAAATTATGGCCACAATCAAGTTCATGAGCATACCTATCACATCACAGTTACAATTTTCTTTCTTTCTTTCCTTTGTGTGCACGTGCACGTGTGTGTGTGTGTGTGTGTGTGTGTGAGTGATGAGAAAACTTAAGATGTATCCTCATAGCAAATTTCAAGGATACGAATAGTATTGTTAACTATAGTCCCCATGCTGTACCTCTGATCTCCAGAACTCATCCGTCTAAGATAACCAAAACTTTGTACCCTCCGACCAACATCTTCCCATTTTCTCCATCTGCCCAGCCCCTGGAAACCACCATTCTACTCTTCACTCCTATGACTTTGACTAGTTTAAGATTCCACATAAAGTGATATCATGCAGTATTTGTCTTTCGGTGTCTGGCATATTTCACTTAGCACAGTGTCCTCCAGGTTCATCCATGTTGTCCTACATAACAATTTCCTTATTTCTTAAGGCTGAATAATATTTCAGCCATATATATATATATATATATATATATATATATATATATATATTACATTTTCTTTATCCATTCCTCTGTTGATGGACATTTAAGTTGTTTCCATATCTTGGTGTGAATAATGCTGCAGTGAACATGGAAATATCCCTTTGAGGTCCAGATTTCATTTGCTTTGGAAGTATGCCCTGAAGTGAGATTGCTAGATCATATGGTAGTTCTGTTTTTACTTTTTAAGAAACCTATGCCATTTTCCATAGTTGTTGTACCAATTTACAGTCCCACCAACAGTGAACAAAGGTTCACTTTCTTGGTAATGCCCTTTAAGCACAAGTTTCTAATTTGGAGGAAGTCCAATTTATCTATTTTTTTCTTTCTTTTTTTTAAATGTTTATTTATTTACTTTTGAGAGAGAGAGCAGGGGAGGGGCAGAAAGAGAGGGAGACAGAGAATCTCAAGCAGGCTCCATGCCATTAGCGCAGAGCCTGACAGATGCAAGGCTTGAACTCACAAACCTTGAGATCACGACCTGAGCTGAAATCAGAAGTCAGACACTTAACCGACTGAGCCACCAGATTCCCTTCTATTTTTTCTTTGTTTATACTTTTGATGTAGTATTTACACATTCATTGCCAAATCCAACGATTTACCACTGTTTTCTCCTAAGTGATTTTAAGGTATATATTTAGGTCTTTGATCCATTTTAAATTCATTTTTGTGTGAGATGTGGGTCCAACTCTATTCCTTGGCATGTAGAAATCCAGTATCCAGCTGTCTCATTGCCATTTGTTGAAGAGACTATTGAATGGACTTAACACTCTTGTCAAGATTCAATTGTCCATGCATGTATGGATTTATTTCTGGACTTGCAATTCTACTCTATTGGTCTGTGCATCTATCCTTATACCAGCACCTCACTGTTTGATTAATTGCAGCTTTGTAATAAGTTTTGAATAGGAGAGACGGGCAAGGAAGCAAGACATGACCTGTATTAAACATGTCTAGGGAGGGCTGTGACTCCCAAGAGACTAGGTCGCCAAGATGGCACAGAGGGGGCAGTAGAAAGAGCTCAGGCTTTGTTATTAGTCAGACCTGGTTCAAATCCCAGCCCCACCTCTTATTAGCTGTGTACATGTAGCACAGTATGGGAAATCTTTATTGTTTTGGTTGATTATAAAAATCCTATGTGCCACTTGTAGACATGAAAGAAGCAAAGTCTAAACAGTTTAAAAGTGTGTCAAGTAGCAAGTTACTTAATGTCCTTTAGTCTCAATTTCCCTGTCTGTAAAATGGGGGTGATGATTTTCTTCTAGCGAAGGGTCATGGTGAGACTTGAATGAGATGATGTTTGTATACCCTTTCAGGTAGGCTGTGGATTAGAAACAGACCACACACATACCCACTATAGGATTAGGTAAAATGAAGTTCCTAATTTAACTGGCCCGGAGCTTATTGGTGACCAGGGACCATACCGGCCAGGAGTCTCCACAGCACATCTTGCTGCGATTTTCTTTTGGCCCCTTGGTTCCCACCCAGGGCGCGCAGTGCTGGCCGACATTCTGTGCACAGGCAGGTTTCTGCCAAGTTGAGAGAGTACCCAAATCCTTATTGTAAAAGTAGCCCTTTGTACTTAAGGCTTACTTCATCATTCTGAGAGTACTTGACCCTAACAAAATATATTCTGTTTTCAAAAGGTAGACTCTCTTGCCACGAGAAAAAAATGTCGAGGCTCTCCTGGTTCTTTAGAGCCAGCAGCTTGGTGTCAGCAGAGCCACCTACTTTTAGCCAGGGCGAGGCTGAGGCAGAAGGGGAAGCGAGTCAGTGTCTGGACGTTCCCGAACAATGGCTCTGGCTTCTGTCCCCTAACGTTCCAGAAAGTTGTTCCTTCACAGTATTCAAATCACCTGCGCAATGTATGTGTGACCTTGGGAAAGCTACTTAACTGCCATGAGTCTCCATTTCCTCATCACTAAAATGGAAGTAATAGTATTAGAGGAAATAGTACCTACCGTTGTAGGGAGTAAATGACTTGATGTTTGTAAGGCTTGATAAATGTAGAGTGCCCGGGACAGTGCCTGCCACATGGTGAGTGCTATTTCTGTGCTGGCTGCTGTTATTACGAGCCAGCACAGAACGAGATTCCTCTACAATATCGGCATTTTGCTGTCCAGTTGAATCTGAAAGTTAGGCCATTCCTAGATACAGGGATAGGTGCCATGGCCCAGGCAGGCTCTGCCCCAAGGTGGAGCTGTGTGAGGAGAGTGTAAGGGCAGGGAAGGGAAGGAGGCCGAGGTACCTGGGAAGCGGTCCAGGGACTGAAGAGGCATAGCTGATGAAGACCAGTTGGGACCAGTTGGGTGAGAGGGGCATAGTTGCGGGACCCCCGGGCTAAGGATGAAAAGCGAAGTCAGATGAGAACTTGGGGGGTGGGGACCTTAGCCAGTGCCTGAAGTGTGGGTGACAAGGTCTAGCTTCCTCAAGGGGGCCAAGCATTTAGCCCCAGTGGAGAATTCACAAGCAGATCAGGACACTGAAACAGCCCCTTCCCTTAGCACTTGGACTCAGGCCACAGCTGTTGAGAGACTACACAGAGGGAACCATAGGGATGAGCCAACTAACTCCAGTCCCTACTGCTGGTGGGTCAGAACCACCAGAGAGGCTGGGAGAGCAGGGCAGTAGCAGGGAAGATCAGGCTTGGGCACAGCCAGACTGACCACTGTGGCATGTAAGTTCACAAGCAGCTTCTTCTGAGACAAAGTGGTGATGCTTTTACTGTCTGTACACTGAGTTTTATGAAGCAGGGAAAGATGTTGGGAAAAGCACTGTGCAGGGAGTTAGGAATTGAGGATCTCATTCTGGCTACTCCATTAATTTCCATTCTGGCTCTGGGCAAGTCACTTGCCTCTCTGGGCCTGTTTCCTCTGAAGTTGAAGAGGCTGGACTGGTTGACTGAGCACTCTTATAGTTCTGGTATTCTGTGAGTGCGTGACCCAGGGCCTTCTATGTGTTCTGTGATTGGAAAGGCCAAGGTGCAGGGATGCGAATAGGGCAGGCTGGGATTGGAGGTCCTGGCCAAGGCAGTGCCAGCTTCCAGGGTGCAGGGGCGGGGTGGACACCAAAGCCAGGTGGTTGGAGGTCCTGCTTTGTTCCAGAACTTTTGGAATATAACTATTCTTTTGGCAGATTTAATAGCAGTGTAGGACCAAAATGACTGTGCTGGGTAGGGCAAATGAGAGTGGTGGTCTAGGGTCAGTGAAGCAATAGTTCTGGGGGAGGGTGGAATGTGGGGGGTGGTCTGTCTCCCATGCAGTCGGTGTGGTTGGGGCTCAGGGTGATAAGGATTAGAGAGAAGAGCAAGTCATGGAGGTGAGACAAAGATTTCTCAAGTTTTTTGGGACTTGTCCACACTGAGGTTTGAAGTCATCAGGCAGTGTGGCTTCCCAGGTAGGATGACAGGATGCTTTTAAACAAAGGTAGAAAGACCCTGGAGCAGCAACATCATTTCTGTGACCAAAGGTGGAGAGAGGGGCACAGTGTGGAGGACAGTTGCTAAGCAGGGGCTCACAGGAACCCACTGATATCTGACTCCTTCGTTCTGAAATATCCTGAGCCCTGATGATAGATAAATGCCGAGCCTGGCTCTCATCTGGGGCATTCTTACCCAGCATGTGCTTGGGAGAGACGCACACCTTTTTTCTCCATCCCGAGCAGTGTGGGCTGTGCTGCAGTTGGAGAAGTTAGATCTCCTAGCTCAGGTGTGTGTTCCCAATCAGCCTCACTCTGATATTTTGGGCATATGTTTTGGTCTCCTCTAATCTGAAGATTGACAGAGCAAATCCTAGGGTTGTGTGTATGTGTGTGGGTGGGGAGGGTCTGTTGATGAGTGCCAGGCCAGGCTGTGGGGAAGTTAGCAGGCGTTAGGAAATAGCTTGCCTGTGCTGTTGCCAGAGGAGGCAGATTTCTGCACGTGAACAACGCTAGAGAGCTGTGCCGGCTGATTGGAACCTAGCATTGGAATGAAGGGCCCAGAGTTCAGGCCAGGCAGATGAGGGCCTAGCATCTAAGAACCTTTGGAATCAGGCAGGGCCTGCATCAGGGTAAGAGGGACCCAGTATTATCTTCTTACAAGGTCACATTCCTCAGCAAAGATTTAATCCCAACCTGGCTTTGCCTCTGTGCCCTCTCCAGCACTGCAGACCAACTAATCGGGCCAGGAATTCCACAGTGCACCAGGAGGGCACTGTCCTTGCACCTGCCCCTCCCTCCACAGTCTGATTTGCCCTGGGTGGGAGAGTCTGGGTGGCATTCCCTTCTCCCCATCACCAAATGTCAGAGAGCAGATGCAGTGACGGTTTGGGCTCCTCTGGGAGAGGGCTTTTGCGAGTGTGTTTTTCATGGAGCTGAGCGCGTGCACCAGTAATTGTGTATGTGGGGTATGAACGTGTTGTGCCGGGGTGTGTATGCACCACTGAGCTTGTGCACCTTTCAGGGAGGCGCACATGTGCCAACAAGAGTGGCTATGTGGATGTGTGTGAGTGGCAGGTATTTGAATGAAAGCAGGTGCACTGGAGAGAAGTGACTGCGAGAGGCGGGAGGGAGAGACTGGCTTGCTCTCTCTGTCTTCTTCCCCTGCACCTTTGAAGTGGGGGTGGGGGGAGGACAGGTACACTGCCCTTCTCCCAGTGCGAGATAGGCATGGTCAGGGTCATGAGCCTGCCCCACCCTGCCTGGGCAGTTTCTTCAGGGGTGGAGGGCTGCAGAAGCACCTCTGGAGAGTAGGAGGGGCCAGTTAGATCTCGGAGCTGATAGCTGTCTGTGTGACCCTGCATGATGAGCTGTGTGGGCAGAAGACCCTGCCCTACCCTCCTGGCTCGCCCCAGAGGAGCTGGGAGCGGGGTCCCCGCCTCTGCCACAAGGGGCTGCTGAGGCAATCCGGGGCCGCATCAATGTTGGATGAGCCCACGCTGCCTTCGCAGGGCCTCGATACCATCTTCCTCGGTCTCACTTTTAGTGTAACTGGAGAGCCCAGGGACCAGCCCCGGCCTGCGACTGGCAATCTTCTCCTGACGGCGCCACCTGTGGGGGGACTACAGCTGGGGTGGGGAGGCCGGCGCCAGCTGGGGTAGACTGTCCCGGGACGGGGTTGGGGCCTGCTGGCCTGGCCTCTCCGGACAGGGGTGTCGGTTCCAGCCTGGCCTCTCCTAGGCCCCTGGATCCCAGTGCCGGGTTACACCTCCTCCCCCCTCGGGCCACGTCGCCCTCTCCGGGGTGTCATCTGTCTAGTGACCTGTCCTTGGGGCAGTTCAGTCCCATCCCCCCTCCCGGATTTGGGGGTTTCCTGCTCAGGAACAGGCTGGAGGGGCATCAGCTAGACGGACAGAGATCCCCTAGGGGAAGGAAGGGGAGTAGCGGCGACTGGGCAGAGCCTCCCGCTGCAGGTGAGTGTCGGGAGCCCTGAGTGTATGCTGGGAAAGGGAGAGGGCAGGACTGAGTGAGGTCTGGGGGTCCCGGCTGGCCATGCTTCTCACCACCTTGACCTCTTCTACTCCAGCCCCCACACCTTACCCCTTGTGACACCACACCCAGCCTGGCCCTGAGAGGCAGCGGTGGTCAAGTGGGCTGGTGGTCCTTGAGCATCTGGCACAAGTGGGCAGTCACTGGGCTGTGGCCTTGGGTGGTTGGGCCTGGGCAGCCATTCTGGTGGGCGGTGAGGTTGAATTAGATTAGCAGCCTGTTTCTGTACATAGTTTAACGGAACACAGGCCTGCCTATTTGTTTACATACTGTCTTTGGCTGTTTTCGCACTACAACTCAGAGTGGAGTTCAGCTCAGTTTGCAAGCCTAGAATATATACCGTCTGGCCCTTTAAGAAAATGTTTGCCCACCCCCCCCCCCCCCAGATATTCTCCAGTCCTTGCTTCTTTTCACCCTTTCCCTGAGCTGGTTCCTGCCTGCCTCCCTCTGCATGCCCCACACCGAGGGCTGGCCCAGGCTGAGTGCTCTCCACACCTGGGAACACGGACTTTGGGGACCGCTACCTCACATCTTGTCACTATCACTTTCTCTGGCAAGAAAGGAAAATAACTGGGGGCAGCAGGTGTTCCCAAATGCAATAGGATATCTGAGAGCTGAGGGTGGAGCCCCTGCGGCATCCTTGCCTGACACCAGACTGAAAGTGAGCCCCTTCCTAGGTCACAGGAGCAAGGTGGGTTAGCTGATGGTGAGCACAGTTTTCCTGGGACCACTAAGTCTGGCACCTGAGAGGCTGAGCAGACCAGTTCTTGGTAGGGGCTTCCTGTCACCTCTCCCTGTGGGCCAGGAGCAGGTGACAGCTGAGGTCCCAGTGGAATGGTGGGGAGACAGTGCTGTGTGAACAGAGAATTATAGGGCACCAGAATGCTCTAGAGGGAGCCAGGGAGCTCCGGATGCAGGGCCCCTCCCCTGCCTGCTGTCCTGTAGCTTCCAGACCCTGGGACCCATTGTGCCCTCTTTAAGCCAAGCCTCAAGCCTTTGTGAACAAAATTGAATCCTTTTCCTGAGTTCCTGCACAGCTGAGTTGAGGGGAAGGAGAGGAGCAGAGGGAAACAAACCCCAGGGCCTGAAGACAGCTGCATTTCTGCTGCGCCATCACTAGGTGGCACCCTCGAGGTACCAGCTCCAGCTGGGGAGGGCTGAGTGTTCTGACACTTGCCCAGTCTAATTACAGCCTGAAAGGCTGTGGTCCTCCACATTCTGAATCGCACCAGGCCTGACTAGCTCTGTCTGTCCACTGAGGCAGCTCATCGATACCTCCAGACTCTGTACTTCGGGTCATTTTTACCTAAGAGTCAGAAGGGATCATTAGGGATAACTTGCAGTCCTAATGATCTGTCATTATCTGCCTACTTATCCTCCTCCCCCACAGGGCTCCCTGGAGGCAGGGATTGTCTTATTCTCTTTGTCACAGCAGAGAGGGTGTTTGGTGGTGAGTGATGTGAGCCGGACAGAGTGTTGCCATCACTGCTCCCTGCTGCAGTTCATCTAGTGAATGCTTTTTTAGTATCCAGCTGTCCTATCTGCTGGGAAGCTGGGGGTGTGTGGGGGGGAGGTACCCAGGCACATGTAGACCCTGGGAGGGGAGCTGGTTCAGACATAAGAGTAGCCTTTCCCCTCTGGCCTGGTTCTGCTGGTGCCAGCATTCTAGGGGGCCTCTAGAGAGGAGGAGGTGCCGAGGGACACAGGCTAGGGCTGTAGGATGCTGCTTGTTTCTGGGGAGAATGTCCAGGCATACCTGGCCTTGTCTCGCACTGGGAGCAGGCACATGCTCGTCAAGAACAGAGACAGGGGCTGGGAAGGACTCTAGAACCTATGGTGGTCCTGCCCTCTCGCCTGGCCCCAGCTCATGCCCTTCAGGAGCCTCCTGGTGTAACAGGGAGCAGCTGTGTGGTCGTCCTAGGGTCCCGATGGAGGTTTGGAGGGCTGCATCTGTTTTGGGGAAGAGAGCCAGCCCCTCCCCGAGCAACTGCTTCTGATAGCCAGGGATGATGTCAGCAAGGGACCTCCACCCAGCCCAAGGACAGACGGACAGTGTGAGTGAGGTCTGAGGTCTGGACTCTGCCTAGAGACTATGGGTGATTGTTGAGTGTCCCTCACCCACTGTAGTTCCTAGGAAGAAGGGTGGAAACTGTCCCACTGAGTCAGTGGAGGCCAGGCCAGCCTGTGCTCTTGGGTGTGACCCTGGGAAGGGTGCCCTTGCAGAATCCTCTCCCTGATGGACTGACACTGACATGCAGGTGCCATTTCCCTGCCTGGAACAGGCTCCACAGTAAGACTGGCATCGTTCACTGGGGTAATTACTGGTTTGGGTTCGATTTCCATTCAAAACAGTAATCCCAGCCTGAGCTGGGTGTCAGATCTGAAGGTTGATTATTAGTAACATTTATCAACAGCCTCTCTCAGCTTCAGGCAATTACAGCTAATCTGCCTTTCCTGCTCCCCACCGTGCAGAACTGCCAGCCTCTTCCCTGCCCGCCCCCTCTGTTCCCTCTTCCCCTCTCTTCTTCTCCCCTCCTCTCTCCTAAGCAGCCAGACTGAGGAGGGGCAGGAGATGGGAGCCACCTTCTGAGTCACCATCACCCCGATATGTAGGGGCCCGTGTGCACACTGGGAATCTGTGCTGCTCAACAGCAATCTTTGTGTTACAGAGTCTTGTGAAATCTGAATCTGGTTCTGTCAGAACTGAGAGGAATCCCTGCAGTTTGCAGACAGGAACTCATGTGTCCTGGCTCCTTGTCATATGATGTATTTTCAACTGCATGAGGGTCCCTCTTGCCCCCGATTCCATCTGTCCTCCCCTTCAGGCCTGAGACTAGGGTGAGGCAATCGGGGCATTTACCTCAGATACGAAATTTAAGGAACCACCAGAAAGCTCAGTAATTGATGTAACTAATATTTCAATGCAATACTTTTTTACATGTTTATTTATTTTTGAGAGAGAGAGTGTGTGTGTGTGTGTGTGTGTGTGTGTGCATGAGCAGTGCAGGTGCAGAGAGAGGGGGGCAGAGAATCTGAAGCGGGCTCTGTGCTGACTGCAGGGAGCCTGACGCGGGGCTTGAACCCATGAAGCCTGAGATCATGACCTGAGCCAAAGTCTGACGCTTAACCGACAGAGCCACCTAGGCACCCCTTCAATGCAATCCTTTTTAAAAATCAAAACCAATGCAAAAACATCCCTAATGAACAAAATCAAAACTTTCATAGAGGATCCAACCCTTGATTGCAAGATTTGGCCTCACTTGCCTCACTCTAATTCCAGTCCCACAGAACCTGTCTTTGTTTAAAATTTCGATGTTTTGCTTATCAAGAGTATTTTTACATTCAAGTTGACTTAAATGTTATCTTGATCACTGAGTTTTGGTACCTCCTTAAATTTGGCTCCTCATTCAACTCCCCCTCACTATTAATTGGGTGCTAACCCCTGCTCCCTCCATTTCAGCTTCTCTCTGAGCTGGGACCCCCACCAGAAGCTGGCCTTCCTGGTGCCCTTCCTCCACTGCATCCCTCTGGACTTGCTTCAGCCTTCAGATCCCTCTGAGAGGTCACAGGTTGCCATGGTAACTGCTGCATTAATGGGCAGACAGAACGTGCAGGTCTTGCTTCTGTCCCAGATCGGGTCCAGCCAGGGCTGGATAAGCGCAGGCATGCCTGACAGAGTCCCTGACGCACGAATCTCAAAGGCAGCTAACACACTGCTGCCCGTGTATAGGGATGGAGAATGTCACATGTTTCCGAATCCCTCCCAGGGAGAGGACAGCAGGTCACTAAAGGAAGGCTGTGATGATCTGTTTGTGACGGGGAGGCAGAGGAAGCGCTGAAGTAACCAGGGGTGCTGGCTGACCAGCCTCCTGCAGAGGACAGGTCTAATTCCCGGAAGGGCTTCTGTTTTGCTGAGCTGGACGTGAGCTGAGGCGCACCTGCACCAGAGGATGCCGCCCTCCCCTGTCCCTTCCCCCAGGCTGTGCTCGGCTTGTCGAAGAGCTAAACAGACATTTCAGGAAAAGCAATGTGGAAGAGGTGCCCAGGATGCCAAATCGTATCCGGGACTTGGGGTGTTGTCACGTCAAGGTCCAGGCCTAGGGAGCTGGGCCACTCAGTGTCCAGTTGCTGTCACTGAGGGTCTTGGAGGTAATGTGTCAGAAGCACCCCTGCCCTTGGTCCTCTGCTCCATGAGCTCTCTCCACAGCCCCACAGAGTCAGCACACTCTCCACCACCCAGACTGGCAGTCTGCCATCCAGTGCCCGCTCAGGGCCTCAGTTTCCTCTTCTGTGATATACCGATGACAGTGCCCCCCCTAGAGGGTTGTGCTCACCATTAAGAGCTAACATATGTAAAAGTGCTTTGAGCTGCAAAGCACCAGGACAGACAGACTGAAAAGTCACATTCGGTGGGGCCCTGGGGTCAGAACTGGAACCAAAGGGAAGTGTATTTGGGCTTGAAGTGAAGAAGAAATTGCCAGTCGCCGAGAAGGAGGGACTTCACTAGGAGTGAGCGCACTGATGCTGGAAGTGTGCACGGAGACGTTTCATAATCACCAGTCGATCCACTTTGCTTCCAAAGGACTTCCTGCCCCTGGCTGTGACCTTGACTGTGGCCTTGACTGTGACCTCTCCCAGGGTGTCCTGAAGCTGCCCCACTCCACCCCAATCCCCATCACCCTGGAAATGAGGAAGCTGGCTTCTCTTACAGTGGATACAGCTTTTTCCTGTTCCATGTTCCCTGATTTAACATATGGACAAGTGTATAAACCGGAGAACTTGGGCAGGCAGTCAAATGGGGGTGGGGGGGGAAGGGGTGGGGGAGTGGGGGAGGACCTAGTGTTTGAGAAAGTGCTGACCTGAACATTGGTTTAAGATGCCCTTTGACTCTGACTGGAAAGTTCCATTCTGCCCGCAGTAGGACAGAAGACATCTGAAAGACAAGTTATAAGAGATGGAGGGATGAGGTCTCTAGTTCCAGGTGGGCACCCACATATGCTCCCCTACCTGGAAACTGCTGCCTGCAACACATCTGTGCACGAACCCTTTGTGCTGATGGCTCCATGCTGGCTTTGGAGCTTTGTGGCACGTGTCAAAGTGGAGAGAACCGCAGGCCGAGAGTTGGGAGACGTGGCTTGGACACTTCCTTCCCCTGAGCCCGATTCGCCCGTCTGTGACATGAAGGGGAGGGGTTGAGGTGCCCTCCTCAGCTGATGGTCTGTGATTCTCTTGCCTTCTGGAGGCCATGAGATCTGCCTCTCCTCCACAGCTACTTACGGTGTCTCTACGAGTCTTTGTCTGTCTGCTTGGCACAGCTAGGGGCTGAGGTCTTCAGATCTAGTCCGAGTGGGGTCAGCAATGTGCAGTTTTTCATCTAGACATCATTGCCCTTCAGATATTTGAAATTACATGCCAAAGATTTCTGATTGTTGATCTAGGTACTCATTGAAAGTCTGGGTGTCGTTTTCGCAAGAACTTGGCCAGGGTTAGGCAAGAAAGGGGAAGAGGTGGGGTGGGAGTAGGGGGCAGAGAGGCAGAGGTGACATGATCCGGGAGTTCCAGTAGGCACCTGACCGCGGGGACACTGGAGGGGTTGGCAAGACTTGGCAGAGTACATCGGCTTAGCTTCTGTCCTGAGTCAGTGGGGAACTTCTGGAGGGTTCAAGCAGGGTCGGGAGACATGATCAGATTTGCATTGAGAACGCTCACTCTGACTCCAGTGGAGGAGGGCCCTTATGAGAGGAGCAAGTTGGAGGCAGACACCATCCTGATGCCAAGATCCAGGTGACAGGGACACCCTGCTGAGGATGTGGACCTAAGGAAGGGGGTGGAGTTGAGAGAGGCTTGCCAGCCGGCAGCAAAGGGCTGGATGATCGCCTGCCGGCCTTGGCAGGGGAAAGTGGACAGGAAGAGCTGGAAGCTATGCTGGCACCTTGGGGACCAGACGTGTCACTCACGGAGACAGAATGGAGAAGATAAGTGCTCGGACTCACAGGAAGTCCTAAGCTACATACCTGAGTGCGAGCTGCTGTAGGACATCTGGGGAGATGTGTCCAGAGAGCAGGTGGAGGGAGGGTTCTGGAGTTTGGAAGAGGGGTGGGCCCACAATGCAGGCAGTGTATGTTCTTGATAGAAGTGTTGTGGGAGGTGAGGCCCTGTGAGGGGGAAGATCACTCTCGTGCCCTTTAGGTGGAGTGAGAAGACAAGAGGCTGAGGACACAGACAAGGAAATCCTGGATCCCCCACGAGTCCCTCAAAGACACAAGGTGGGAGACCTCCAGCACAGAGACTGCTACCAACACAGGGCAGGCCACGGGGAGCAGCAGTGGATGTGTTTTCCGGCTGTGGTTCCTCCAGATGGGGACTTTGTCCTCAGTGCACCTGGCTCTGCTGGGGTTGCTATAGCAACCACAGAGGCAGGCACACTTGGTCTCTGTGTTGCCATGGAAACGAGCTGTTGGGTATCCCTGAGTGGCAGGGCCATGGAGGCCTTGGGGAGTCAGTCTGGTCCCGAAGGGCTTGCAAGGGGGACTGTGACCAGCAGAGAGGGTTTCTGTGTCCTAGTGAATCAGTGACGGTGGTTGTTAGTGTGACTGTTGCCACAGTGATGGGGGCAGTTCGGAGCTGAGTAGTATAAGGAACTGCAACAGGCTCCAGGTCTTTGTGTGTCGCCTGAAGCAGCCCCAGCCTCCAGACTCACCCCATCGTCTGGCTGCCATGGAGGGAAGGACCCTCTCCTTTCTTTCTGCATTTGCACTCTTTTGCCGAGACAGGGATTTTGTTCCCAGGAGGCACTCCCCAGCCCATGGGATCTCAGCATTCAAAGCAACACAGGAAACCTGGGCCCCTGAAACGGGGCCACCGAAGAGATCGGTAAGCGCTCAACACCCCTGCCTTTAGCCCGTGGACCCCACCCCCGGGTCCACCCCACCCACCTACCCTCACCGACCTCACCCCTTTGCAGTTCCAAGACCTTCCCTTCCCCATCACCACGCCGGGCCCCCACAGCCCTCCCAAAGCCTCAGGAGCTAGGCAGGTGAACAGGGAGGCTCTGCTCCTCCACCTGCCCCAGATCAGAGGGGCTTCCTCCGCCATGGGGGTGAGGCCTCTGCCCTTGGCAGCTCCACACTCCGGCTCTCTGCCTCTTTTGGTGGGCTTCTCCTCCTGGTCTGCACCTGGCCCCCTGTTTCGTCCCAGGTCTCATTACCGCCCCCATTCTGGGCTGCCTGGTTGCTGTCCCAGAGCTCTTCCACCCTGATCCCGTTGAGTCCCCATCTGAAATGGCCAAGACCAAGGCCCTGAAAGAGGCCTGAAAGACCTGGTCTGGCCAGGCAAGGGGCAGGAATGATGAAGTTGAGGCAACAGGGCGTGGGGTCACCCCTTCTTTCCCCCCCCCCCCAGGAGAACAACCAGGAGGAAGTACTGGAAGGAAGGAAGGGAGATCGCTAGGTGAGCTGGCAGGGGAGGAGGGAGCGCTGGCTTGGAATGGGCCATTCACGGGAGACTGCAGGGAGGTGGTGGGAAGGACATGAGCAGCTCAGGGGCTATGGACCCCATATGTACTGAGTGTGTGTGTGAAATGGGGTCCTGGGGAGGGGTGACCCCTCCAAAGGCTGCACTCACTATGGCTGTTGTGGCCTTGGTTTGTTCCTCTTAGATTCTTCTGGGGTCTTTTTGCCCTGACTCTAGCCAGCTGCCTGGAGGGCCCAGCTCCCCAGCCTATCCTGGGACTCTCAGCCAGGCCTTTCCCAGAGAGGAGGTGTCCTCAAGGTGTGGCCCAGGACCACTGAGGGAATTCCTTCCCACTGTCCACATCCCCAGACCCACATGCTACTTGCACCAGGCTGACATCCCAGGCCTGTCTTCTACAGTCACGAAATGGGTCTTTTCCAAGACTCTTGACAGGACCTCATTTGTTCTTCACTCATGACAGGAGCCCTAGGACATACTGTTGGTCCAAACGATGGGCAGAAATAGCTGCCTTGTGAAAGAGGGGGCTCAGTGCTGGGTGCAGATAGGCAACATGATGGGATCCCCTCACCAGCGTCAGCACGGAGTGCTGAGGATCCCTGGGACCCGAGGAATCTGCCTGCCTCCCAGGGACCAGGCCAGACAAATATGGTAGCATCTGGAGCCCTCATGGATGTTGGTCCTGGGTTTCTGATGGGGTTTGTGATGATGGTGCCCTAAGAGGGTAGAGAGCCAGTGGTCTCTGGTATGGCCCCATGGCTGCCCTCCTATGTTCTCCTTTTCAACACAGAGCTTCAAACCAGGTAGAGTTTTTAGCTTAAAGAAAATCTCATGAAGAGGAAGATGGGAGGCATGGAGGTGGTGGTATGTATCCCTTGAGCTTAATTCAGAGGCTCTCAGGAAGGAGGAAGAGGAGGATACAAGGAGTGAACCCTAGGGGGAGGACTATACAGTATGACTCTCATGAAGCTTGAAGACTTCAGCTCATTTGTTTTCTGCAGCTTATGCATCTTGAGCGCTGTGAACTGATGAGCGTCTCCTTCCTGCACCCACAACCCATAGACCGTCAAGGCTGCAAGAAGCTTTGAGATCCCACAGCCAGTCCCTGTTTTCCAGCAAACCGAGGCCTCAGGGCAGGGTCACACTGCAAGTTCATGGCAGAGTCAGGACTAGAACTCAGGCCCCCTACTCAAGGCTCTTTCTCTACACTGCAGGCCAGGGAGCCAGCCTCACTGTATGGAAGTCAAGGGGCTTACTGGGAGCATGTGGTCTTTTGGTTGTGACCTTGTTTCATGTGAACAGAAGCTCTGAGCATACTGTGACCATCTATCTACAGCTGATGGCTAGCTAGCAGGGACTTCTGGTCATACGGGGTTTCTGGGATGGCTAATTTCTGGGATTTGGTGCCTCTACTTTATACAGGGCTCTCGATACCACTCTGGCTCTTCTGTGTTTAAAGGCTCTGCCAGTATTTCTTAAAGCTGTGTAATTCAAGATGGTGCCAACAAACATGATGTTTCACCCATGCTGACCAGTCCTGAAGGGCACACAAGGCTGTAACTAGATGAACAAGGGAGGTGAGGACCCAGGCAGCCTCAGGGATGAAGGCTGAGTTATAAGGACATATCTCTGCAGGTTGGGAGTAGTCGTAATTAATGGCAAAGTTAGATGGTCCAGCCACCTAGGGACCCAGCCAAAGCAAAAGAATCTGGTCCCAGTGTTTATATGCTAGGTTCTACCATCCTACCAGGAGCTTCCATATCTGTGAAAACAGCTCTTCCAAACCCTGGTTCTGAGGTACTTGTCTTCAGCTCACTGACTGTCACCTCTATTTCAGCCATCCATTACCGTGATCTTGTCATCATTTGAAACCATTCCACCTCTGAAGTCTTAATCTCTGTGTCCCTCTTATGCTGTCTGTCTCCCTTGCCTCCACCATGACTGTTTACAGAGACCTTCAGGCTCCTGCCTCTTACTTTCTCCCCTCACCCTGAATCAGCTCTTGGTCCCCTCCAATCTGGATGCTATGACCTATAACTTGAACGGCTCACCATTCACTACCTGGCCCCTCAACCTCCGACCTCACCCCTAGAACATGGTAACTGCCATCCTTCTTTAGTCCTGGCTTATTATAGGGCTGAGGTGGTGGGTGGAAATCCCTTCGTGAATTGATGCTAGTGCAACTTCATGGTCCAGCTGAGCCCTCAGCAGTGCCCAGCAGTCCTGCTCCAAACTCCACCCCCCAGCCGTTTCAAAGCTCTCGCATAACCCTCTTCTTTTCCACACCACAGCTTCCTCACTCACTCTCAGCAGCCAACCCAGACTCTCTCTTTACAAGGAAAAGAACATTTTACAAGGAAAATTCAGGAGGGAATTTCTTTAACCTCTGCCCTGGGTTCCAAATTTACCTGCATCCATGCCCATCCGTGCCTCTGGCCCCCATTATACTGAGAGATAGGTGTCCCTCTTCCAGTCAACCTCTCCCCCAGAGATCTGGTAACCCTCCCCTTGACCCCTGCCTGAGTACTTCCTTCTGTTGCTCATTCCTTGTCCCCTGTGTCTTCACTGACTCCACTCTCCTGGCTCCTTCCATTGTAACCCAGTTAAAATAAAAAATACCTTAACTTTACAACCTCCTCTCTCTCCTCCTTTTCTCAGCCAAGCCTATTGAAATCAAAACCAGTGCTTATGATCTCCATCTCCCAGGTCCTGCTGCTGAGTATGCAATCTGCTACAGGCTGGCTTCTGCTCCCACTACTCTACCCATGCTTCTCATGCCCATGTCTCCAATGATTCTAACTGTAAATCCTGGTGCAGCCTGTGAGGTCCTACTTTATCTGTGCAGCATTTGATGTAGCTGAGCGCACTCTGCCTTTCCAAGCACTCTTCCCTTGAGCTCCATGACCTCACACTCTCCTTTTCTGCCTCCTATTCTGATAGGTATTTCTCTGTTTTCTTCATGAGAGTTTTTTCTTCTGTTCACCCTGGTGATGCTGAACTGGTCCAGAATTCTGTCCTGATCTCTTTCTCCCTTACGCTTGTTTCTGCTGATCTACTTGATTGCTATGGCTTCAACCTCTATCTCGAAGCTGATGACTACAGCTGCTACCTAGACATTCGTCCTTTGTTTTATTTTTTCTTTTCAGGTCTGTTACCTTGTGCATCATGTGTATTGAAGCTCTGTTCTAGGTGCATAAATATTTAAGATTGTTATATCTTCTCAAGACCTTAACCCCTTCATTAATATGAAATGTTCTTCTTTATCCCTGGTAATATTTCCAGTTGGTTTGTGTAATCACTCTTGCTTTCTATTGACTAGTGTTTGCATGGCATATATTTTTCTATCCTTATCTTTTTAACCTCTCTGATTTTATATTTAAAGAGGGTTTCTTGGGGCACCTGACTGCCTCAGTTGGAAGAGCATGCAACTCTTGATCTTGGGGTCATATGTTAGAGCCCCATGTTGGGCATAGAGTTTACTTAAATAAATAAAATTAAAAAAAATAAAGAGGATTTCTTTTAGAAAGCATATAATTGTGTCATTTTTATCCAATATGCCATATTTGACTTTTTAATTGGAGTATTTAGACCATATACATTTAATGTTATTATCACTATGGTTGAGTTTGAGTCTATCATCTTGCCATTAGTAGTCTATTTGTCCTACTTGTTCTTTGTTCCTTTGTCTTCTCTTCTTTCTTTCTTTTAGATTGGGTGTTTTTATGGGTCTATTTTATCTCCATTCTTAGCTCATTAGTTGTAACTCTTTTTATGTTTATGTTTTATTCGTTTTTATTAGTCATTGCTCTGGAATTTACACGATATATCTTCACCTTTTAAATAATCTGATACCATTCATGAGTATCATAGGAACCTTACGATAGTATGATTCCATTCCTCCTTTCTGTCTTTTGAACTGTTGTCATGTATTTTGCTTTTATTTCTCATAAAAACCCAACAATACATTATTATTTTTGTTGTTTTAAACAATTCAAAAAAAATTTTTAATGTTTATTTTTGAGACAGAGAGAGACAGAGAATGAACAGGGGAGGAGCAGAGAGAGAGGGAGACACAGAATCCAAAGCAGGCTCCAGGCTCTGAGCTGTCAGCACAGAGCCCGATGTGGGGCTTGAACCCATGGACCGTGAGATCACGACCTGAGCTGAAGTGGGATGCTCAACCGACTGAGCCACACAGGCACCCCAGTTGTTTTTTTTTAAAGTAACATCTTTATTGGAATGTAATTCATATACCATACAGTTCACCTATATATAGTGTTCCATTTAATGGGTTTTAAGTTGTGCAACCCACACTATAATCAATCTTAGAACATTTTTATTACCTATACCCCCCACCACCAAAAACTGCATACCCAGTAGCAATCACTCTCCTCTCTTTTACCTTCCCCCAGCCCTAGGCAACTGCTAACTTATTTTCTGTATAGATTTGCCTATTGTGGACATTTCATATGAATGGAATCACATACTATATGGTTGTTTGTGGCTGGCTTCTTTCCTTAGCAGAATGTTTTCAGGGTCCATCTATGTTGTAGCATGTCTCGATGGTTTATTTCTTTTCATTGCCAAATAATATTACACTGTATGGGCACACACATTTTGCTTATCTATTCGTCAGTTGATGAATATTTGGATTATTTTCACTCTATAGCTGTTATAAATGATGCTGCTGTGAAGATTTATGGACACATTTCATTTCTCATGGGTATATACCTAGCACTAGAACTTCTGGGAAACTCTAATGTTCAGCCTTTTGAGGAACTGCCAGACTGTTTTCCAAAGTGGCCGCATCATTTCACATTCCCGTCAGCAATGTATGAAGTTTCTAATTTCTCTACATCCTTGCCAATAAATGTTTTATCTGTGGTTTTTATTATAGCTATCCTAGTGCGTGTGAAGTGGCATCTCATTGTGGTTCTGACTTCTATTTCCCTGATGACTAATCATAACTAATGATGTGCCTATAGGCCATTTGTATATCTTCTTTGGAAAAATGGTTATTCAGATCCTTTGCCCATTTTTAAAATGGATCATTTGTCTTTTTATTATTGAGGTATAACCATTTGTTAGGTATTTAGATACAAGTCCTTTGTCAGATAATGACTTGCAAATATTTTATCGAATTCTATGGCTTATCTTTTCACTTCCTTGACGATGCCCTTTGTAACACAAAAGTTTTAAATTTTGATGAAGTCTGATTTATCTATTTTTTATTTTGCTGCTGGTGCTTTTGGTGTCCTAAGAAATCACTGCTTAATCCAAGGTCATGAAGATTTGTGTCTCGGTTTTCTTCTAAGAGTTTTATGGTTTTAGTCCTTATGTTTAGGTCTTTGATTCATTTTGAGTCAATTTTTGTGTATAGTGTGAGGTAGAGGGTCCCAGGTCATTCTCATTTTAGATACTCAGTTGTCCCAGCACCATTTGCTGAACAAAACTATTCTCTCCTCCCCTACATGGTCTTGGCATTCTTGCTACAAATTGATTGATTTATACATGAGTTTACTCCCAGACTGTAAATTTACTGCCTTGATTTACATGTCTGTCCTTATGCCAAGACCACACAGTCTTGATTATTATAGCTTTGTTGTAAGTTTTTGAATTCAGGAAGTGTGAGCTCTCCAAATTTGTTCTTTTTAAAGATTGTTTTGGCTATGCTGGGTGCCTGAATTTCCATATGAATTTTAGGATCAGCTTGTCAATTTATGCTGAGAAACCAGCTGGTATTCTGATGGGAATTGTGTTGAATCTGTAGATCAACTTGGGGAATATTGCCATCTTAACAGTAGTTAAACTTCTGATCCATAAGAACAGGATGTCTTTTTATTTACTCAGGTCTTCTTTAATTTCTGTCAAAGAAATTTGTAGTTTTCATTGTAAAGTCTTACACTTCTTTTTAAAAATGTATTCCTAAATATTTTATTCCTTTTGATGCTCTTGAAAATTGAATTGTTTTCTTAATTTCATTTTTGGATCATTCACTGCAGGTGTATAGAAATATAACTGATTTTGTGCATAGATCTTGTATCCCATATGTTTGTGGAACTCGTTTGTTAGCTCTAATAGTTCTTAGGGTAGGTACCTTAGGTTTTCTTTATGCAAAATCCTGTCATCTGTGAAGACAGATGGTTTTAATTTTTCCTTTTTAATCTGCATGTCTTTTATCTCATTGTCTTACCTGATCACCTTGGCTAGAACCTCCAATACAGTATTGAACAGATTTGTCAAGAGCGAGCATCCTTGTTTTGATCTTAGGGGTAGGTAATACATTCAGTTTTTCACTGTTAAGTATGATTTCAGCTTTTGGTTTTCCACAGGTGCCCCTTATCAGGCTGAGGAAATCCCCTTCTATTCCTAGTTTGTTGAACGATTTTATCATGAAGAGGTATTGAATTTTTTCAAAGGCTTTTTCTTCATCGCCTAGACAATAATGGGATTTTTATCCTTTATTCTTTTGATACTGTATATGATATTATTGATTTTTAACAATTTTTTTAATGTTTATTTACTTTTAAGAGAGAGACAGAGTGCGAGAGGGGGAGGGGCAGAGAGAGAGGGAGACATAGAATTTGAAGCAGGCTCCAGGCTCTGAGCTGTCAGCACAAAGCCTGACATGGGGCTTGAACTCATGAACTGTGAGACCATGACCTGAGCCAAAGTTGGACTCTTAACTGACTGAGCCACCCAGGTGGCCCCCAAGATTGATTTTTAGATAAGCCAACTTTGCGTCCCTGGCATAAGTCCTCCTTGGTCAAGATGTATCTTTTTTATACATTGCTGGATTCAGTGTTTTTTGTTTCTTTTTTTGTGAGATAAAAATTTTTCATGAATACCTACATATTTACTTTTTCTTAGGCTCTTCATATGTGTATGTAAATTATCCTCTAGTATCATTTTCCTTTTCCTTGAAGGACTTGACATTCCTTATAGTGCGGATTTGCTGGTGATGCATTCTCTCAGATTTTATTTGTATGAAGCAGTCTTTATCTTGCTCTCATTTTTGAAATATACTTTGACCAGGAATAGAATTAAAATTGACAGGGCTCCCCACCTCCCCCCCCACCCCCCGCCCTCCAGTACTGTAAAGGTGTTGCTGCACTGTCTTCTGGTTTGCATCATTTCATGAACAGTGTGCTGCCATTCTTTTCTTTGTTCCTGTTTGCAGTGTGCATTCCCTTCTCCTTTTCTGGCTGGTTTTTTTCCATATAAAGTAAAATTTATTTATTTTTAACGTCAGTCCAAGTTAGTTAACATATAGTGTAATAATGATTTCAGGAGTAGAATTTAGTGATCCATCACTTACATACAATACCCAGTGCTCATCCCAACAAATGCCCCCTAATGCCCATCACCCATTTAGCCCATCCCCTACCCCAACGTCCCTCCAGCAACCCTCAGTTTGTTCTCTGTATTTAAGAGTCTCTTACGGTTTTGCCCTTTTCTGGCTGCTTTTAAGCTTTTTTTCCTTATCACTGGTTTTCAACAATTTGGTTATGAGGGATCTTGGCATAGTTTTCTCTATATTTCTGCTGCTTGAGGTCTTTTGAGGTTGTTGGACTTGTGGGTTTATAATTTTCATCCAGTTTGAAAAGATTTGGGGCATTATTTCTTCAAATATTTTTTTCTGCCTCCCTCCTATTTCCTTCTTTTTTTCCTGGAGCTCTATTTACGTGTATGTTGGATAGCTTGATATTCCACAGTTCACTGATACTTTGGGTTTTCTGTTTTTCAGTACTTTTTTCTGAATTTTATTTCAGAATATTTCTATTGCAGTGTCTTTGAATTCATAATCTTTTCCTCTGCAGTGTCTAATTCTATGCAGTGTACTTTTGTTTTAGGTATTGTGTTTCTCAACTCTGCAAGTTTGATTTGGATCTTAGTTACGTCTTCCATTTTTCTCCTCATTATAGGCATATTTTCTTCTACCTTCTTTGCTCTATGGAGTAAGTTTATAATAGCTCTTCTAACATTCTGGTCTAATACTATCATATTTGTCACTTCTACGCATGCTCCTTGTGATTGATTTTTCTTCTAATTATGTGTTCTAGTCTGCTTTTTTGCATGCCTGGTCATATTTTATTAAAGGATAGATGCTGTGAATTTTACGTTTTTACATTGTTGGGTGCTGGACTCTGGGGCTTTGTTCTGACACAGTTAAATTATCTAGAATTTGGATCCTTTGAGGTTTTCTTTTCATCTTTGTTAGGGTAGGTCCAGACCAGCCTTTAGCCAGGGGCTAATTTAACCTCGCTACTAAAGCAGTATTCTTCTGAGGACTCTGCTTGATGTTCTACGTTTTAGGAGGTCCTTGCAGTCTGGCTGGTAGGAACACAAACTATTCCCAGCTTTCTGTGAGTTTCTGGGAAATCTTTGGCCTGCTCCTCCCTGGTGATTCGTTACCCAGCCTCACATAGTCCCCTCACATGCATGAGCTGGTCAGCACGGAGCCAAATATTTGATCTCTTCCCCACCTGCACCAGTCCTGCAAACTCACATTCTGTCTTCCTTTTCAGGCCTGTACCTGTGGTTCCTTCCCCATCTTCACCTGGTAAACTTCCCATCATGCTGAAGGACTTAGTACCACCTCTGCTAGGAAGCTTACTCAGTTGTCCTAGTCACACACAGTGCTAAATTCTATCCTAAGTCTTACTCAACTTTTTTTTTTAATTTTGTTAACGTTTATTTATTTTTGAGACAGAGGCAGAGCATGAGCAGGGGAGGGTCAGAGAGATAGGGAGACACAGAATCAGAAGCAGGCTCCAGGCTCCGAGCCATCAGCCCATAGCCCAACACGGGGCTCGAACTCACAGACCGCGAGATCGTGACCTGAGTTGAAGTCGGACACTTAACCGACTGAGCCACCCAGGCGCCCCAAGTCTTACTCAACTTTAATCATGGGTTATATCCAAATATGCTACTTGGCTGTGACCTCTCTGAGGGTAAGGGCCTGTCTTGCTTGGCTCTGTACCGGTAGTGGAGGGCTATGTGTAGAGTAGGTGTTCTGTATAAGTGCGGGGAATGAATGAAAGCTGGGTATGGAGCCATGGCTGGTGGAAACAAGGAGACCCGAGACCAGCTGCCTTCCTATGATCTGGATGTCCCCAGGCTCTCTGGCCCAGAGCAGAAGGGCTCAGTGTAGGATAGCCTTCCTTCCAGAGTTGGACAGTACTGGGCTTGAGGGCTTAGGCTATTTCCTTGCTCTGCCGCACAGGGGCTAGATGTATGTGAGTATTCCAGTGGCTGCATTTGTACCTGCTCCAGAGGGAGCCCTGTGACATCATCCCAGCCAGTGTGGGTCCCAGGAGGGTCTTGGGGTGGGCTGGACTTATGGCTCCCCACCATCTCCTGCATGGTGGTCAGAAACTATGGCACAAGAAGCCTACTGTGTCACAGGAAATTCTTATTGAAAAGAGGTTTTGAATAGGGTGTGGGGCAGGGCTTTGATGACTGGGATGTGTGGCCATGCAGTGTAACTCTGTTGGGAAAGGTCCTGCTTGCTCAGCCACTTAAAAAAGTGTATACTGTGATTCGATTGTAACTTCCATGAAGGCAGGGGCCATGTCTGTCTTTTTCATTGTTGTGTCCTCAACTCACTGAGAACTCATAAATAATTGTCGAATGGATAATAACAGCTGAAATTTATTGAGGGCTTACAGCACATCACAGATGGTTCTAAGCCTTTTACATATATTAGCTCATATAATGGTAACAACCACCCTGCAAGGTACATACTATTATCATTCTCATTTTGCAAAAGGAGGAACTGGGACATGAGTGGATAAGTAAGTTGCCCAAGGTCACATTGTCACGTAAGTAGATCCTAAGGGCTTTGCCTAACTCCCTGTCCTGTAGTCTGGCTGAAGCAGGGCTACCTTGGGCTTTCCCAGCCCTACCAAGAGGGACTATGGGTGCCCCAGGGAGCCTTTCCCAGCCCCTGTCCAGCAGGGAGAGCTCTTCAGATACTGTGGCACATAGTCCCAGTACTTTAGAGCATGCGGGGTGCCATATTAGAGCCCATCCTAGATCAACTGAATCCAGATCTCTGGGAGCAGGGTCCTAGACACAGAATTTTTAAAGAGCTCCCCAGGGAACTCTGATGTCCAGACAGATTTGGGAACTACTGGCCCAGACTGCAGAGAAAGGAAGTAGATACCCCTCAGGAAAAGTGATAGCTTCTTACCCAGAACAACTTCACAACACCTTTTTTAGAAGCATGGTTGCATCATGTGGTGTGAACATATATTATAAAATAACATTAAAATATTTTAAGAAGTATTGTAGTAAATTTGGAATACGGGAACAATATAAGGAAGAAAAATTAAATTATCTATAATCCCGATATGTAAACATAACTCCTGTTAACTTTTTATTTCTATCTTTTAACCTTTCAAAGTATATATGGTATATATAAAAAACACAAATTGGGGCACCCGGCTGGCTCCTAATCTTGGGGTCATGAGTTTGAGCCCCACATTGGACCTAGAGCTTACTTAAAAATAATTTTTTTAAAGCACATATTTTGGGGCACCTGAGTGGCTTAGTCGGTTAAGTGTCCAACTTCAGCTCAGGTCACCAACTCGTGGTTTGTGGGTTCGACACCCGCATCGGGCTCTGTGCTGACAGCTCAGAGCCGGGATCCTGCTTTGGATTCTGTGTCTCCCTCCCTCTCTCTCTCTGTTCCTACCCCACTTCTGCTCTGTATTTCTCTCTCTCAAAAATAAATAAAGATTAAAAAAAATAAAGCACATATTTTAGTGCACAGCTTATAATGCATTTCCACCGCTGAAAACAGTCATGTTCATAAAACCCAAAGTAAGAAACAGAATATTGCCAGCACCCTAGAAGTTCCCTTTGAGCTCCTTTTGGTGACTGCCCCCTCCCAAAGCTGTTTCCCTGACTCCTAATATCATAGATTGATTTCGCTTGTGCTCAGCATTTATATAAATGGAATAATTCACTATATCCTATTTGAATGTGTCTTGCTTTGCTCAATATTATATTTGGGAGATTCATCTGTGTTAGGTATATACTTACGTGGTAGTTCATTTTTTGCTGCTATATAGAATTTAATTGTGTGGCGATAGCACAATTTATATATCCACCTAACTGTTGATGGAATTTTGGAATTTTAAAGTATTTGGCAATCATCACATGGTGCTGCCAGAAACAGTCTCGTACACGTCCTTTGCACACGTGTGTGCATTTCTGTGGGGTATATACCCAGGAGTGAAATTGTAGAGTTTTGTGTTCACCTTTAGTAGATGCTGCCAGAGTTTGCCAAAGTGGTTCTACAGATACTCTTTCAACAGCAGTATGTGAGTCCTGGTCACTCCACATCCTCACCAAACTTTAGGTTTTTCTGTCTTTTTATCTTAGCTTATTCTGGTGAATGTGTGGTATTGATTGCGGTATTGGTATTGCATCTCCTTGGTGAATAATAAAGTTGAACATCTTTTCCTTCATGCATTTTTTTCTTTTTTACCTTTTTTTTTTTGTAGTGAGAGAGAAAGAGAGAAACAGCATGAGCAGGGGAGAGGAGCAGAGGGAGAGAGAGGGAGAATCCATGCTCAGCACAGAGCCTGCCATGGGGCTTGATCCCATGACTCTGGGATCACAACCTGAGCTGAAATCAAGTGTCAGATCCTCAACCAACAAAGCCACCCAGGTGTCCCTCACCCCAATGCTTTTTTAAAGATTTTCTTTTTAAGTAATCTCCACACCCAACATGGGGCTCAAACTTACAACCCCGAGATCACGAGTCACATGCTCTTCCAACTGAGCCATCCAGGCACCCCTCATGCATTTTTTAAAAAATCTTTTACGTATGTGCCCACCCTGGAAACCTCTAGTTCACTAGGAGGGGGTAGAAAAAGAAAGAAAAAGAAAAAGGAGAATGAGTAAGGTAAACCATAAAGCAGAAGCATCTGGATAAAGTCGTATGCTCTTCTCCCTTTCAGTGGGCTTAAAGTAAGTTTAAGTAACTTACTTAAAAGTAAGTTCTGTCTAACTTAGACCTTAAAGAAAAGATCTGGTCTGCTCTTGTTCTGTCTCTTAGCTCTTTCTTCCTATGCTCTTCTCAGCCATTTAGTTGTTACTTGTTCTGCCAACAGCATCAGGATGGTTGGGGAGGAGGCGTTTTTATGAACTTTGCACAGATAGTCTTCAGAAAAACGCTGCTGTCACAAAGGAGAAGCTTCCAGTCAGGGTCAGGAAGGGCACCTCGGGTAGCTAATGCCCGGGTCTGGTCGCAGGTGCCAAGCTCCCTGAGTGGCAGGGAGCTTCCCAGAGCCGAGCTGTAAGCCTTGCAAGGTACATGGCAAGAGTGAGGTGGTTTTGTATTGTGTTGTTGCTACAGCAAATTCTTCACTAAAAAAATTGGGTTTCAGTTCTGTTAAGGTACTATTTTGTTTTGTTTTCTTTTTTTAATTAAAAAAACTTTTTAACATTTATTCATTTTTGAGAGAGAAAGAGAGAGAGAGAGTGAGAGAGTGATTAGGGGAGGGGCAGAGAGAGAAGGAGACACAGAATTTGAAGCAGGCTCCAGGCTCTGTCAGCACAGAGCCCGATGTGGGGCTCAAACTCACAGACCCCAAGATTATGACCTGAGCCGAAGTGCGGCGCTTAACCGACTGAGCCACCCAGACACCCCAATATATCATTAAATATTGTTAGACGAATATTGTTTTGATGGCTGTATAACAGTTCTTTTTATAGACTTAATCGAAATTTATTTAGCCATTTTCCTGTTTGGATTATTTCAGTAATTTCAAAATCCTCAATGATGAACATCTTTGTACATAAATTTCCATGCTTACCTGCTTGCTTGCTTACTTAGACTAGCTTCAGGGAAGTGAAATTCATGGCTCAAAAGGCCTGAGTGCCTCAAAGATATTCAGTAAAGGTCTTTGATATGTTCCTAGGATCACATTTCCTTCCAGAAGGACTCCCCACAAGGACATCTCGCAGCAAGTGCCTGCAAAGTGCCTCCCTCAGTGCCGTCTGCCATCTTTACATTCAGTTCAGTTCAAGGTGCCTCTTGCCGTATAGGACACTGTTCCTCTTAGCTTAATAAATCTGTGTGGCTTCTGGATTTAGGAACATGCTTAGAAGAGCTCCTACACATGATTGGAGGAATATTCTCCAACATCTTCTACTTGTAGTCTTCTTATTTTGTTTTGTTTTGTTTTTGTTTTGTTTTCTTTACAAGAAGTCTTTAATCCATCTGTTAGGTGTTTTTGTGAGTCACACGAGGTAGGGGTATACTTTTGTCCCCCCATGTGGATAGCAAGCTGATCTTGAAACCATATACTAAATAGTGCAACATTTCTTCAGAGTTTTGTGAGGCCATCTTCATCACAACCCAATTTCTTCTGCAGACGTGGGTATGTTTACACATCATATGGGCCTGTTTGATCATTCTCGAGCCAGTGCTGCTGTTTGGGTCATTTCAGATTCATAGTACGGTTTTGTAGCCTGTATGGCAAGTCCTTATTCTTTTTCTCTTACTGCATTTTCTTGGTTATCTTGGAAAATTGACTTATTTGGAATAAATTTGTCCCATTGAAAACAGAAATCCTACCGCACTTATCTTTAGAATGGCAATTGAATCCATAAATTCATTTGACCAAATGACAATACCGTACAGGAACAGAGGGCGTGTCACTTTTTATCATGGGTGTTCATATAGGTAAGATCTCTAGTTTGATTTATTAGGATTTTAGTGTGCTTTCATATATATCTGAGATGTTTCTTCTGAAGCTTCCCAGGATATCTTATTTCTTCTGTTGCTTTTGTGGGTAAGATCTCTGGTTGTTTTCTTTTTAACTAGATGTTTCTGATATGTAGGAAAATTATTTAGAGTCAGTGTGTCAGAGATGAAAGGGCCAGAGTATAGTCTTACCCTCCCTGAGCCCCAGGGACACTGAGGCTAGAGGACTGGGGACTTGCTCCAGGCCAAAGATGAGTCATGGCCTAGCCAAGTCTGAAGCCCAGACCTAGATACATAGCCCGTGTCCCCTTGAAACCCCCCAAGCTAGGCAGAGGGAAAGACTTGTAACACATCAATCAGGGAACCAACTGCTGTTGCCATGGAAACCTGAAGGCAGTGTCTTCTGGGAGGACCAGGATGCATTGTCCAGAGAGACACACTGCACTAGGGTGGGCCAGTCTAGGGATGCCCTGTCTCTGGGCATATGTGTGTGTGTGTGTGTGTGTGTGTGTGTGTGTGTGTGTGTGTGTGTATGAGACAGAGAGAGAGAGAGAGAGAGAGAGAGAGAGAGAGAGAGAGATCACATGGATGCAAGAGTGAAAATGAGTACATGCTTTCTAAAGAAGGAGGTGCTCACCCCATCTTTTAAGGCCTGCTCTGTTACTCCTATCAGTGCTGGGTGGTGCTGTAAGAAGAGGCACTGTGCCATTAAATGGCTTCCCTGTGTTCATCGGGGTCCAGTCTGAGGCTGCTCTCAGAGTGAGCTGGAAGAAGTCTGGGAGGTATGCTGACATCTGCCCATTGTGTGCCTTGGAGCCCACCTGGCATCTGCTGGACACTGGCTTCTCCTCCTCTTCACCTGGGGTGTTCCAGGAGAGAGGACTTCACCCAGGCCACGTAGACACTGGGGTGATGGGACCCTTCACCCCAGGACTCCCCTCCGCTGCTGGTGGGCCAGGTGGCAAAGGCAGTGCAGGAGTACAGGCTGATAGTCAGATGGACTGGACAGGCCCCAACCTTCAGATGGAGCTCAGAGTTGGGACAGCCAAGGACAGGATGTGCCTCTGCCACTACCTCAGTCTAGCAAGATATGAGAAGGGGACATGACCTGGAGTCCGGAGAGTGTCAGTGGGGTTTGTAGTTGGGAGTCCTGACTTCCCTGTTTGTCTTCCTGCCAACTGTCCCCCGCCCAGGATCCTGTGCCTCTTGCTTCCTGATCCCTCCCATGAGCCCAGGAGAGCCTGAGCACAGCCTCTGAACAAGGCCCACGTATCTCCATGGAAGCCTGCTGTTGCTGGGTGTGGGAGGAGCTTCCAGAAGCAAGTGGGGCATTTTTGTTTGCTGGAGAGAGCAGCATTTTTGTTTGCTGGAGCCCCCCATGGTGCCTGAGGCTGGGCCTAAAGGAAACCAAGGGGTTTAGCCAGCAGTCTTTGTCCCCTCCCTCCCACCTTACTCCCCTATGCCTACCAGTCCTGTTACTTCCCCTGAATCTCAGACCAGAGCCTGACCCCCAGGAAAGCAAACTGTCACCCAGGGAAGCTCACCCCAGCTTTCCCAACTCCTGCTGCCTGGATTCCCCTCATGCTCCTTGATCCAGGGGGTAGGCTTAAGGGCTGGTGGGGGGGTCTTCCATCTTGGAACATGGAGGTGATATGGGGACGTGTTGAGTGTATGAGCTCAGCCTATGGGGTGGCATGTGTGGGTGCCTGTGATACGTGAGTGTGGAGAAGAGTAGAGGTAGGTGATGGTATATATGCATGCGTGGCGTGTGTGTATGTTTTGTGGAGGCCGAGAACTGTGTGTGGTAGGTCTGGAGTGATGGGGGCCACGTGGTGGGTAAGGTGACATATCCATTGATACGTGAAATGCCTTGAATTGGGGGGTAATAGGTACTTGCTGGGGGGTGTGCATGTTTGGAGCATGTGAAGGCGTTTCAAGTACATGCGCATGTATGAGTATTGTGTGGTGGTTTGGGCAGGTGGATACTGGGTGTGTATGAGACACAGCTGGAGGCAAATATGTATGCGGAGTGTCTGAGGTTATGGATGGGAGGCAGCTGTATACACGTAAACTTGTCTGCACGTGGCATAGGAAGGGCTGACATGTTAGTGTATGTGGTGTGGCTTGGAAGGGGGAGGGCAATGTGTGGGTTCAAGATACGTGCATGGTATGTCTGAGGCGATGTGTGTGTGCGTTGGGGGGGATGCAAATGAGCTAGTATGTGAGTGGGCAGAGTGTGTGTGGAGAAGGGGAAGTGGGTGTATAACCCTCCCTACACCTCCAGAGTTGGTGGGCATGGTTTTCCCACTAAAAGTTGAAGAATCTGAGGCTCACACAGGGGACCCCATCTCTGGCAGCCCACAGCCTAGACTCTAGAGGGTGGGGATTGGGCCTGGCCCCTCTGGTGGCCTGGTGGGTTACGGCAGGTCACGTTCAGTTCTTCAGGGTCACTGTCCTGCAGCTGGCCCGCGTGGCCTCCCCAGCCGTAAAGGAGAGTTTGTGCAAGCCAGTTGTTAAACATAGCTGCTGTTAAGCTTAAACTATATACACTTAAATAAGTGAAAATATAAAATTAAGATCTAAAACAAAGGTGACAAATACACAAAGCTCACCCCCTTTTTTTTAAAACTGCATTTGACTACATCTGTGCTCTTGAGGTGATTCGTGCCTGTTGTATCTGTGCAGTGGAAATAATCTGCCCAGCTCTGCCTTGTGTCACACAACTGGCCACAGAGGGTGTAGTCACTCCATAGTAGTCAGGAAATGCTACAAATGAAGACCGGAGTTGTTTTGTTGATTACCTAGATCTACGAAAGAGATGGGGGGAGATGCTACGAGAGCAGATGAACTTCAAAGTGTATCTTGTCTGTGGCTGCTATATTGTCTTCACTTATATTGTAGTTTAGTAGTCTCTATACCCAGTGTGGGGCTCAAACTCACCACCCTGAGATCAAGAGTCACATGCCCTTCTGAGCCAGCCAGACATCCCTAGATCAGTAAAATTTATAATAAACTTACATATGTATGCATGCAAACATGTTTTGGAGAGCTGAGTGTTAAACATCACCGTTGAAAGCTCTCAGTAGGTCCTAGTTACTCACAAGCCCCCAACAGGTCTCCTTTATTCTAGGTGAAGGAGATGAAGGAGGGCAGGTGCAACTTGCAAAGGCATTGGAGCAGCTTCCAGAAAAGCTGTGGCTTGTCACCAGCTCAGCTGTGACTTCGTCCTGGTCCTGGGCCAGGTGGTCAGAGCTCACCTGCAGCACATTCATTCTGTGCTGGCTTCCTAGGCCCATTCCCTGTGCCCGGTGCTGGGGATTCACGGGTAGGGGGAAGAAGTGCTCACTGCCTGCCTGGAGCCCATGGCCCGGGGGAGGACACACCGAGTCACAGCCAGTCATTCCCTGGAGAGTGTGGGGCAGGCAGGATATACCTCGCCCGGCTGGAGAAGGAAGGAGACTGGGACAGGTTAGCTGGGCTGGGAGTGTGCCACCTGGGGCAGTGGTCCTCAGCACTGAGTGTGTAAGGGCTCTCTGTTAAACATGCAGAGACTCTTTTGGCACGTCTAGGCAGGGCGGTGCCCAGGAGTCTGCAGTATGCTAGGGGATGGTGAAGGAGGTGGCCCTTAGGCCACATTTGGAGAAACATTGTTCCAGTGAACTGAGAGGATGAAGTTCCTTTGGGAGGTGGGGGTGGCTGGAGCAAACCAGAGGCTGGCCAGGCTGGTGGGAGGGCAGAGAGGAGTAGGCGACAGAGGCGGGCAGCAGGCCGTGTGAAGGTGGTTGGAGTCCATCCTGTAGAATGAGGGGCCGTCGATGGATCCTTGTCAGGTGATAGGCTCAGATTGACTTTGGAAAGTGTATGTTCTTAGAGAGGGCAGAACTGGAGGCAGGGAGCCTGGAAGAGGCTGGAGACACATGAGGCCTAAACCCAGAGGCATCGGAACAGGGGGAGGGGACCAAAAGAGGGCACCGTAGGTCCAATAAACTGGGCTAGAAGGAAGAGGAGGTAGGGTGAATCTGGGCTTCTGGGCTGGTGATTGAGTCGATGGCAGGGCTCATAATGTTGCTGGAAACAGAAGAAGAGCAGATCTGGGGTGAGAGACATTGCAGTTTGGACTTGGAGACTTACTTGGTGGTTCTGGAGGAGCCCAGAGGCATTAGGAACTCAGAGAAGCCACCAGGAAGTAGATTTGGGAGCCCCTGCAGATAGGTGGTGGAGCTCTGGGAGTGGAGAGGTCGCCTGGGAGAACACAGAACGAGAAGTGTCTCAGAGAGCCATCCAGATTTGGTCCTGAAGGGCCGGGAACCCAGGTGTTTATCTTGGTCTCATTTCTGGAAGCGGGTGGGTGTTGGGGGGCAGTTACCAGTCCTCCATGCAGGAGAGCCGAAGAGTGGGCTGGAGAGGGTCGGAGGAGCTCAGAACTGTGGGCAGGCAGCTGGCTGTCTTCTGTGAGGAGCTGGGAGCCATGATGGTTAGGAGTCACAGGGCCCCATTTTCAGCTCCAGTCCTGGCTCTGCTATCAGCTTGCTGTGTGACCTTTGGCAAATCACTACTCACTCTGGGCCTCAGCTTCTCCATCTGCCAAAGAGAAGGTGGGACCAGACCAGTGACTTTCAAATGACATTTGGAGCCCCAGGGCCACCCAGAAGTATCCCCAGGGAAGTGCTGGGGGGAAGGGGAGCTCTCGGTGGGGCATTCCCACCCCTGCCCCACCCCCAGCTTCATCCAGAGCCACTTGCTTTTATGTTTTCTATGTTGGCTGCTGGCTGAAAACCACTGGGTCAGAGGATCCCAAGTCTGTGAAGCCTTGTCAACATAGACACTGATGGAGAATGAAGAGTAAATAAAACACAGTGAGAAAACCAAGTATCCTCCTACAGCACTGTGTGGGCCTCAGCACCCATTTGCCATGTAGCAAAGTCACGGTCATGCCTAGTCACATAGGACTCAGCCCTGCCTGCTTGTGGATGATTTCAGCCGTCAGTGCAGTTCAGTTTACTTCCTCCTCCTGGCTGGCGGGTCACCAGTCTCAGCCATTAGTGTGTCCCTAGAGAAATCTGTGTGACACCAGCCCTTCTCTACTGCTCCCAGGGCAAATGCAGTGTGAGGTTGGCTGTGAAGCAGCATGTCAGCTTCCCTGTCCCTTGATGTGCTCTGTCCATGGTCTCTACCTAGACAGAGCAAAGGTTCTCAGAACAGGGCACAAAAAACACTTGGGCTGCTCCCAGAGCTTGGCCTCAGTGATGATGCCCACTGTTGTGCTGGAGGCCTCAGTGGGTATTGCCCTGACTTCCCTCCAGCCCCACCTGGCATCCCCCAAATGCCCTTGACAGCCAGGTACTATCAGCAAACTGGAGGCAAGGCTGGGTCCAGACTAGTGGGGGGGGGCAATGAGAGGCGAGACCTTCAAATGGGAACAGGATGCCCTTCCAGTGCCTCCACAGGGGAAACAGGCCTGTGTGACTTCACATCCCTGAGAAGCCCAGGCATGGCTCCCCTCCCTCGGGGTAGGAGCTGTGGAGGGGCAGCTGCCCCACACCTTGGTTTTGGCATCCTGCGGCAGGGGGTGCAGGATGGGGGGCAGTCAACTCAGAGGAGCCAGAGATCCCATGCCCCTTCAGCCCAAGATCTTGTCCCAGCATATACGCCCCTCCCATTGCTGGGAAGGTGGTTCAGCCCCTGACCCTACCCCCTAAGGGAGGGGCTGTGGTCTGTCCCTCAAACTAGAGCACACGGGGTTCCAGGCTCAAACTGTGCCTTTGGGGTGCTCCAGGCTCTGGGGTCTCTTGCTACCTTAGGAACTGTTTGGGGGAAGAGCTCAGCACAATGGCTTCCTCCCTGTGCTCTCCTTAGTATCCTAGATGGACTCAGAAAGTTTCTCCAAGGCTCCTGAGAAGAGCCCCCTCCAGCCCACCCTGGAGTCCCTCCCTGTTCTTGCCCATGTTCTCAGGGTTCCCCAGACCACAGGGTCCACTTCAACCAGTTCTCGCTTGGCAGGGTGGTTGCATGGGGGCAGGGGTGACGACTCTCGGTGTTTCCTGACAACAGGCTGGGGGACTCAAGCACCAATGTGAAGCTGAAGAGTGTCCTGGAGACAGGGGGCGGTGAGACGGAGTCTGCCCAGGCCACGCCCGTGGCTGGGGTGTGGCCCTGGGCCTGGGGAGGGTCGCTGTTTGAGAGGAGGACGCAGCTTTATAAAATGACTCCGTAAGTATGGCCTGGGCAGGCGGGGCCACAGGCCCCCACTGCCCCACTTGGGACATGGGCACGGACCAGGAGCACCTGCTGCAGGCGACCCTGCAGCAGGGAGTGGGGGACCCTGGAGAGATGGGAGGCTGCTGGTGTCAAGGAAACACAAATGATTGGGCCAAGGCAGAGGCTGGCTCTGGGCCTCTGGGGAATGGGGGAGGCCAGGTGCTCCCCAGTGTTCAAGGCTGCCGGGCTGGGGTATTCCCTTGAGCATTGTGTGTGTGTGTGTGTGTGTGTGTGTGTGTTCACACACATGAGGGGCTGTGGTATCTGCCATGATTTCTGACTCCATTGGCCCAAATTAAGAACCCTCTGAACTCAGAAGCCTAGGAAGGCAGGCCCATGACTTCTTTCTTAGACATCAAAGTCTCTAGAAAAGTGGTTTGTCTCATGTGAACCTATGGGAGGGTCTGAAAAATACATATCCCAGACCCTACCACCAGAGTGTCTACAATGCAGCCCAGGAATCTCCATTTTAACCCCCCGCCCCAGGTGATGTTGATAGACTGCTGTAGCTGAGTGAGGAAACCATTGCTCTGGAGGGACGCCTGCCCTGGGCCAGTCTTATTTTAGGCGTGTGGTGGCTCGGGCCTCTGCCTACAGAACCGTTAGACACTCATGCTTTGACCCTTACAGATGCTCTGGCAATCCAGAATCTCACATGAGGGGAAGTCCCCACGTGCTTTTCAGTAACCTCTTCCTGGAGCACAAGAAGAGAAAGCATGGTGAATGGGGCAGACCCTTGAAGGAGAAGAAATTCAGGAAGGGCTGGTCTCAGGAGGAAGGACCCTTGCATCCCAGTGTCTGGGGCTACGTTCATGGACCGGTGGCTCAGAGCCCGGGGCACCCATGGGGCAACCCCTGCATGGCCCCCCATCTAGTCCTGTGGACGAGCCTGGCTCTTTTAGGACAGACACGACTAAGAATAGGGCTCAGAGAGTGGACTTCTAGAAGGTAGGCATGCCCAAGGATAGTTGTGGATTTTAGTTGGTGGAGTTGCTTTTTAACATGTTTAGTACATTAAAAAAAAAAAAAAAAAAAAGGAATCCACTTAATTTAAAATGACCCTTAAAGCCCTCATCATTAACACGAAGTTTACTGACTTCACTGAATGGACATGAGGTATCTTCCAGGACATTTGCATGGTGAAGCTGGAGTTGGAGTTGGTCTGAGCCCATTTCCTTCCTGTCCGGCCTGTCCAGGGGCATGCATTCGCATCACCCCACGCTGCACACTTCCCGGCCTCCTGGCTGTGGAGCATCTGAGGTGCTCACTCGACCCAGTTTGCTGCATCAATCCCCAAGTGCTGAACCTCTGGGCTCCTTCCAGTTCCTTGCTATTATAAATATCACTGCTATGAATATCTCTGGGCAAATTACTTTCTTAGTATTTTACTGGGAAGCATTCCCCAAGTGGAATTACTAAGTCAAAGGGCACAAGCAATTTTATAGCTCTTGTCACATATTACTAGATGGTTCTCCAGAAATATTGAGCCTGTTTACCATGACACCGATTATGTATGGCTGTCCCTACAGCCCTCCAATATTAAGGTTCATTGTTTTTACTTGTTGGGAGCTGTATTACTTTGTTTTGATTTGTCCCCATTGCCATATTGGTCAGGAGTGGCGCTATAACCTTGTTTTCAGTGTGGTGTTCCCTGGAGGACCCCGAGAACCTGATGGGCATCATTTGCTCTACAGGAATTACGGTGCGGTCATTTCAAAGAGCTGGCCCGGGGCCTGGAAACAGAAAGTTTTCTTTCTCCAGACTTAACTCAGTTCACAGCCCCCAGCAGGAGGCCAGCATGCACCCCGGGACCACTGTTCCAAACGCTCTGATGCTGGGTGCGCTTTGGAAGCAGAAGCACTTGTCCTGGGGAGAAGACTGAAATGAAGGGAAGAGGGAAATCCCGTGGCCCTATGCTTGTCGCTGGCCTGGCATGCTCTGCTGGGGGAACTACACAGCCGCCTGCCTGGCCGTGGCCTCGTGGGTACACAGATCGCCATGCCGTGCTTGCGGCTGTGGGCGTAGAGATAAACCAGGTGTGGGGCTTTATAGCACACTTGCCTGTTGTCTTGATCCTGAAGATCATTGGGGAAGCTGCACCCAGAGTTTGTCCACTGCCTGTCAGACCAGGATGTTGACCAGAGGTCAGCTGGGTAAGATCAGGAGTGTTTATTGAGGTCTGGGCCCTTCGGTCTTGGCCGAGGTCCAAGCACGGGGAGTTTGGGACAAGATAGGCATTAGGGAACATTGCCTCGTCTCAGCGTCCCAGACTGTGGCCTGAAGATAATGCAGACAGGGTCAATGCAATCATCATGCAATCAGGGACTCAAGTCAGGGACAGTGAGGTTCAGGGCACAATACCCAGTAAAGAAATCCGGATGCCATAGCTGTCACAGGCAGGGCCACGGTGCGCCCTTTGATCTCGGAACAGGCCAGATGAGGGAGGAAGATAAGTCTGAGCAGACGTGGGTGGTGGGCAGTGGCAAGTTGCATAGCACGTGAGGCTGAAGTCACAGTGTCAAAGGACTCAGAAACCCTGAGAACAGAGAGACAGATATGGACATTCCAGGGTATTCTGGGCAGGCTGGAGCAGTAGCAGTAGGCAGTTTGTACAACCACGGGGGTTCAGTTTCTGTACTAAGGGCCTCTCCATGGGGAAGCAGGATGCTGGGGGAGGGTAGGACACAGGGTCAGTGTATGGTACAGACAAGAGGGCCAAGCTTCTTAGAGGGGAATCGGCAGAAGCTGGCCAGGGGATCCACTTTCCAGCCCAACAGCTGTGTTTGGCCAGGGCTCCTGTCTGCAGAGGGCAAGCCCAGATCGTGGGCGTCAGGCTGAAGGTAAGGCAAGCATGTCATTGGGTAACAGAGAGATCTCCTGGGCCCACCTAGGTCCTCCAGGCTTTGGGCAGTCAGCAAATCCCCTTTCCCTCTCCTTCCTGGCCTGCTGCTCATGGGGCCAGCTTGGCGGGGCTGAGGCAGGTGCTAATGGACAGAGGAGACGTGTAGGTACCCCAGAATCCCCAAGTGGCAACTAGACAGAGTTGAGAAATGGTTTGGTGCAGCAGAAGTATGGACTTCAGATTCAAATAAGTTGGTCTAATCCTGGCACTACACATGACCTCAGTTTAACATCTCCGAGCCTCTGTTTCCTCTTCTGTGAAATGGAGATACTCATTACAGCATGGTTGAAAAGATTAAATTAGCAAAGAATACATGAGGGTGCCTGGGTGGCTCAGTCGGTTGTGTGTCTGACTTTTGATTTCAGCTCAGGTCATGATCCTAGGGTCGTGGAATCGAGCCCTGCATCAGGCTCCACACTGAGCATAGACCTGCTTGGGATTCTCTCTTTCTCTCTTTCTCTCTTTCTGTCTCTCTCCCTCTTAAAAAAAAAAAAAATACACTAAAGTGCTCAGCACACATAGTTATTGCTCAGCAAATGCCGGTTTCCTTCCTTTTGCCTCTTCACGTACCTAGAGCAGGTTGAATGTCTGCTAGGCCCAGGTACACCTCCTCCCTGGGCCAGGAGGTCCTCGGGTGGGGGAGTGGGGAAGCGGGGGGGCATGGTGGAAGGGGCAGCATGCTCCCTGCTAAGCTGGAATAGAACCTCAGCTTCTGGGTTAATTTGACCTGGGGCTCAGGTTGGGTGTACAACATGGGAAGCAGCAAGTTGGTGGGTTAAATGCTGGCAGGTTTCTGAGCCTCTGTTTCCTTATTTGAAAACCGGGTATATTCACATCTCACTTCCCAGAGGTTGGGTGAAGAGTAGCCAGAATACATGTGCCACTCACTAACACCACTCATGCACATAGCAGGGGCCCGTACTTTCGTAGCAGTGTGGTTTCTGTGGCTGCTGACACCTCTGTTGACTCCAGAATCATATCGACTTGGGGAGTTTCTCTCTGTGACCCCGAGCCCAGCTTGGGGTCTGACAGACACGGAACAGGGCACATGCATGGTGGTTAGTCTTCACTCTGCCTGATCGTGTCATCCTAGAGGTGGCTGAGGAAGGAGGGCCCAGGAGGAAGCTGCCCTGGAGTCCTTGGAACCTGTGGGGGCCCAGGGGACACTCAGCAGTTCTCTCTCACAGAGGGGATTCTGACGGTGGCAAGTGCCAGCTAGTCTGCTCAGGCGCTGGGCCGAGATCTGGTTTGGCCCCTGGTGGGACAGCCTTTTCCCTGCAGGAGCCGTTACCAGAGGCAGGCAGCAGAGAGGTGATGGATTTAGGGAGTGCCCAGCACAGGTCAGGAGTAGGTGAGGATAGGGGTACCAAGCAAGTCCGTGCAGTCCAGAGGGAGCTGGCCCTGGGCTCTGTCTCTGGACGCGTCATCTGCCAGTGCCCTGGGCCTGATCCCAGACCTGGTGCCTCACTGTGCACAGGGGTTGGACCTTACTCCTCTCTGGGGGCAGGAGGACCATGCAAAGGATGCAGATGTTTGGAGAGTCAGGCCCTGAAGCGGCCTCAGCCTTCCCCCAGGGCCACCTTGTTCTAGGCACCAGGGCTGTGGGGCCAGAGGATTCCGGGTTTCTGAATCCCATTCCGTCACCTGCAAGTTGGAGACCTGAGGCGATCTAGCCTGTCTGACTCTTTGAGCCCCTTTCTGGAAAATGCCCTCATGTGTCAGATGTTGTGCTTGTGCTGGGCGTGCAGCAGGGGGCAGAGCTGGACCTGGTCCCATGGAGTTTATGGTCTAGGAACTAGACTACTTGTTACACCAGTAATACCGGCAGTGTTCGGGACTTTGGCTGTGGTCACAAAACCACTCTGAAGGCGTGTAAATCTGCCTGCACAAGCTCGGTCCCTGCTGGGTAGACAGACATGCACCTTGCAAATGGCCTCCTGTCTCCACCCCCTGGGAAGACCCAGGATCTTGTGGGCTCCCTGGATCCCCTGACAGCATGTGCACACCTGTACACACCTGTGCACAGCTATCCCCGTGGAAAGGTGGGCATCCTTGCTCTCCCTGTGTTGCTGATGTCCATTCTGAACCTGGAACCCCAGCAATCTCTTCTCCCACTTCCTCATCTGCTCCCCATTCGCCCAGCATCTGGTTCCAGGAAGACACTGGTCTGTAAGTCTGACACTAACTAGGTCCTGCTTCTCCAGCTCCTGCTTCTGGCTCCTTCCTCCACCAACAAGATCAGTAACACTCACTCTTTACTGAGCACTGGGGCTCTAGCACAGTGGGATCGTCAGCGAACTCTTTTCTCCCCAGATTCCTTCTTGCTCACCCGTGTCAAGGAGAGCACCTACAGGGATCACATGGCCCTGGGTTCGGACCCTGCTCTGCTCCTTACTAGCTGTGCCAGAACTTGGGCAAGTTCACCTTCTGGAACCTGTTTCCTGAAGTGTAAAATGGGAACCTTCTCTGTAGGGCTGCCATAAAGATTAAATGAGACCTTGCACATGCAGCTTTTTAGCACAGTGCCTAGCACATAGTAGGTGTCTAATACATGCTAGCTCCTGTTATCACTCTGTGCCTAATATTTGGAGTGGATGACTGGAACAGTTCCGCTCACTTATTCACTCAGCAACTTTTTATCAATCTTCTGCCTTGTTCCAGGCGCTATCCCAGGTACAGGGGATACAGCAGGGAGCGAAACAGGGAAGATGCCTGCCCTCAGGGAGCTCCAATTCTTCTTGTTTCCACAGTTACAAACTCAAACCTCTGCCATCAGCCCTCCCCAGCCCTCAGTCTGCACCTTCCCCCACGACTCCCTGAATTTCCATCTTCTGACCCCCCCCCCCCACTAAGCTCCATGTCCTATAGGTGCTGGAACCTAGTACATCCAAACAGGGACTCAAACCTGCTCCTCCCACCACATTCCTGGAGAGGGTCCCCGTGCACTCCAGCCCCACCTCAGATATGCAGCTGTCCCCTAATCATCACCATTATCAGGGCATCACCTCTTACAGAGCACTTACTACGTCAGCACAATTCTGAAGGCTTTCTTTTTTTTACATTAATTTTTAAAAATTTACATCCAAGTTAGTTACCATATAGTGTAATAATGATTTCAGGAATAGAGTTTAGTGATGCATCACCTACATATAACCCCCAGTGCTCATCCCAACAAGTGTCCTCCCTAATGCCCCTTGCCCATTTAGCCCATCCCCCTACCCACAACCCCTCCAGCAGCCCTCAGTTCGTTCTCGGTATTTAAGAGTCTCTCATGGTTTGTCCCCCTCCCTGTTTTTATCTTATTTTTGCTTCCCTTCCCTTATGTTCATCTGTTTTGTATTTTAAATTCCACATATGAGTGACCTCATATGATATTTGTCTTTCTCTATAAAATCATTAATCTCCTGACATGCCTAAGAAATAGTTCCCATTATTTGCAGATGAGAAAACTGAGGCCAGGATGGTTAAATAAATAGACCAAGACCCCATTAGTATAGGGCCAGGAAAAAAGCCCAGGCAATCTGGCCTCAGAAATTGTCTCCAAAGGCTGTGATTTTCTTACCCCTGTGTAATCCTGCCTTGGTCCCGCGGGCTCACCTGGACCCTTCACCCCCCGCCCCCTTCTCTGCCACGGGCCAGGCCACTCTGGAGTGGTGAGCCCGCTCCCAGATCCCTGCTCCAAGGGCTGCTGTGATCTTCTCCCTCACAGAGCTAGACGATGTCATGTCCCCAGTGCCAGCAACCCCTGGGGTTTCCCATTGGTAAGAGATTCAAGGCCAAGCACTCAGCCTGGCCCCAAATAACCTTCCCTTTATCCTCCCCCTCAGTTCCTGCTCACGGGTTCCAGCCACACCACCCACCTCAACACCCTCCTGCCTCCTGTGTCTCCCCCTTTACCTTTATTAAACTTCAGTCTGGGGGCATGTGGGTGTGGCTCAGTTGGTTGAGCGTCCGACTCCTAGTTTCAGCTCAGGTCACGATCTCACGGTTCATGAGTTTGAGCCCCGTGTCAGGCTTCTCACTGAGTGTGTGTGAACCTTGCTTGGGAGTTTCTCTCTCTCTCTCCCTCTCTCTCTGCCTCTGCCTCTGCCTCTGCCTCTGCCTCTGCCTCTCCCTCTGCCTCTCCCTCTCCCTCTCCCTCTCCCTCTCCCTCTCCCTCACCCTCTCCCTCTCCCTCACCCTCTAGCTCTCCGTCTCCCTCCCTCTGCCCCCTTCCCTGCTTGTTCTCTTTCTCCCTACAATAAAAAAATAACTTAAAATAAAAAGAATACATTCTTAAAAACAAACAAACCAAACAGAACTTCAATGCAGCCTCAAATGCCACCTCTGCTGCAAAGCCATGCCTGATACCCCCCACCCCGGCCAGACCCCACCGCCCTCTCCCCTCTGCCCCCACAGCTCTGGACCTTCACTGGCCCAGACCTCCGACTTCTGTCCACCTGGGATTATCCTCTGTTGTGTCTGTGTCCACCCGGGCCGTGTCCTCCACTGCCCGGTGGGCTTCACACGCTGGCGCCGTGTCTCATTCATCTCTGGGTCCCGGTGACCGACAGGCTGGGTGCCGAGCGAGCCCCAACGCTGAATGAACAGAGCCGGCCTATGGCGTCACTTGGGTGATTTGGGGCAGGAAAGGGCCAGACGTCTTTCTGTTCTCCCATCGAGTCCTGCTGCAGAAACCAGAAGTGGGAATGATTCCCACCTTGTCAGGTCCCAGAATGGCTGAGCTGGAAGGGCCAGTAGAGGTCATCTGCGTTAATCCTTTATCTTTGCAACGTTGGACTGAGGCCCAGAAAGGGGGCAAGCCCTGGAAGCTGGCAGCATTCAGAGCCCGGCCTCTGAGCCAGAGTCCTGGCTGTGTTGCTGAGCTGCTGTATTTTCTCTTTGCTCTTTCTCTACATCAGCCACCTGCCGTGGTAACAGCAGTTACCCGTCTCCTTAGAGTGGCAGCGTCCTCCCAGCTTTCCAGATAACTGCGTGCACACCTCACCCCTTTGTTGTCACCACTGGGCGTTCTCATTATCTTATTGAGTGTCCTTTTTCGGGTAACTGACATTTAAATTAAGTTCTTGGGGAGAATGGGGTGTGTTTCTGGGTTACTTATTTTCTTCCCTTGAAGTTTGCTGTGTGATCCGTGTCCATCACCACACAGTTTGAGTCGTGGGAGCTTTAGCATGTATTTTACTATCTAGTGGAACTGGTCCTCCTCTCGTTAACTGTCATTATCAGAATTTCTTTGTTTTCTTACCTACTTTTGTTTTGGCTTCCAGAATGTCTTCACCTGGGTTTTCTAGAGGAATTAAGGGCAGTGACTACTTTATCCCAGGCTGCCCCAATCTGGAGTATTGACATAGGTCAGTTGAATTGAGCACTCTTTAATAATTTTTTAAGTGTTTGTTTATTTTTGTGGGAGGGGGCAGAGAGAGAGGGAGAGGGAGGATGCAAAGTGGGCTCCACGCCGAAGCAGAGAGCCAGACGCGGGGCTTGAACTACAACCATGAGATCATGACCTGAGCTGAAGTCAGATGCTTAACTGACTGGGCCACCCAGATGCCCCTGAATTGAGCACTCTTTTTTTTTTTTAAGTTTAATGATTTAATTTGAGAGGGAGAGAGAGAGGAGAGACAGAGAGAGAGAGAGAGTAGGGGAAGGGCAGAGAGAGAGGGAGAGACAGTATCCCAAGCAGGCTCCAAGCTGTCAGCACAGAGCCCAATGAGAGGCTCAAATTTACAAACCGTGAGCTGAAGTCGGACACTTAACTGACTGAGCCACCCCGGTGCCCCTGTATTGAGCACTCTTAGCTCATGTCTCTGAAAACGGAAGAGGCCCCTCGACTGGGTGAAACAGGCAATCAAGGAAGTAGTGGCACCAGCTCCCTGACTACCCCCACCCCCCCACCATTGTCCCCTGTTCTGCTCTCCTGGGACTGTGGCTTTTCCTGAGACTAGGACCCCTTGGGCAGCCTCTTGTGTAGTGGGGAAGTCTAGGGAGGGGGCCTGGCTCACGGGAGCTCTGCACATGCACCGCTGTCTCTGGCCACATCCCCACCTCCCCGGCCCGGGCCTGACTTCCTGATGAGTCTGTCTGCACCCCTCGATCCTTTTGGTTTGGTGCAAGGCTCTGCCTCTCACTGCCCGCTCTCCCAAAGGGCTGTTACCTTTCCTCTTAAGAGGCTGTTACTGCTGAAAACACTCAGTTGAGGTACAGAGTGGACACCTAATTATATCACCGACCCAACTGATTTGTGAGACAAAATTTAGAAACACCGTTGAGTGACATTAGCAAGTCAAGGCGGGGTGGGGGGGGGGCCCTTGGCTTTCTTATCATAGAGCCCACGTTCACAAACCAGCTTGTTCAGCCACCTTTCTTTAGATCGCCATCCAAGGGAAACTTAAGAAATCCCTGCAACTTATCAAGTTCCAGAATCCCCTTGGTATTTTGCTTGGAACTAAATGAAATGTAATTTAGGAAGAAGTACTGTCTTTAAAATGGTCTTCTAATCACATAGGAATATACTGAGAATCTCCATTATTTTGTCATTTTCTGCATATGAATCACAAATAAGTCTCATCAATATTGTTTTAAAACCCTTTACACACAGTCTTGCCATCGTAAATGATATCGTCTTCATTATCATTCTGTTAAACTTTATTATTTTGTAATAACAGAAATGTTATTGGCTTTTCTTTTTTATGTATTTTTTTAAAGTTTATTTATTTTGAGAGAGACAGAGAGACGGTGCAAGAGGGGGAGGGGCAGAAAGAGATCTGAAGCGGGCTCTGTGCAGACAGCAGAGAGTCCGATGGGGGCTTGAACTCACAAACCATGAGATCATTACTGGAGCCAAAGTCAGATGCTTCACTGACTGAGCCACCCAGGTTCCCCTTTTTATCTTTTTATCTGGCAACTCTATTGAACTTTCTGATTCTAGGGATCTTCTCGTTGATCCCCTTATGTTTTTTCAGGATCCCCATACAGCATATCACTTGCAATAACATAAATTATGACTCCTCCTTTCTAATGCAGTAGACTAATGACTATTCATCAGTGTTGCCCTCAGGAACTTTTAAAAAATACATAACCACAACTTTGGGCTCGGCAACAGGGCCCAGGGCCCGGGAGCAGTGGGGTGAGAGGTAGATTCCAGACCAAGGAGATGGCACCTGCAGGCCTGGAAAGAGCATGAGCTTGGCTTGCCTGGAAGCAGGCCAGTATGGGGAACAGGAGCATGATCAGCCTGGTAACACTTTAAAATTTTTGGTCTGTGAGCAAGGAAGTCAGTAAGGATTTTAAGCAGCAGGTGCAATGGCAGATTTGCTCGGTGAAAAGATCACTCTTGCTGCCATGTGAGAACAGACTGCAGGGCGGCCAGAGGGAAAGGGGGTGCACAGCATTATGTAACAACAGCTAAGTCACACGTCTCCTCACTATGTGCCAGGCGCTGTTTGCGGTGGCTCATATATATTAACTATCAAGTTCCCAGGCATGCAGGTAGTTGGTGGTTCAGCCCGGTCTGGAACCAGCAGACTCGGCTCCAGGGTCCACTCTGAAGCACCACAGCTTGTCCCATCCACAGACAAAGTAGTTTGGATGATGGTGATGGCATTGGCGGTGGTGAGAAGGGGACCAGCTAAAGAGATACTTAGTACTTAATATCAGCGGGACCTGGTGATGGATTGGATATCAGGATGGGGGAAATATCAAGTACCCATTCTACCACACGTTCGTGGCCATTTGGAGTTTCTCTGGGACATGGATGTTCACTTTTCCACTGGGTTGTTCACATGCACACTTCACCCCTACTTTTTTTCATGGGGAGGGAGGGAAATCAGACTCACTTGCCAGGGTGCATTCTGCACCGTCCATGTGTCTTCTGGGCGTGTGACTGGATAAGGGATAGGTGTCTGCTCATCATACCTTTGGCTTGGGGGGTATGAGATCAAGGTGAGCCTGATCTGAGTGTTCTCTACTCTACTCTCCAAGGGCAATTGGAAATGTGTGTCCTTTTCATATAAATTGACTGTTGGGGCCCTAGATAATGGAACTCTAGTGATATTGAAGGCCCCGGACATTAATCTCACAAATTGATATATTGAGGCCAAGAAAACTGGGACGGGACTTGTCTGGTGTCATAGGAGGCCAGGGACTGAGCCCTGGAACTCAGGTTTCCCAACATCCAAGACATTAGCGGCATCTTCAGTGCTACTGAGGGAGCAGCAAGGGTCTGTCCTGGTGGGGGGCCAGAGGAGGATCCCGCAGTGTGCCACAGCCAAGAGGTGGGGGTGGGGCAAAGCTGAGGACAGGTTGGTGGAGCCAGAGAAATGGGTACCAATAGCTCATGAAAACCAGACGGGCTGAGGTGTGGGTATGGGGAGCGGGGACACATTATAGAGACCTGGGGGATTTTGGAGCAGGTGGTCAGGAGGCTGGGGCAGAGCAGAGGGTGACTGGGTGTGTGATTGGGCACCTCCCAGGGTCCTGCCCACTGGGGAATGGAGACCTCTGAAGTTCATTTGGAGGGCAGGCCCAGCTTGCCTGTCTCCAGAGAGACACCCGAAGCCCTACAAATGTGAGAGCCAGGACAGGGCCGACTAACCTATGATGACCAGGTCAGAATCCAGGGTATACAATTGACCCTTGAACAGCATGAGTTTGACCTGTGTGGGTCTAGTCATACACAGATTTTTTTCGGATATAGTATAGTACTGTAAATGTCATGTGTAATAATGCAAACGTGTATGATTTTCTTGACATCTTTTTTCTCTAGTTTATTGTAAGAATACAGTATATAATACATATAACATACAAAACATGCATTGACTCCTTATCAGTAAGGCTCAACAGTAAGCTATTAGCAGTTAAGTTTTGGGGGGAATCAAAAGTTATATGTGAACCTTTGCCTGTGTGGGAATGTCAATGCCCCTAACCCCCCATTGTTCAAGAGTCAACTGTAAGGGTGCCTTGGTGGCTCAGTCGGTTAAGCATTCAACTTCGGCTTAGGTCGTGATCTCATAGTTTGTGGGTTCAACCCTGTGTCGGGCTCTGTGTTGACAGGAGTCTGCTTGGGATTCTCTCTCTTTGCCCTTCCCTCCCTCACTCTCTCTCTTTCTCTCAAATACAATTTTAAAAAGTCAAATGTAAAACAAAACAAAAACACCAAAAATGATGACCTACAATGACCAGGTCAGAATCCAGGGCCTCGTGCTGCTGAGTGGAACCCCTGTCTCCAGGGCCCCCGCTCCCTGCCAGCCTCAAGGTGGCAGGATCAGGAAGGCGCAGGCTCTCTGGCAGCAGGGAGGGTGGTGCCTGCAGAGGAGACGTGCAGGAAGGTGGGCTGTGGTGGGGACTAGGAATCAGGGAGAGATGAAGAGAGAGGTCCGAAGCAGCCTGGAGTTGGAGAAAGGCAACAATGGATCCTGCCCCGCCCAATGCCACCAGCTCTCCAGACTTCCCCTCATCGCCTGGAAGGGGCTACACGTGACCTCCTCCCTGTGCCAGAGCTGGGCAGTGCCGGGGGGTAGGCGGCCCGGGCAAAGCGGCCACCTCTGGGACTTCCTGTTCTCATCCTCAGCAAAGCCTGGCACGGGCCCTGAGGCATAGTTCTTTGGCCTGGACTGAGTAAATCCTCGCTGTTCTGAGGGCCCGGTGGCCCCTTGGGGTTGCTGTGAGCATCAGTGAGAGAATACAGTAACACTTAGCACAGTGCCAGTCCCAGGTGAGGGCTCAGCAAGCGGGAGCTCTAATTACTAATTGTTGGCACCTCTTCATGGTGCTTTGGACTTTCGACCCAGCGGTCACAGGTTCACATTCCTTCTCTCAGTTCAGCCTCACACACCCTGTGCAGTATAAGACATGCACTTAACAGATGAAGAAACTGAGGCAAGTCTGGGCCCATGGTCCCTAGCTACCCAGTGAGTTAGCAGTACAGAGAGGACAAGAGTTTAGCTCTCCTAAGTCTAGCCTATGTTCACTTTCTTCTATACAATATAAGACTTTAATCCTTATTTCAGAGTAGAGCAAACCATAACCCTTTGTCTGCTACCAGTCCTCCTGTAAAGTCAAAATGTCAGAGAAATTTAGTACCGGAAGGTAGCCTTCAAAATGGTTCTACCCACTGATTTTCATGAGGCACAGAGAGGCTACATACTCAGGGTCACACAGCACAGAGCCAGCACTGGAACTTAAGGTGTTCTTTCCTCTATACTCGCTACTATTATAGGTCTTGGAACTTTTATCCCCATTTCAGAGATGGGAAAACTGAGCCATAGAGGTAAAACTATTGACTCCAGTCCCATAGCACTGCCTTTCAGGACACTGCTTCTTCAGTAACCTGGTGGCTCTAGTCTGATATTTGTGAACCATCTGCAGCAAAAGGGAAGGCCGTGGAGTGAAATGTTGCCGTATTGGAAGTAACACGCTTTGCAAATTGTTTAAATTGCATTTCAGGGTCTGATTCCTCTTGCTAGAGAGATTGGTTTATGCATTCAGAGTAGGATTGTTTAAAATGCATTTCACATTTTAAATAACCATGGTTTTCTTAGGTGAGAAAGAATAACAGGTCAAAAATGCACACTCATAGGCTTTTCTGAAAGGTTACAATATAAAATGTTCTTTGCTGGAGGATATGAAGGCACTGGCTCTCTGTTTGACAAAGGAGAGGGCTCTGCTAGATAAATCCTGCATTATGAACAAATGAGAACTGTGTCCCTCTCTTCCTGATCAGCTTAATTCCTTGTTGCTTATCTGCAAATCCAATAATGCCAGTAAAACAAACCCCTCGGGCAGGCTGAGCTCAGGGGCCTGGATGCTCCTCAGAAGCCTTTTTGTGTTTATAACTTAAGTTCCTGCTCCCTGGAGAGCAGGGCTCAGAAGCCCTGTCAGAAAGTGGGCAGGAGAACTGGGAGTGACAGTTTTCCCAAGATGGGTCTCCCCGCCCCCAGCCCCAGTCCGGGGCCCTCTGAGCAGGAAACTCTATAGGTTCTCAGAGAGGAGCCAGGGAACTGGGGACCGAGCAGGTATTAAGATCCAGCATCCTTCCTGCACATCCCCTGTGCCCCTGTAAGATAAATAACCTGGCCCCAAATTGCAGGCGTTTCTTGTGCCTGCATGCTTAGAGTGTGGTCACCTGGGTGTCATCTTCCTGCTATATCATACTCCACTAGGTGACTAAGGATATTTCAACTGCACAGCTTTTAAAATATTATTTATTTGTTTATGACATCCACGGTGACAGTATTTATTTACTGTTCATTTCCTCCAACGGGGGCAGGGGTATTTTCTGTGCTCTTTAGGGGTTACTAGGCGCTCATGGGAGCTGAAAACCAGACCTTCTAGGAAACCCAGCACCTGGAAAGAGGAGCCACGTGTCAAAAGGTTGTGGTCCTAGGGTGGCCTAGCTGATGGCACTAGACTGTGTCTCTCTCACCCCGGGCAACTTTTTATGAGACCATTCATGTGTGTGGCAGCACGTGGAGCTTCTTTATAGGACATTATTTCCTGCAATAGTGGATCCCATCCCATAAACCTGTTCCTCTGTCGTTAAAAACTCCCCATAAAGGGTGCTTAATGATCCCTCCTGTGAACACAGAATTCTTTACTTAACCGAGTCCCAACTGATAGACATTTTGTACCCCCAACTCCTGCCAATTTCTCCTATTAGAAATAAAGCTGTCATGACTATCTGTACATAAATGTAGCAGGATTCTTGCACAGAGTCGTGACACCAAGGCTTTTCTTTCCAGGAAGCAACTTTATTCGTGCCAACACCACTCAGTTGGGTTCGTCCCCGAAGAACTGAGCCCTGAATGCCACGTGGCATAGTTTTTTTTATACATTTTCTATTTTTTTGTCTCCCATATATGGTAACACACAAATATGCAGTCTGATTAAGTGGTCTCATGTTACAAGGTTGTGAGGAATGTTGTCACATACATGAATAGTCAGGTTGCCTTGAGGTTGTTTTTTTTTTCTTTCCTTAGGGAGGGGATCCTACCACATAAACTTTTGATTCCATTGCATATTTCCCCTGGCTAGATTTCTAGAACAGGAATTAATGAGTCAAAGGGCTAAGGCTCTCATCATTTGGTTTTCTGTAGAGGATTGCAGTTAAGCCTGTGGCTCTAGAACTCTCTGGTGCCTGAGCTTGAATTTGAACTCTCCCACTTACTGTCTGTGTGACTTTGAGCAGGTTATGTAACCTCCTGTTTCTTCACCTGTAAAATGGGGATAATAATAGTACCTACCTCATAGTGTTGTTAGGATTCAATGAGAGGAACCATGTGTGTGAATAGGCATGACTCATGAGACGTCGTCATAAAGCAAACTTTATTTTTGTCTCCCACGGTCTCTTTAATTTTATTCTATGGGGCTGCTCCCCCCCCCTCCCCCCCCCCCCCCCCCCCGCAAACCTAGATGAAATTGACGGTAAGTCCCATGACTTCTCTGGCCACTTTCAGGGAACCAAAAGTTGTCCTGTGAGTAATTAATATGTCCTGTCTTTTGCAATAAGCAAATCTTAAATTGCGGAGTTACCCGTCATGATCTGCTGAAAGCCAGCTGCCTGCAGGAGAGGGTCCAGTTTGCAGTTCTGACTCTTTCTAAGGTCTAAGGTGAAGGGAAGGAGGGGAAGAAGAGAGGAGAGGGGCAGGAAAATTCTTCCTCCTCTCTCTCACGTGAGTGCCTTTTGAGGTTCTTGGAGACCATTCCATCGTTTGGGGTGTCTCCGTAAGCACAGCTCCCTCGATGTGAGTGATGCTTGCTCTCTATCTTCCATAGGACACTCTGGTTCCTTTCTCAGGCCCTGGGAAGCCTGGGCCTGTCCCCTCTGCCCACTGTCACCTCCTCCCACAAGGGGGTCCTCTTGACTGGGATCTAAGACAACCACATCTGGTCCTCTTGCTGGGACCCGCGTGGGCCCCCCGAAATACTCACGTATCCTTTGCCCACAAACCTGACCCTGAGGCGTCAGAGTCCTCTTGGCCATCAGGGCAGCCACCCCCCACCCGCTCTCTGGATTTGCAGGCATGAATCAGTTGCCTGTGCCCCATGGCCTCAGGACCATTATGGCCACATATGAAGCCATCCTGGGGGGGGTCTCCAAGCCCCACTCCCTGGACTTGAGGCAAAGGCCATGTACCCTGCTGTGCTCCCACTGAGAGTCCGCTGGACCCCGAGGCTCCTTCCAAAATTCCTCCTAGACCTCCAGCAACATTTTTTGCAGACTTGCATATTTTTTTATGTATTAGAGGCGGGTGGTGGGCACCTGGTCACAGACCCAGGTTTTCACTGCCTTTCTTCCAAGTCCCATTGGGGGCTATCCCACCTCACTTTGGTATGTGGTATCTGTTAACGCGGAGCCTCGACTGGAGAGTTGCATTTCATCATTACCTGCTGCCCTTATTTGCTTTTTATGGAACAGGTGGAGAAGTGCCAGGCACATAGCATGTACTCAACAAGTGATGGTCTCGTGTGACCCCAGCTCACAGGCTCCCCACTTACGTTCATTTCATCACTATTCCTTTTGACTTTATCCCTATTACCTTGTTTTATGCTTTACAATTTTATTTTTCCTGTGGACTGTGCTGGTTGTGGTGATGTTGGTAGTGATTTTAATTTGCTATTATCTTCTGCAGTTATTTGGAAAAATATACGTATTGTTTTTATTTTTTCAAAGTTTATTTATTTTGAGAGAGAGAGAGAGAGAGAGAGAGAGAGAGAGTACAGGTGGGTGGAGTAGGGGCAGAGAGAGAGGGAAAGAGAGAAAGAATCCCAAGCAAGCTCCACACTGTCAGCATGAGCTCAATGTGGGGCTTGAACTCACAGACCGTGAGATCATGACTGGAGCCGAAATCAAGAGTCAGACGCTTAACTGACTGAGCCACCCAGGTGCCCCTACACATTTTGTTTTTAATTCTTCTAGTGCTTAGCCTGCATTTTTTCAAATATGTCAGTAAGCCTCTCTGCCTCACTTTAATCGTGGAGAAATGGGGCAGTGGGCACTGTCCGGCTGTCCACATATGCTACCGTTTTGCCATGATGTCTGCCCAATGGCTTTGAAAAGACGCTGGGCTCTGGTCTAGCGTCCGCTCATTTCTGTCCTGGACTTTCCAAATAGCCCACTAGCAGTTGCCAATACCTCTGGCCTTGTCTCCCTCTGTCCGCCATTTTGCTCCCAATTATGTCTTTCTAAAAGTACACCTGGGAAGGTTACTCTTGGCTTCAAACCCTCAGTGATGCCTCATTAGCTCTAGAATAAAATCCACACTCCTCAGCCTGGTGTCCAGGGTGCCAGGGGATCTGGCCCTACCTTAACTTTCTAGGCCCTTCTCCTGCCACGTGGAACAGCTACCCTCCATGCCACCACATGGGTTTGCATTTTGGTTTTCAAGTGCATCGGTCACATATTCTCCTATCCTGATGCCTTCGCTCACGTCATCTTCTCTGTCTGGAACGCCCTTTGGTCAGAGACCAGCACAGCACTGGGCCAGTTGTAAAATCTCAGTAACTGGTAAGCTTCCCCCTTCCTTTCTTATTAGTCTCTCAGAATCCTTCAAGGCCCGATTCCAATGTCATCTTTTTCACTCTCAGGACAGATTTGTCCTAACCTGACTTCCCCTCCCTCTGGTACCACTGGCTGCCCCTCCTCTGTGCCCCCAGTACTTTGTAAACCTGTACTGTAACCCCAGCACCTTGGTGCTTTCAGTCCCTCCTGCCAGATGGAATGCTCCCCAAGAGCAGCACTGGGCTGGCCTGACACCTGCCCAAGCCCTGCGTGGACCTGCGAGCCTGGTCGGGTCCAGTCGATATATGATTGATTCGAATTGCCTTTCTCACCCTGCAAGGATGCAACACCAAGCTACTACACAGGGCACCTTGGGACTTAGTGCCCAATCTGAATAGGTATTCACTTATTATTCATATCCGTTTGTTTCTAAAATTGATTAGAGGTGAGCCACACTCAATAAAACTGTTAAATTAGAAACAGAAAATTTAAGACTTCACATGGAAGTAGCAAAGTGCCAGAAGAAGGTGCTAACTTTCTTCCCTGGCTGAATGACTGTCGCTGAGAGCAGCTTGCACTGGGGTCCTTTGGCTGGGGTGGCAGATATAAGGGTCTCCTTGGGGCTAAACTCTTTCACTCCCCTCACAAACCATGGCCCTGTCTGAGAATGCCTGAAAGGCAACAAGGAGAATTTAAATTCACAGAAAATATCTCACCCTTGCAGGATTTGGACAGTGGTGAGGAGGCCGTTGGGGGTTGCTACATGGCAGCATTTCGATAGAGATCACCTTGTTCCACGGGCTAAATTTGAAAAGCTTAGGCCCTTTCTCAAGGGTCATTGTATAGCACAGTTGTATTTTAACCATGGCCTAGTACAGTATTCCTCATGTGGCTTTCTGAAGTGGCTTTTCGATGGAAGCCAAGGGCATACACATAAAATGTCAACCAGGGGAGCTATTTGAGCAGGAAAACCCATTGGCAGTTCTGAGTTGAGTGTGAACTCTCACATACCCCTTTTAACTCACAGAAGCACACACTTAGATCCTCCCCATGCACACACATCAACACACCATCCAACAAACATTCTTGTGCAGACCCATTCAGATGCAGGGACACCTTACCACACACACATTCTCTCTCTCTCTCCCGCACACTCATACGTACATGGCACAGTCCCACTGGCTCCCACACATCCCATGGGCACACACAGCCTCTATAGGACATGGGGAGCTGTCTTATTTCTGCACCTCACTCTGCCTCCAGATTTTACTCCCTTAGGACAGAATCTACAGTATCTATTTAATAGATTCAATTACTTCAGGCTCCTGAGACCTTCCAACTTGATTTTGATTGCTTTAAGGTGTCAGATAATTTGGGAATGGGGGAAAGTAGCCTCAAATTCTTGAAGGGAAAATCTTCTAGGCTCTAGTCATCACCAAAGTGGCAGCTGCTGATGGAAGTTTGGGGAACATGGTCTGGATGGTGGGACCAGCCTCCTGTTGCTGGGCAGGGCTCCGTCCTCCAGTCCTACAGGACAGAGGCCCTCAGGGTAGTGCTTTGTTTGGCCTCCAAGGCAAGGACCAGTCCCTTTCTGCTGACCTTGCTGGGAGCCTGATCAGCGGAACCGAGGCCTATGCCAAATGTCCCAGCAGGCAAGGAAACAGCCCTGCTTTCTGCCCCCTTGCACTCACTCTGAGGTGATTTCTTTTGTCTGCCCTCTGTCCCCTGTGACAGGGATAGCTCTTGGAGGTTGATAAATAATCAGAGGTCACAGCCTTCAGAGAGTGTCAATGCTGTACCAGACAGAGATGGATCTAACCTGTCGTGCGCTCCAGAAACCAGAAGAAAGAGGCTGGGTGTGCATCCATGTGCACTGCACGAACGGTGATAGGGAGGAAGGAGGCGAAAGGAAAGGGCTGTGGACCCAGACTGCTGTGTGTGAATCCTAGCTTCACCGTTGAGTAGCTCTATGGCTTTGGGCAAGATCTTTGCCTTCTGTGTGCCCCAGTTTCTTCTGCTATAAAATGGGTATGATGATAGCATCTCCCTCCTGGGGTGGTTGTGAGGATGAAATCAGTTACAGTGTAGAGAGATAGCACCTGGAGCTCAGCAAATGCTCCACACATTTGGTTATTGTTTTTATAGTTAATGGGCAAGGCCGCCAGGAGGAAAGCCTGGGAGAGTCCTGGGATGGGAAATCCTGGCCGTGGACCTAGGGCAGCAGGATGGGGCCCTCCTTCAGCGCAGCTGGTTCTTCTCACACTCTCCACCTCCGACACTCCCGCCCCCCCCGCCGTGTCGTGGAGTCACCACACAGACCCTCTTCTGGCATGGTTATCCGGGTGTGTGCGCTGCTGAATCCAGGGCGCACATGAGGACACCCACATGTAGTGGGAAGAAAGTGCCCCTCAGCAGACCACTGCCAGATCACCTGTCCTCGCTTCCCTGCTTCTGTCAGCCGGCTGTGGATTCACTAGCCTTCACCTCATCATGCCACGGCTTGCTTTAAAGTTGATGTGAGTCACAGCCAAGACTTCCTCAGCACTCAGAGACTTTAAGATGACCTTTGTTAAGAAGTTTTTGCTTTCTTTTAAGTGTAGCCCCTAGAAAGAGCTTTGGAAGACAGAGACCCTGGTTCTATTTCAGCTCCATCGCTTTGTAGCTTTCTGTCCTTGGGCATCTTAGCACTATTGAGGCTTTATTCTCCAGAAATAGAAATAAAACACTTGCCTCTCAAGGCTGTTGTGTAGCTTAAATAATAGAAATTCATAAGGGCTGGGAATGCAATAGACGGTTTATGTTCTCCTTGACTGCTATAGCTTAGAGGGGAAAGACTACTGCTGCTAGGAAGCAGCTCCTTCACAGAAAACCAGAGGTTCCCCGGGGACCTGTGAGGGGGTGGGGAGGGTGGGGAAGTGGAAGGGGCCAAGAAGGGAAGGCCAGCCTCCGGAGTTTGGACCAGCGGGTTCCCTGGGACCTCTTCTGTTCCAGACCGCAATCCTTTCCGGCACCGAAGGATCCCCTCCCCTCCCCCATCCCTCTTCCCACCCCCGATCTGAGCAGCGGTTCCCATCTCTTAGCGGAGATAGGTATGCTAGGCAGGCAGGTAGGAGTTAGAATTATCTCGGCTTCACAGAGGAAGAAACTGACGCTCGGAGGTCTAGGGACCCGCCCAGCGGCTTTGGTCTTAGCCTCGGGTGGGCGCGGGCGCGGTCACGTGTGTGGAGCTGGAGCCCCGCGGCTCCCGGGAAGGCGCGGGGGCGGGGGCGTTCGCAACGCCAGCGCCGGCCCGGGGGTGGGGTCTCCGCCGGGGGGCGGGGCGGGGCGAGGGGGGAGGGGGCGGGCCGCCACGCAGCACTCCGGCGGTCCGCGCGGGACCGAGCCCCTTTAGCAGCGCCGGGCCGTGGGGGCCGGCCTCTCTCGCCTCTACGCGCGCGCACGCCCGTCCGCCCGCCGCGGCCCCGCGCACTCCGCCGCTTCGCCCGTCGCGCCGCGCAGGCAGCCGCTCGCCGAGCCCGCGGCCGGGGCCCTGGCGTGCAGCGCGGGCCTCGGAGGGGCCCAGCGCCCCGGCCCGGGAGGATGCGGCCCGGGGCGGCCCGGGAGCTGAGCAGGGTCCCCGCGCCGGTCCCCGCGCCGGCCCCCGCGGGCCCCGGCTTCCAGAGCCGCAGCCGCCGCCCCGCCCCCGGGAGACATGACTTCCAAGCCGCATTCCGACTGGATTCCCTACAGGTACGCGGGAGCCCGTCCCACCTCCCCTTCGGCTCCGGGACGCGGGCCCGGCCCGCTACCCTCCAGCGCTGAGGGCGAGGGTGCCCTCCACCCCGACCCGGGGCGCAGGGCTCCCATATCCATCCCATCCAACACTGCGGGCGCGGGCTGGAGGCGCTGGGCCTTCCTATCCCAACTTTGGGCCCCGGGCGGACTGAACCTGGCTGCCCTGCTTCATCTCCCGTCCGCCGGGGTTGCTGAAAGGGTCCAGAGCTCTGGGCCTGTGTGGGCCCTTGTTGGGTCCGGCAGCGCCATGTGGCCGCCTGGGGAAGGAGCGCACTGCTCTAAGCCCCCCTCCTAGGCCCAGCGCACCGGGTCACATGCCAGTGTAGCCGTGGACAGACCCCCCGGTACAAGCTGCAGGCATGCACCTTCCGTGAGTGCATCCAGCCAAAGATGATCCTGCTGGTCGGTTCACACACTCAAAGCATGAATTCCTGGAGACAGTTATTCTGAACCAAGATCACTGGCTGCTCATATACACATGCACCCTGTACGTCTCCCCCGACACTGATTCTTGGGCTCACACGGGTGTACTACTATCTGTGCACATACACATCCTGTATGGGACGATACCTGACACCTGCTACCCACTCACAGATACTACTCCTATCTTTCAGAGACTCAGAAATCCACTTGCTAACAGGTCCATACCTGGACGCACACTAACTCACAATACATAGAACTGCCTTTACATGCATAAGAACACTCATGAAAACACAGAAAGCACAGCCACCCTGTATTCCCAGACTCTGGTCTGTCCCAAGGACAGCTGGGCTTTGCTACTTGTGTGGAGGTCTGGGTGGGGGAGGAGTGTGGAGGGTTTCACACAGGTGCAGGCCTTTCCCCCATGCACTCCATTCTCTCCGTTACCACTGGAATAGATCTCATCGTCATGGCAGCGCCAGATCCTTGGCCACCTATTGGCTCCTGGTTGCCATGGGCTACGGGGCTGTCTCTAGGCCTCCCAGAGAGGCATGTGTGTAAAATAGGTGCTGGACTGCTAGGGTCCACTATGTTAGTGTCTGCTTAGGTGCACAGGCCCGTGGGTTGTAGGAACAGACCCTCAGGACCCGCCTTGTAACAGCCAGCTCTTGGGGAGGGACGGACCTGAGTCCAGTCACTGATAGGAAATACTTCTGACCGAGCTCTTCTATAGTCTGTCCAGACAGCATCCAAAATGGAAACCAGCTGAAACCGCCTGAGGCTTGTTAAAAGCAGATCCTTCTGCAAACAAGCACCTGTCAACTGGCCTGGGGATTCAGGGTTTCTCTTAAGAACTGTTATCTCTAATCTCAGCTCCTTTGGGGGCTTTAGGGTTTCCCAAGTTAGAATTTGTGGGTGCTCCTCCCACCGACATACCCACGTGCACACATACACAAGTCACTCCTAGGATTTCCTGAAGACCTAATGCAGTCACACCTCAGAGTCTCCCATATATCAGGGAGATATTTCTATCAGGAAACTGGGGCTTTGCTGACTCAGAAGAGCTGCTACCCTACACTGGGCATCCAGGCTAGGGGCACAGGTAGTTTCTGGAACATCCTGGCTTTCTTGACACACCTGTACTGAGGGGGTGCAGCCACAAGGAGGGAGTATCATTAACCTTTCCTAGCCACCCAGCAGAGGTGCCTGGGGTAGTGCCTGTGGGCTGAGTGGCCTCCAGTGCTGTGGGAGTACGAGTATGGAGGAGCAGGTGGCAGGTGGTGGCCACAGACTAACTTCGGAGGGAGGGAAGGGACAGCACTTACAGACACGACGGTGCGGTTAGGGTCTGGCCGACTGGGGGCCGGGCCAGATCGTGGTTCAAGGAAGCCTCTCCCAGGAGCCAAAGACCAAAGCAATGCATAGAGTAAGTGCATAGGTCTTAGAGAAAGTCTGTCTCAAATAGGGGAGGCTTAATCTTGCCCCTAGGAAAGGGGGCCCTGGAGAAGTGGGGTTGTCTCTGGGAAGTGGCATTATCCTCCAGCAATCTCCAGGGCACTGGCATCCTTCGAGGAGTGAGTTGGCACTTATTCCAGCCCAGTTCCAACCACTCCATTGCCCCATCCCCTTCTTGGGCCCGCACACTGCACCTGGAGCACAGAATCTTATCACCCTGGCAGACTACCCCTGAGGAGCAGCTTGGCACCCTTGTGGCCCTGCCTGCTTGCTGTCCCATTGCTCTGTCACCCCTGCCTTTTTGCTCTGTGGCCAAGAGGGTGGGTCTCAAGCTGGGAGCAGGCTATAGTCAGAAGTTGCCCGAATCTCTCGTGCCTTGTTGGGGTCTTTCTGAGCGTGCACCGAGCCTGGGACGGCACTGGACTTTGGGTGTAGACTTTCAGAATGGTGAGGCCTGGGCTGAGAGGAGGAGATGCAAATTGCCTCCTTGCGTTAACTGGGCTGCTGATTGCAGTTAAAGCCACATGCCTGTGTGATCACAGAAAACTGGGGCAGGAGACTGGCAAGGCAGTTTACTTGCAGATGAGGGGGATGGGCACGTGTGCATGCGCTTTGGTATGAGGCTTCCCCCCGATGTCACAGCATGTCAGAACTGGAATGTGTTATTTGGTTTGGGGGAGAGAAGCCGGTCGATTTCTTATTAGCTCTCCTGGTGGGGGTTTTATTCCCTCTGTGATGGTTGCACCTGCGTTCCCTAGGCCTGGCTCATTTTCTTCTAAGCGACGCCAGTTGGTGATAATCTTCTTAAGGGTAATTGTGGCTCAGTTTTCAATGATTATGGATTAATCTCACATTCTGACTCAGAAGGGAGCCATTTAGTTTATAAAGTTGAACAATTAGAAGAGCGTTTTGCCTTTTGATATGTTTCTGTTATTACTACTAATAATTTCCACTTCTGCCATTTTCTGTCCGTCTGTGTTGTTCTTGAGTATTAAATGCCCTTCATTCCTGACTTCACAGCCTTCGATGACCTGCAGGTGGAGTATTTAGAGTGGGGCGTGCTGGCCAGCCCCTGTCCTCAGTGCTCTGTCCGCATGGTCGTGCGGCCGTTGTCTGGTGTGTCTCCAGCCAGGCCCTGAACTCCTGGAGAGCAGGGACCTCATCTGGTTCTTGGCTGTGTGCCTGGCATGAGCCAGCATAGACAAGATGCCTGCTACTTTGAATCAAAGAGGCATCCCCAGATAGCTTTTAGGACTTCCCGGCTTTCCTGGCTCCACACCCAGGTTGTCAGCACACCCGAGGGATGTAGTACTCCCCTCTCAGAAAAAGGAATACTTCTGGAAGAGTGTGGGCCTAGATTAGAGAATGAGAAGCTCGGCTGGAAGGGCCCTTGCTGTCCAGTCCTCGGTGCGAATGCTCTGTGCAGTAGCCTGCCATCAGATGGCTATGACCAGTAGAAAGTTCTTCCTTGGGGTGAGCCTCAGCATGCCTCTGGGTGTTCCCTCCTCTTGGCTCTTTTTGGGGTCCTCTCACCACTTCCTCACTACGCTTTCTGGAGAGTGGAATGGCCGCTGACCAAGCAAGACCTGACTCTTTCAGTTCTGCCTGTGTGGGGAGCCTCAGGGCGCCCTGGATGCTGTGGCCTGCTGCTTCGCCTGTGGCGGCAGGGGCGAGGAGCAGAATCTCTCTCCACTCCCCGCCCAAACCCCCCTGGGAAGTCTTCCTGATGTTGCTTAGGGCAGAAGGAGAAGGAAACACAGGGGTGAAAGAGTGGACTTGGGGAGCAGGCATCCTGTTGGTACACTCAGATTGGTCTCTGCCCTCCTCCAGCACAGGCCTAGAGGCACCTGCAGCCTGCAGGGTGTGGCCTGTCCCACAGCAGTGGAGGGAGGCTGTTACTTCCTGGCCCGGGGCCGTGGCTGACCTTGAGTCCTCACCATCTCAGGGAATGGCTTTGGCTCACTGACTAGTCACCTTGAGACCTCTGTAAACAGAACCCTGAAGTCTCATCAGGCTGATGTCAAGCCCTGTCTCTCCCATTCTGCCTGTGTCAGGAAGACCTAGGTTCGGGGACCCACATGTGAGACATGACCTTCTCTTGTTAGGTTTCTGTTAGCTAGACTCTTGTTAGCTCTCCAGTGTCTTCTGAAGTCCTACTGTCTTTTTAAAAAGAAAAAAAATTTTTTTTAATGTTTATTTTTGAGAGAGAGAGAGAGACATAATCCGAAGCAGGTTCCAGGGCCTGAGCTGTCAGCACAGAGCCCCAGGATCCGTGAGATCGTGACCTGGGCCACCCAGGTGCCCCTGAAGCCCTACTGTCTTAATGAACAGCTTAGTATCATTTCTACTTTGCGTCATTTAAAGTCTGCTGAGAGGCCTGCCTTGTCTTTAGGTCATCAGTAAACATGCCAACCAGTAAGGCAGGATGCTAGAAACCTTCTCTGACTATGGCATGCCCTATTGTTGCAAAGATCTTTGAGTGTCTTACTGGAGAAGCATGCCATTCATGTGGCTTCGTCGTGCCCATGGGTGACCATCACTGGCCCCTGCGAGTCCGTGTGGAAGCCTGGCTGCGCTGTCCTCCCGTTTTCCCTGATAGGTCTGGGGGCATGTGCCCTGACTTGCCAGTGGCCTGGGCTTGCTCCTGGTGGTCACTGGGTCTTCTAGCTGCTCACTTGGCCTGTCCCGTGATCTTAACCTGGGGCCTACATAAGACTCCTTGATCTGCAGGCTATAATTTCTTCCCCCATCTGAACATAAGGCTGCATTTGCATACTTCCAGCAACTCTCCAATTTCTTTTTTGTTCTTTAGAGAGCACCAGCTGTGTCTCATGGTCCTCATTTGCATGGCTGAGCATTAGAATCACCTACGTTTCTTGTTTTAAAAGAGAGAGTGCAGTGAGGGATTGACTCTGGGGTAATTTCCCCAGCAGTTCTGAATTACCAAGTCAGGCCCTAGTGCCCATAGCAGTTTTAACGCACCTGCTAAGTTTGGGAATCAGCGGTTGGAACGGAGAGGGTCCATCCGGGGAGGCTGGGACTCTTCTTCCTTCTGGGGCTCCCTCTGTTCCCAGCCGTACTGTTTCCATGATGTTCCAAGCAGCCACTAAGCAACAAAAGCCACAGATCTGAATGTGCCGGGGTGGGGGTAGGGGAGTCTGGCATTGGGTACAGGGGTTGTGGCCTGGCCCCCTGGGTGGTCTTTCCAACTCTGGTAGGCCATTTCCCTGATTCCCTGGGTCCAACAGGGGCAGTTTCCACTGTGATTGAGTGGAAGGAATGAGGGAGTAAAAGGGGAGAGTGAATTGGCCATGGAGTACGGGCCTGTCCCTGGGTAGCCTGACCCCCAGGCCTCTGGTCAGCTCTGGTGGGTCAGCTGAGCATGTAGGGTGGCGTCTGAGATGAGAGGCAGGGAACCGGCTTCCTAAATGTGTTGTCCCTGTCTGGCCCTTCCATCCCATGGGAGAAGAAGTGCCCCGCTCTCATTTGTTGTCAAGCACAGTTTTCTCTCCAGATATCCGTTGGGCATCTCGGAAGCAAGAGGGTATGGAGGGGCTCTCCTTGGGAGGTGAAGGGGCCACCTTGTTGGTCCTGGGCAGAGTGGATGGATTGATGGACACCGCAGCCTGGATTTCTCTGACCCTCATGAGCCAGTGTGGCTCGTGGTCCTCATTTGCATGGCTGAGCATTAGCATCATTACATCTCTTGTTTTAGAAGCGAGGGTGAGGTGAGGGATTGACTCTGGGGTAATTTCCCCAGCAGTTCTGGATTACCAAGTCAGGCCCCAGTGCCCATAGCCATTTTATGGTGCTTTCCTGGGTCTCCCTGGTCTCGTCCCCAGCAGGAGACGCCTGTAATGAAGGAGCCACCAGGGTCAGCTGGAGGCCCCATCCATCAGTGTCCTGTCTCCTGTCTGAGGCTCCTGGCGGGGCTGCAGCTGGCAGCCTGGGCTTGGCAGTGGTTCCATAATTGGAGCCCGAGTTGTTAAAAAGCCATTACTGTCTCCTCTGTGGTTATCATTTGATGCTGCCTAGAATAGTGCCCATCAGACAGAGGCAGTGTCGGTGAGAAAGGAAGGTGCTGAAGCAGGAGCTGAGAGGCAGGGCTGTCTGGAGGGGTGGAGCCCGGCCCTGCTGAGGAGGTGAGAGGAGTTTCCTTGACTCCCTGGAGACAGCCATCCTTGTTGTCATTGTGCTCCTCAGCAGCTGGGGTTTGCGGGGATTCCGTTATCCACCAGGGACGGGTGTCATGTGCCCCGGATACATTGCGGTTAGGCAGTGCAAGCCTATCCCTGCTGGGGGACCGTGGTTCGCCTCGTGCCTTTGCGGCTTTCCTAGAAACCGTGCTGTGCCAGGAGCCTGTTCACTGTACCTGCTGCTGCCTGCTGTCGGAGCCACTCCATGTAGGTCCTTTAATTGCCGGCCCTCCTGGGTGGGTCTTGCTCAGCCAGGCACGTTGTGACTCACCGGGCACAAGTTGCTTCTCCCAACTGCCGCCCCCAGCCTGCACGTACCCCCCCCCCCCCCCCCACGGCTGCTCCAACAGGCATGGTGGATGGCTCTCTAGGCACCTCCAGGCTGAGTTTCTGGAATCTCTTCAGAAGCCTACCCCTAGTTCATCCATCTTTCTGTTCATCCATCCATCTCCGGTGGTGAAGTCCATTCTGCTTATAATCTTATCACTGTTGCTAAAGCCTGCAGCTCTTCATCTTTCTCCTCCATCAGGGAAAGGAGATGGGGCCAGAGGAAGAGGAAGGCAGCTTCCTTACCTGGGTGTGACTATAGAATGACCGTGGCAGTGGACAGTAGCCTGGGGTAGGAATGTACCCTCCTGCACGAATAAGGACATTAGAGGCACTGGGCAGCAAGGCCACCATGGCTGGAGCCACCTTTTGTCCATCCGGCTGCCAGTGTGACCCAGCAGTTCTGGAGGTGGCTTTGCTAATGTCAGCTTAACCCTCAGATGGATGTCCCCTTTTCTTTAAAAAAAAATTTTTTTTTTAATGTTTATTCTTGAGACAGAGACAGAGTGTGAACAGGGGAGGGGCAGAGAGAGAGGGAGACACAGAATCTGAAACAGGCTCCAGGCTCTGAGCTATCAGCACAGAGCCCGACGCAGGGCTCGAACCCACAAACTGTGAGATCATGACCTGAGCCAAAGTCGGACTCTCAACTGACTGAGCCACCCAGGCGCCCCTGGATGTCCCCTTTTCTAAATGACCCTAGATTTTAGTGTCAGCACCATGGGAGGCATCTTTATTGCCCTGCTCAGCAAGCCCAGTGCCAGGATGACCCAGATGAGTGCCCTCTGCCCTGCCCTGTGAAAGTACGAGCGACTCGCATCATCCCAGCAAGCCATGAGACTGCCTCTCCTGCTGGCGGGAGGTGGAGCCGGCAGTCTGGCAGAGGTGACACGGTCGCCTGTAGCCAGGCCACTGGCACGTGACTGAGATTACAGGCCGCCCCGTGTGCACCCAGGCACAGAGCTTGGCAAGCAGAGCACGGGTGGATTTCAGGCCCCGTCGCTTCTGTCAGCCAGGTGCCACATGGAGTCCAGACTGCAGTCTCCATCTGTATCCGGGAAGTTATAAATGAATATGCATTGCTCATGCAGCAGCCCTGGGTAGACAGTGGTGTTTGTGGACTGACCTGTTGAAGTCTTTGGGAGCAGACGCTTTGCCTTGGTGTTATTCAGTCAGACCACTGACTTAGGTGGAGAGACCAGTGGCAGAGATGTAGCCTCTCAGACCTGGCAGGGCCCCCAGGCATCTTGCTCACTCTAGTACCGTCATCCTTTCTTCAAGACCCTTGCTGCCACTCTCCCGTCATGCCTGTTTTCTCTGATGGGGCACTCACTGTCCCAGACAGCTTGCGTTTTTAGGAGCTTCTAACCTGTCCTGGGCCCTGGCAATGCCTTCAGGGAGTCCCACATGCAGCTCTAGACTATTTTAGGTGGACCGAGCCCTTGACTTTGAGCATGTCTGTTTAGTAGTGTTTTCTCTTGTGCTCTGGCAGCCAAGGATTTTGGTGAATAAGGCTGTGCATGGCCCCAGATCACAGTTGGGGCTCCTCTTGAGTGTACAGCAGTCCCTGGGTATCAGGAAAGGCCTTCCAGTAGGTAGGACAGCTGCCAGTTAAAAACATGCAGTCGTTATAGGTTGTGGCCAGGGAGGTGTGTGGGTGACGCCAGAGGTGGGCAGTGAGCTGTGTAATCCGTGGACTTCCTGCCTCCCCCCCCCCCCCACCCCCGGGCCGGCTGCCCCAGCACATGGATGCACAGGTAGTTTGAATGAGCTGAAGGGTCCTTTCAAGTCAATGATTGGTCCAGCTAGAAAGAACTGCTGTTGTCAGGAGGAGGTGGAAATGGCTTTACCTTGTCTGTGGGGCGAGTTGACCTCATCTTTCCCCGTTACATGCACACTGTACTCACCTGCACACAAGCACACCCACTTCTTACGCAGGTGTTTACATGCATTGATATCCAGGTATGTGCTTATCCACGTAGATGCACTCCTATATTTGCACACATCCCCGTGTGTTCACATGCATGAGATACACTTAGAGCTTCACACACAGACCTGATGCACTCAGGCAAGCCTATGCAGGTACCCACACAGGTCTGGTTCAGGGGCAGGCTCCAGCATAACTGGGCCAGGGCAGCCTGGGGATTCCCAGGGCTCAGATCCTCAGGCTCCAGTCTTACCCCTTAACCTTGGCTTTTATAGAATTTGGGCTTGGGTCTCATGTATGTGTCTTGGATGAGAAGGAAGGCTAAGTGGTTGGAGCTCGCTGATTATGCTTACCTTCCTGGGAGGCAGGTCTGGTGTACGTGAGGTGATGCTACCTGTTCTAAGACCTTAGGGACTCAAGGATTTGATGCCCTGGTGCCCCCTGCGCCATATTGGTGCCATATTGGCTGGTTGCTGGGCTATGCACTGACATGCCCACCCACCCAGCCCTGCCCTGAGGGACTGGTTGGTGTTTTAGCTTCACTCTCCCAAATGAGGGGACCCTCAACCCTCTTTAAGTGGGGAAGGGGAGTGGGCAGTGTTAGCACCTCCATTCTGCCACCCGGAGAGCCAGGAGTTTGAACAGAAGGGGAAGGTGTCTGCCCCAGAGGATCCAGCCTCCTCCAGAAAGGATGGAAAGAGGGGAAGAGCTGGTGAGATCCGAGAGGCACCTGGAACGGATGGGCGCCTGACTCTGAAGCCCGGCCTTGGGCCCAGCTTCTGCCTGGTGCCTTGGGACAGGTTTCCTGGATCTCAGGCATGTTCCTGCTCATGGGCACAAAGGGAAAGTCTCCTCCTGTACTTACTGGGGCCAGGCTGACTAGGAATTCCTTGAATCAGCAAGGATCCCAGCAGGAGAAAGCTCTAAAGTGGCTAAAATATGGCTCACACCTTTTTGTCTGGAGCCAATTTCCAGAGGGTGGCTCCACCCTTCCTCCCTCTCCTATGTACCCAGGAGTCATGACAGGAGGGGTTTAAAGAATGCAGATGTGCTGGGGGTGGGCTCTGGGCTCCATCCTGGCATGTGGTAGGCAGGCCCTGAGTGCCCCTCTCTCCCTCTGCAGTGTCTTAGATGATGAGGGCAGCAACCTGAGGCAGCAGAAGCTTGACCGGCAGGTGAGTGGGGCTGGGGCCAGGTGGAGGCGTGGTCAGCATTTGCCGTCTTGGCCTGAGTCTCCAAGGGTGGGGAGGGAGGATTGTCTCCCTTCCTGGGGTGGCTCTGGGGAGGAGGAGGCTCTCACAGAAGACAGGCAAGCCCTCTCTGCCAGCTGAGCATTAGCATTGCCCCAGAACCCAGGGCTTCTGTGGGATAGGCAGCTGGACCACTGCAGGTGGAACCCTGGACATCTGTGCTGGGGTCCTGCCAGGGCAACTCCCCGGGCTCACTTTTGCCTCCTTTTCCTGGACCCTGAGTCTCAAGGTACCTTGGTCCGGAGTGGGCTGTGGATCCCATCGCAACCTCTAGAACTGAGCTGAACGAGCAGGGCCTTCTCTTTGATCCCAGTTGGGAGCCTGCCCTCTGGTCGGAAGTGATAGGCTGCCCTCTAAGGGCCCGCCAACTTCCCTGCCTGTCCGGTGCCTCTGTAGCGGGCCCTGCTGGAGCAGAAGCAGAAGAAGAAGCGTCAGGAACCCCTGATGGTGCAGGCCAATGCGGATGGGCGGCCCCGGAGCCGGCGGGCCCGGCAGTCGGAGGAGCAGGCCCCCCTGGTGGAGTCCTACCTCAGCAGCAGTGGCAGCACCAGCTACCAAGGTATCTGCCCTTGGGTCAGCCTGCGCAGGCCCCCGTGCTGTGGCTTCATACCCTGGCTTTGCTTTGGGGAGCCCCTCAGGGACTTTCTGCCTGCCTGCGCAGGCGAGGGGCTCATCCCATCAGGGTGTGCTCAGGCTGGTTGCGGCTCCCAGCTCAGGTGGAGGGAGGCGGGCCGAGGGAGGGGCCTGGAGCCCGGGGCCCCTGCATATGCTCAGGCATCTTGAGGCTTTGGGAGTCTCGTAAGTCACTGCCATGCAGCTGTTTCAGCAGCTGTTTTCTTGAGTACAGATTGTGTGCCCGGGGCAGGGCCAGGCTCGCAGAAGGACGGCAGCCCTTCCGGAGGGAGTGTGCCTCCCATGTGACAAGACACAGCTTCTGGTTGCGCCACCATAGGTCACCTGCTCACTTGTGACTGTGAGCAAGTCATTTCCCCTCTCTGGGTCTGTTTTCTCCCATTGCAAAGTGAGGATAATTCTGTTTCTCAGGGCTTTGAAACGTTGAAGCAGCCATGGTGTGTTCCATGGTAGTCCAGTCTGCTGAGTGCTGTTCCCTGCTGAGACTCGAGACCAGGCTGCCTGCCTCCTGCTGCCCGGGAGGGCCAGTGTTTGCCCAGCTCTGAGCAGCGGGCAGGGCCCCAGGAGGCGGCCGCACAGGTGACTGGCTGGCCTGGGCTAGGGATGCCCTAGAGTACCTGCCACCCCCACCTGCAGCCCTAGCTGTCTCCGCCCTGCCCTCTGCTGGCTCTTGGTGTTAAGTACAATGGGATCGTTTCCAGAGGATGATTGGGGAGTTTGACGTAAATCAGAAGTGTTTATCACAGCAAGTGGTTTTTGATTTATTGGCCATGCTCATTCATGTTAAATATTTGTTTCTTAAATATATTTTGAGGGCTTGGTTTATGTTAGGCTCTGGATTAGAGGCTGAGGGTCCTGGGTAAGCACAAAACAGGTGTGGTCTCTGTTCACACATGAACCTTAAGGTCTTGGAGGGCAGAGAGAGTTAAACAGATAGTCACAGGTGTATTTTGCAGAAAGAAACCAGGCTCCGGGAGTGAATGGCAGAGAGCCTACTCCCAGACTGGGGTCAGGGAAAGCCTCCCTGAGGAGGGCACAGGTTGAGTGGGAGTTCAGTTGGGGTTAGGGGACAGTCAATAGTGAGGGCGGTTCAGGCAGCAGCTAGAGCAAGGCTTCTGTGGCAAGAGGGAGGACCAGGTGCACAAGGCACTGAAAGAGCCTGGTGTGGCCGGGACTTGGGTCTCCTGAGAAGTGAGGAGTGTGAGATTAAGGCCAAGGCCAAGTGGAGGGGAGCTGGAGGGGCCAGACTCACAAGAGAATGTTGGTCATCTTCATGTTATGAGCATTGAGAAGTCATTCAGGGACTTTGAGCAGGTTGGGGTCCTGATGTGTGGAGACTTTGGAGGCCATCCAGCTGTGATCCTTGTGAGGCCTCTCTGTCAGTGTGTGCAACTCTTCATGTCCCAGACTTATTCTCCTGCCTTGGGGGTGCTCCAGCATCCAGGCTCCTGTGGACTTGTCCTGTGAGGGCCAGCGCAGGCTCCCCGCCGTGCTTGTCCTGCTAGTTCTGGGCTCTTCTAGGAGATGCAGCCTTTTCTGTCTTCACCGTTTTCAGTGACCCACATTCTCCCGGATCTTCTCCCTTCCGCTGCCCAGGCTCAGAATGTTTGCTGGCCCAGAGACTGACTGCAGTGCTTCTTGATGGATCATGGTGTGGGCCAGCTTGCTGTGACTTTATCACACTGGAGTGGGGGTGCCACCTCCTTCCGGCCCAGCCTGCCCTGGGCCCCTGTGCCTTGTCAAGATGGGTGGTTTCAGGCCCCGGTGGGGCTCAGGTGGTGGTGCAGCCCTGGGAAATGTTGGGTTGAGAAGTGAGTTCCACTTGGACCTCTGCTCTCACCTAGATCTCACCCATTGCTCTCTCTCTGGCTCTCTCCTGAGCAGTTCAAGAGGCCGACCCAGTTACCAGTGCACAGCTGGGAGCTGCCCGCCCAACAGCACCAGCCTCAGCCAAGAGAACCAAGGCAGCCGCAGCAGCAGGAGGCCAGGGCGGGGCCTCTAGGAAGGAGAAGAAGGGGAAGCACAAAGGTTGGCTTGCCTCCACTACAGCCCTCCTCAGGAGGCCTGGCTCCCACTGGAGGGTTGGGGGGAGGCTTCTCCTCCAGACTTGGAGGTAAGGGACAGGGCGGGAGGCCTCCACGAAGGCCCGGAATGGCACTCAGGCCCCCACCCAGCTGGCTCACAGGCTTCGTCTAGCTCATGGGGTTCCTGCGCCGCCCTGTGGGTGTGGGCAAGCTCTGCCTGCTGCCAGAAGTGTCGTGCATCTCGGCTGGGTCAGCCCTGGGAAGTCCCTCCCCCACCCGGCCTGAGTGCCTGCCTGGCCAGCTGCCTGTGTCCTGCCCCAGGACGCTCCCTGCAGCAGGTGTCACAGCCTCCCGGGCTGCCTGCCCATCCTTGTGCAGTGCTCATGGTTGCCCTGTGGGCTTCCTCCACTCTCTGCTCGAGTCCTGACTCCAGCCTCCGGGCCCACAAACCAGTCTGTTCTCTGTGCTCCTCTCTCTCCAGAAAAGATCCCCAGAGATTGAGGACAGTTTTATAGTGGCTCCTGCCACGAGTCCTGTCTCTGCTGGCTAGACACTCTGTGTCCTCAACCCTTGGGCAGGGGCCAGTGATTGCCAGGCCTGTGGGCCATGGTTGGACAGTGGTATGTCCGGGTTCCTAGGCTTCTGGAGCTGACAGCAGCATTTGGCGCACAGCCCAACCAGGCAGGGCAGCTGCCACCTGTGTGGGCCAGGCCTTCTGTTACTTGGGCACCTGGGGCTGGGTGATGTGGGATGGGAGATCTTCCATGTGGGAAAGCAAGTGTATGCCAAACCCCACCTTTTTCAGGAGGCCCCATATGTTTCGAATGATGTCTGAGTTACCGTGTGTGTGTGTGTGTGTGTGTGTGTGTGTGAGAGAGAGAGAGAGAGAGAGTGTGCGCGCGCATGAGCGAGCGAGCAGCATGGGTGTGTCTGTGTTGGAGAGAGAGAGAGAGATCAGCACTGGTAACCAGGAGCTGGTCACGTGTGAACGAGTGGTAGCCTTGGGTCTGGTCACGATTGATCTTTGTTCTCCATCTTGTCCTTTTCACTGTGCAGTTGGTTTTGTAGATGGCTGTTTTTCCATAGGGATGTGAAGCATTTCAAACCAACCCTCGGCAGCTAACTTGGGGGAACAGCAGAAGAAACGAAGTCCATGTCCCTTCGTAGCTTACCGATCATTAACAGGCTGGCAGCAATCATTAGTGTTTTTTAAAGATCAGTTTTGCAAATAAAGTTTTGCAGAGAGTCTCCCCACTCGTCCCTCACCCACTTTAAGGATGTCTGAGAATCCAGATTCTCCCTCCCCCCGAATCCCCACGGAACTCAGGAGTGTCCGTGGCCTGCAGGCACCAGCGGGCCAGCAGCACTGGCAGAAGACAAGTGTGAGGCCCGAGGCCCGGTGCAGATCCTGACTGTGGGCCAGTCAGACCACGCCCAGGATGCAGGGGAGACGGCAGCTGGTGGGGGCGCACAGCCCAGCGGGCAGGACCTCCGTGGCACGATGCAGAGGAAGGGTGAGCCCTGTGGGGTTTCAGTGACACCCCGGAAGCTCAGTCCCAGGTTCATAGATGTACCCTTCTGGAGGAGCATGGTCCTCCTGTGTCTGTTGCGGTCCCTTCTAGGCCCTGGTAGGGGGGCACAGTTGGACACCAATGAGAAACTTGGGTGTAGGGGCCCCTGATAAGGCCAAGTTAAAGGAAATAGATGTGAACTGGAGTGGGCAACCTGTCCACAGCCCAGCCCTCTCTCCCTACTTCCATCTCCTGTCCCCAGGGAGGTCTGGGTTTGGAGACAGATTTCCTTTCCCTTTGGTTCCTTTGAAAAAGCTCCTTTTGCACAATGTTTCCCCTGTACCTGCTCAGCTCAGGGAGCAGAGCCAGAATGCCGAGAGGCAGGGCACATCCTCCCGGGAAACCTGCTGCCCAGAGTTGCACCTCTGTGAGCCCTGCCTGAGGGAGTCCCTGGCACACAGTGGTAGAGGGAAGCCTGGCAGTGCCACATGCTCCAACAAGTCAGATCAGGGCCAGCTTCCTGGAGAAAGGGCCACTGAGGCAGCGTGAGGCTGGGGACAGCATTCCAGGTGGGGAGCGATGCGTAGACAGAAGGCCGCAGACAGGCTGGGAGGGGAGTCGGCAGCCCCTGCACATCAGGCTGGGTGAGGAACTGGGCCTCCCCCAAGCAGATGCCATTGCCTGTGCCAGCTGAGGCCTCTGGTGGTCATGAAGACCCCTTGCACAGGGTCAGCTCTGCTCAGGCCTCACTACCCAGGAGTTGGGCACTGTGACTGGGGGTTTGGGGGAAACTCATGGGGGGACTGAGCTAAAGCTGGGGCGGGGTCACACACTGTGAGCATCCCCAGCTCACGCGTGCGCTTGAGAGAATGTGTCCTTGCGTATATTTGGGTGTGTGTGTGTACCCACGTGTGTACATATGGCTGTACGTGTACGGGTGGCTCAGTGCTTCTGAACAGGTGTTTGTCCAGGGGTGTATATGTGACCCCTCGGCCTTGCCTGCTCCCCTGCCTGGCCCAGGTGTCTCTAGCAGCATGAGCTTTGAAGAGGAAGAGGAGGATGAGGACGAGAATAGCTCCAGTTCTTCCCAGCTAAACAGCAACACCCGCCCCAGCTCTGCTACCAGCAGGAAGTCTGTCAGGGTGAGGCGCTCTCCTGCCCAGCAGGGGTGTGGACGGCAGTCTTCGGAGGGTGATCATCCGGGCTGCAGGGGAATGGGTGTGAAGAAATGATAGTTGGCTCTCCTGGGACTAGGCCTAGGTGCCCACCAGGAGCTTCTCTGGGCCAGGGCTCTTCTGTCCTCCTATCCTGCCTCCTCCCCAGTCAGGCCAGGAGCGGGGGGCGGAGGGGGAGGGCTCGAGTTGGACAGGATGTCCCTGAGAACCTGCTCACATCTTCCGTCTCCACCCCCAGGGACAACTGAGGTGGGAGAAGGGCTGAGGTGCTGGCTGCTGACCCCAGGGCCAGCATGGCCAGGCCCATGTCCCAAGGACCTTGCCCCAGTTCCCACCACCACCACCCCCACCCCAGAGGGCAGCTTTGGATCCCAGACTGCCAACTGCACCTGCTCCAGATCTCTGGGGCATCAGGCTCCTACTCTCTCCCCGGTAGGAGGCAGCCTCGGCCCCCAGCCCAACAGCCCCAGAACCCTCGGGGGATGTTGAGGTCCAGGATCTTGAGGAGTTTGCACTGAGGCCGGCCCCCCAAGGTATCACCATCAAGTGCCGCATCACGCGGGACAAGAAGGGGATGGACCGGGGGATGTACCCCACCTACTTCCTGCACCTGGACCGTGAGGATGGGAAAAAGGTGAGGTTGGCCTGCACCTGCAGTTCTGCCGGGGGATGGCCTGAGGTCCCGGGGCTGGGATGTGACCGGAAGCCTCCGATCCAACACTGACCTTTCAGTTCCCCCAAAGGGACAGAAGCCTCCGTACCTGGTCGGTGCGTACCTTTGTGTCTGCTGGTGCACATGTGTGCGTGCACACACATATGTTCAGGAGCTGACGCAAGGGAGAGTCGTGTGTGTGAGGGGCACCCGTAATTGTGACCAGAGGCTGGGCCTGGAACGGGACTTTGCTCCATTCCCCAAGGTGTTCCTCTTGGCGGGAAGGAAGAGAAAGAAGAGTAAAACTTCCAATTACCTCATCTCTGTGGACCCAACAGACTTGTCTCGAGGAGGGGACAGCTACATCGGGAAACTGCGGTACTAGTGCTCCCCTGGGAAGCAGGCAGGGGTGGGAGGGAGGGGCAGGGCCAGACCCTGGACAGGGCATGTCTTGTCCCTGAAGGAGCTCTAGGTTAGGGGTCAGATCTGCTCATGGAATTCCATCTGTCCATCAGCTCCAACCACAGGCCCAGGTCTCTGCCAGTCTAGAGCCAGACTTGGGGATGGACCTTGCGCACCCTACCCTAAGCTGCTCCCAGGCGAGTGGGGCACAGGTCTGCCAAGAGTGGTGGATCAAAATCTCAGGAAGTCATTGAAGATGTAGGCCACCATGGAAGAGCTGCTCTGGCCCCATGGTCTGTGCTAGAGCCCTTGAGGGAAGAGAATGCAACCTTGGGATCGGAGAAGGGCTCTGAGCTAGTTCTTGGGGAATGTTTGCTGAGGAGCAGAGTGCCAGATCGGGGAAACAGAAGTCAAGCTTAGAGATGAGGAGGTAATGCTGGAGATGGGGCTGGACCAACACCATGGGCTGGATGGGACAGAGGAGTTCATCTGTGATATCCACTCTCTACAGGATGTTGAGTCCCCTTTACAGTCTTGCCACATGCCGTTGTGCTTGCTCACCTCCCATGAGAGGCGCACTCCTGTTCCTTGAGGGAAACTTGTGGATCCCAGATTTACCTCCTGGAATTTCCCTCACTGAACTAAGATGCCCTTTGATTCTCTTCAGAGCAAATCCAGGCCTTGTGCCCACGATCAAACATGGGGATTCAGTGAGCGGGGTCCCCCCCACCCAGGTCTGTTCCTGGCTCAATCCAGTATGTTCTGCAGGCTCCTCATGGGACAGACTGAGCTTTTCCCTGCCTTAGGGCAGAAGGTGCATGATCCTTTATCAATTGCCTGTCCTTCAGGTCTAACCTTATGGGCACTAAGTTCACCGTTTATGACAATGGAGTCAACCCTCAGAAGGCATCATCCTCTACTTTGGAAAGTGGAGCCTTGCGTCAGGAGTTGGCAGCCGTGTGCTATGTGAGTCCTGCATTCCTGGTCTCTAGTCTCCAAGTTAGACATGACACGGAGGACTTGCCCAACCTGTGGGCTTTCCCATCTCGCTTTGTGAGTAGACAAGACTGTACAGAGTTGGGCTGCTCTCTGTTGGAGTGGCCCCTGTCTTCAGAGCTCAGACCACAGATGGCCATCTGGCCAGGGAGCCTTGGGAACCAGGTGAGCTCTATATAGCCCAGCCTGGGAGCCTCTGGGAAAGGAGACAGGAGGCCTGGGTCATCCCTCATGTCCTCCCTTTGGTATGTAGGCCCTCATGGACTACAAGGCCCTTTGCATAACCATCTCACTGAATGTACAACCTAAGAGCTCAGTCTTATATCTTTTATCATATAGATGAAACTGAAGCTCAGAGGTTGGGTCACTTGCCAGTGTCCTAGATTCTAAATGACCAAACTGGAATATAAATACAGGGGATTTGTCTCCATTTTAAAATGGGGGATTGGTACCTCCATTAACCTGGGCATGGATACTTCTAAGGCGGCCAGTCTGGGAGCTCTGTAGCTGTTTTGTATGATCCTGTGCTGCCACCTGCTGGTCACCTTTGGGGAGGCAGCCCAAAACTCCAAATGCTTTCTGAGCCCCAGCTGTGTGTTGCAGGTACTGTTTGAGGCACTGAAGATACAATAGTGAAGAAGAGAGATGTAAATTTATACCTTAAACCTCTGGTAGGGGAGACGAGCTATAAAACATATAAACAAAATAAATAATGTTCCTGATGAATGTGAAGAGGAAACAACAAAGCAGGGAAGAGGGATATGAAATATTAGGTGTGTGTAAGCTTTTAGGAAGGATGGTAGGGAGGGTCTCCCTGAGGTAGCACTTGGGTAAAGCCCGGAAGGAAGTTGGAGCCAGCCATGTAGGTGTAGGGGAGAACACAGCCAGGGCTAATGTCCTGAGTGACTGGCATGTATGGGGAATAGCAAGGAGGGCAGAGTGAGTGCAGAGGAGAGCAAATGGTGTGGAGAGGAAAGTGATGGGGCCATACCATGTGAGGCCTCTGGGAAAGGCCTCACATGACTACGTACTGTGGTCAGGGTAAGGCCTTCAGCTTTTAATGTGAATGAACAGTGGAGGCAAAGCATGGGACTTGACTGCTTGCTGCTGTGTCAAAAGATGGGGGGCAGGGAAGGTTGGAAACAAGGAATCCAGATAAAGGTTATTACTGTCATCTTGGTGAGACGTGATGCTGGTAGAAAGTGGTTGAGTTCTGGATATAATTTGAAGGTCGAGTTGACAGCATTTGCTGATGGATTAGAAGTGGGTTGTGAGTGAAAGAGAGGAGTCAAGAATGAACAAATGGAAGAATTAAGTGAGAGACTGTAGGTGTTGCTGGTTTAGGCAGAGTGGAGATTGGGGAGCTTGGTTCTGCATGTGTCAAGTTTAGAGATGCCTGTTAGACATTCAAGTAGAGAGGCTGGAAACGAGCTCATCATCTTTATTCCCTCTCCCCACGCCCCTGCCATCTCTCCGTGAGGTAAGTAGAGTCCTCTCCAGTGTTGAGTTCTCGCTCAACACTGTGTTTGTTTGTTTCCCAGGAGACAAACGTCTTAGGTTTCAAGGGGCCACGGAAGATGAGTGTGATTGTCCCAGGCATGAACATGGTTCATGAGAGAGTCTCCATCCGGCCCCGAAACGTGAGTCTCTGCCCACCCCTTCCCCATCATCCCAGCCTCTGCATGCACTTCTGTGGACAGAACTGTAGCGGGCTTGTGTCTGTGGAGGAGACACAGTGTAAGAAGCCGTGGAGGTCTAGGGAAATCTAAGAACCCCACCCCCAGGGCACATCCCTCTTCAGGGTGGTTGTGGTGCGGCAGCACAGGGCTGGGCCTGGCTCAGGGGAGGCTGCCTTCCCAGGAGCATGAGACGCTGCTAGCACGCTGGCAGAATAAGAACACGGAGAGTATCATTGAGCTGCAAAACAAGACACCTGTCTGGAATGACGACACACAGTCCTACGTACTCAACTTCCACGGGCGCGTCACACAGGCCTCTGTGAAGAACTTCCAGATCATCCATGGCAATGACCGTGAGTGTTTCTGCCCTTACTCATTATCATCCACGTGGTAGCCATGGCCTGTAGCTCAGGATTCACTCACCCAGCCCAGCCTTTACAGGCCAGAGCTTAAGGACGTGGGTCATACGGCTTAGGTCAGATGTCAAGAGCTCTCTAACCATAATGACGGGGAGGCCTTTGGAAGAACCTTCTTTGGAGCCCTAACCCTAGTCAGCAGTCTCAGGTGTGGAAACACCCTCTGAATGGACTTTTTCTCTTCTGTCTTCTGGTGTTTATACGTCTTTCTCCTTGTGTCATCTGCTCCCTCTTTCCCACCACTTCTCCCCATTGGTCTGTGTTTTACCTCCTTTGGGATTTCCCTTGGCATCTCGGCTTCCTTCTCTTCCCGCTTCCTCATCTCTACTATCCCTGCCCTGTCCTCTCTCTCTCTCTGTGCACACTTGTGCCTGCCTCCAGCGGACTACATTGTGATGCAGTTTGGCCGTGTAGCAGAGGATGTGTTCACCATGGATTACAACTACCCACTGTGTGCGCTGCAGGCCTTCGCCATCGCCCTGTCCAGCTTCGACAGCAAGCTGGCCTGCGAGTAGAGGGCCTCCTTGTGCCCGTTGGGGTTGCCCAGCCTGGAGTGGAGCTGCCTGCAGAGACAGCCCTGCCTACCCTCTGTACATAGGCCTCCTGCCAGATGAACCTTCTGTTCTCGGTGGCTCCCTGGCCCAGCCAGCTCAGACCCGCCTCCACTGCTGAGACAGAGGACTAGATGGGGGAGGTGTGTGTGAATGGACCAGAATGAATTCTTCCTGTGCCCCAAGGGCCGCACACACACACACCCCCAACTCTTGGGTTAGTATCCTGCTGCAATCATGTTTGCCAAGCTGGGTGGCCTCTTCAGCTGGAAGGTAGGAAGACGTGTAGAGGGAGAGGAAGCACAATGCAGGGCTCCTGTGGCCCAGCCACCCCTCAGCCTAGGAGTCAGGGGACAACGGGTCCCCCATTAGTGACGGGCACAGTGTTTGTGTGTGTTGGGTACATCAACTTTACACAGAAGGGCAAGGATCGGCTACCAAGTCCTTTGCTAACTACAGAAAGTCCTCTGGCTTCAGAAGGCCTCAGCCAGGCTGGGAGGAATTATAGGGGTTTGGGAAAGGTGAGTGGCAGGACCTTGTCAGGACTGTAGGGGCCTGGCTGTGGGAGGTTTTCTCCATGTGCACAGAGGCAGTAGGAAGCTGGGCCTCCAGGCCAGATGTCTTAGAGGATGGGGCCTGTAGGACACAGGTCCACGTGTAAGAGGTACACGGAAAGGCTCCCTGGACCAGGGCTATCTCGGGAGTACTGTCAACTGCCGGAGGAGCTTTCTACTGAGCAGTTCCTGCACTATCCCCAGTAAACGTGGACGGGGACCAGATTGTCAGCCTGAGTGCACACAGGTAGGCGGGCCTGGGACTCTAGTGGGCAGAGCACTACTCCTGAACCCTGGCATGCTCCGGGAAGAAATTCCAGCTCAGTGCTCTTGCCTGTGCTTCAGCTCCTCCTATGGTCAGTCAAGGTGTGGTTCTTCCTGGGTGGGAGTGGGGCAGGGTGAAGAAAGCAGGGAGTATTTTAGAACCACGAGAGCTCAGAGATGGCAGGGCCTTTAGTGATGAACTAGTAGTACTTTAGGTGAATCATAACAGGAATGGGACTTGCACTGGGTCACCTGGCTGGTTAGTGGCAAAGTTCAGCTCCCTTGATTTCTTTGTTCCTACCATCCCCCAAGAAACTGGTTCTCTGGCCTTCCTGGGACCCAGTCTGCATACCCTCACCCTTTTGTCTGGTTACAGAGACTGAAAGCTGGCTTTTTGGGTATCACTCTGAGACTGGCTTGTGTTTGGCTCAGGGGGCAGGCCTTAGCAAGGCTGCTGCCCCTTTCTCTATTCGGGTGTGATGGGTGTGAGTGTTCCAGGGCTGGGCCTGATCTCCCCCCTCCATCCTCCTCCTCTTGAGATGGCACCATCTACCCTGAAGACTTGGAAACGCTAAGCCAAGCCCTTACCTGTTTTGTCATTTACCACCACCCCCCCTCCCTCCCCCGGCTACTCGCCCAGATGGTGGTCAGAAGTCAAGGGGAAGCAAGGAGGAATAGCTTCTCCCTTCAGAGTAGGTGTGCTTGGAAAGGTGGTGTAGAAATTTTTTTTAAATAAGTCCTAACTACTCTAGTGAGGTTCTGTAGTGAGGGGGAGTTGTTCTGACCTAAGTGGAAGGTACTGAGTTCTTATTTCCTTCTAATCTAGGACTTCCTACATTGAGTGCTCATAGCAAGGGACACCTGTTCTAGTGTGAATATGTGCGAGGCCCTTCCACTGGTCTAGTTTCCGGACCACTCTTGAGGGCACGAGACTTTTGTTTACCAGGGCTGATCCACTTCTTGATGAGGTACTGTGGGGCCCTCCTCCTTTCCGTAGTTCTAGTTTGGCTCTTCTCCTCACTTTGGGAAGAGACCTGCTGACAGTTGGGATGATGAAAACTAGATCTCCCAAGTCTGGGTCAAGCGGCGTCTCTGATTTTAAAGTAGAATGAGCTGTTTTAGATCCTAGGGAGGGGGGAATCCAGGTGGCCATGTGGAAAAGGTAGAAGCCCAGTGGCAAATGTGCAGGAGAGCAGGGTGGTTGGATAGTCTGGTGGGGTCAGGAACTTGGTGTGGCCCGGGCCTGGGGAAAAAAAGCTCTGGTGAGCAGTGGGTGATGGGTGCTTGAGCTCCAGCCTCACAAGGTCTTTTCTTAAGGCCCCACTCCTGGTGATGCTGGGTTTCCCTGTCCACTGGCCTCTCCAAAGACTCAAAAAGCTGCCAGGGCCCCTGGAAACCATCTGGGCTCAGCATCTCCCACGGGAACAGCTCTTGCCCTTCATACCCTCTACGCACCTGGTGACTAGATGATGAAATGAGCAGGCCCTGAGGGTGGTGGGCAGCTGGGACCTTCGGCAGCTCCTCTGTACTGCTCCTGGGGCCACACCCCAAAACTCTACTCCCTCTTACCCCAAACAGCTCTTCTATAGAGCAGTGATGTTCACTTCCCCACTCTTCTCCAAATCTAGCTTTTCTTTCCTTCTGGCTCCAAGGTGCTCTGTGTCTGTCTGTGTCTGTGTCTCTGTGTGTAACTGGGGAAAAGGGCAATCTGCAAATCACCAACTGAGGTTTCTTACTACGATCATAGTTCTAAGGATGAGTAGGAAAGGAATAAGGATGTTATGATCACCTGTGGATTTTTTTTTTTTCATTTCATGCTCTTTGATCAGAAAGTAGACCTGGGAAAGTAGCAGCTCCTTCTCCCAGGGGTTCTGACTGCGAGGATACCATCCAAGAAACTTTAGTTTCAGTTCCATTTTGCATTACCTGAAGAAATATGCATGCTTTTGGATGAATCTGAACATACTCTAGTGAATGTGCCTTAAAAATCACGACACTAGTTTAGGAGGAGCAGGTAAGGTCCAGACCATGCTGAGGACAGGCACTGGAAGCGAGCAAGTGTAATAATCACAAGCTAGAAGAGGACCTTCGGAGCCTGCATCCTTCAGTGACAAAAAAGGGCAGCAAAATTATAGAAGCAGAAGCTTGGCTTGGGTCTGGAAATACTTACAGATAAATGCTCTGCCAGTTTACATTTAAAGGCAGTTCTAAATTTAATAAGCAGCAGTGAGGACTTCAAACCTAGTAAGTACATGCTTCCTCACAGTGGGGTCTGCAGTGAGCCATGACCATGGCTCTGTTATGCAAGCACAAATGACATTTCCTATCTGGAGTCCCTGCTTTTCCCTTACTGTGCTAACACTGGCCTTCCCTTTCTAGAATTCTTTGCTAAGTAAGCTATACCTGTGACCTCAGGATACCAGGTGGTCCTCAGAGCACACTTATCCAGATAGCTTAAGGAGTCTGCGATCTTGTGCCCAGCACTGAACTATAGCAGCCCCCAGGAACAGGATGGGCTCTTGTTTTGAGTTTACTGGTTACCTGTCCTTCTGTACCTCCAGTTTGCAATTCTGTCATCTCAGGATTAGGGGGAGGGAGAAGCAATACCCCAGAAGTGTACTGGGGATAGGTTTAATTTTCTGACCAAGTTGAGAGGCAAGTTGGTCTTATAGAGAGCACTATTGCACTTAGTAGCTAGGTGATTCTGAGCAAAGCACGTTTTTCTAGGTGGTTTTCTCGTCTACAGCTGAGGAGGTTGGACTGTCCAAGCCTTCAGTAAGAGGGTGAATTAAAGTTGATCCCTGCTTTCATCACTACCTTTTCTGGCTCATCACTGTGCCTTTTTTCTTTCTTCTCTTCTGTTTTCCTGTCCCTCTCCTTTTCCCCCATCAAGGTCCAGGCAGAGCTATAGATAAGGCCAAGATCCAGAGTTTCCTAGAGAGTAATTCTGAGGGGCTTAGAAAGGGAAGCCCGACTCTGGCCTCATGAAGGCCAGAGTTACAAAGAGGACTTGGTCAGGATGGGTGGCACTTCTCTTGCTGGGAATATACATTTAGCCAGTTTTCATAATGCCTAGAATGTGTGTGTCTGTTTGCACAAGATTGTCTTTTCCTATTCTGGAGTGGTCATTTTTGTTCAAAATTATCTGGAGTTTTAGACAAACTTGCAAAACTGTGCTTTTATTAAGTGACTTTTTGAATAAACTCTTTGGTATTCTTGAGCAAATGTATTTATTTACTGGTATGTGCAATGACAAAGTTGGTATTTTCCCATGTTGACATTATATACGTTGTAGAACTTAGTGTTTGTCTAAGTACAGACCATATATCAACAAATTAAACTTGAACTGTTTCAACATGACTGCATTTTTTTCTTTGTAGAAAAGGAGAAAAAAAACCTTTCTTACCTAAAGTTTTTTCCTACACCATTCATTTCCTTCTGTCCTAAGAGCCTCGGGGGTGGGTGGGAAGGCATCATGGCTTGGTTGGAAACACTATCATGTGGGTTGAGGCTGTCCTGTCTCTGGCTGTGCTCTTCAAATTTAAGGATGGTGAGAACCACACACATACAGGCTGGGAAAGGCTGGAAGAATAGTTAAGAAGTTACTTAGGTTAGCACAGTCCTCTGCAAGAATGGGCTGTTTGGTTCCCGAGTGTCGCCCTGAGGGCCCGGCCCTTGGGAACAAAAATAGGGTTGGTTTATTTTTTACCCTAGATTTGGAGTTTTTATGTGGCTAAGATAATTTCCTGCCTCAATCATGGCCTATATCTCCTTGGCTCTGCCTCTGTGGAAAACAACAGTACAGGTTCTTACTAAAAAGGGAAGAGGTTTTTGTTTAGTGGTTAGGTTAAAAACAAGTCTTTTAAACACATCCAGGATGGTCCTGGTTTACACCTATTGTGCTGGCATAATTATAATTAAAGTCCCCTTTCCCCAAAGTGTCTTAGTTTGTACCATGAGTCATTGATCACCCAAGTCCTAGAAGGTACAGAGAGTGTGGTTCTTCTAGGCCATCTCTTCTAAAGGTCAACTATGCCTCCATTCTTCAACACGCCTTCCTTCCTGGGTGTAGTTTCTGGAGTGTGTATACTGCCAGTCCTAGAGCTAGGAAGGTGCTTTCTTTTGCTCTTACTGGACAGGAAAGAGCATCTCCTGGCTGGATCACCCACCTGATTTAACCAAGCATGGTCCCAGGTGACGCAGTGGCTTCCTAGGCCAACTGTCTGTCCTCCATGCTCTGCCACAGTGCTCAAAGGTCACTGAAAACTAGTACCTGGGGGCTTATCCAAGTTCACAGCCCAGACCAGTTCTGAAAAATGAAGACAATGGTGAGAGCGAGAGCAGGCATGACAACGAAAACCAGTGCTAGGATTTGGTCATCCTGAGTTGTATGTACACATAATTGTCATCCCTGATGGATAAAATAATTCTGGAAAATCCAAAAGACTAAACAACTGGTGAATAATCAAAATTTCTAAAATATAAATGTGTTAATATTTATTATTGCTGTTTAAGCCAACCAAGAGCTAGGGCAGCAAGAACCATCATGAGCTCTTAGTACTTCTGGCAGGAACTATTCCCATAAGCCATTTCCCCCAAAGATTAACACTCAAAATTAAAGAGTTGGTTAGGCAACACCTTACACACCATCCTCAAAAATACCTGAACATCCATACACTTTTCACACCAGTTTTGTCTAACACTGCCCTTTCTGCCAAGAATGTTCTCTTCCTTGGCCACCTTAAGTTCCCAGCACGCCTCAAGATCCAACTCGCCCGTCAAGGGTCTTGGAAGTACTTTGGCCAAAATGATCTTTATGTTTCTATAGATTTGGGTCCATGTCTCAATTACAGCATAAAGCCTTGTACAAGAAAAGTAAATTATCTACCACTTATTGAGTGGTTATGTATGAGATAGGAGGGCTAATGCTGTTTTATATGCACTGAGGAGTTCAGGTTTAATCCTCCTAACTACCCTATGAGACCTGGACTTGTACTCCCCTGCACTAGATAGGAGAAAACCAAGACTCAGAAGGGTTAAGGACCCAACAAGACTCTATGGACAGAATAGGCATGGGTGGAATCATGACCGACATTTCTCTGCTTGCAGAATTCACCATCTTGAGCCCTTTTATAGTTAATAGTTCACTGAAAATAATAAATTAGACAAGGCTCCCACACCAAATTTTGTTTCTCAAAGTTAGGAATTGAGCCCCTGCTCCCACTGCCTACCCCTGGGCAGTGTCTAAATGAATACATGAATGAACAAGCTAGAAACAAACACATCTTAATAATGGAAACATATATACTCAGGCAAAAAAGAAATTAGAACCAGGGACCCAGGACTCCTCATAAATCAACCCCTCACAGTGAATAAAAGGAAATAATGGAAAACAATTTATCAAAACAGTTCAGAGCACCTACATTATTTTTTACCTTAAGCATTACATCTAGATCATTTATAGTACATTTTAAACTACATTCTTTAAAGTGAATCGAATATTCTACACAGAGATAGATGCAATATACTTCCTACAGACTCAGTCTTCAATGACTTCTCTAACAAAAATGTTAATTTCATCAACAAGAAATGCCTAGTGGTAGCGGACATATTAATATGATCCCATACCTTTTGACCGTCTATAGGCTTAGATGTATGATTTTAACTATTTTCCTGGCATCTTAGACAACTAGGAACAATGGAACTCCAAAAGCTCTATCTACCCTCACATAATTTAATTTTCACGTCTTCTGCATTTTATGATTGGGAATGTTCTTGGGAATGTGTCTTCTTTAAACTCAGGTCTTACATGTAAACTGAATTCACTCATCTTTACTAGCCAGGATACCTGGGTGCCATTTTATCTCCAGAAGACACATGGCAGATGGCACCTTAGAGATGAGGTCTTTAGTTTGGTCAAAATCCTTCCAGTCATAACCTACCTCCTACTTTCCTGACCCTTCTCAAAAGACCCAGATACCTGAATAGAGAACAAATAGTCTCTTCCCCTGGCCTATATAGCTATAGGGGCTATATGCCCCTGCTATATTGATTCTCTGCAAAAGACACACGCTGCAACTTCCCTTTGGGGCTGGCACTTTGTCTACAAGCTCAGTCGTCCTCACTTCTGTTTCAATTCATGTGGTTGCAGAGGGCACAACATTTAGAATAGCTTCCAGGCCAGGACTGCTGTAAGCACATGGATTCTTTCCCTATCCCTGGCTCTCCGGCCACCTGAGCATCTCATGGAGGACCAGCATTCTCACACGGCTTTCTTGTAGCCTTAACAGCCTCAAACCTTGGATCTGGAGGGCAAGGCCTAAAAAGTCTCTATTTAAACCTTCTTCTGGCCACTGAGGGCCAGAGGTATAAAGGTGCTTCTGGGTTGGCAGTTCTGTGAACACAACAGGGATAAAGGAAGCTAGAGATCCAGGCAATACTGGAGCAAAACAGTCCCCCAACAGGTCTCCAGGCTCCTTCACAAATCACTGGGGTCTTCTGCTACTCTGAAGAAAAGCAGGTATCTGAGGCAGCAACAGTGTTCCTAAAAAGGCCCTTGCTGTGGCAAACGGGCTTCAGCGCACACAGCAGAGTCCTACCCTGTTCTGGCCCCATCATACCCACAAAAAATGTTCTCTTCTTGAACCCAGGAGACCACTAACCTGCTCAAGGCCCACAGAATAAGACATCTTGGACTCTGAAATCTTCACTTTTGCAACCATAAGTCCTCATCACGTGTAAACGGATGTTCGTTCACAAGTAAACCATCTGCTACTCCTAGCACGAGGAGTTAGACCCCTGTCCCTGAGTGTACAACAGATCAAACATAATTACTCAGTGGATCAACTCTCTGGTGGAAGAAAGGCATAAAGAGTGAAGCTGTATTATGTTCATACTAATTGCTATCGTGTTTTACAAGGTGACAGGTGTCTGAGCACCAGGAAGGATACATGATATCCATGGTAGTGGCCTGATTAGCTAGGATATTTAAACACAGAATGAAGTATAGGGCACAGGGCCAAGGATGAAATCGGAGAAAGGAGAGAAAGGTCACCTTGGGACTAGAGTAATGGATACTTCCCCAAACCAGCTGTTTTCAACTCCAAACCCTGGGGGTTCCGCTTCCTCAATGTACCATCTGTATGTGCTTTATCAGTGCTGATGCCCAACCCTTTATCCCTGAAGTCTTGGGGCCATACTTCTTTGGTGGCTTCCTCGTGTTCAGTGTAATTGTCTGCACTGAATCCAGCATTCTCTGCCAAGACCGCAGGATCCTCCTCTTCATGAAAACAGCAGGAACATGTTTCTGGCTTTGGGTCACATGAGGTAACAGAATTATCTTCCTGGACTCTGGGGTCAGTAGGCACTCCCCACCCCAAATGGTCTGATTCTTCACCTTCTAGCAATTCCATTCTTTCAGCTATTTCTTCAGCAGACGGTTCCTTGGGGTCAGGGTAATCCACTAAGATGGTTTCTTGCCTACGCTTGATGCAATCTGAAAGGTCATAAATTGGGTAAGTTTCTTCAGGGTAACCTAGAGAAAAAAGCAGCAAAAAGTCTTACTTTGTGTTGAAGAGACATTCTTTGTATTAGGCTCAAAGAGGCTTCTTAGGCAGCAGCTATCCTGTCCCAACAAATCCATTCAAGAAATCTCTAAGAGGACTCTAACAGTTCTAAAGTTTCACTTGAGTCAATTCTTAGCAATCTGGCAGACTACCCCCGTGTTCTTTGAAATACAAACCAACTCAGAAGAAAAACTCTTCTTAAGTGCAGGGTGCTTAGGGCAGAGCGGAAGTCTCACACCACCAACTTCTGCTGTAGTGATGAAGATTAAACAAACATGAGCCTTCGGTTAAAAACAAACAAACAAAAAGTACCAAACACCAGAGAGCATAGCTCAAGGCTAATGTTTATAATTTCTATTTGGAACCATTTCCAAATCTTCCTGGGTGGGGAGAGGAGAAGAAAAGGAACACTAAGCTCTTTGAAAAAATATACCACGAAGGCTTCCACTAATCAAAAGAACTGAAATGGCTTGCAAGTATCAGAGAGAGAGAGCACACTCCAGCAAGACATGCCCAAGATCCCGAAGGACAGGAACTGGGTTTTCACAAGACACAATCCCCGTTGTTGGCTTCTTCGTCTTCACAAAATAGAACAAAAGAGACAACAAACCGGTAAACAAAATAAGTAGTACTGGTACTGAATTCCAGCTATGATAATGAGAAAAGACAAAATGTTGCCAAATTAAAGAACGAAATGAAATAAATCTGTGTCAGGCAAGCTGCGCCAGAGCGGCAGATGGGCCTCGCTGGAGCTCATATGCCAGAGCTGGCAACAGCAGCCGCGCACGCTACACGATGTGAAAAGCCGGAGAATTCAAAATCCATTTGCACATTATGATAATTGGCAAATTTCAACCCTAATACAAACCACTTTTTGCCTGCAAATTTTGAAAAGGGTCTTTTTTTTTTTTTTTTGATGTAGTGTAGAGTGTGGAGAGACATATTTTAACAACATGAACTGTTTTTTTTTTTCTGATCATAAATCATACAGACTCAGTGTAAAAATTTTGAAAAACACAGACAAGTTTTAAAAAGAAAACACAAGTCACCTCGAATCCCACCATTGATGATAATTTGTTGTGTTGCTTCTGGCCTTTTTATCATATATTATACTCATTTTTTCATTCAATATTACATCATGAGCACTTCTCCATGTCATTAGGCATTTTAAAGTCTGCAAAATATCCCATCATACAGCTACATAACTCACCTGCCTTACCACGCCTTTTCTGTAAAACCTGTAGATTCTTTCCTATGCTCCCTTATTGTAAGTAACACAGCAGCTAAGATCTCTGAATATTAATCTATGTCCACTTCCCCATTTCTTTAAGATACACTTCTAGAGGGTGTCTGGGTGGCTAAGTTAAGCATCTGACTCTTGATTCCGGCTCAGGTCGTGATCCCACGGTTTATGAAATCAAACCCCGAGTTGGGCTCTGTTTGGGAATCTCTCTCCCCTTTTCCTCTCCCTGTCTCTATGCCCCTCTCCTACATGTGGGTGCATTCTCGCTCTTTCTCTCTCTCTCTCAAAAAGAAACTTAAAAAAAGATACACTTCTAGAAATATGAGAACTAAAGTTTAGGATTAGACATTTTAAAAGCCTTTTTTACACCCTGCCAAATTACTTTCCAGAAGAATGTATACACTTTTATTTTTACCCGTAATGTAAAAAAACAAAACAAACACACACACAGAAATACAACTGTCCATCTTATACCCTCATCATCACTGATAGTAGTAGGTTAAGAATCTTGCCAATGCTATCTTAGTTCCCAAGCTTAACTTACTGTGTATGGGTGGAATGCTAGGTAAAAGAGTTTAGCTACCCAAGGCCCTCACTGCCTCCTTGGTCAAGGGCAGGGGGTCCTGGGGAGGCTTACCTGCTAGTTAGCTCCTAGTTACTGAATGCTTAAGAGATGTCCATTTTCTGGCATGTTCCTGCCTTCTCCTTACACCAAGAACAAAGCCTACCTTTGGAGTTCCATGGCTATCTGCTTTAGTTTAAGAGGGGGAGGCCTGCTGAAAATCAAATAGGCTCACAAATGGGCTTCTAAGGTAGCCCATTATCTGCCAACATTACTGGCTATTCAAGAACTTCGTTAAAAATATGAGCAAAATTCACTGATCCTAAGAGGAAGTCAGCAGGGGAGCCAAACTAAGCAAACTATGTAAACAGCCCTAAAAGAACAAAAACAAAAACAAAATAGTCAATGTAGCAAACAGGAGTTAATATCAACTTATAATGGATATTCCCAGTAATATTAAAAATAATACTGCATTGATAAAAACCAACCAGGGTTCAGTATAAAAGGGGGAGCAAACAGGCAATAAGAACCATTAGAGCTGGGAAAACTGTACAGCAACATGCAGAAGAATGAACCTGGACCAATTTCTTACACCATACATAAAAACTCAAAATGGATGAAAGACCTAAATGTAAGACAGGAAGCCATCAAAATCCTTGAGGAGAAAGCAGGCTAAAACCTCTTTGACCTTGGCTGCAGCAACTTCTTAACACATTTCCAGAGGCAAGGGAAGCAAAAGCAAAAATGAACTACTGGGACCTCATCAAAATAAGCTTCTGCACAGCGAAGGAAACAATCAGCAAAACTAAAAGGCAACTGACAGAATGGGAGAAGATACTTGCAAATGACATATCAGATAAAGGGTTAGTATCCAAAAATCTATAAAGAACTTCTCAAACTCAACACCCAAAAAACAAATAATCCAGTGAAGAAATGGGCAAAAGACATAGACACTTCTGCAAAGAAGACATCCAGATGGCCAACCAACACATGAAAAAATGCTCAACATCACTCATCCTCAGGGAAATACAAATCAAAACCACAATGAGGTACCACCTCACACCTGTCAGAATGGCTAACATTAACAACTCAGGCAACAACAGAGGTTGGCGAGGATGCAGAGAAAGAGGATCTCTTTTGCACTGCTGGTGGGAATGCAAGCTGGTGCAGCCACTCTGGAAAACAGTATGGAGGTTCCTCAAAAAACTAAAAACAGAACTACCCTACTACCCAGCAATTGCACTACTAGGCATTTATCCAAGGGATACGGGTGTGCTATTTCGAAGGGACAAATGTACCCCCATGTTTATAACAACAGCCAAAGTATGGAAAGAGCCCAAATGTCCATCGATGGATGAATGGATAAAGATGTATATATATACAATGGAGTATCAAAAAGAACCGGCAAAAAGAATGAAATCTTGCCATTTGCAACTACATGGATGGAACTGGAGGGTATTACTAATACTAAGTGAAATTAGAGAAAGACAAAAATCACATGATTTCATTCATATGAAGACTTTCAGAGACAAAACAGATGAATGTAAGCGAAGGGAAACAAAAATAATATAAAAACAGGGAGGGGGACAAAACAGAAGAGATTCATAAATATGGAGAACAAACTGAGGGTTACAGGAGGGGCTGGGAGAGGGGATGGGCTAAATGGGTAAGGGGCATTAAGAAATCTACTCCTGAAATCATTGTTTCACTATATGCTAATTTGGATTTAAATTTTTAACAAATAAAAAAAAAAGAACTATTAGAAATAGAAAATATTGGGGCGCCTGGGTGGCTCAGTCGGTTAAGCGTCCGACTTCGGCTCGGGTCACGAACTCACGGTCCATGGGTTCAAGCCCCGCGTCGGGCTCTGGGCTGATGGCTCAGAGCCTGGAGCCTGCTTCCAATTCTGTGTCTCCCTCTCTCTGCCCCTCCCCCGTTCATGCTCTGTCTCTCTCTGTCTCAAAAATAAACATTAAAAAAAAAATTAAAAAAAAAAAAGAAAATATTTCAACTTGAGAAAGGGAGAAAATAGACTGAAATGGACACAGTACGTGAGATCAAGCCCTGCACTGGGCTCTGCATGGACAGCATGGGGCCTGCTTGGCATTCTCTTTCTCCCTCTATGTCCCTCCTCCACTTGCTGTCTCAAAGTAAACACTAAAAAAAAAAAAAAAAAACAGGGGCGCCTGGGTGGCTCAGTCAGTTAAGCGTCCGACTTCGGCTCAGGTCATGATCTCGCGGTCTGTGGGTTTGAGCCCCATGTCGGGCTCTGTGCTGACAGCTCAGAGCCTGGAGCTTGCTTCCGATTCTGTGTCTCCCTCTCTCTCTGATCCTCCCCTGTTCATGCTCTCTGTCTCAAAAATAAATAAATGTTAAAAAAAAAAAATTTAAAAAAACCATTTTTTTAAATAAACAAACAAAATGGACATGGCTAAAAGGCAGATTAGTATATTAGAAGTCAAAGTCCAGAAATTCTTCTAAGACAAAGGTAAAAATGAAAAGGAGATCGAAACTGTGAGAAAATACACACTGCACTGAAAGCTGGCCCAGGACTACCCAATCTCCAAATCACTGGAATTCCAGAATGAGGGCAGAGTAGGTTGAATGGAAGCAAGAACCAGAAAAAAAAAAGGTACAAAAGATCACTTAGCTGCAGACTCAAGTCTTCAGATGGAAAAGACTCACTAAATGCTAGGCAGAAATACTATGAAAAATCCACATTTTCATATACACTCAGATATGCTAATGAACCTGCCCAAATTCAAATGTGTAAGGATTAAAAGATTATGAATTTTCAGACAGAAAACAAACTAGCTAACTAAAAGCAGGTTCCCTACAGAGAAGAAGAATCAAACTGTGGTAAGATTTCTCATTTTCAACATCAAAGAAAAATAAAGCAACTTTATTTGCAAGTCATCTTGAAGCAAATCGTCTTCAGATGTGTAAGGAAAAAGAGCACAAAATTACCTGTATCAAAGTGAAAAATGGCATATGCAGATATCCAAGTACTCGTCAAGTACACTTGGGGGTGACAGGGTAGGGGTGGAAACACTTAGGAACTCTGATACAAAGAAAAAAAATCAAAAAAATTGAGAAAGAACATACTGCATATGAGAAAGCACTGAACAATGAATCGGTAGAAATTATCAATGTAAAATAATTGAAACTGTGGTTAGAAATTTAATGCCATTGTTCAGAAATACTTAAAACAGGCTACTATATTTAAAAGTTAATATCACTTGAACCTAAATTCTATGTAATTTCAACACCTGAGAGGTAGACAGAAAATGAACGGGATATCAGGACAAGGTTATATAAAGAGATTTGCAATCTGGAGGATAAAATGAATTCCAGTTTTTATTTCCTTGATTACTAGTGAGACTGAAATACTTTTTAATGTTTTGTTAGCAAGGTGCATTTTTTTCTTTTGTGTACTGCTTACGTAGGAGGATTTCAGTGTTTTATAAATTATAGAATTCTTTATATACTAAAAGGTATCAACTTCTTTTCAGTCATACTTGTCACAAATATATTTCCTGTTTAGAGTTGGCTTTAAGTTTTGTGGTATTCTCTAATCTACAGAAAGTAAAAGTTCTATGTATTCAGAGTACACTATCCTTTCCCTTAAATTTTTTTCACTGCTTTTATTATTTTTTTAACATGAAATTTATTGTCAAATTGGTTTCCATACAACACCCAGTGCTCATCCCAACAGGTGCCCTCCTCAATAACCATCACCCACCCTCCCCTCCCTCCCACCCCCCATCAACCCTCAGTTTATTCTGTTTTTAAGAGTCTCTTATGGTTTGGCTCCCTCCCTCCCTTTTTTTTTTCCTTCCCCTCCCCCACTGGTCTTCTGGTAAGTTTCTCAGGATCCACATAAGAGTGAAAATATATAGAATCTATCTTTCTCTGTATGACTTATTTCACTTAGCATAACACTCTCCAGTTCTACCCACATTGCTACAAAAGGCCGTATTTCATTCTTTCTCATTGCCAAGTAGTATTTCATTGTGTATATAAACCACAATTTCTTTATCCATTCATCAGTTGATGGACATTTAGGCTCTTTCCATATTTTGGCTATTGTTGAGAGTGCTGCTATAAACATTGGGGTACAAGTGCCCCTATGTATCAGCACTCCTGTATCCCTTTGGTAAATTCCTAGCAGTGCTATTGCTGGGTCATAGGGTAGATCTATTTTTAATTTTTGGAGGAACCTGCACACTGTTTTCCAGAGCGGCTGCACCAGTTTGCATTCCCACCAACAGTGCAAGAGGGTTCCCGTTTCTCCACATCCTCACCAGCATCTATAGTCTTCTGATTTGTTCATTTTAGCCACTCTGACTGGCATGAGGTGGTATCTGAGTGTGGTTTTGATTTGTATTTCCCTGATTGAGGAGTGATGTTGAGCAGCTTTTCATGTGCCTGTTGGCCATCTGGATGTCTTCTTTAGAGAAGTGTCTATTCGTGTTTTCTGCCCATTTTTTCACTGGATTATTTGTTTTTCGGGTGTGGAGTTTGGTGAGTTCTTTATAGATTTTGGATACTAGCCCTTTGTCCGATATGTCATTTGCAAATATCTTTTCCCATTCTGTTGGTTGCCTTTTAGTTTTGTTGATTGTTTCCTTTGCAGTGCAGAAACTTTTTATCTTCATGAGGTCCCAGTAGTTCATTTTTGCTTTTAATTCCCTTGCCTTTGGGGGTGTGTCAAGTAAGAAACTGCTGCGGCTGAGATCAGAGAGGTTTTTTTCCTGCTTTCTCCTCTAGGGTTTTGATGGTTTCCGGTCTCACATTCCGGTCCTTTAACCATTTTGAGTTTATTTTTGCAAATGGTGTGAGAAAGTAGTCTAGTTTCATTCTTCTGCATGTTGCTGTCCAGTTCTCCCAGCACCATTTGTTGAAGAGACTTTTTTTCCATTGGATATTCTTTCCTGCTTTGTCAAAGATTAGTTAGCCATACTTTTGTGGGTCCAATTCTGGGTTCTCTATTCTATTCCATTGGTCTATGTGTCTGTTTTTGTGCCAATACCATGCTGTCTTGATGATGACAGCTTTGCAGTAGAGGCTAAAGTCTGGGATTGTGATGCCTCCTGCTTTGATCTTCTTCAATATTACTTTGGCTATTCTGGGTCTTCTGTGGTTCCATACAAATTTTAGGATTGCCTGTTCTAGCTTCGAGAAGAATGCTGGTGCAATTTTGATTGGGATTGCATTGAATGTGTAGATTGCTTTAGGTAGTATTGACATTTTAACAATATTTATTCTTCCAATCCATGAGCATGGAATGTTTTTCCATTTCTTTGTATCTTCTTCAATTTCCTTCATAAGCTTTCTATAGTTTTCAGAATACTGATCTTTTACATCTTTGGTTAGGTTTATCCCTAGGTATTTTATGATTCTTGGTGCAATTGTGAATGGGATCAGTTTGTCTTTCTGTTGCTTCATTATTAGTGTATAAGAATGTAACTGATTTCTGTACATTGATTTTGTATCCTGCGACTTTGCTGAATTCATGTATCAGTTCTAGTAGACTTTTGGTGGAATCTATCAGGTTTTCCATGTAGATCATGTCATCTGCAAAAAGTGAAAGCTTGACTTCATCTTTGCCAACTTTGATGCCTTTGATTTCCTTTTGTTGTCTGATTGCTGATGCTAGAACTTCCAACACTATGTTAAATAACAGCGGTGAGAGTGGACATCCCTGTGGTGTTCCTGATCTCAGGGGGAAAGCTCTGTTTTCCCCATTGAGGATGATATTAGCTGTGGGCTTTTCATAAATGGCTTTTATGATGTTTAAGTATGTTTCTTCTATCCTGACTTTCTTGAGGGCTTTTATTAAGAAAGGATGCTGAATTTTGTCAAATGCTTTTTCTGCATTGATTGACAGGATCATATGGTTCTTTTCTTTTATTAATGTGATGTATCACATTGATTGATTTGCGAATGTTGAACCAGCCCTGCAGCCCAGGAATGAATCCCACTTCATCATGGTGAATAATTCTTTTTATATGCTGTTGATTCAATTTGCTAGTATCTTATTGAGAATTTCTGCATCCATATTCATCAGGGATATTGGCCTGTAGTTCTCTTTTTTTTACTGGGTCTCTGTCTGGTTTGGGAATCAAAGTAATGCTGGCTTCATAGAATGAGTCTGGAAGTCTTCCTTCCCTTTCTATTTTTTGGAACAGCTTGAGAAGGATAGGTATTATCTCTGCTTTAAATGTCTGGTAGAACTCCCCAGGGAAGCCATCTGGTCCTGGACTCTTATTTGTTGGGAGATTTTTGATGACTGATTCAATTTCTTGGCTGGTTATGGGTCTGTTCAAGTTTTCTATTTCTTCCTGTTTGAGTTTTCAAAGTGTGTAGGTGCTTAGGAATTTGTCCATTTCTTCCAGGTTGTCCAGTTTGTTGGCATATAATTTTTCATAGTATTCCCTGATAATTGCTTGTATTTCTGAGGGATTGGTTGTAATGATTCTGTTTTCATTCATGATTTTATTTGGGTCATCTCCCTTTTCTTTTTGAGAAGCCTGGCTAGAGGTTTATCAATTTTGTTTATTTTTTCAAAAAACCAACTTTTGGTTTCATTGATCTGCTCTACAGTTTTTTTATATTCTATATTGTTTATTTCTGCTCTGATCTTTATTATTTCTCTTCTTCTGCTAGGTTTGGGGTCTCTTTGCTGTTCTGCTTCTATTTCCTTTAGGTGTGCTGTTAGAGTCTGTATTTGGGATTTTTCTTGTTTCTTGAGATAGGCCTGGATTGCAATGTATTTTCCCCCAGGACTGCCTTTGCTGCATCCCAAAGCGTTTGGATTGTTGTATTTTCATTTTCATTTGTTTCCATATATTTTTAAATTTCTTTTCTAATTGCCTGGTTGACCCACTCATTCTTTAGTAGGGTGTTCTTTAACCTCCATGCTTCTGGAGGTTTCCCAGACTTTTTCCTGTGGTTGATTTGAAGCTTCATAGCATTGTGGTCTGAAAGTATGCATGGTATGATCTCAATTCTTGTATACTTATGAAGGGCTGTTTTGTGACCCAGTATGTGATGTATCTTGGAGAATGTTCCATGTGCACTCGAGAAGGAAGTGTATTCTGTTGCTTTGGGATGCAGAGTTCTAAATATATCTGTCAAGTCCATCTGATCCAATGTATCATTCAGGGCCCTTGTTTCTTTATTGATCCTGTGTCTAGATGATCCATCCATTGCTGTAAGTGGGGTATTAAAGTCCCCTGCAATTACCACATTTTTATCAATAAGGTTGCTTACGTTTGTGATTGTTTTATATATTGGGGGCTCCCATATTCGGCACATAGACATTTATAATTGTTAGCTCTTCCTGATGGATAGACTCTGTAATTATTATATAATGCCCTTCTTCGTCTCTTGTTGCAGCCTTTAATTTAAAATCTAGTTTGTCTGATCTAAGTATGGCAACTCCAGCTTTCTTTTGACTTCCAGTAGCAGGACAGTTCTCCATCCTCTCACTGCTTTTAAAAAATGTAATTGTAGATTCACATGTAGTTATAAGAAATATAGAAACCCCATGTACCTTTTACCCAGCTTCTCCCAATGATGGTATCTTGCAAAACTATCCTACAATAGGACAATCAGTATATTAATATTGATGAAATTAATATACAGAGCATTTCTATCACCACAAGGATTCCTTATATTTCCCTTTCCCTTTTATTGCCACACCTAGTCCCTCCTGCCCCATTTCCTCCTCAACCTCAGGCAACTACTACCAATCTGTTCTCCATTTCTATAATTTTGCCATTTTAAGAATGTCCTAAAATCACACGGTATGGAACCTTTTGGAATTAGCCTTTTTCACTCAGTATAATTATCTGGAAATTCATCCAGGTTGTTGCATATATCAATAATTTACTTTTATTGCTGAGTAGTATACCAAAGTATCAATGTACCATAGTTTGTAACCATTCACCTGCTGAAGGATGTCTGGGTTGTTTGCAGTTTGGGGCTACTACTAATAAAGCTGCTATGCATATTAATGTACAAGTTTTTTGTGAACATAAGTCTTCACTTCTGAGGTTAATGCCCAGGAGTGCAACTTTCAGGTTGCACAGTGGATCTAGTTTCTCCACATCCTTGTCAGCATTTGGTGTTGTTACTGTTTTTTTACTTTAGTCATTCTGCTAGATGTGTAGTGGTATTTATTGTGATTTTAATTTGTATTTTCTTAGTGGCTAATGATGTTTAACATCTTTTCATGTGCTCATCTGCCATCTGTGCATCTCCTCTCTGGTGCAAGTCAGTTCATATCTTTTGCCCATTTCCTAACTGGATTGTTTATTTTTCCCTGTTTTGAGAGTTGTTTATATACTCTAGATATAAGTCCTTCTTTGGACATGTGATCTGCAAATATTTTCTTTCACTGTGTAGCTTGTCTTTTCATCATCTTAACAGGGTCTTTTGCAGAGCAAAAGTTCTGGATTTTGATGACATCCACTTATCAATTTTTCCTTTTATGAATTGTGTTTATGATGTCAAGCCTAAAAACTCTTTAGAAAATCCTTGGGACCTAGGATTAGGCAAATTTTTTCAAAAAAGGTTTATAGTTTACCATTTACATTTATGTTGATGACCCGTTTTTAATTAATTTTTGTGTAACATGTAGACCTTGGTTTGATGATTATTTTTTGCTACGGATATCCAGTTGCTAGAGCACCATTTGTTAACTCCACTGAAATGGTTTTGTAACTTTGTCAAAAATCAGCTGTACATATTTATGTGGTTCTGGGTTCTCAGTTCCTTGAACTAGGTGTCTGGTCCTATACCAGTACCACACAGTTTTGATTACTGTAGCTATATAATAAGTGTTGGAATCAGGTAAACTAATTCCTCCAATTTTCCAAAATTGTTTAGCTATTCTATTTTTTCTGCTCCTCCGTATACATTTTAGAAGAATCTTGTCCAGGGGAGCCTGGGTGGCTCAGTTGGTTAACCTCCAGCTCTTGATTTCGGCTCAGATCATGATCTCACAGTTCATGAGTTCTGTGCTGACAATGCAGAGCCTGCTTGGGATTCTCTCTCTCCCCATCTCTCTGGCCTCTCACTCATGCGCACTCTCTCAAAATTGATATCAACATGTTCTTTGCTATTATGTAGAAATACAAAGATTTTTGTATTTTTATCTTGTAATCTAACACATGCTGAATGCACCCCGGCAGTTTTAAAAATGGATTCCTTGGGGTTTTCTACAAAGGCAATCACGTAATCTTCAAAGAGGAGCAGTTTTGTTTCTTCCTTTTTAATCTGTATGCCTTTTATTTCCTTTACCTGCCTTACTACACTACCTATTTTTTTGGATTATGCTGAATAAGAGTAGTCACCCTTGCCTGTTCCCAATCTCAGGGGGAAAGCATTTATCTTTGACCATTAAACATAATGCTAGCTGTAGGTTTCTGTAGATTCTCTTTATACAGTTGATGAAATTCCCCTCTATTCCTAGTTTTCTGAAAGTTTTTATTATGAATGGGTCTTGTAATACTTTTATGCTCAAGAAATCCTTTCCTGCTAAAAAGCCAGTACATATTCACTACCATTTTTTCTATTTTTTAAAGGTTCTTCTCTATCCCTAACTTAGTATATCCAGAATCACTCCACTGTTAAATGTGTAGGCTTTTCAGCTCTAGCAATGATGGAGACAAGGGGACCCTTTTCTTCAAACACCTAGAAAACCAGATGAAAAATATGACGCACTGATTTCCAAAGCATTACTAAGTAGTGTAGCATGATCCCCGAGAAAAGGGAAACCGAGCCCAGTGGTCTCACTGAGCTGGGAAGATAGACTACAATTTAGGGAGACCAGGGCAGCTAGAATTTACAGCGAAGAATACTAGAAAGAAAGAAGCTTTGCAGAGAAAGATCCCCAGGGATCTTCAGAGACAACTCTTCATGCTTTTAATGGAGTTCTGATCTGTGCATCTATGTGAAGGAACTACCCAAGGCCAGGAAAAAACTACTGAAAGGCCTCAAGATTCTTAGAGCTCATACATAGCTGGGAATAGTTCATGTTCCTACTAGCCAGAGTAGAAAGACATTGTGGAGCATCAGACAGAATCTTGAGGTTATTGCCTTACTAGTGGGGCTAAATTAGCCAGAGTAAAGGTTGCTCTGGACCCATTCTCACAAATCTTAAAAACAAGCCTGAAGGAATCTGGTAACTTAACTGTGTTAAAAGTACTTTAATGGATTTCTGGTAACTTAACTGTGTGTTAAAATAAGTCCAACAGCTATGTAAAGTACTAAAACAAAATACAGAATCCAACGGTGTAAAATTGGCAATATCTATCATCCAGTCAAAATTTAGCAGGCATGCAAAAAGGGCAATGAAATAAGGGGCCATAGCAGGGAGAAAAATTATTCACTAGAAACAGACCCAGAAGATAAGATCAGCAGCCAAGACTGTTAAAAAGCTATTACAAATATGCCTCATATTTTTAAGAAGGTAGAAGACTATATGAATATATAAGAAATGGAATATGAAATCTATAAAAAAGATCCAAATGGAACTTCTAGAAATAATAATATCTGAATTAAAAATACACTAAATGAGATGGAGAGCAGATCATATACTACTGAAAAGATTAACAAACTTAAAGGCACAGTAAGAATAATTATTCAAAATTAAGCACAACATGAAAAAAAAAGAATGGACCATACATTGATATTGACCTGTAAGGACAATATCAAAGGTCTAACAAATGTATAACTAAAGAACCAGAAGTAGGAGGGAAGGAGGGAAGGAGGGGGGAGAGAGAGAGAGAGAGAGAAAGAGAGGTCATTAATAACAGCCAAAGTGGTTGGGGCAGGAGAATCAATCAAGGATCTAGGTTTTCACCTTAAGAAACTAGAAAAAAAATAGTGAATTAAACCAAAAGAAAGGAAATAGTAAAGAACAGAAATCAATGAAACAGGAAACATAAAAGTAGTAAAACAACAACAAATGAGACCAAAACATAGTTTTTTGAAAAGACAAACCTGTCACCAGTCTGACCAGAAAAAATTTAAATTAGAGAAAGAACAAATTACCAGTATCAGGACAGAACAGAGAACATCGCTACAGATCTTACATACATTAAATGAATAATAAGGTAATATAAACAACTTTATACTAATAATAGATATGACAATTTGGATGAAATACGTAAATTCCTTGAAAGAAATAAACTATCAAAGCTCAGTCAAGAAGAAATAACCTGAACAGCACTGTATCTATTAAAGAAATTAAATTCATAGTTATGTAAATCTTACCAAGATAACTCTAGGCCCCAATGGTGTCATCAGAAAATTCCATACTTAAGAAAAAAATAGCAATTATGCAAAGTCTTCTAGAAAATAAAAGAAGGAACACATTGCAATGCATTTTATGAGGCCAGCATTACCATGAAATTAAAACCAAAAAGATTACAAGAATGAAAAACTATAGACCAATTTTCCTAAACACAGAAATAAAGAGTCCTTAGCAAGTTGAATCTAGCCATATAGAACAACATGACAAAGTAGAGTTTATCCCAGGAATGTAAAGTTGTTTAAACATTCAAAAATCAATGTAATTCACTGGATTAACAGATGAAAACAAAAATGATATGATCTCAGTTGACAAAAAGTGTTCACAAAAATTCCGTTATCTATTCATGATTAAAAACTCTTGGCAAAGTAACACTAGAAGGACACTTCCTCAGTCTGAAAAAGAGCATCCGTGAAAAACCAACAAACAGCTCACATCACACTAATGGAGAATGTGTGAGTGCTTCCCCCTAATATCAGGAAAGCAAGGATGTTTGCTCTCACCACTTCTATTCAGTATTGTGCTAGAGTTTCTAACCAATGCAATAAGGCAAGAAAAATAAGAGACATACAGATTGGAAACTCAGAAGTAAAGCTGTCTTTATTCACAATTTGATTCTCTATGTAGAAAATTCTACAAAATCTAATCCTAAGAAATCTAAAGAGAAAAAAAAAGCTACTAGAACTAAGTGTGTTTAAAAAAGTTATAGGAAACAAGGTCAGAATACAAAAATAAATTGTATTTCTAGGTAGTAGCAGTAAGCCATTAGAAATTTTACACAATCACCGAAAATAGGAACTACTTAAGCACAAGTTTACAAAACATGTGCAAGACCTATACACTGAAAACTATAAATGCTGCTGTGAAATTAAAGATCAAATAAATGGTATAATATAAAATGTTCATGGATTTGAAGATTCAGTATTGCCAGGATGTTAATTCTTCCAAATTGACCTAAAGATTCAATGTGATGCCAATCAAAATCTCATTGGGCTTTTTCATAGAAATTGACATACTGATCCTAAATTTATGTGAAAATGAAGGGCTAGAATAACCAAATAATTCTGTAATAAAAGGAAAAAAACAAAGTTGAATTTACACTACTGGATTTCAAGACTTAATATAAAGACACAGTGATAAAGACATTGTGATACTGGTTTAAGTATAGACATGATTTCACACATGTGACATTTAAGAAAACAAATGACCAAATAAAAAAGAGAAACAAAAAAACCAGACTCTTAAATTAGGGAGAACAAACTGGTGGTTGCCAGAAAGGCGGGCGGGCAATGGATGAAATAGGTGAAGGGAATTAAGAGTACAGTTATCATGGTGAGCACTGAATAACATACAGAATTGTTCAATCATTGTATTTTACACCTGAAACTAATCACACTGTGTATTAATTATACTTGAATAAAAGAATTCTTAAAAAGCGAATCCAGAATAGACCCACACATACACAGTCAACTGAATATCAACATGCCAGAGTAATTAAATCTAACAAAATAAGTAGGAATAATTGGACATAAACTTGGAAAAAAATTAACCTCAGTGCTAATGCCTCACACAAGATAGAAGAACTAGCTCGAAATGAATCATAGGCCTAAACAGAAGCTAAAACTACTTTTCTAGAAGAAAAACATAGAAGGCAAACCTTCAGTTAGGTAAAGATCATAAAAGGAAAATGATAAGCTGAACATCAAAATAAAACTTCTGCTCTTTGAAAGATGCCACTAAGAAAATAAACAGCGAAACCATAGTTTAGGAGAAAATATCTGTAAAATACATAACTGATAATAAACATATCCAGAATATGTAAAGAACTCTTGCAACTCAATAAAAACAATCAACCCAATGAAAAAACTGGCCAACAATGTGAACAGACACTTCACTAATGATATAGAGATGGCAAATAAACACATTAAAAAATGTTCATCATCATCATCACTGGGGAGATGCAAATTAAAATCACAAGTGGGATACCACCATTCATTCACTAGAATGACTAAAATTAAAAAGACTGACAATACCAAGTGTTACCAAGGATGCGGAGTAACTACAATACTCATACGTTGCTGGCCGAAGGCAAAATGGCGAAGCTATTATGGAAAGCAGGTTGACAGTTTCTAAAAATGTTCAATACACACTTAACTTTTTAAATAAAAACCCAGAAACCTAATTCCTGGGTATATACTTAAAAGGAATAAAAACATACGTCCACAGACTTGTATGTAGAAGTTGATAGCAGCTTGATTCATAGCAGCTCAAAGCTGGAAACAACCCATATGTTCCTACACTAGTGCCTGGAGAAACAAACCACAGTATATCCGTGTAACAGAATACTACTCAGCAATTTAAAAAAGTGCTGATACACTCAACATGTGAATCTCTAAAGCATTATGCTAAATCAAAGAAGCCAGAAACAAAAGCACATGTGCGATATGACCCATTTATATAGAAAAGGTAAAACTGTAGGAACAGAAAGTGGTTAAGTTGTTGCCAGGGCAGAGTAAGGGATTAGTTGCCAAGGGGGAGGGAACTTACTGAGAAGATGTTAACGTTATCACGATTGTGGTATAATCATACCACTTGACACATTTGTCAAAACTCATCCAACCACACATTTAAAACTGGTGAATTTTATTGTATTTACATTTTATGTTTTTTTAGGTTTTCATTTATTATTTACTTTCAGAGAGACAAAGAGTACAAGCTGGGTAGGGGCAGGGAGAGAGAGAGGGAGAGAGAGAATCCTAAGCAGGCTTCACACTGTCCGCACAGAGCCCGATGCTGGGGCTCAAACCCACTTAACTATGAGATCATGACCTGAGCCGAAATCAAGAGTTGGACACTCAACTGACTGAGCCACCCAGGCACCCCTACGTTATATTTTTTAAAAATTTCTAAGAGCTCTTTTCTGGGCTGACAGCTAACCAAGAAATGATAAGACATTGTTTACCTTCCCAGTCTTCCATGTAAGGGGCTTCCTCAGCTTCTTTCTCTGGAGTGGGTCTGTCAGTGAATTTTCCTTCTTTCATGACCCTGGTGATTTCTCGGAGCTGATGCAGCAAACGTTTTTCTTGGTCAGAAGTCACAGTCTGTGCTCTGCTTAGAAATATCAGACAACCCAGCCATTTAATGGTAAATACTGCTGGGCAATGAATATAGACAATACTATGATCTGTCTGGATCCTAGAATAGGAAGTCCAACAGCAACAGATAAGTATTCTAGGAATTGATTATGGAATTGCATAGCTGATGACTAGGTATGTTAGTTCAGTGTTCTGATTTTACAAATGCAGACACTAAGGCCCAGAAAAGATCAAGTGTTTGCTCAAGGTCTCACAATGAATTATGGTCAATACTGGGACCAGACCCAGATGTTTCAGCTTTCAGTTTCAGTTCAATCTCTAAGAAATTTCACCATTACTCTTATTACCCATTTACTACAAGCCACTTTTCTTTGAAGCAAGGTCATTAGAAGAAAATATGCTGGCCCATCAGCCTTAACTAGGGAAAAATATGCTACTAGGCTGGAATCACCAGGCTGCATCTATTTGTGCAGAAATAAAGATATGCCCTAACATTTCAGAGTTAGGTCATTCTGAATCAAATCACCTAGACCAGAGAAACTGAAGCCCACAGAGGGGGATTCCACATTTATTCTTATGTCTAGTTAATGTCAGCACTTGAACTATGACTGAAGTCCCCTGACTTCTGATAGCATTCTATACGATTTTTTTTTAAAGTTTATTGAGAGAGAGAGAGAGAGAGAGAGAGAGAGAGAGAGAGAGGAAGAGAGAGAATCCCAAGCAGGCTCCATGCTGTCAGCAGAGAGCTTGATGTGGGGCTCAAACTCATCAACTGTGAGATCATGAGCTGAGCTGAAACCAAGAGTTGGACATCAACCAGCTGAGCAAACCAGGCACCCCTCTATGCAATTCTTAAAGCATAGTGCTCGAGCTCCAGTTTAGAAAACCTGGATTTGAGTCCCAATTTAACTGGACGGTTCTAGGTACATGTCTGTAAAAATAAGATGAGGCTCAAGGATAAAGGCAGGACTATTTTCTTTGAGACAGAAGCACTGCATCACACTCATAGGCAGACAAGGTTCTACTTGGAAGATGGAGAACTGGTTTGGGACCGGTATTAAGCAGGATTTAACAGAAGCTACTTATTCTCTTCTTAAAAATCCAGAACATTCAGAGGCCATATAACACTCCTGAAGGAAAAATGACATTCAATACTGGCCTCATGGAGGTGCCATCAATTTTTCTAATCAGCTAGTCTGAAGCCTGTGTTTTTATCCTTAGTGTAACAAACTTAAACCTTAATGACTAACAGGAAAAAAGTGTTTCTCCCTCCAGTGTTAAGATGGATCCTGAGAGACTTAACAGAAACCCATGGGGGAGGGGAAGGAAAAAAAAAAAAAGAGGTTAGAGTGGAAGAGAGCTGAAGCATAAGAGACTCTTAAAAACAGAACAAACTGAGGGTTGATGGGGGGTGGGAGGGAGGGGAGGGTGGGTGATGGGTATTGAGGAGGGCACCTTTTGGGATGAGCACTGGGTGTTGTATGGAAACCAATTTGACAATAAACTTCATATATTGAAAAAAATAAATAAAAATAAAAAAAATTAAAAAATTTAAAAAAAAGATGGTAACTGACGGTGCAACATTTTCACAGACCTCAGTGGGAGGAAAACAAAACCACCATGAGCTCTACTTTTTCCACACTAAATGGCCTCAAAGCCATGAACTGAAGAAGCCTGTCTGTTACATATTCAGCTAAAATCTTACATTTATTGGGCCTCTTACAGCTCTATTCCTCCTATCAGTACAGGAGTCCTGACTTGTCACAACTGCTCATCAGCTCTACATAACTCCTAATTCTTACTATTAAAACAAGATGCCCCCGTCTGTGGGGGGCATCTGGGGCAGCTAGGGCACCCCTAGCTAAGAGAGCTTATGTGCTAGTATTAAAAATATATAAAGAACTTATAAAACTCAACACCCCAAAAACAAATAACGCAGTTAAAAAATGGGCAGAAGACATGAAAAAACATTTTTCCAAAGACAACGTACAGATGGCCAACAGACACATGAAAAGATGCTCAACATCACTCATTCTAAGAAAAATACAAATCAAAACTACAATGAAATACCACCTCACACCTGTTAGAATGGCTAAAATTAGCTACACAGGAAACAAAAGATGTTGGTGAGGATGCACAGAAAGGAGAACCCTCTTGCACTGTCGGTGGGAATGCAAACTGGTGCAGCCTCTCTGGAGGACAGTATGGAGAGTCCTCAAAAGGTTAAAAATAGAACTACCCTATGATCCAGCAACTGTACTACTAGGTATTTACCCAAAGGATACAAAAATACTGATACATGCACCCTGATGTTTATAGCAGCGCTATCAACAATAACCAAATTATGGAAAGAGCTCAAATGTCCATCAACTGATGAATAAAGAAGATGTGGTATATGTATATAATGGAATATGATTCAGCCATAAAAAGAATAAAATCTTGCCATTTACAACATGGATGCAGTTAGAGAGTATTATGCTAAGCAAAGTAAGTCAGAGAGACAAATACCATACGATTTCACTCACATGTGGAATTTAAGACACAGAGGAACATGGTGAGGCAAGGAGAGGCAAACCATAAAACAGATTCTTAAGTATAGAGAACTGAGAGTTGCTGGAGAGGAGATGGATGGGAGGATGGGTTGAATGGGTGATGTGTACTAAGGAGGGCACTTGTAATGAGCACTGGGTTTTCTATGTTAAGTGATGAATCACTAAGTCTTAGACCTGAAACTAATACTACACTGTATGTTAACTAACTGGAATTTAAATAAAAACTTGGAAGAAAAAAAAAAGCCTATGTGTTTATCACAAAGCTCTTACTCTTGGGCTGCACATGTTACTTCTCTGGACTGTCCCCAGGGCATTTTGGTTTTTACTTAATGAAACAATCTGGACTATGTTTCCTAACTCCTAGAAAACCAGAACCCCTAATTTTAAAAGGAATTGCTAGGCTAGAAGCAGAAACAGGCAAGTGAAACATTCTCAGAATCTAAGTTAAAGCATCCTCTTTTACCTCTGAACAAATATATTCCTATTGTACATATCATGTATTAGGCAATTAATCATGGCCCACCTTACATCTTCTGAATTTATGTAATGAATGTTTTCATAGATTCCTCATTGTCTCAATTTGGTTTGATAGTCATGGAAGGCACTGATAAGTTCAGGATGGTGTAGGCACAGTGCCATGAACATTGCAAGTGCTCAATAAATATGTGTTAGTTTAATTGGTCCCCATTTCCTTACCATGCATTTTCTCCCATCTTCTAGAAATCTGGCTTCCACTCCATCATTTTACCACAACTTGTGAAAATAATCAATGATACTTTACTCAAGTCCAAGAATCTTTTCTTCACATCTCATTCTTCTCGACTTCTCTGTACTGTGAACTATCCTTTCCTTGAAATGTTCTCTTCCCTTGGCCATTGAGACATTCGTAATTCCTCCCACTTCTTTTAACCATCCCTTGGATCTCTGATCCTGGCTCACTTTCCCCCATCCACCTCCTAAACACATGGTTTTCCTGAGGGATCGATCCTTGGGCTCTCATTTCATTCTTATAGTCATGCCTTCAGGAAGCTAACCCAGTATCACAAATTAAACCACCACCTCTACATAGATGATGCCCAAACTCTACCTCTAATCTTGACTTTTCACATGAAAACCAGTATCATCTAGGCATTTCCACTTAGAGGTCTTGCCGTTAATGAAGTTAACCTTAAATTCACTCTTCCAGGTCCTAGTTGGCCCAGGATAAGGAAAAGCTGCATGAGCAGCCAGGTTTGGAGAAGTTGGGAATGGCAGATTCTAAGATGCTAGAAAAATGGAAGTTCAAGTTGGAACTTTTAAGTTTCATAAAATCAGAGGAGCCATCAAATTCTGAATCCAAAAGGAAAGCATGGAGAGAATGAAACAGTTTCTTATAACACCATTCAGGACTAGAACAGAATTCAGACCAGCAAAAGACTCCAGGCTACTGCCACACAATATGATGCGCCTTACGAATCTGATCTCATCTTTCCCCATGGCCCTTACTCTTACCTCCAACCAAATGACCTCCAAATTTGTGTCATTGTTCCTGACTTCAATACCCAAGTTTCCTATTGTTGTTGTAGATCATACATAACATGTTCTGATGGCACCTCAACCAAATTCAAAGCTGAACTCATGATCTCAATCCCAAAGTCTCATCTTCTTTCTCCTCTTCTGTGTTTTTATCTTGGTTGATATCATAACCTTCCATATAGTTTGGGCTATAAGTCCTCCCAACTCATCTTTAGTTCTTTCTTCTCCTTCACTGCTCTTACCTAGTTTTCCTTTGGGGGAACAAATTCCTTTTCTGCTCATAGCGCAAAGGTTACAATGAAGCTATGCATCCCCTCACCTCTCCCCTTCAAGGGTGGCCACATGGCCCACAGACAATCATCACACTCCATCCCTTGGTTGCAGTGACTGATTCAGTGATATATACAGGATCCAAGTTAGGGTAACTGTACTTTCTCCTAAGACTCGGTCTTGAATGCAGCAAAGCCAGATCTGAAAACTTTTCATATTAATTCATTCTAGCATCAGTCCTTGAAGAGACTGTCCATTTGTTCCTTCCTCTAAATCCCCAGAGCTGCTCTGGTTCCCACTCTAAAACCTGGATCTTCAGCTATTTTTTTGATATTGTGACCTACCCCATACTTTTCCAATAAATTCTGTCACCTTCTCCAAGTTTTTGCTACCCAGAGTTGGCTGTTTGCTATAAAGGAAACCCTGAAAACAGCGTGTGATTTTTTTTTTTAAAGTTTTTATTCACTCATTTATTTATGTAACGTCTATACCCAACATGGGGCTCGAATTCACAACCCTGAGATCAAGAGTCACATGCTCTTCTGACTGAGCCAGTCAGGTGCCCCCAGCCTAGGACTTTTTCCCCCTCCATCAAGTCCCCTTAATTTGGCCCATTTCCACCCTCACTGGCCTGTTTATTACCTTTTGCTAGAACTTTTTCAGTAACCTTCTAACATGTAGTCACTCTACATATCACTAGAAGAATTACTTTTCTAAAGCACAGAAGATCATGACATTTCTCTTCAAAAGCCTTCAGAGGCATTCCACTATAAAGACAGAATTCCAAATTTCTCAGCCTACCATTCAGGGCCTTCCAGTCTGGGCCTAGTTTACTTTTCTAATTTCTTCTCCCCTTACTTACCTCCCTACCCATTTACCGCAGCCCTGATGTTCTCCACTCTAGTTACCTAGGACTACATGCTATTCCAAAACCATGTCTTGACTCTTTCACCTTGTTTGCTGCTTATGCCACCCTCTCACTCTGAAACATTCCCACCCCCCGAACCCTGCCTGTGGAAATCCTTTCATCCTATAAAGGCTTATACAAATTATTTCTTTTCCATAGAGCTTCTGTGGTAGACAGAATGATGTTCCCTTCTCCACTCCCCAAATAAGTCCACATCCTAACCCTGGAACCTAAAATGATACTACTTTATAGATCAGGAGACTTATGGTTGCAGATAGAATTCAGGTTGCAAATCAGCTGGCCTTAAAATACAGAGATTATCCTGGGTTTCCTGAGAAGGCACAATGTAATTATAAGGGGTCCTTAAAGATGGAGGACAGAGGCAGAAGAGGTCAGAGTAATATGATGTAAGAAGGTCTCAACCCACTATCGCTGGCCTTGAAGATGAAAGAAAAGGTCCACTGAGCCAAGGAATGTGGTCTCTAAACGCTGAAAAAGACAAGGAAATGGATTTTCCCCCAGAGCCTCCAGAAGGAAATGCAGTCCTGCCACCTTGATTTTAGCCCAGTTTAAGACTTCTAACATAGAGAACTGTGAAATAATAATTGTGTGTGGTTTTAAGGCATTGTTTGTGGTCATTTGTCACAGTGGCCATAGAAAACTAATATACATCCCTGGAGTATAGTTGCCTGAGATATAGTTCCTTATAGAGAAAATAATACCTGCCATTGACAACCACACAGGGCTGCACAGAACAAATCAAGCTAGGTGCCAAAGAAGATATTCTTATTATTGCTGAAATGGCCTGCTTTACTTAAAGTACTTTCTTTATATCTACCTCATTCATTCTTTCAACATATACTGACATTGTCAGTGCACCAGCACTAGGAATAAAAATTTGAACAATAAAAATTTCCTGTCTTCAAGAAGGTTATAGGGCATTAGGGAGGACAGAAACGTTAATGGAAGATCAGAAAGTAATAGGATGCTTAATATATTCAGCAAACCTAGGTGGCATGGGAGCACGCCAGAGGGATGTCTGAGTTTGAGGTTCAGGGATGCTGAGAAAAAATGATGTCTAAGTTGAGACCTACAAGAGAGAGTTAAAAATGAGGATATATGGGATAGGGGTCAGGGAGACATTCAATAAAGGAGAAAAGTATATGCAAAGTCCTAGAAGCAAAAGCAGATCAGTATTTTAGAGGAAAAGCAAGTAGTCGTTGTGGCTGGAACACAGAGGGAGTGATGGAGAAAGCAACAAAGGTAGGTAGAGTCATGTCACCCACACCATTTAAGCCAGGTTAAAGATTATGTACTTTAACAAGAGCAATAGGAACCCGTTAAAGGGTTAAGAGAAAAAAAGATAATCCATTTGTTTGGAAGAGAAAGCGAATCAAAGAGAGGCAAAATTAGAGAAGAGGAAACCACATGAGATACCACACAGGACAGTCCTGATCTATGTCAAAAGTCAAGGCTCAGGGCAAGATCCCTGATGAGCAAAGATGCAAAAACTTCAACAAAATATTAGCAAACCAAATCCAACCATACTTTAAAAGTATCATTCACTATGATCAAGTGGGATTTATTCCAGGGATGCAGGATGGTTCAGTATCCACAAATCAATCAACATATACATCACATTAACAAAACAAAGGATTAAAACCACATGATCATCTCAATAGATGCAGAAAAAACATTTGACAAAATTCAACATCTATTCACGATAAACTCTCAGCAAAGTGGGCTTGGAGGGAACATACCTCAACATAATAAAGGCTATACAGGATGAACCTACACCTAACATCATACCCAATGGTGAAAAAGTGGAAGCTTTTCCTCTAAGATCAGGAACAAGACAAGGATGTTCACTCTTGCCCCTTATTTTCAACATAGTACTGGAAGTCCTAGCCTCAACAATCAGACAAAAATAAATAGAAGGCATCCAAACTGGTAAGGAAAAAGTAAAACTGTCATTATTTGCAAATGACATACTATATACAGTAAACCCTGAAGACGCCACCAAAAAACTATTACACCTAATAAATGAATTCAGTAAAGCTGCAAGACACAAAACATACAGAAATCTGTTTTATAGAAACCTGCATTTCTATATACTAATAATGAAGTAGCAGAAAGAAAAATAAAATGTACGATTGCACCAAAAAGAATAAAAGAGAAATAAATTTTAAAAAATATATTTAATTATTTGTTTATTTTGAGAGAGAGACAGAGACAGAGAGAGAATGAGAGCAGGGGAGGGGGCAGAGAGAGAGGCAGAAAGAATCCCACGAATCCCAACACAGGGCTCGAACCCACGAACTGTGAGATTGTGACCTGAGCCAAAACCAAGAGCCAGATGCTTAACCAACTGAGCTACCCAGGAATAAATTTATTCCACCGAGGAATACATTTAAGGAAGGAAGTGTGTGTGAACAAGACTAACACCATCTTGTACAAACCCACCATGATGACCACTCTGTGACCTGAAGCCTTCTTCAGTACAGCACTACCCTCACACACATATTCTTTTTGTTTGGACACACCCTTAAGTAGACCCTTGGGGTATAAAATCCTTGAATCTTCTCTGGAGATAGGACTGTGATTCTGAAACATTTCTTCCCAGTTCTCCCAGAAATACTGCCCAATCTCCAGGGCTATAAAAGCAGGTCTTATGGGAAGTGGGTTGTGGAGATCTACTCATTTTGCAGCCACCCACAACACACTTCTGCTCATAGGTCCTTTTAATAAACCATTTATTGGCATCTGGATTCCTCATCCTTCCTCTTCGATCTTATGTCACCTCAGGCCTTTGGGGATCATTTTGCATATATCTCCCTTTCATAAATAAGGTGAAAGACCTATACTCTACAGCCTATAAGACACCAATGAAAGAAACTGAAGACAATACAAACAAATGGAAAGATATACCACAGTCACCAACTGGAAGAATATTGTTAAAATGTCTATACTACCCAAAGCAACCTACAGATTCAATGCAATCTCTATCAAAACACCAACTGCGGGGCGCCTGGGTGGCTCAGTCGGTTGAGCGTCTGACTTCAGCTCAGGTCATGATCTCATGGTTTGGTCCTTGAGTTCAAGCCTGGAGCCTGTGTCCGGCTCTGTGCTGGCAGCCCAGAGCCTGGAGCCTGCTTCAGATTCTGTGTTTCCCTCTCTCTCTGCCCATCCCCCACTCATGCCCGTCTCTCAAAAATACATAAGTGTTAAAAAAAAAATTTTTTTAAAGAACAAAACACCAATGGCATTTTCACAGAACTAGAATATAAAAATCTGAATAGAACCACAAAACACCCCAAACAGCCAAAGCAATCTTGAAAAGGAAGAACAAAGCTCAAGGTAGCACAATCCCAGATTTCAAGATAAACTACAAAGTTGTAGTTATCCACTATGGTACAGTATGTACTGGCACAAAAATAGACATATAGATAAATGGAAGAGGATAGAAATCCCAGAAAAAACCCCCACACCTATGTGGTCAATTACTCTATGATGACAAACGAGGCAAGAATATACAACGGAAAAAATACAGTCTTCAATCAATGGTGTTGGGAAAACTGGAGAGCTACATGCAAAAGAATAAAGCTGGACCACTTTCTTATATCATACACAAAAAACAAACTCAAAACGGATTAAAGACCTACATGTGAGACCTGAAACCATAAACTCCTAGAACATAGGCAGTAATCACTTTGACATCAGCCTTGGTGACTTTCTTCTAGATAGATCTCCTCAGGCAAGGAAAACAACAGCAAAAATAAACTATCAGGACTACCCTAAAATAAAAAGCTTTTGCACAGCAAAGGAAATCATCAACAAAATGAAAAAGCAACCTACTGAATGGGAGAAGATATTTACAAATGATATTTCCAATGAGTTAATATCTAAAATATATAAAGAACTTTTACAACTCAACACCAAACCACTTCCCCACCACCAACAAACAACCCATTTAAAATAGGCAGAGGACCTGAACAGGTATCTTCCCAAGGAAGATATACAGATGGCCAACAGATGTATGAAAAGATGCTCAACATCACTAATCATCAGGGAAATACAAATCAAAACCACAATAAGGTATCACCTTACACCTGTCAGAATGGCTAGAATCAAAAAGATAAGAAATAACAAGCGTCGGGGCACCTGGGTGGCTCAGTTGGTTGAGCATCCGACTTGGGCTCAGGTCATGATCTCACAGCTCGTGAGTTCGAGCCTTGCGTCAGGCTCTGTGCTGACAGCTCAGAGCCTGGAGTCTGCTTTGGATTCTGTGTCTCCCTCTCTCTCTCTGCCCCTAACCCACTTGCATTCTGTCTCTGTCTTTCTCAAAAATAAACAAACATTAAAAAAAATTTTTTTTAAAAAAGAAGTAACAAATGTTGGCAAGGATGTAGAGAAAAAGAAACCCTACTGCACTGTTGGTGGGAATGTACACCGATGCAGCCACTGTGGAAGATGGTACAGAGGTTCCTCAAAAAATTAAAAATAGATACACTATATGATCCAGTAATTCCACTACTCGGCACTTACCCAAAGAAAACAGCACCATTAATTCAGAAAGTATGTACCCCTATGTTTACTGCAGCATTATTTACGACAGCCAAGACATGGAAGCAACCCAAGTGTCCATCAATGGGATGAATAAAGAAGATGTGGTGTGTATATATGTACACACACACACACACACAGAGGGATGTTACTACTAAGCCATAAAAAAGAATGGGATCTTGCCATTCACAATATGGATGGACCTAGAAGGTTATTATGCTAAGTGAAATCAGTCAGAGAAAGACAAATACCATGATATCCCTTACATGTGGAATCTTAAAAAAAACAAAACAAAACAAAAAAAAAACAAAACAAAACCCAACACAGAAACAGACTCAAATACACAGAACTGGTGGTTGCTGGTGGGGGAGTAGGTGAAATAGGTAAAGGTATTAAGAGGTATAAACTTTGTTATAAAATAAATAAGTCATGTAGATGAAAAGTACACCACAGAGAATTTAGTCAATATTGTAATGATTTATGGTGACAGGTGGTAACTATACTTATCATGGTGGGCATTGTGTTTATACTGAAACTAACAGAACACTGTATGCCAACCTCAAAAAAGAAAAAAAAAAAGGTAAAGGCATTCATTCATTTTCATTCATTCACTCATTCTTCCCTTTCAGCTAATACTTTTTTAGGGCCTACTGTTGGCCTATGCTAGGCTCTGGGAATAATACAGATAATCCCTGCCCTAGCAGAGCTTAGAATATTTTGCACAGAGACAGAATTATTAACTAGGAATAAATAATAAGACATGGTGATTGGTAAGACACAGAAGTGAAGGAAAAGGGAACTCAGGAACAATATCTGATTTCTGCTTTGGGCAATTAAATAGATGGTGGAGCCATTTGCTCCTATTAAAGGTGAAGTAGGGTCAGCTGGGGATAGATGAGGATTTTCATTTTGCACATTCATTCATTCATTCATTCATTCAAGAAACATTTATCAATTGAAGATGGGCAGTTAATCGAGGAGATGTGTTCAGCAGGACCCTAAATACAGAGGTCAGGAAGTGAAGGATCTTAGCAAAGAATGCCATGATTTACTCTTCTACCATGATAATACATGTATACAAATGCTTATATCAAAAGTATTATTTTTCAACAGTAAGAATTTCCTTAGTATCTATTATGTGAACACAGTGAACAAAACAGACTAAGTCTGTCCTCAAAAAGTTCATATCCCAGCAATGCATGCCATAAGCCCACAGTCCCACATGCATCCTCAACATGCCTGCTACAGCTGTTTTCTACCCAAGGCTGCACCCTCACTTCTCCTTCAGGCCATGCCATGCTTCCAGGAGGTGAATGATTACAACTGGATATACTGCTTCAAGAAGGAAATTTTGCTGATCATAGGGACAGAAATAAGGACACTTCAATTCTGACTCCTGGATTCTTTCCTTAAGCTGTGTCCTTGGGATGGATACTGTGCTAAGTATGATACGTAATCTCTTTTTTCTGTCTCAAGCAGATTAAAAAAGGGCATAGCTTTAAGTAAAACCAGATTATTAGACAGCTATGAAATCATCTTCAATAGAACCTGGCTACTTGGCCCTGCAGCACTGCTCCTAAACTTGCCCCTCACAATAATGTGCACACACTGAACACAGACTCTTGAAAGCTGAGACTCTGGTAAGCAGATGGAATGAAAATGGAAGTGCTTAGTGAGAAATCATATGTAAATGACAAATAAGTCAACAATTATATAAAATGAAAGTAAGTCGTCCAGAAATCAAAAGCAAAATTTTGAATTGATTCTCTAAATGGGAAATAGCCTGAGTCCTCTTATGTGAAAACCTACCTCTCACCATTAGGTCCCACTCTGTTGATTAATTTTTCCATGGCTTCCTCAGTCTCCTTCAGTTTTTCTTGCAGTTGAACAAGCTCAAAGTTGGCTGAAAAACAAGCATCACTCTTAAGAACCAATCATACACAACCTCCAAAGCTCTTTTCTGAAACTGGCTGGCTGGGACGCCCCACCCTACTGCGATTCCACCTGGTTGTGAAATTCAGAATAGAGGCTCCGAGTCCCTCCAGCTGGTCCCATCAGGACACAAAGGGTCTCACAAAGAGGTGAGACGTCAAGGATTCGTGTTTAGGGAGTAATGAACAAATCACTCTCTTACACACAGAAACACAGCAGACCCAGCTAAAGAAAATACCTGGGAGTGAAAAAAATACCCCTACATGGTCACCCAAGAAGAAATGAAGAAGATAAACATAGTCCTTCTAATCCAAGTGATGCTGGGGGTTAAAGTACCAAACCTGCAAGGTACTTCAGAAAAGGAGTTAAGACCCTGAAAAGAGCAATATTTCACCTGCACCCAAAGTTTGAAAACCTATCTAGAAGATAATGGTTTAAATATTATGCTTCTTCAGTAAGGGAAGTCTTGAGCTAGGGCTGAAACCTCCCTGCCCAAGGTTTCCAAACGACTCCTTTGGGGTGAAATGGTGTAACCGTGGCTCCCAATATTCTCAATAAAGTTCAACAGAGATCACATCTATCTACCAAAATTAACATTAAGACCCTAAAAGTAAATCAGAAAAAAATAAGTCAATGAGTACACGAAATGAACTTTAAGGCAGCAGGAAAATAAAATGCTGTTTATTATGCAGACAATCCAGTTTTTCTGTTTCATACCTGAGTACCCTTCTACTGAGATATATTTAGGAGGTCACTGTAAAATATAGTATCTCAAAGGCCTTTTAATACTTCTAAAACAAATTCTTATACATGCAGTTAACATCTGAAAAGTGTCTAGAGAACTGTGCCATGTAAATGTTCATTTTTATTTTCTGCATGATTCAAAATTGAAAAATAAAAAGTAGATATAACTGCTACATTATAAAACAGCTGCTCTCAGGAATTCATTTTATTTACTTTTGTTTTAACTGAAACATGTGACTGGATACAGAATTTGCTGCTCTTTTCAAAATTATTTTTCTGATGCATTTACCATCACTGTTGGTTAGATGTTATCACAAAAGCTTTCTTAAAGGATTCCTTGAATATTTAAGATTTCTAAAAAGGATGCAGACTGTGACTGGGGTATCAACTTCCACAGAGAATCTAGAGTAAATCTAAAAAGAAGTTACATCGGAGGGCAGAGGCTTCAGTGGCTCAGCCTCCTTTCATTTTGCTTCTTTCTTTTAAAAACTCCTGATGAGGCTTCATTATCCACAGGATAAAGCAGTTTGGCCTCCAAACCTGCAACAATATGGCATAACCTACCTACTCTTCAGGCCTTCTTTCCTACAGCCGTCTTATATCAGGTTGGGTCTTCCTCAAGTCATCTCATCTATCAAACAGGACCCAGCTCGAGATCATTCCCTGCAAGGCTTTTGCCAAATCCATTCCAGATAGTAAACTTTTCACAAGTTATTTTTCCTAACCTCCATCCCAGACTCTGAATTATTAGAAGGGAGAGCCATGCCATATACACTTCATTTCCCCAGAGAGCACAGAATATTCTACTTGGTCAGTAAATATATGATGACCGTGTCTCATGAGTCAGAAGGGTTAAACTCTGTCCCTAGATCTCACAACTGATTTTGGCAATGGCTTGATCTCTCTTCCTTAGTTTTCCTCTCTGTGAAATAAAGATATCTGCTACCAATATTCTAAAGTCTGGAAATGAGAAGTAACCCATTCCAAATGTGCATTATTAATTTGCTAATATAAAAAAGTAAACTGACAGTTTTGTACTTTTCATAACTCTTTCTCTTAAAAGCCCAACGTCAATATGGAAACTTGAGAATTTTCAGAGCTTAGGTAAAAATGGCATCAGATTAATTTGGGGCAATTTCTGAGAAATGCTTTAAAGAAATATCCACAGACTGTTCCTCTGGCTAAATTATGGCGGTCTGACTCAATAAAACTTGTCCACCTACTGAAAAGGAGCACTTACTAATTTTCCTGTGGGTGTTTCCAGCTGTGGCAGTAGAGCATTTCCGATCCTCTGCAGGAGTTTTCCCCTTTGAAAGCTGAGAATTGAAGGAGGTACAGCACATCAACAGCAGCTTAGAAACTCAAAGTCATGGAACTCCTCATATTAAATGAAAAAAGAAAAGGTTGGGAGACAAAAACTAAGTCGGAAATCAAACAGCAATATTAGAGAAACATCTCAAAAAAAAAAAAAAAACAGTAGAGAGAAAGAGCCAATAGAAGGTTCCCAAGTGAAAAACCATCAATGCACAAGAAAGAAAAGAAAAGAGAGGAAAGAAAGAGAGGAAAGAAAGAGAGGAAAGAAAGAGAGGAAAGAAAGAGAGGAAAGAAAGAGAGGAAAGAAAGAGAGGAAAGAAAGAGAGGAAAGAAAGAGGAAAGAAAGAGGAAAGAAAGAGAGGAAAGAAAGAGAGGAAAGAAAGAGAGGAAAGAAAGAGAGGAAAGAAAGAGAGGAAAGAAAGAGGAAAGAAAGAGGAAAGAAAGAGAGGAAAGAAAGAGAGGAAAGAAAGAGAGGAAAGAAAGAGAGGAAAGAAAGAGAGGAAAGAAAGAGAGGAAAGAAAGAGAGGAAAGAAAGAGAGGAAAGAAAGAGAGGAAAGAAAGAGAGGAAAGAAAGAGAGGAAAGAAAGAGAGGAAAGAAAGAGAGGAAAGAAAGAGAGGAAAGAAAGAGAGGAAAGAAAGAGAGGAAAGAAAGAGAGGAAAGAAAGAGAGGAAAGAAAGAAAGAAAATCAATCTCTTTCCAGGTCATCTGCCTTGCCCACACTCATCTAAAAAGGGGATGTGTAGCCCTCGGGGATGTTCTTACAGAGGCAACTCGGGCCCCCTGCAGAGTTCCTGGGCAAGAAGGAACTCACCTCTTACTCTGGTTAGAGGGGCACAGTGAATATTTAAGATTTCCCAAAAGGATGCAGAACGTGACTTCTGCTCCACTTCACGGTCTCTAGGCCCACAACCTGCTGAGGCCTGCCTGCAGGTGGAACTTAATTGGGAATCTGTTTTTAAAGGACCCAAACCATGTCTCCCTAGAGATAGGAAACAGCAGGCTTAGTTTCAGGATGTGGCAGTTTTGTTTCAGAATTACTGCAGAGGATGTTAAAAACAGCACCTCATACTCCTAGAAGGGGAAAGAAGGACAAAGTGGTGTTGGTACGGTCATTATTTGGCCTCACAGTGGCTGCTTGGAAATCATTGTGCTAATCCTAATAACAAAGGTCTTCTTAGAATATCTTTATGCCTTTTCAGCTTGCAAAGATACCCAATAAAAAAAATTAGGGTGGGAGAGGGCTTTATTGCTCACTGTATTAGCAACTAGAAGACCCAAGTTCAAGTCCTGATTCTGCATTTCTAGTTGTGAATTCTAGGGCATACTGTTTAAACTCTGAGAGAAGATTTTCTCTTCTATAAAACTGGAATAACAGTTATCCTAAGTACCTCATAAAGAGGAAGCAAGGCTTAAAGATGATTTTAATAAAGGTTATGAACTGTAAAGAGTTCTAATACCAACAATGATTTTTATTATGATATTGGATTTTACTGATATAATAAGATCGAGAGGATTCCACTTACCTTAAATAGAATATATAGTATATATAAAAAAATCCCAAAACCATAGATTGGAATAATCTGTCCCATCAGGCCTCTTCCACTACCTCCTCCTCCAGTGCCTCCACCTGATCCTTTGGCCTTTGCAAATGCCTCTGCGAGGTGAGACCTCTGGAAACGAGCCCCAAGGGTCTGGCCATCTGAGGGTGGCTGGTGATGATGCATCATAGGTGGAAATCGACCCAACTTTCCTGAGAAAATAATCAGTATTTATGTCTTCTACTATTTTAAATATTGCTATTATGAAAATACTTCATGCACTAAGGCGTAACAGAAGCCAACTCAAGTTTAAGAAAAAACAGAAACTTGATTTTAAGGATACAGAGGTATCACACAGAAAATAAACATAATGTGGCAATCTCTAGCCGCTCACCCAAACCCATTTTCCCTTCCTTTCTAGGCCCATAGCTTGGTAACATTTTTCAGCTTCCCATACAGTTAAAGGAAGCCATGTGACAGACGTCCAACCAGAGGAATGTGAGTGATATGTGCTGGTTCAAGGCCTGGCCTATAAAACTTTCCATGTATTAAACTCCACATTCATTTCCCTTCTGCAGGCTTCATGCTGATATCTAGGGAGACCTCTGAAGTCATGTGATGAAAATGACAAAGCTTCCTTCCATCAATCTAGGTTCATGAATAACTGTGTGACACAGAGCCCTCCAGGGCTACCACCCCACCAACTTAGAACCATCTGGACTTGTTTACATGAGTAAGAAATCAACTTCAATCGTGTTACAGCCATTATACACTTTGGAGTCTGTCACAGCAGTTAGCCACCACCAACTACTACAGAAAAGGAAATGTGATCTGGTCTCAGAAGAGAGAACCCAAACTGGAAAGCCGGAAAGCCATCCGGATCTGGGACAGCTACTCTCACATTCCACTTCAATCTCCCTTTTTATGGGGCCATGAGGCTTTTTTTTTCCCCCTGTGTTTCTCTGTGCGGATCTTCTTCATTCTCCCTTCTGTGGAGACCATTTCTTTAGCTTCTTTGTGAACACAGAGGAAGAGAGTCACCCCCAAGCCCCTCAATTTGCAGATCCTTCAAGAGGCCAGCACAGACTCGTCACAGTCCCAAATTCCCTGGAGGAAGATTTTGAACACTCAGCTTGGGTAGGTATGCATCCCTTTCCAATCAGCTATAACTGAGCAGACAGGATTCATGTGGCACAAAAACAGGGTCACAGGGTTCCATGAGTGGAAGCACAGAGCTTGGAGAAAGGAGTGTGCATCAATGTTCTTGCATTTTTTTCCTCCATCAGGGGCAAACATTAACATCAACTGCCAAGCTCCTGAGAGCCATAGATGAGAAAGGTAAGTCCTTTCTTCAAAAGGCAATACAAACAAGCTTGTGTGGAAAAACCAACAGGAGCTAACGCTACAGAGCAGAAAACACTAGAGAACAGAAAGACTTCATAAATCAGACTGTAAAAATACAAACTATACAATACTGTTGGACTTGATTTTAACAAAATTACAGATTTCTGTTCAATAAAGACCACCACAGAGTTAAAATAGATGACAGACAAGGAAAAGCTTATGCAACATCTACAATTGGCAAGAGATTAAATATTTAAAATAGACATGGAATTTCTACAATTTGTTATTAAAAAAATCCTAAGAAACCCAATAGAAAGCACCTACAGAAAGAGAAGCTTAAAGGATTAGCAAGTAAATAAAGAGATGATCAAATTCAAAGAAAACCCAATGAGTAAAATACAAATTAAAACAATGAGATTGCACTGTTCACACCAATCAGAAGGGCAAAAATTAGAATGGTGGATAACAGCAAAGGTTGGCAAAGGTGGGGAAGAACTCTCATGCTCTGTAACAAGGTAAACAGATCTAACCATTTTGCTAAGAGATCTTAGTGACATGAAGTACTTAGTGACATCAAGTATGTCTATGTCCTATGTGATCCAGTGATCCCACTCTGGTGGGTAAATTCCAGAGGAATTCTGGATGGTCTATATGCAAATTACAGACTTTATAGAGCTGTGTGAGAATTTGCTGGGATGATAATGTAGCAGGGAGCTTAAAGTCACTTTGTTTTTGATAATTAGAAGAATGGAAAATCAAAGTGAAGTGGATACAAATACGGAATTCTATGTAGCTTTTAGAAATCACACTTCAGACGTACCTACAGCAACATGAACATCTTAAAAAGCACAAAACTGAGTAAAAAATAAGCAAATACCATTATATAAGCTGACGGCATCATAATTATGCTACATATGCCCTACATATATACTACCTATATTAGCAAATATGTAAGTGTAAGGACATAAAACACAGAATGGACACATATGAATGAGGAAGGGAATGGCTATATGGACTGAAGATAAAGAGTTAAAAAGAAAAGAATAAGAAAGGAAACTTGCACTCCTGATGTCAAAAAGCTGCTATCAACTGATGACTATCTTTAAGTCAACTGTGCTCCTGAGGCTAGAAAGAAGGTGGGTGGCCAGGTAGAGAGGTAAGACAGCTAGCCACTAGGTTTGGAAGCTGCCATCTGCCTTGTATCCTCTCTCAGCCTACTCCACTCCAATGGTCCTGCTTTCCCTCCCAATACTGACTTTGGAGGACATAAAAATTATGCCAGAAATGCTTTTTAAGAGTAGGTCAGCAACAGAAGCAGAGCTTCGGACAGTAGAGCGAAGCCAGGTTAACACTCCTTATTCTGAGTGCTGGTGACTATGTAGCTATTAAATTGTCAAGGATCTTAATATATTAAGTGGTGAGTAATGGCTCTAAGGCTATAATACACCTTCAAAAAATGCCTAGCCAGTATTCAAGAAGCTAACCATTCTCTTGAGAGAATCTGATTTATCAGATGGCTAGTGTTCAATATACTAGATTTAGTAATTGTGGTAATACCTTGTTGAACTTCATTTTACTGTACTGAGAACACAGGCTTCAAAACTTCATATAAAGCAAAAAACATTAAAATCAGGTAATAGCACAAAAGGCATTATTTTGCATTTCTAAAATTGAAAAATGAGGACAATGCTGTACACTGTACATCTCTCCCCAAAACCTTTATAGTCTGTCAGCCAGGAAGATACTGCTACTGGACAGCTATTATGTTCAGTAGGTAGGAGAGAGCCCGTACATACAATAAACAACAGTCACACATTGAACAATGCTTTTAAAAAGTAGTATATTCAAAACAAACACCACCACAAAAGGACAGGGTATCATGGACTTTATTACTAGACAAACTAAATGTCTAAGCATTAAAAGGATGCAAAAGAAAAAATAAAAAGGAGTCAAAGGGGATCAATCGTTGAAGAGAATGAGACACAGAATAGCAGAGACGCAGAACAGGAGGAAAGAAGAACACCTCCAACAATAAAGAGAGGAGAACAAAGAAATAAGAACAAAGAATAAATAAGGCTAACTACCAAATTAGTTTGGCTCCATCTGGGGAAGTAACAAGAGATGAGAGGGAAGTGGAGGGGGAGGGTTTAAATGCTAACTTGTGGTGTATAAATTTGGTAACTGTGGGTCTAAGATCAAGGAAATGACTTAATGAGAAGTGTGTCTGAGAGGGATTAAATCTAGCATTTGAGTATAGGGCCTAATGCAGGGAGAAACTAGGGTGTGAGAAATCAGCAAGAAGGCAGTAATTAGGCTCTGAGATGCAAGGGCCTAAGGTGCTGGCTACAGCTATAAAGAGGAAGGAATAGGTCCAAGGGCTCTTAGCATGAAGTGATCAGCAGCATTTAATATTGAAAAGAACACAGAGCTAATGAGGGAAGAGGTCAGACAACTCCAAGATTAGGAGTTTAATATATGAAGAGAAGAATGAAAACCATGGGTGGGTTTATGGCAAGGGGAAGACTGGGTACACGTTTTTCACACACTAAGTTCCAGGTGTTGGTGGCACATTCAGAAGAAATTGTTATTGGACCACAGTTAGGCTTGAGAAGAAACTCTAAACTACCTAAATGAAAAAGCTAATTAAAAGATTAAGTGAGTGAATTATTCCCATACTAAAAGTGTTGGTGGGATAGGTGTACTTAGGTGCAACAAGAGTAAGAAAAGACAATGGAGCTGTCAAAGAAGACTAGAAGCAAACCAGTTTCCTTAAAAAACAAACAAACAAACAAAAAAAAGAAGAACTGAAAGCAACTGAGAAGTCTAGAAGAAACTGATAAAAGACTAATGGCAACCCCCATTTTTAGACACAGTGTATCCTCGGGAGAAAGGATGGCTACTGTATGAAATCTTGACTGTCCACCTATTTAGACAATAACAGAAACCAATATACTACAAAGCATCATACAATCTGCAGAGTCAGAAGGAGTCTTAAAAATCATCTTCAGTCTTTTCAACAAATGGTATGGAGACAAATAGATATCCACCTGCAAAAGAGTAAAGTTGGACCCCTACTTCACACTATTTTTAAAAATTAACTCAAAATTGATTAAAGACCTAAATGTGAGAAAACTATACAACTCTTAGAAGAAAACATAGACCTAAATCTTTGTGACCTTGGATTAGGTTTCTTAGACAGGACACCAAAACCACAAGCAAAGAAAAAATAGGCAAACTGGACTTCATCAATTTAAAACTTTTGTGCTACAAAGGATACCATCAAAAAAGTAAAGACAAAACACTGAATGGGAACAAATATTTGTAAAACACAGATCTGATAAGCTTCTAGTATCCGAAATATATAAATAACTCTTAACCACTCAATAAGAAATAATCCAATCAAAAATGGTCAAAGGCTCTTAATAGACATTTCTCCAAAGAAGATATAGAAATGGCCAATAAGCACACGAAAAGATGTACACCACCACTAGTCATCAAGGAAATGCAAATTAAACCCACAATTAGATTCACTACATTACACCCATTAAGATGCTATAATCAAAAAACAGATAATAGAGGCACCTGGGTGACTCAGTTGGTTAAGCGTCCAACTTTGGCTCAGGTCATGATCTTGCCATTCACAAGTTTGAGCCCCACACTGGGCTCTGTGCTGACAGCTCAGAGCCTGAAGCCTGCTTTGGATTCTGTGTGTGTGTCTCTCTCTCTCTGCCCCTCCCCTGCTCACACTCTGTCTGTCTCTCTCTCAAAAATAAACATTAAAAAAAACCCAGATAATAAAGTGTTGGCAAGGATGTGAGGAAAACTGAACTCTCATACTCTGCTGATGCGACTGTACAATAGTGTAGTCACTTTGAAAAACAGCCTGACAGTTCTTCAGAAGGGTAAACAAAGTTTCCATAGGACCCAGCAATCCTACTCTTAGATATCTACCCAAGAAGAATATGTTCACACAATAACTTGTACAAAAATGTTCATAGCAGCCTTTTTCATACTTAGCAAAAAGTCCATCAACTTACGAATGGGTAAGTAAAATGTGGTATTATCCATTAAATGGAATATTATTTGGCCATAAAAAGAATGAAGTACTGACATGTTATAATACAGATGAACTTTGCAAACATTAAGTAAAACAAAAGAAAGCCAGTCATGTAAGACCATATATTACATGATTCCAATAATATGAAATGTCCAGAATAGGCAAATCTATGAAGACAAAAGTAGATTAGTGGTTGCCTAGGGCTGAAGGGTGAGGGGGGAAAGAGAGTGACTGCTAATGGGTATGAAGTTTTTTGTGTGTATGTGGAAGGGTGATATAAATGTTCTAAAATTGATTGCAGTGATAGTTGCATAACTCTGACTATATTAAAAACCACTGACTGTACACTTTAAACAGATAAATTGCCTGGTATGTGAATTATATCTCCATAAAGCTTTTTCAAAAGTCATCTACTCTAACCACCTGTGTTCAATACCCTCCCCTTCCTTAAGTGGAGGCCCTGACTTTGCTGAATACCATTAAGCAGGAAACTCAGTATTGCCCCCAGGAAGTTCATGCCACCTCTGGACAGCTCTGTTGGAATGGTCTTCTTTATACTGAGTTAATGAGTGAGTAATGGGAATAAGAAGGAAATAAACTATAGGGTTTCAAAAAGCAACACTGAATGTGATATGGCAAAAAAGTAGGGAAACATGACAGGGTTTGCAGACTGGAAAGTAGAGGAATACTTTTTTCAAAGGTAAGGAAGAGAAGGAATTGGGGAGCAATGGAACAGATAGGCTAGATAGTAAAAATAGGTTTTATATCTTGGAGAAATGCAAATCCTTATTTTGTATTTGGTGTAATACTTCACATATTACTAAACACTTAATGTACCACACACAGAGATTAACATGATAAATAAAACAGCTCCTATCTCTAAAGAATTTACAGACAAGCAATATAGTTACAGCAAACAAGGCAACTATGCCTTAACTATCAAATCCAATAACTTTTCCCTGTCAGGTCTCACTCTAAGACTCTTCTGGCAAGGGGGCACCTGGGTGGCTCAGTGGGTTAAGCATCCAACTTCGGTTCAGATCTTGATCTCACCAGTTTGAGCCCCTCATGGGGCTCTCTGCTGTCAGCGCGGAGCCCGCTTCAGATCCTCTGTCCCCCTCTCTCTCTGCCCCTCCCCCGCTTGCTTTCTGTCTCTCAAAGATAAACATGAAAAAAAATACAAGAAAGTGATTATCACATACTACTCATCATTTAATAAATGTGTGCTTAATCTGAATAAATTCTTATCAAACTTTCCTGCCACATCACTCTCCTGAGCTCTTCTTTTCCTACTGACTACTAGTCTTTCAACCTATTCTTTCTCAGTCTCTTGCATAGGTTCTTCTTTAATCCTCTCCTGGAGATTTTTGTTTCAACATGTTCGCTCTTTATCCTTTTCCTTTGGCAAATTCATTCATTCTCACAGATCCATTATAATTTCCAAAATGTATAGCTCTAGTTCTGACCTTTCCTTCTCAAGTTCCTCTTATCTCTAAATCCCATTAGTATATATGTCCTTTTGTATGACTATCATGTCAAACCTAAAAATGAGACTCATTTTCACCTTCCAAAACCTGGTGTCTCCTCGTGTGTGTGTATGTGTTCTAAAGAGAGTCATTCTCCCAGACCTTTTAGGCTTGAGACCTATAACCTCTGCTACCTGTGACCAAAGGTACTCTTGAGATGGTATGCTGGGGTCAGAATGCTCAATTTGGAAGAGATTTGTTTCTTTGTTTTTTCCATAAAATTAACTGTCCTCAACAGGGAACAACCGCATGTGTTAGATCTTGGTACCACATTTCTTAGAACTGAACCCGGGAGGTTTAAAAATTCAATGGCTATAAAACATTTGCAAATGTCTAGTTGAAATAATTTTTTTAAAAAGAAATTTTTAAAGGGAAATATCCAAGTGTACACAAATACAAGAAAGTATAAACGATAATGTCTAAGCAACTGCATACCTGCCTACCACATAAATATAAGTGGAACACCTACGTACTGGGTCCCACCCAGAGATAGCCACAGCTCTGAATTCGGCGATTAGAATGTATGCTTTATACTTTACTACGTGAGTACATATCCATAAACTACACACAATATTGTTTTGAGTTTTAAAATTTTATGTTATGAATGGCAAGTACTGACAATTATATAGTAATATGAATATACTTAATGACACTGAATTGTACACCTACTGGTTAAAATGGGAAATTTTATGTTAATGTATTTTACCACAATTTAAAAAAAAAATTTTTTTTTAACGTTTATTTTTGAGACAGAGAGAGACAGAGCATGAGTGGGGATGGGGCAGAGAGAGAGGGAGACACAGAATCTGAAACAGGCTCCAGGCTCTGAGCGGTCAGCACAGAGCCCGACGCGGGACTTGAACTCACGGACCGTGAGATCATGACCCGAGCTGAAGTCGGACACTCAACCGACCAAGCCACCCAGGCGCCCCTACCACAATTTTTAAAAAACCTTTATACAATGGTATCACACTGTACTCATTCTTCTGCAACTTCCCTTGTTTGTCTTTTTTTCTGGGTGGGGATCAGTATTTTGGCCTAGAAATGTACCATGTTGATGTATGTAGCTCTAGTTCATTCACTCCATCTGCTATATAGCATCTCCTTGTAGGTCCATTATCACAATGTATTTACCTCCTCCCCAGCTGATGGACATTTAGGTTATTTTCTATTTTTCACTACAACAAACGTTCTACTTTATAGCTACATTACAAAGAGGATTTGTGGTTTTTAAATTTTTTTGCTTAAAAAAACAGCTGAAGAGATCAGAACATTAAAATTGCACCTTTAAATTTTTTTTTATTTTTTTAAAAAATTTTCTTATGTTTATTTACTTTTGAGAGAAAGAGAGAGAGACAGAGGCGTGAGCAGGGGAGGGGCAGAGAGAGGGAGAGGCAGAATCCGAAGCAGGCTCCAGACTCTGAGCTGTCAGCACACAGCCTGATGCGGGGCTCGAACTCACAGACTGTGAGATCATGACCTGAGCTGAAGTTGTACGCTTAACCAACTGAGCCAGTCAGGCGCCCCTAAAGTTGCACTTTTTAAAACAGAAAACAGCTGTGTTCACTATCTCTCTATGCACTTAAGTAGTCTCTGAAATGGAATCTGACTAAATTCAATTGTTTATTGAAAGCTTTCCCCATATTTAGGTTTATTTAATTATTAAAATTTCACTTAGCATATCATTTAAACTAGACTACAAACTTAATGGATTTTATAGAGTGAAGCTCTACTTTCCCTTGTTATTAACCATCCTTATTGCTAAAAACAAAAACTCTAGCACTGTTAACAAAAGAGCTTTCTGAAAGCAGAATTAAACCATCCGCAATATTTCATTCTTAAGACAAATAAATCAATACAGAACTGGTTGTGTTTATGTTTGATTACTGCAGTTTAAGAAAGATCTTAATAGGCCAATCCCTTAAGATACATAAGCTTCTCACTAAATACTGAGGAAATTCTAGAGGCCAAATTTAACTCAGCATTAAAGTGGAGGCTGGGACCACAGCTGACTATTCCTGATCAGTCTCCAAAGGCCCCTCATCTTGTTACATTTTTCCTCTACTTAACTCTGCTCTGACAGCTGCTTTGACGTTTTCTGCTAGTTTGAGATTTTTTTCTTCATCTTCTACCAACTTCCTCACCCCCAAATCATGGTACATACTACTAAAAGAGATACTTGTGTGTCTAAGCTGCTTATTAGCACAAGGCCTAGTCCATATACCCTACACATGTTAATTATTACAGTTTTGATAGGAGTCATCTTCCCAAAGCACATTTCTAACTGGTCTTGCCATTTCTCTCGTGGGTCCCACCAAGGACAAGAGACTGTTACACAGGAGGCAGCCAAGTGAGTAAGCTCAATACTATCTTTTCACTCAGGGTTATTAGTTAAGATATTGGCTGTGCCTTCAACTATTTAAATGGAGGTTAAATGAACCTTTCTTGAGCTCATTTTCATCATCTGTAAAATGGATATAATTGGGGCTGCTACAAGGACTGTTCAGGGTTCTTACAAGGATTACTGATTAAATATCAGATACAAAGCATGTGGCATGCACAGTGGGTAGTTAAATTCTTGTTTTGGCTTCCCTACAAAACTGAATTTCTAAACAACTGAATTCCATAATCTAGTCCAAAAGTACCTCTTTACATTTCTTTCCCATTACATACTCCTGATTCAGCCTAACTAGACCTCTCACCATGCTTGGAGCCTGCCTTGTGATTTCTTACCACTAAGCCTTTGCTTTTTGCTGACTACTGGTTTTGTTTTTCTAACTCCACGTGTTTAAATCCAGCTTATCCTTCAAGACCCAAGCCAAATACTGCCCTCACCACCAATGCTTTTTCTCTAGTTACTCCCATGCACTTAGAACATACTGCTTGAACCTCTCTAATTGTACTTATCACAACTGGCTGTATTCAAGAGTTGTATTTAGGTCTTACAGCTGCTACTTGAATGGATTGAGAATCTTCCACTAAGAACCATTTCTACCCAATTTTATTCAGTGCTGACTGAAACCTATAAATCATATCAGAGAATAAGAAAATATGCCTCCGACATCCAGAAGCTGGAGTGCTACTATCAGCTAGGCCTTGGTGTTGGTATGAGCTGGCTTGGCACTCACAATTAGGTCTTGGTGTTCTCAGGTTAAACGTCAGAAATTTGAGAATATCAACATTAGACAAGGCCATTCTGTGACCATCGTGGATCAAGACAAAAGAGTAAGACCACTTTGTAATCTGCCTGAACAAAGACAACATCCATCCAAGCTAAAAAATATCAATAGCCCCCATTCCTGGATAATGAAGGACTGCTGCTTCTTCACCAATTATAGCTTTAGCCTTTCTCTGGTCTGCTCTCCCTTTAGATAAACTCTATTAAGCTATCCAGACACTGAATTTTCCCCATTTTCTGATGGCATCCGATGCAGAGCAAAGCCCCATACCCTTAAACCTTCTTCAAAATCACCTAACACACACCCACATCTTATAATAAAGCTTTTCTTTTTTAAAAAAAATTTTTTTTTAGTGTTTATTTATTTTTGAGAGAGAGTGAGCGTGTGCGAGCAAGTGAGCATGGGTGGGGAGGGGCAGAGAGAAAGAGGGATACACAGAATCCGAAGCAGGATCCAGGTTCTGAGCTGTCAGCACAGAGCCTGATGCGGGGCTCGAACCCACAAACCGTGAGATCATGACCTGAGCTGAAGTCGGATCCTTATCCGACTGAGCCATCCAGGCGCCCCATATAATAAAGCTTTTCTAGCACTCTTCCTGTGATGCCGCATGCTCCCCCATGGTATGCATTCTTCCGCACTTCAACAATAAATCCAACTTATTTAACTGCAAATATTATTCATTCGTGCTCTGTAGCTGAAGGACAAACTGTGAACTTCTTGAAGAAAAGTCTAGTGTTTTCTTTATGCTCAGGTCCCCTAAAGGGTAAGCTCTGGGTCTTGCATGCTGTACACTTTGTGGAATTGATCTGGATGACTTCTGTGCCTGCCAGTAACTTTACTGGAATCTCCAGACCCAGCACTATTACTCTCAGGGTTGAAAATAATTTTGTACTTCATTATCCTGAATGTTTTTTAGTTTTGAGACTGGAAAATGGCAATCAGGGTAACTAGTAAAGGTGCTCCACACCTACCACTGTTCTCCATACCCACTCCCCTAGAAGTTTCTGAACTTGAAAAAGTGCCCAATTTGCAGACATTCACAGGCTCTCAAATTGTCTCCTCTCTTCTTGGGCGCTCCTTCAGAGAAGATTCTCAATGTTTCATTAGAAGAAAAGAAAAGGTAAGGGACCAAAATAATATGTTTGTCCTTAAGCTTATATACCAAAACATAAAGAGCTAATTTGAGAATTATGTATGTATATTATATGTATATTATATATGTATATATACACATGTACACATAAATATACATGTATGTGATATATATACACACACATAATAAAATATATGTGTATATATTTTCAATCTCAGATAGCTCAAGACTCAGTGGGCAGCACTCAAGGAAAATATGGTGACAGAAGAGTCTAAGTTATTTCATAGGAACAGGGCTACTGGAAAGGGACTGGTAAGGAACCCTATTTATAAGTACTCAAAGTGAGTCATAACTGGAAAACATGGGCAGGCAGGGTCAGGAGGAGAGATGTCAGGACATTATCATGGGAACACCACAGGATCCAGCTATGGAAGTGGTGAGGACTCTCTTGAAACTGACTCTAGCGTAGAAGCAGCACACTGTCATCTTGGAGGACTTCAACTACTCTGGCACCTGTCTGAAGTCTCAGAAAGCTAACACTGGAATAGCTGACAAGTTCCTGACCTGGCAGGCTGACATTTTCATGTTACACAGGTGCATAAGGTGAGAGTAGGGGAGCTGTACTTTGGCCAAAGAAGATACTGGATAGTGAAATGGAAAGAGAACTGTAGGAAAAAGGGACTGTGCCAACTCAGTATTCATGGCAGCAAAGTAGGGGTTCTGCAACACGGGCTCTAGGAAGGCAGAATTAAGTTCTGAAAATAGAAACAGAATTCCATGGCATGAGACAGACCCTTTCTAAGAGTAAAGTTCTTAAAATGCATTGCTGCTTGGGCATTTCAAAAATTCTCAAGCAGATAGGAAAGGCAGGGGGGGGGAAAAAAGCAGATGTCCATGTAGCTCTTCTAAAACAACAGAGAAAGATGAACAGAAAGACACAGAAGTGACTAAGTGGCAAGATATAAAGAGCCCCATGAGGCAGCCAAGGTCCAAAATAAATTAAGATTTGCCAAAAGGCTAGCTAAAGCAAAAGGGGTACTTTTAGACCAAAAAAGGCAATTTACCTGATAAAATTTAATGCTGAGAAAGCAGAACTTCTGAAATTCTATTTTGCTTCCACATTCTCTATGAAAGGGAATGAATTTTGGGTTACATGAAAGAAAATTAACAATCCTAAGGACAAAAATAAAGTCCCAGATGGGTGAGGAGGATGGGTCTATCCACCAGATAATTTCTACCAAGACTGGAAAACTTGCAAAAAAGTTCCTAAACTAAAATTTTAAGAAATTACGTTGATAAAAATGGCATTTTTAAAGATGGAGTAGATGTGTACTGTCCCAGTTTGCAAAAGGTGCATGGTAGGTTTTTCAACTGTAGAGAAGTGAGCACGTTCTAACTGTTGGGCTAGATTTAGATTCTAAAAAGGATGCTTCTGGAGATTGTGAGGAAGATGGCAGAGGAGGAGGATCCTGAACTTACTTCATCCCATGGACACACTGAGATAACAGCTACACTGTGCAACTAACTCTGAAAATGACCCAAAGACTGACAGAACAGCACTTTCACATTTAATTGTAGAGAAGAGGGAGACCACATCAAAAAGGGTCAGAGGAGCAGAGAGGAAACTGGGAAGCAAACCCAGATAAGACTAACCACAAATGAGAAGGACACAACCCATGGTGAAGCTAGAGGATCAAATCCCACATCAGGCACCCCAAGCACTGGGGACCTGCATTGGGAAGATGAGTCCCCAAAATATCTGGCGTTGAAAAATATCAGCATATCAGCAGGGCTTAAGAGAGCTTTTAAAATCAGCAGGGTTTAACTCCAGGTACTTTAAAAATCAATGGGCTTAACTCCAGGAGAGCTGAGGGGAGATAGGAAATGGGGTCCTCACCCTCAAAGGGACAGAATAAACTGGCTTTAGACACAGCATAGAAACCATAGAAACAACAGTTTGAAAAGTGCCTGAGGTGTATGTGAAGGAGATTTACTAACCTCAGAACATACACTGGAGGCGCAGGGATCTTCAGGAGACTTCAACATAAGTGCTAACATGTGCCATTTCTCTTCTCCTCTCCAAGCCTAGATAGCAAGACGCTTGGAAAAACTAACTAACACTCTCCACCTATTTTTCTAGTTCCATATGCATGGCCCCACCTTCCTCTGCACAGCCTCAGCAGGCAATCCTCCAAAGCAGCTCCTGCCCCACCATACCCTGCAAACAACCCCAGCAAGGACCAGCACCACTGCAAAGTGAATCCTGTGCTGGGGAGAAGGAAAGATAACCCCCCACACCAGTGCCCCCGCAGTTCTAGCAGCCAAGCCTTTTAACTAGGCAAAAATGGAGAAACCCTGCCTTCTAGGGTGTCTGCAACTGCAGCAGAGAGACCAGGGGCAGACAGTGAGGCTGACTGCTAACCCTACCCACCCATGTTCCAAAGCATAAAGTGAACAGTACAAATTGGACAAAGTAGATGAACGGCAGTCATTTAAAAAAAAAAAAAAGCTGAGGGGTGCCTGGGTGACTCAGTTAAGCATCCAACTCTTGGTTTTGGCTCAGGTCATGATCTCATGGTTTGTGAGTTTGAGCCCCACACTGACAGTGCAGAGCCTGCTTGGGATTCTCTCTCTCCCTTTCCCTCTGCTGCCCCCTTGTTCACACTCTCTCTCTAAATAAACAAACAGGGGCGCCTGGGTGGCTCAGTCGGTTAAGCGTCCGACTTCGGCTCAGGTCACGATCTCGCGGTCCGTGAGTTCCAGCCCCGCGTCAGGCTCCGTGCTGATGGCTCAGAGCCTGGAGCCTGTTTCAGATTCTGTGTCTCCCTCTCTCTCTGCCCCTCCCCCGTTCATGCTCTGTCTCTGTCTCAAAAATAAATAAACGTTAAAAAAAATTAAAAATAAATAAACAAACAATAACAATAATAACAATAATGATAACAAAAGTTTAGGATTCTAATAAACCACAAGGTCAGCAAGTAAAATGCCAAAAATCTAAAGCAATCCTTAGGATGCATTAAGAGAAGTAGTAGGGAGCTTTTTAAAGGAGGGTGGGGGAGGCAACAGGTTGCTCTTCCATGAGCTAATGGGCTTCCATTTGCTATTACTTGCCTTCTAAGAGGGCACTGAGATGTTGAGATACCTAGAACTAGGTGCCATGAGGAATGAATGATGGAGCCAGAGATGTCAACATAGGAAAAAAGACTGATGAAGGGGACATGATGCTAGTCTTCAAATTCCTGAACTATCTTTCCCTTTTAATCTACTTTTCCTCCATTCCTATTTTGGTGAAGGGCATCACCATCTGTCTAATCACCTAAGCCAATAAACTGAGACCAATCCAAGATGCCTCCTTCTCCCTCACCTTCCACTTCTACCTAAAAATGGCTCTTAAAAGAAACAACTGAAATTTCTGATAATGGTAAATAAATTACAATTATAAAGTTAAAAACAAAAGTAAAAACCAGAGAAATATAAAAGATACTAAAAATAAAAATAGCTTTTAAAATTGTTCTCCTCCCAGGGTGCCTGGGTGGCTCAGTCAGTTAAGCAGCTGACTCTTGATCTCAGTTCAAGTCTTGATCTTATGGTCCTGGGTTCAGGCCCCGCATTGGGCGTAAAGCCTACTTAAAAAAAATTGTTCTCCTCCCTACCCAATGGGAACAGCCTCCCCTGCTCTATTTCCTCTTTCCTCCAGTACCTCTATATCCCTTTGGGAATCACACTCAACTTCAGAGGGGTTAATCAGTATGTTCTTTCTACCCAAAGCACTGCAAGTAACTTACTTCAGGCCATTAAGATGGGTGGATAGGTTAGCTGGAACTAATGGGACAGAACGAGGGTGGCGGGGATAAGAATGAGGTGGGAGTGAAGGAAGAGTTTAAAAGAAAAGACATCCTCTTTCTCTGGACAATGGAATTTGAGAGGTGATGTCTGGAACTGTTGCAACCATTGTTGCTACCCTGTGAGAGCAGTCAGGACAGAGCTGACTTGAGAAGGAACTTGGAAGTGAAATGGGACACAGAAAATCAGGGCTGGAGACTTGAGAATGTCAATCTCTGGATCAAACAACACTGAAGGCCAGTTCTAACACAGAATCTCTTCATGTACACAACACAGTAAATCCCCTTTTTGTCTTCAGACAGTTCAAGCTGAATTTTCTGTCTTTTATCATGAATATTCTATCTGATGAACTCACCAACACTGACTTAATGATGCTCACACTGTCTCAACTGGACTTCTGCAACTATCTTCTCCCTAAAGAAATCCTCACAACGCAGCTCCTTTCCTGCGGCCAGGATGTGCTTTCCAAAACCAGACTGGATGTTTCTCTTCTACTTACAAACTTACAATGGCCTCTTCTACTTTTAGAATAAAATCCTAACTCCTTGAATATGGCAGAAAAAAAAATCTTCTCAGTGTGGCCCCTGCTAACATGTCTAGTCTCATCTCTCATCAAAATGAAAAACTTTTCTTCTTAAAAAGACACCAGCAAGAAATCAAAGACAACCCAATGGGAGAAAATGTTTTCAAATTATATATCTGATAACTGATTTTTATCTAAAGAACGCTTAACACTCCACAATAAAAAGTAACCCAGTTTAAAAATGGGTATAAGATCTGAGTAAGACATTTCTCCAAAGATGATATACAAAAAGCTAATAAACACACAAAAGGATGCTCAATGTCCTTAGTCATTAGGGAAATGCAAATAAAACCACAGTGAGATATCACTTCACACCCACTAGGATGGCTATAATCAAAAAGAGGGCACCTGGGTGGCTCCATCAGTTAGGTGTCCGACTTCAGCTCAGGTCAAGATCCCAGTTTGTGGGTTCAAGTCCTGCACTGGGCTCTCTGCTGTCAGCACAGAGTCTGCTTCAGATCCTCCACCTCCCTCTCTGCCTGTCTGCTGCTCACACTCTAAAATAAAATAAACATTTAAAAAAAGGCAGACAATAACAAGTGTTGGCAAGATATGGAGAAACTAGAATGCTTATACACTGCTGGAAAGAATGTTAGATGGTGCAAGTCTCTTTGGAAAATAGTTTAGCAGTTCCTCAAAAGGTTGAAAATAGAGCAATTATATGACCCAAATATTTCAGAGGAGAAGTTTAGATGGTGGAGAAGAAGTAGGGGTACCAGGATGTCCCTTGTCCCTCAAACACAGCCATAAAGGGTCAGAACACTTGGAACATCCAGGAAATCAATCTGTGGAGTGACAGAAAAATCTCCCCAGGTGGAGGGAACAGTTTAGCAGGACAGAGGTGCATGTATGCAAACTGGGGGAGATTAAATAGTGTAGGCATGGAGGGGAGGGAATTGCTTCTGTGGAGAGCCAAAAGGGAGAGAGAGAGAAAGACAGGCTGTGGATTGCAGTTGTGTTAGGAGAAGAGGAAAACTTTCCAGACCACAGACTCAGGAACAAGAAACACCGTGAGTGCCAGTTTCTACTTTGCCAACAGCCTTAGATGCTGAAGATCAGTTTTCAAAAGTGCATGACTTTCTCTGGACTGGAGCCATCGATGTGTGTGCGCACCTGGGGGACAGGGGCCAGCCCTGGGGCGCTGTAGCAATCTCAAGGGCACAATGGGAGAGAACAGTCCCCTCCCTCCCTTGAGTATTGTGGGAAGAGGGTTTATTGCCCGTCCGCCCCACCCCCCACACACAAGGCACCAAAGGCCCTTTATCGGCAGGGCAGAGTGGTATTACACCAGAACAGAATCCATTCAGTGCAGAGCCCCTTAAGACATCCGGTTTTGAGTCCCAGCTGAATGTCTAGGAGGCACAGGAGACTGAGGAGCAGGGCAAGGTGACTGCCTGTACTACTCCGTGTGGGCTGCCTGAACAGCATGGTTTGGGACCCTGGCTGGGGGAGGTGAAATTGAGTTGTTGCCATTTTCACCAACAAGGTGGGGCTTCAGGGAACAGGACAGCGGCCTCTAATGGAGCCGGGACCCGCTTACACCAAATCCCACCCCTCTGTGCCGGCAACTGCTTACCTACTGGAGTGAGACTGAGCCAACCAGACAGCCTCACCTCCGGACCAGCACAGCCACCAGTCCAAGGCACCAACAGACACCTATCCCACGGTCTTGTGTGTTAGTCTGTTGCTCTTCCCCCTCCCCGTTTCCTTCCTTCTCTTCTCCTTTCTACCCTCTTTTTTTCCTTTGCAAATCAGGCTCACAGTTTCTGATTTGACTTTTGGTCAATTCTTACTATATATTTTTTTTCTTTCTTTCTTTCTCTGTTTTGTTTGCTTAATCAGGCATTACTCTATTCTTTTTACACCTTTTCTATATCTTCTTTATTTTCCTTTCTCTCTCTCTGGATTAAGCCTTATAGATTGTTTGATTCTCTGCTTGGTCTCTTTTTTTTTTTTTTTTTTTTTTTTTGCCCCTTTCATTTTTCTCTTTGTATGGGATCAGATTCCCTGCCCTTTCCTTTTTTCTAGGGTTACTTCAATGAACAAATCAAAGCACACCTGGTGGAAGGTCCAAATAATCCACCACTACAAGGAAGAGCATTATAGAGGACTGACCAGTGGGATAGAGCACCCAACTACACAGAGAGCATGTCATACACTCCAAAAACACTTCCTGAAGGGCCAGGCCTTGGACAATGTATGATCCCTTTTTAATATAATAATACTCACAGGTGCAGGACACATAACAAGCTATTCAAATACAGAGAAGACAGAATCCTATCCAAAAATGACAAAATGGAAGAATTCCCCTCAAAGAAATTCCAGGAAGAAATGACAGCCAGAGAATTGCTCAAAACAAATATAAACAATAAATCTGAACAAGAATTTAGAATAATAGTCTTAAGACTAATAGCTGGGCTTGAAAAAAAGCATAGAAGGCAACAGAGAATCTACTGCTGCAGACATCAAGGAAGAAAGTCATGATGAATCAAGAAATGTTGTAAATGAGTTACAAAATAAACTTGATGCAGTGACAGCAAGGATGGAAGAAGCAAAAGGAGAGAATAGATGAAGTAAAAGATAAAATTAAGGAAAATAATGAAGCTGAAAAAAAGAGGGAAAGGAAATGATTAGACCACAAGGGGAGAATTTTAAAGACCTAAGTGATTCAATGAAACAAAACAGTATCCATTATCATAAGAGTTCCAGAAGAAGAGAGAAAGGGGCAGAAAGTTTATTTGAACAAATTATATCTGAGAACTTCCCTAATGCAGAGAAGGAAACAGGCATCCAAGTCCAAGAGGCAAAATACAAAGATAGAGAATTCTGAAAGCAGCTTGGGATAAATGGACCTTAACCTACAAGGGTAGACACATAAGGGAAGTAGCAGACCTGTCCATTGAAATTTGGCAGGCTAGAAGGGAATGGCAGGAAATATTCAATGTGCTGAATAGGAAAAATATACAGCCAAAAATCCTTATCCAGCAAGGCTGTCATTCAGAATAGAAGGAGAGATAAAGGCTTTCCCAGACAAACAAAAACTAAAGGAGTTCATGACCACTAAACCAGTCTTGCAGGTAAGGGGGGACTCTGTGAGCGGAAAGCAGCAAAGACTACAAAGGACCAGGAACATCAAAACAAGCACAAAACCTACAGATAACACAATGACACTAAATTCGTATCTTTCAATAATCACTCTGAATATAAATGGACTAAATGCTCCAATCAAAAGACAAAAGAGCTTAAGAATGGATACTCATTTTAGACCTGAGGACACCTGCAGATTCAAAGTGAGGGGATGGAGAACCATCTATAATGTTACTGGACATCAAAAGAAAACAAGAGTAGCCATACTATATTTTATTTTTTCTAAGGTTTATGTTTTTGAGAGAGAGAGAGAGACAAAGCATGAGCAGGGGAGGGGCAAAGAGAGGAGGAGACACAGAATCCAAAGCAGGCTCCAGGCTCTGAGCTATCAGCACAGAGCCCAACACAGGGCTCAAATTCATGAACTGTGAGATCATGACCCAAGTTGAAGTCAGATGTTTAACTGACTGAGCCACCCAGGTGCCCCAGACAAACTAGATTTTAAAACAAAGACTGTAACAAGAGATGAAGAAGGGCATTATACCATAATTAGAGGGTCTACCCATCAAGAGGAGCCAACAATCGTAAATGTTTATGCCCCCAACATGAAACACCCAAATATAAATCAACTAATCACAAACATAAATATATATATAATACAGTGATTGCCACTTACAGCAATAGACTGATCATGTAGGCAGAAAAATCAATAAGGAAATAACAGCTCTGAATGACACATTGGACCAGATGGACACAACAGATATATTCAGAACTTTTCAACCCAAAGCAGAATACACATTCTTCTCAAATGCACATTGAACATTCTCCAAAAGAGATCGCATACTAGGTCACAAAATAGCCCTCAACAAATATAAAAGGGTTGAAATCATACCATGCATATTTTAATCACAACACTATGAATGAAACTTGAAATCAACCACAAGAAAAAGTCTGGAAAGCCCCCAAATACATGGAGGTTAAAGAACATCCTACTAAAGAATGAATGGGTTAAAAAGGAAATTAAAGAAGAAATTAAAAAAATATATGGAAGCAAATGAAATGAAAATATGACAGTCCAAATCCTTTGGGATGCAGCAAAGGCAGTCCAGAGACAAAAATATATCACAATTCAGGCCTTTCTCAAGAAGCAAGAAAGGTCCCAAATACACCACCTAACCTCACACCTAAAGGAACTACAAAGGCAGCAGCAAAGAAAGCCCAAAGCCAGCAGAAGAGAATAAAGATTAGAAATAAACAATATAGAATCCAAAAAAAAAAAAAAAAAGGTAGCAAAGATCAATGAATCTAAGAGCTGGTTTTTTGAAAGAATAAACAAAACTGACAAACTCCTAGCCAGACTTCTCAAAAAGAAAAGAGAGATAACCCAAATATATAAAATCACAAAAGAAAGAGGAGAGCTCACAACCAACACCACAGAAATACAAACAATTATTACAGAATACTATGAAAAATTATATACCAACAAACTGGACAATCTGGAAGAAGTGGATAAATTCCTGGACACCCACACACTACCAAAACTCAAATAGGAAGAAATAGAAAATTTGAACAGACCCATAACCAGCAAAGAAATTGAATCAGTTATCAAAAATCTCCAACAAATAAGAGTCCTGGGCTAGATGGCTTCCAAGGGGAATTCTACCAGACATTTAAAGCAGAGTTCATGCCTATCCTTCTCAAGCTGCTCCAAAAAACAGAAATGGAAGGAAAGCTTCCAGACTCCTATGAAGCCAGCATTACCTCGATTCCCAAACCAGACAGAGACCCGACTAAAAAGGAGAATTACAGGCCAATATCCCTAATGAACATGGATGCAAAAATCTCAACAAAATACTAGCAAATCGAATTCAACAGTGTATCAAACAATTATTCACCACGATCAAGTGGATTCATTCCTGGGCTGCAGGGCTGGTTCAATATTCATGAATCAATGTGGTACGTCACATTAAAAGAAGAAAGGATAAGAACCATATGATCCTGTCAATCGATGCAGAAAAAGCATTTGACAAAATACAGCATCCTTTCTTAATAAAAACCCTCAAGAAAGTCAGGATGGAAGGAACATATCTTAACATCATAAAAGCCATATATGAAAAGCCTACAGTTAATATCATCCCCATGGGGAAAAAAGTGAGAGCTTTCCCCGAGATCAGGAACAGGACAGCACCACTGTTGTTTAACACAGTGCTGTAAGTCCTAGCCTCAGCAATCAGATAATAAAATGAAATAAAAGGCATCCAAATTGGCAAAGAAGTCGTCAAAGTTTCACTCTTTGCAGATGACATAATACTCTACGTGGAAAACCTGAATGACTCCACCAAAAAACTGCTAGAGCTGATACATGAATTCAGCAAAGTCGCAGGATATAAAAATCAATGTACAGAAATTGGTTGCATTTCTATACAGCAATTACACCAATAATGAAGCAACTGAAAGAGATATCAAAGAATCAATCCCATTTATAATTGCACCAAGAACCATAAAATACCTAGGAAGAAACCTAACCAAAGAGGTAAAAAAAATCTGTATGCTGAAAGCTATAGAAAGCTTATGAAAGAAACCGAAGAAGGGGTGCCTGAGTGGCTTAGTCAGTTAAGTGTCCGACTTCAGCTCAGGTCCTGATCTCATGGTCCATGGGTTCGAACCCTGCATCAGGCTCTGTGTGGACAGCTCTGAGCCTGGATCCTGTTTTGGACTCTGTGTCCCCATCTCTCTCTGCCCCTTGCCCCCCCATCTCAAAAATAAACATTAAAAAATTTTTTAATAAATTGAAGATGACACAAAGAAATGGAAAAACATTCCATGATCATGGACTGGAAGAACAAATATTGTTAAAATGTCGATACTACCCAAAGCAATCTACACATTCAATGCAATCCCAATCAAAATAGCACCAGCATTCTTCACAGAGCTAGAGCAAACAATCCTAAAATTTGTATGGAACCACAAAAGACCACGAATAGCCAAAGTAATGTTGAAAAAGAAAACCAAAGCTGGAGGCATCACAATTCTGGACTTTTGCCTGTATTACAAAGCTGGAAGCATCAAGACAGTATGGTAATGGCACAAAAACAGACACAGAGACCAATGGAATAGAGAACCCAGAAATGGACCCACAAACATATGGCCAACTAATCTTCAACAAAGCAGTGAAAAAGACATTCTCTTTAGCAAATGGTGCTGGGAGAACTGGAAAGCAACATGCAGAAGAATGAAACTGGACCAGTTTCTTACACTATACACAAAAATAAATTCAAAATGGATAAAATACCTAAGTGTGAGACAGGAAACCATCAAAATCCTACATGAGAAAACAGGCAGCAACCTCTTTGACTCTGGGTACAGCAACTTCTTACTTGACATATCTCTGAAGGCAAGAGAAATAAAAGCAAAAATGAACCACTGGGACCTCATCAAGATAAAAAGCTTCAACACAACAAAGGAAACAATCAACAAAACTAAAAGCCAACTGAAGGAATGGGAGAAGATATTTGCAAATGACATATGACATATTAGATAAAGCATTAGTATCCCAAATCTATAAAGAACTTACCAAACTCAACACCTGAAAAACAAATAACCCAGTGAAGAAATGGGCAAAAGACATGAATAGACACGTTTCCAAAGAAGACACCCAGATGACCAACAGACCCATGAAAACATGCTCAACATCGCTCATCATCTGAGAAATACAAATCAAAACCACACTGAGATACCACCTCACACCTGTCAGAATGGCTAAAATTAACAACTCAAGAAACAGCAGATGTTGGTGATGGTGTGGAGAAAAGAGAATCCTCTTGCACTGTTGGTGGGAATGCAAACTGGTGCAGCCACTCTGGAAAACAGTGTGGAGGTTCCTCAAAAAATTAAAAATGGAATTACCCTACGACCCAACAACAGCACTACTAGGAATCTATCTAAAGGATACAGGAGTGCTGATTCGAAGGGACACATGCACCCCAATATTTATAGAAGCGCTATCAGCATGGCAAAATTATGGAAAGAGCCCAAATGTTCATTGACTGATAAATGGAGAAAAAAAGATGTGGTATATACATACAATGGAATACTACTCGGCAATGAAAAAGAATGAATCTTGCCATTTGCAGTAATGTGGATAGAACTGGAGGGCATTATGCTAAGTGAAATAAGTCAGTTAGAGAATGACAGATCACATGATTTCATTCACAGGTGAAATCTGAGAAACGTAACAGATGACAGAGGGTAAGGGAAGGAAAAATAAGATTAAAAACAGAGCGAGGCAATCCATAAGAGAGACTCTTAAATACAGAGAACAAACTGAGGGTTGATGAGGTTGGGGAAAATGGGTGATGGGCACTGAGGAAGGCACTTGTTGGAATCAGCACTGGATGTTGTATGTAAGTGATGAATCACAGAATCTACTCCTGAAGCCAAGACTACAAGACTACACTGTACATTAGCTAACTTGACCAAAGGGGAAAAAAATTCACTTTTAGTTCTAGACACACTAAAATGTTCATATTTCCCAAATGTATACACCCAAGAAAAATGGAAACATGTCTACATCAGTTTATATTCAAATGTTAAAAGCAGCATTACGTATATAATAAAAAAATACATAAATAACCTAAATGTCCATCAATGGATGAATGGATAAACAAAATGTAGCATATCCACAAAATGGACTACTATTCGGTCACAAAGTCATGAAGTACTGTTACATGCTACAACACGGATGAACCTTGAAAACATTATGCTAAGCAAAAGAAGCCAATCACAAAAGATCACATATTGTATGATTCCATTTATATGAAATTTCCAGAACAGGAAAATTTATACATATAGAAAGTTGCCTAGGGCTGAAGGCACAGTGGGGTGTGTTGGAGGGTGATGGATAAAGAGTATGATGGAGATGGGGGGGGGGATAACAAAGTAAATGTTCTAACACTGATTGTGGTAATGACTGTACAACTCGGAATAGAACAAAAATCACTGAACTGTACACTTGAAGTGGATGAACTGTATGTGAACTTTATCTTAAGAAAGCCCTTAGGAAAAAAGAAAATCTCCTGCTTTAGGACACCTTTCCTGTTCCCAATAAAACTGATCATTCTAATCATGAGTTCCCACTGCTTCCTGCAAGGTGTTTGAGTATATGCAACTGATATTGTTCTTCACTTATTTATTGTCCATTTACCTCTACTAAACTGTGCATTCCTCAGGCAGATAATTGGCTCATTTTTCTTAGAATCCACAGTTATCTGTACACTGTGTACACACGAAGTGAAAGAGCACATCATAAATATTTACTAAAAGATGGTCTAAACAGCAGTCATGTGGAAAAGGGACTGTACTTGTTTCACATACTCCAATGGGCAGAAATGAAAGTTACAATGATGGGTTTTAAGAATTTTCAAAAATCAGGGTTGTCTTTCTCTAAAACAAAGGTTTCTTGGTTCTGTGAATTCTCCGAATTGACACTCAAATTGTGAATGTATGTGTAAATAGTATGTGAATTTTTCTAGGGAGAAACTCTAACTTTCATCAGATTCTCAAAGGGGTATGTAACCCCAAAATGGGTAGGAATTGCTATTTTTTTTCTTTTTAAAAAATTTTAGGGGTGCCTAGTTGGCTCAGTCAGTTGAGCATCCGACTTAGGCTCAGGTCATGATCTCATGGTTTGTGGGTTCAAACTCAGGCTCTATGTTTACAGCTCAGATTCGAGATGCTTTGGATTCTGCTTCGGATTCTGTGTCCCCCTCTCTCTCTGCCCGTCCCCTGCTCACACTCTCTTTCTCAAAAATAAACATTAACAAGACTTTAATTAAAAAAATTTAATCCCAGTAAACATACAGTGTTATATTAGTTTCAGGTGTGCATTTTAATGATTCAACAATTCCATGTATTACTCAATGCTCATCAAAAGTGTAGTCTTGGGGTGTCTGGGTGGTTCAGTTGGTGGAGTGTCTGACTCTTGGTTTTGGTTCAGGGGATGATCTCACAGTTCATGGGATTGAGCCCTGCGTCAGCCTCCACGCTGGCAACACAGAGCCTGCTTGGGATTCTAACTCTCTCTCTCTCTCTCTCTCTCTCTCTCTCTCTGCCTCTCCCCCACTTGTGTGCACATGCACCCACACTCTCTAAATAAATAAATAAGCATTAAAAAAAATGTAGTCTTTAATGCCCTTCATCTATTTCACCCATCCCCCAACCTACCTCTCCTCTGGTAACCATCTGTTTGTTCTCTATAGTAAGAGTCTGTTTTGTGGTTTGTCTTTTTTTCCTTTTTATTTAATTTTTACTTTGGTTTTTTATATTTTAGTTAGTTAACACACAGTGCAATATTGGATTCAGAAGTAGAATTCAGTGATTCATTACTTAGATACAACATCCAGTGCTTATCATGACAAAGAATTATTCACCATAATCAAGTGGGATTTATTCCTGGGCTGCAGGACTGGTTCAATATTAGCAAATCAATCAACATGATACACATTAATAAAAGGATAAGAACCATATGATCCTGTCAATAGATGCAGAAAAAGAATTTGAAAAAAATATAGCATGATTTTTTTTTAATATTTATTTTTGAGAGAGTGAGAGAGACAGAGCGTGAGCGAGGGAGGGACACAGAGAGAGAGAGGGAGACACAGAATCTGAAGCAGGCTCCAGGCTCTGCACTGTCAGCACAGAGTCCAATGCTGGGCTTGAACTCATGAACCATGAGACCATGACCTGAGCCGAACTCAGACGCTTAACCAACTGAGCCACCCAAGTGCCCCATGAATTCTTTAATGTTTAATTTTGAGAGCAAGTGCACAAGCAGAGAGGAGGGGCAGAGAGACTGGGGGACAGAGGATCCTAAGCCAGCTCCACACTGACAGCAGAAAGTTTGAGCATCCATTCTTGATAAAAACCCTCAACAAAGTAGGGATAGATACAACATACCTCAATATTATCAAGACCATATACCAAAGACCCACAGCTAATATCCTTAAAGGGGAAAAACAGAGCCTCTCTCCTACTATCAGGAACAAGACAAGGATACCCATTCTCACCATTACCATTTAATATAGTACTGAATGTCTTAGCCTCAGCAATCAGACAACAAAAAGAAATAAAGGACGTACAAATTGGCAAGGAAGAAGTCAAACTTTCACTCTGCAGACAATGTGATACTCTATGTAGAAAACCCAAAAGACTCCACCAAAAAATTGCTAGAATACATGAATTCAGCAAAGTCATAGGATATAACATCAACTGTGCAGAAATCTGTTGCATTTCTATACACCAGTAATGAAGCAGCAGAAAAGGAAATCAAGGAACCAATCCCATTTACAACTGTGCCCAAAACAAGAAGATAGTTAGGAATAAACCTAACTAAAGAGGCAAAAAAAAAAAAAAAAAAAAAAAAATCTGTACTCTGGAAGCTATAGAAAACTTGCGAAAGATACTGAAGAGGACACAAAGAAATGGAAAAACATTCCATGCTCATGGATTGGAAGAACACTGTTAAAATGTCTATACTACCCAAAGCAATCTACACATTTAATGCAATCCCTATCAAAATACCTGTACCACCAGCATTCTTCACAGAGCTAGATCAAACAATCCTAAAATTTGTATGGAAGCACAGAACACCCTGAATAGCCACAGCAATTCTGAAAAAAATAAAACTAGAAGTATCATGATTCCAGATTTCAAGCTATATTATAAAGCTGTAGTCATCAAGACAGTATGGTTCTGGCAGAAAAACAGACGTATAGATCAATGGAACAGAATGGAAAACCCAGAAATGGGTCCACAACCATAGGGTCAACTCATCTTCAACAAAGCAGTCTCTTCAGCAAACAGTGTTGGGAAAACTGGACAGCGACATGCAGAAGACACACTGGACCACTTTCTTACACTATACACAAAAATAAACTCAAAATGGACGAAAGACCTAAACGTAAGACAGGAAACCATCAAAATCCTAGTGGAGAACAAAGGCAGCAACCTGTGATCTCGGTCAGAGCAAATTCTTACTAGACACATCACTGAAGGCAAGGAAAACAAAAGCAAACATGAACGACTGGAACTTCATCAAGATTAAAGATTCTGGGGGTACCTGGGTGGCTCAGCCAGTTGAGCATCTGACTTTGGCTCAGGTCATGATCTCATGGTTCATGAGTTTGAGCCCTGCATGGGGCTCACTGCTGCCAGCGCAGAGCCCTCTTCAGATCCTCTGTTCCCCTCTCTCTCTGCCCCTCCCCTGCTCATGCTCTCTCAAAAATAAACATTAAAAAATCCACAAAGATGAAAAGCTTCTGCACAGCAAAGGAAACAATCAACAAAACTAAAAGGCAGCCTACAGAATGGGAGAAAATATTTGCAAACAGCACATCTGGTAAAAGATTAGTATCCAAAATCCATAACTTCTCAAACTCAACACCCAAAAAACAAACAAAATGGACCCAGTTAAGAAATGGTAAAACACATGAATAGACACTCTTCCAAAGAAGACATCCAGCTGGCTAAGAGACACATAAAAAGACGCTCAACAACACCCATCATCAGGGAAATACAAATCAAAATCATAGTAACATATCACTTCACACCTGTCAGAATGGCTAAGATTAACACAAAGAACAACAAGTATTGGTGAGGATGTGGAGAAAGGGGAACTCTCTTGCACTGCTACTGGGAATGCAAACTGGTGCAGCCACTCTGGAGGACAGTATGGAGGTTCTTCAAGAAACTAAAAATAGAACTACCCTATGACCCGGCAATTTTACTACTAGGTATTTACCCCAAGGATACAAAAATACAGATTCAGAGGGGTACATGCACTCCAATGTTAACAGCAGCATTATCACCAATAGCAATGGCTATTTTTATTTTTTTAATGTCTATTTATGTTGAGAGAGAGCAGGTGTGCTCACACAAGCACGCAAAGAAGGGGCAAAGAGAGGAGAGAGAGAATCCCACACAAGCTCAATGCTGTCAGCACAAATCCCAACACGGGGCTCGAACCCACAAACTAGGAGACCATGACCTGAGCCAAAAATCAAGCGTCAGACACTTAAGGGACCGAGCCAATCAGGCACCCTGAAATCACTATTTTAAAAATGTGACATACCGGTGTGAGGATTTTAATTAATTTTTTTTTTGAAGTCTAGTTGACATACAACGTTACTATGTCATACACCTGAAACTAATGTAATTCCACAACTCTATACATTATTATGCTCACAAGTGCAGCTATCATCTGTACTGCACAGCCCTGTGACACCATTGGCTATAACACCTGTGCTGTACTTTCATCCTGTGACTTATTAATTTCAAAACTGGAGGCCTGTACCTCCCACTCCTCTTCATCTGTTTTGCCCATTCCCTCCCCCACCCCTCCCATTTGGGGATCATCAGTTTGTTCTCTAGGTTTATGGGTCTGTTTCTGTTTGCTCATTTGTTTAATGTTTTAGATTCCATTTCACATATAGTTGAAATTATATGGTATTTGTCTTCCTGACTTATTTCACTTAGCATAATACCCTCTAGGTCCATAAAAGGGCAGAGGTTTTAGTTAGCAAAATTTCAGTTACTGACCTAGATCATTCAAGGTAAGTTTTTGCCTAGATTATACTCTTTTAGTAACTAATGCAAAAAGAGAATTCACAATATTAGTAGCTTCATGAACTTAACTTATTCACGTTATTTATTGACTGCCATTTTAGCTAAATGCTAAATGAAGTAGTTAGTGGTAGACAAGACAAAGTCCCCGCCTTCATGAAGCTTACATACTCGAAAGTAGAAACAGAAAAAAAGTGAGTAAACAAATAAGAACATTTCATACCATATAGTAATTCCTTCAAAAAGGAAAATAAAACAACATGAAGGACTAGGAGTGATTCGGGTGGAGTTGTCTTAGCTAGGGAGAGTCTCTCTGAGGAGATTACATTTGAGCTGAAACTTGAGTAAGGAGAAGGAAGGTGAGGTAAGAACATTCCAGGGAATAAGGAGAACAGAAAGTGTTCTCATCTCTAAGATGACAACATTGAATATCAGCTCTTGAGTTCTCAAGGGAAAGAGCCACATTTAATCTCTCCACAACATGTATAAGAGGATCTCCCACTCATATTCAATGGAACTTATTCAAGATAATTCAGCATAATGGAATTCAATTCAGTGAAATACCATTTTAGAAGAATCTTTACTGCTCAAGATCATCATGAATTAATCTTCAAGGCAGACAAGACAGGATCATTAGACAAAGTGAGCAAAACCTTTAGGATTTTGTAACAAGATAGAAAGAAAAAAAATAATGTGATAATTTTTTGGAAGCCTCTTCCACGTAGATAGTTTTACAAGCATAAAGTTTATCAAGCAAATTCTATCAAGAGAATTCTGGGTTCAATCTGTCCTCCACCCCTAGAATTTAGTGCTCTGCATTCTATAGTATTTCTAATTTATGATGTGCAAGAGAGTGGAACTATATAGTCAGTGTGCACAAATAACAGGGAAGTGGATCTCAGTTCAAAAGGAGCTGTCCAATCACCAAGGGCTGAATATTAGTGCAAGTGTCTGGAGACTATAAAACCATCCTCAAGGGTATTACAGAGATTATTTACAGGAGAAAGTTCCTAGAACTTCAAGACCTACAGAGAACTGTTCTAGTCCCTTCTCTCAACCTGGACATCCATCCCTTTACAGTCATTATGGAAAAGCCCCTGAAAGCAACCAACACGGTGGGTTTGTAAACACCACAAAGATCATACCAATAACAAAGGATTACCAAACAATTTAAGTAAGGGGAAAGTAGTAATCTGTTCATCTCAGTAACTGAAATTTGAGTTAAAAATTTCAAGTTATACTTAAAAAGGCACAAAAACAGGCTCAAGCGGGGCGGTGGAAGTACACAACGACTTAAGGCTAACCACACCGATATCAGTTGACTTTATGTAAAAGCACGACAGAAAGCACACGGAAACCCCCGAGAGGGGAATGCAAGTGGAAGCCCTCCTGACTCAAAGCACCTGGGCAGATGGCGACAGCTGGGTTAAGCCAGTGAGGGCAAGGGGGAAAGCTTCGAACGGGTGTGCGACGGGCCACGGAGAGGGTGCCCAGGCGCGCGCGAACGCCAGCACTCCCGGCCCTTCCTGCGTCAGGAGGTCGAAGGGACCAGACAGCGGGAGGAGTCGTCCGCTGACGCCAAGGGACCCGCAGGGGCTTGGCACCTCCCAAACGCCGCCAGGTCCGCCCTCTCTAGCCCTTTCGAGGAGACCTGGAGCACCCCTCAGTGCAGCAGTGCTCTTCGCAGACTGAGGGGAAGCTAGCCCGGTTGCTCACCTTCCGGCGCCGGCGGCGGCTCCTGCCGCTTTCCACGGGACAGGAAGGCCTTGGGCAGCAGCAGCGACACAGCCAGGACGAGCCCCGAGGCCAGGGCCACCCTCTGCACGGTGGAGTACGCCATGGCCGCCGCCCTCGCCACAGGTGCCGACGCCAGCCGGAACCGGAACCGCAGCGCCGGCGGCCTCCTCCGACCGAACCGGGGCTGCGCGGACGGCGACGCGCGAGGGACAAGTGCGCCAGGCCCCCGCACCGCGGTCGCGGCCTCCGTAGTCGCACCCGCGGCCTCTCGTCTTTGCCAACTGGAAACTCCTCCCTCTCCACGTCCCACGCCCAGGGGCGCGTCCTCCGGACCCGGGGCTTTGGCGGTCCCGGCCTTCTGCGCATCCCGCTCACTGCGTGGCTGCGTCCGTGCGTCCGTCCGTCGGTCCGTCCCCTTACCGAAGGCAGCTCCCATTGCTCACAGCTGTTCTCAGTCTGTAGCCAAAGGAGCGAATGCTGAAACGCACGCCTAATGATCCCCCTCCACAGCGTAAAACCTTTCAAGAACGCCTCTTTATCCTTGGCACAGCCATCCGACTTGTTTCTATGCCCTGAAAGCTCTGAATGATTTGGTCTTAACAGTGCTGCATCCAAACATCCAAACTAGATCATTTGCTCTTTCCGCAGCATATTCCTTGCTTTCCGGGGGCCTTAGCTTGTCCTGTTCCCTCTGCCTGGAAAATTCCTAACGCCATCTCCACCGGGTGAATACTTCTCTGTAGAACAACTGAAAAAAAAACAAAAAAAAAAACACTCTCTTCGTGAAACTTTTCCACTCAGCTTCTCCTTCCTCTGCATTCCCACAGTCCTCCATTACTGTCTTTATTATTTAATGTTTATTAGCTAAATGAATAAGCATTTTATGAACATTCAGTTCTTCTGATGTATCAAATCCGGAAATGGCACTCCAGAGTACAAGATGGGTTTCCTTATGGGACAGATAGGTATCTATGCAGAATATTTTCTGCATTTTCTGTAGTAGTCAGCTCAACTGGAAGGAGAGGGTCAAGACAAGCTCCTCAAAGTACGTGAAATTCGAGTGTGTTTTTGAAAAATAAGTCACTAGACAGGTGGGAGGATTTAGAGTATTCAGGCAAAGGATGCAAAGAAGGCAAAGGCATGAAAGCCTGTGTATGTTCCAAGAATTGCTAGTGATTCATTTTGGCTGAGCCACAGGGTTGCTGACAATATAAAGTGATAAGACTACAAATATAAGCAGGAGCTAGATTGTGAGAAGCTTGGATATAACTTCCAGTTCAACATGGCAGATGGAACACATCCATTTATCTTTGCTTCCCCCAGACACCTCACAAAAATGAAAATAAGGAGGTAAAGTGTATCAACTACAAGACTAAGGAGAATGGGAGAGAATATGACAAGGGACAAGAAAGGTCAACATTTTGTTAAAACACAACACTATCCAATAGAAATTGGATAGTCACGTATGTAATTTAAAATTTTCTAGTAGCCACATTAAAAAGGTGAAAAATGGGTGAAGTTCATTTAGTCCATTTTGTTTAACCCAATATACCCAAAATATTTCAACAGGTGTAGCACTAGTCAGTCACATTTCAATGGCTTAATAGCCATGTGTGACTAGTGGCCACCATATAATGGCATAAAAAGTGAAATACATACAGAGGGAAAGCCCCTAAAAAGGAAACTAATTTGTCCCTCAGAACCTAGGAAGTCTTAAGAATTGGAGGCACTGAGTATTCCTTTAAAGGCAGAGATGTAGCGTGGGGCTGCATAAAGAAGGTTTGGTTGAAAGTCTGGTTAAGAAGCAGGTGATATCCTTTACATCTTGTTCCTCAGTCTTGTTCCAGGTGGTTGCCCCTGCCAGCATGCTCTGGCATCATCAATCTCGATATCATCAACATCACTAAAAGCTATTGAGTACTTACTATGTTCCAGGTATTTTACATATCATAACAATTGTATGGACTAAGCAATATTGTATACCCATTTTACAGATGATAAAACCAAGAAACAGAAAACTTAAAAGTAACTCCCCCCAAATTACACAGAAGTCAAAACCCATTATTTGAACCCAGGCATGCTTACTCCAGGACTTGCCCTCTTAACCACCAGTTTTACTCTCTGGAACCAGGGAAGCTCTGGACTCATGGATAACAGGTGCAGTTTATGGAGGTGATGACTGAGGGGACAGGACTTCTAAGAGGTGCAGGGAAAAGTGCAATGACCCCCAAAATTATGGTTCGGATGACTGGATAGACATTGATTCCATATAACAGAATCATGAGAATGGATTAATTAGGTTTGTGAAAAAGACAGAGCTCCAATTTTGACTAGTTGAGTTTGAGTTTCATGAAATGCCCATGTACAGCTATCCAGTTGGATATGTGAGTCTGAAACTAAGAAGAGATGTTTGGGCCGGAAACAAATATAGAAGCGATCAGTCCATCAATAGTAAGTGAAGGCTGGGAGAAGATAACATTAGCAAGAGTGCTCATGTAAAGTGATGAGAGGCCACAGTAGGAAACTCGGATTACACCATGCTATTGAAGTTCCCAAGTAGGAGAACAGAAATAGGGTGGAAAAGATAGTGACCTGGATGTTAAAATCTTGACTAAGAAGTTACTGAAACTTAGAATAAGAAAGTTGGAAGGTGACAGAAACAAAACGTATAATGAGTGGCCAGATGACATGCTCTTGAGTGGTAGGATTTGTGTTGGTTTTGAGAGTGGTTGTAACAACGGCAATAGGCTCTGCGAGGAATACTTTTAAGTCCTTTACGTGCAGAAACACACTGATGATAATACGAAACTGAATAAATGCCTGCCCTTAATCATAACTGTACTTTTTAATCATCATATTTTTTATTTTCCTACATTTGAACAAACTTCTTTTCCTGCCGCCTGTGGTCCCACTGCCACAGAACTTGTAAATTGCTCCCTAGAAGCTTTCTCCTGTGTTGCTGGAGTTCTTATCCTTATGCTAGTTACCTTTCCAGCATTCCTGATTTACTTTTGTTACACTACTCTTGACATCCAATTTCAGCCCAGAGGCGACTGCTCGCGGATCGTGAGACCAAGGGCAGAGAACTTACCTTTCTCTGGTGTGCAGTAGGAGGCAGAGAGGGGACTCTTCCAGCCTTAAACCCCAAGGAAAGGAAAGACCTCTGTTCGTCTCCTTCTCCTTAGAAGCTTCTACTCCGCCTTTTAATGACCAGCAGGTCTCTCTGAGATGAGGCGCTTGAGAGCCCACAGCTGGAGCCACTGATCTGCAGCTGCTGTCAGTGATTTCTTTCTCTCTGCCCCTTTCACAGCTGACCTTGCCCTAATATAGAAGGCCCAAACAGGTCTGAACCTCTTCCAGGAAGCTTTCCTGGACACTACAACTCATGCTGACTCTTCTTTCATTGGACTGCTGTGGACACTATTTATCATGGGTTTGTTGGGTCTTTTCACCTGGGCAGGGACCGCAGGAGGATAGGGTTATGTCTTCTCTCCTTGACATGGCCGAGCACAGAACTGGTTCACAGTGGGTAGTTATTGAAGTATGATGTTGCTGGTTTCCCACACACACTGATTTTGCCACTGCTCTGAGCCACTATACATCTTCCTAGGAATCAACAGTTTTCTTGAAGAGTCACCCCAAAAGATATTTAAACTTCCACTTACAAAATAAATAAGCCCTGGGCATGTAATGTACAGCATGGTGACTGTGGTTAATAATAATGTGTTGTATATTTGAAAGTTGATAAGAGAAATCTTAAAAGTTCTCATAAGAAAAGGGGCACATGGGTGGCTCAGTCAGTTGAGCGTCCAACTTTGGGTCAGGTCATGATCTCGCGGTTCATGGGTTCAAGCCCCGCATCAGGCTCTGTGCTGACAGCTTGGAGCCTGAGGCCTGCTTCAGATTCTGCGTCTGCTTCTCTCTCCGCCCCTCTCCTGCTCACGCTCTCTTTCTCTCTCAAAAATAAATAAAAACATTTTTTAAAAGTACCTGTAAGAAACAAAATTGTAACTGTGTGGTGATTGATGTTAACTATGCTTAGTTTGGTCAGCATTTCACAATATATGCAAATACTGAATCATGTTGTATACATGAAACTATCATGTTCTTTTTTTAAAACTATTATGTTCCATGTCAATTTTAATATTCAATATGCTTATATTTCAATTAAAAAGACATGGTCAAAAGAAGAATCAAACCAAAGAGTCTCATTTCAAAAAGTCACTGATTTTGTCCACAATAGGTTTCTGTATCCCATCCACCAAATTTGCCCCTTAGTGACCATGATGGTTCATTTTATGTGTCAACTTGGCTGGGCCACAGTGTCCAGATATGTGGTCATACTTTATTCTGGATGTTTCTGTGAGGGTGTTTTGGGTGAGAGTAACTAAAATCTGTGGAGTTTGACAGGGCACCTGGGTGGCTCAGTGGGTTAAGCTCAGGTCATAATCCCATAGGTTTGAGCACCATGCCAGGCTCTGCATTGAGAGCACAGAGCCTGCTTGGGATTCTGTCTCCCTCCTTTATGTCTCTCTGCCCCTTCTCCCCCTCTCAAAATAAATAAAAAAAATTTAAAAATCTGTGGAATTTGATAAAGCAGATTGTCCTCCATAATGTGGGTGGGCCTCACCCAATCAGTTGAAGGCCTGAACAGAACAAAAAACTGATCTCCCCTAAGAGAGAATCCTGGCGGCACTTGTGTGGTTCAGTCAGTTGAGTCTCCAACTTTGGCTCAGGTCATAATCTCACAGCTCATGGGTTTGAGTCCCACATCGGGCCCTATGCTGACAGCTCAGAGCCTGGAGACTGCTTCAGCTTCTGTGTCTCCCTCTCTCTCTGCCTGTCTCCCACTCATGCTCTGTCTCTTTCTCTGTCAGAAAATAAATAAACATTAAAAAGAGAGAGAGAGAATTCTGCAGCAGGAGCTCTTCAGACTTGAACTGCAGCATCAACTCTTCCTGGATCTCCAGTCTGTCAGCCCACCCTGAAGATTTTGGACTTGCCTGGCTTGTATAATCACATCAGCCAACTCCTTAAAATCTCTGTCTCTCTCTCTCTTTTCCCCCTCCCTTCCCCTCCCCTCCCCACCCTCAGTCACACACACACACTTCCAATTGGCTCTTTCTCTGGAGAACTCTAATGAATACAGTGACTTTGGCCACTTCCAAAAATGAATTCCCCCTGCAATTGAGGCTTTTCCATCTCAGAGGAGATTCCAGGGATGCACCTTGGTCTCTGAAAACAGTTCTTAAAAAAGCCCAAAGAACCACAGCAGGCCATTGTGAAGAGTCACGGACCCTTAATATAGGTAGGAAATTGGGGTGGTTCACAGGGAAATGAGACCCAAGTATCCAGAACACTAAGCAGAAGGAAGCAAGGCGTGTAACTCCAAAGTCCAGAATGAAGAGGTTAAATAAGAAAGGCAGGAAGATGGGGCAGGATGCCTACAGAGGGTATACTGGACCCAGACCTTGAAAGAAGGGTAGAATTTCCATCAAGGATAAAGGAAATGTGCTAAATCGCCTGTCAATTGTGGATGTCCAGAATCTTTTGAATACCCTTTCTTTGATGTTATCTGCATCAAGAACCTCCCTTTCTCAATGTGGAGTCCAGCGAATGGTATTGCCCCTCGCCACTGAGGCACAGGTATATAACTGGTTCCCTAATCAGACACACCCATGCGGGACTTTGGTTTGGAAGTTATCTATGAGAGGAAACAGCAATGCCGGGCTGCCTTTTCTGACGGTCCCAGGTGGCAGCAGAGGTGGGATATTCCTGCAGTTGGTGGTGACCGCAAGCAGGTCTGGGGTCGGTGGCAACAGAAGTCCCTTGAGAGGCCAGCTCTGCGGCACAGTTCTAGGAGTCGTTTCAAGCTCCAGAGCCCCAGTTTCCTCACCTGTGAAATGGAGGTTGTGCCGTCTCCCTCCCTGAGCTAGCAAATGTGACGGAGCCTGAAAGGCAATTGGGTGCGAGATGAAACAACAGCCGGAGCTGTGGCTCAAAGCAGGTCAAAAGGAAGAAAACTAGAATCAGAAAAGGGGAGGCAGTTTCAGACAAAAACCCACTGGGAGGACCCTAAAGCTTTACCTGACCAGGACTGGGTGGGTAGAGGCGAGGGGCATGAGGCCCCAGGCTTCCTGCTGGTGGTTGGTCAAAGTATGATAGTCCTGACCACTCTCCTACCACCTCTCTTCACTGGCCCCTGCCCCCGGATGCAGCGCAGAGAGAAGTCACAGTTGGATACCTTGGGCCTTTCTGCCTCGAATGAGAAGAAATAGTCTTTGGCTCCAATTAATTAAGCAAACTGATAGAAATTCCCTGCCTAAGTCACACTTTGCATATCCATAATCTCTGCGCTACATTTTCTGTATACTTTACCCCTGGGTAAAAATTGGTGAGCGTTTAAATGCTTCCTCACATAATCTTGCTAAAGCACACCCTTGCCTATAAATATTCATGCCACTGCCAAAACATTTGCAAGCTTTCCCCAAAGGTGAAATGTGTGTAATGTACTTTGTCTTCTGGGTATAAATATTATCCAATACATTTTGGTTAATATGAATACACTAATTATTCCTGTAACCCTTTTAAAAAGGGTCATCTTCATGATGTGAATTTTTAAAAAATGTAATTACAGTAATTGGATACTTAATCTAATTAAAATTTGCTTTATCTTTAATGGGAATTTTTCTAAAGAGGGAGAATGACAATGGCCTTTTTGATAACGACTGTTTTCTTCCTGCGGGGGGATCGGGTTGGTGAAAACTGGAGAACCAGGCAGTTTGGGGTCTGTCAGTGCCCTGGTTGCTGGGCAAAGGCAATCCAGGCTTCGCCTTAGGACTCAGTACTTATAAAATGAATATCGGTTTTAGTTACTGAAGAGAGTGGAGGAAAGGACTAGGGGAACATTTTCTATCCCAACAGATAAAGCTGCCCCCTTACTAGGAAGCAGCCTTCCATTCCTCTGGACCTGTGATTGGCCCATGGTGGGAACTTGAACCTCGGCCTGCTAGATCAGGATCCTTCACAGAGCTTGCTGGAGCTGGAGCTGGAGCTGGAGCTGGAGGAGAAGCAGCTCCATGATGCTTTGGGGGACACAGTGCTACAAGGAGTTGTAGTGAATGTTACAGGTGCTCACTCAGATCCCAGTGGTTCACCTTTGAGGTCACCCGCAGATAGCTCCTGTATGTAGGTTGGAGTCCTGCATCTGTCTGCATAAGGCCATTCTCTAAACTGTGGACCAAGCTAGACCTGCTGGAAGCTATCACCCCAGAGCAACTCTCAGACAACGAGGGAGGGGAGCTGGTAGATAACTACCTTAGGGTGGACAACCAGAGGGGTTCTCTGCACATTCTTTCCCGGGCATCCCGGTGGGATTAAGCTCTAACTGCTGCCACCATAACCTGCTTGTTAACATACCCATACTGGGGCTTCATCTCCTTCTTTATCTCGCTTTGCCACTCCCTTCTTGAGACGATCTTCCAAATAAAGTAGCGCAAAGTCTTACCTTGGAGTCTGCTTTGGGGGAGACTAAACTAAGACAGATGCAAGGTTGGGGTCTCCAGGCAGATGATCTCTCCACCATATGGAATAGGCCTGTCTGGAGGACAGAGTGAAACCAGCAGAAATAAGCAGAAATGAGGTAGATGGAGAACCATCCTGGTGTGGAATCCAGGCTCCAGCCCCAGACCCTTCTTGCTCCCTGCTCCTCCTTTGATTCTGTGGGTTTCCTGGAAACCTCCCCACCATAGGAGTCAATACATTCCTCCCATTCTTTTCCATATGTGTTAAGCTTGCCTGATTGGGTTGGATTTTTGTTTCTTGCAACTGAAAGTATTGTAACTTTTGCCCAACCAGTGAGTTTTGCCTAACAAGTTACAACATAACTTTTGTAAGTAAGTGAGTTTGCATGCAAAGCACTTAGACTAAAACTTGCCTCTGACTGATTGTTACCACCATCATCACTATTATTGTTAAATGCATATTGTTATTATTCAATGTCTGACCTGCTTCCAGAAGGGCATATGGTTCCAGATCCTAGAGCCTAGAAAAGAGTCACAAAAGAAGTCAGTTTAATTCTATCTAATTTTCTCCCTTTTGTCTTTTTTTATAACTTGAAATAAATATTATTCTATTTTGTTTAAGGGTCACGTTCACTTTGCTCTAATTTTGTTACCAAATCTGAGTGGCATAGACAAACTGCTGAGCATGAATGCCCCAGTCAGGTTCAAGTCATGGTGGGCTCTGACTGGCCACAGGACCGCATTAGGATTGTCATGGGTCATTGGTGCTTTTGCCTTGATGGGTCCCATCTTCCATAAAACATATTTAAAGTTACATTTTATGACTGCATTGGTATAAAAACAAATATGTTACTATTATATATCAAGGCATTTTCTGCTAAAAATTCATTTTTCCTTCTGGTTTTAAGACAAATGGAAACATTTTAGTAACATGCCTCCTGCTTGTGTTTCCTATAACACGTACTTTTTTTAAATTTTAAATTTATTTATTTAAATTCAACACATAATTGTTTTTCATTGCATCAAGTACCATAGAAATAGAATACTGCCATTTTTAGAAAAGTTTCCAGGCAGATGTTTCCGGAAGACTTGATGTTGGCACAGGGAAAATGCTCCTGTGAATCTCCTGGCAAGGTCCATTGAGTCATCTATACGGAGTCGGGGTTGAGACAATGAGGACAAGGGACTTCTAAGAATAAATTAAAGTGATGTTTTCCTTCAATGAGAGGCTGTTATGTTGTCAACTTTGGGATCTCTGGTGGCTCAGAGACAGGAATTCAACAGCAAGGAACTGGGGAAGAGAGGGCAGGGTTTGAGGGCCTGTGGTTGGTAGAAGAGAGAGTCAGCCAGGAAATAGCTCCCTATGTATGATGAGAGATGCTTGGTAGATTATGATTTCAGTAAAGTGATATCCAGGGTTTCCTCCTGCACTGCATTCCTCTTATGGTTTCTTCGAGCCTTTAGAAAAGTCTGTGGTACACAAAGGACTGTGCCATTGGTGCTGGGGAATATGGGAGAGGATTGGTCCCTGCTTAGAGCGAGGCACTCTCATCTCCTAAGACCAGGGCTGAGGGAGCAGTATCGAATCAGTAGACAATGCTAATCCCAGCAGCAAAGGTGACAAGAAACAATGTGCATGGAGGGCTGTGGAATGACCAGGTGAAAGAAAAGGTAGGCTACTGCATGTTTGGTAAGAATGCACTTGAAACAAAGGCTTTTTCTCCCAAATGCAATGGAAGACAGTGATCCTGGAAGGGAAAGGTGGTAGAGAGAAGTATTGGACCCTACTATAATGTGGCTAAGGGACCCAAAGCAGCCATTTGTAAATACAGTGTCCTTGCCTCTCTGAACACATCTCCTATGATGTCTGTGCTTCGAGCTGCAGCCATGTTAGCCTCCTTGCTCACACACAGGCCTGGGCAGCACCACCCTGAGTCTTTGAACTCTTGCCCCAAATATCTGCATGGCTCAACCTCTCTCCTCTTTTAAGTCTTTGCTCAAACATTGCCATTCTCAGTGAGACTTTCTGTGGTCAACTTATGTAAGGTAAACACTCCTTTATCCACCTGCACTACTTTATTTTCCTCCATGGCACTTGTCTTAGCCAGTTCAGGCTGGTATAACCAAGCACCACAGACGGGTGACTTATCAACAACATAGCTTTATTTCTCATAGTTCTGGAGGCTATCATCTGAGATCAGGGCACTGGTAGATTTGGTGTCTGATGAAAGCCTGCTTCCCGGTTCATGGATAGCCATCTTCTTCTGGCGTCCATGGCAGAAGAGGCAAAGGAGCTCTCTGGGGTCTCCTTCATAAGGACACTAATCCAACTCATGAGGCTCACCATCATCATGACGTAATCATCTCCCAAAGGCTCTTCCTCCAAATACCATTACATTGGGGATTAGGTTTCAACGTATGAATTTCAGAGGGGCACAAACATATACTCTACAGCAACACTTATCACATTCTATAGGTTATTACTTTGGTTTCTCTCCTGTTTCTCCCCACTAGAGTGTAAGCTGCACGAGGGCAGGGAATGTGGTCCGTTTTGCTTACTTCTACTTCCCAAGTGCCTAGAACAGTGCCTGGCACATGGTAGGCATCAATACATATTCTTTGAATGGTTTGATGATGATGACAACATATAGATTTTATAGATAAAATGCTTTGAAAAATCCCCTCAACTGGCTGGAAATAAGTTACATGCATATTATATAGCAGCTGAAAACTACAATTGGGCAAATGAAGTGGGAACAGTTTTACATTGAATGATTGATCATCCACATTCTCATGTTTGGCTTAGATGGTGTTTATCATGCTGAGTGGTTTTTAAATGCTGTTCTGTAGAAACTCAGGTGCTTCAGGGCTTTCTTCAATGTTTGTTCTTATTTTTGTCCAAATATATTCTAACTATATTTAGAATAACACGTACTCAAATGTAGTATATGTTAAATTTGAATATATTGACAACTCCTGATGTGTTAACTACTACTGTCATGTTAACACATTTTTTAAAAGGTAGAGCCTAAGCATAAAGATTCTTCTTTAATTTCTCCAAACATATTTGAATTTCTTATAAATATTTCCATAAAACATAATAAGTTTGGAGTTCTCCATTTTTGACACTTTATTTAATAAGGAATGCAAGCAGTTAGGTAATTTTGGTGATTCTCTATTGGACACAAACACACCAATTTTCTACTATTCTCTTTCAAGCTTCTGAGGTTAATTAAAGATAATCTTGAGGATGCAAGGCGTAAAATATGTTTCCATTTGCATTACCTCAGAATGTTCTCAATACCATGTGACCAAAACAAAAGGTAGAAATCGACTGGGCTTCAAAACTGATAAGTAGCAGAAACTCTACTCAGTAGCCTTGCTTTCAAGATTTTGTTTTGAAATAGTAATTATTTTTTAATTTGTGGTACTTTGGGCACAGTCTTCTCTATTTTTTGTTTTGTTTTGTTTTGTTTGTTTTTCTTATGCAACTAATGAACTATGTTAACAAATAAACTAGTGTCACCACAAGGGCACAGTCTTATGTCTTCATAAAGCCTTGGCAACCTGTAGGTCCAAGCATTATACTTTTTCCCCCTCTGTCTGGGTTGATACAGCTGTTTGTTCACAACAAGGTTTTGAATGTGGAAAGCTAAATGTTCACTGGGGATTTTTTTTTTTTACGGTTTTAAGTTTACAAATGTAAAATTCACTTTTTCTATGAGTTTTTACACATACTTGTATCCTTTTAACCACCACTTCACACAGGATACAGAACAATTCCAACACCCCCGAGAATTCCCATGTGCTGCACCTTTGTCTTCAGATCCTCTCCCTGTACCCACTCCAGACAACCATGGATCTGTTTTCTGTTTCTATATTTTATTTTTATTTTTTAATTTTTTTTGGGGGGGAGGGCAGAGGGAGAGAAAGAATCTCAAGCATGGAGCCTGATGTGGGGCTCAATTCCATGACCCTGGGACCATGACGTGAGCCGAAATCAAGAGTCAGATGCCCAACTGACTGAGCCACCCAGACACCCCTGTTTCTATATTTTTGCCTGTTCCAGAATCATGGAATCATACAGTATGTAATCTTTCGAGATTGGGTTCTTTCACCTAGAAAAATGCATTTGCATTTGAGATTCATTGAAGTTATTGTGTGTATTAATAATTCATTGCTTCTTATTGCTGAGTGGCATTCTATTGTACGGATATAACACAGTTTATCTATTCACCTATTGAAGGACATTTGGATTGTTTTGAAGTCTTGGTGATTACAAAATTTTGCTATGACATTTTTTTTGTTTATTTATTTTGAGAGAAAGAGTGTGTGTGAGCAGGGGAGGGGGAGAGAGAGAGAGAATATCCCAAGCAGGCTCTGCACTGTCAGCATAAAGCCTGAGGTGGGGGTTGAACCCACAGACCATGAGATCATGACCTGAGACTAAACCAAGAGTCAGTTGCTTAACTGACTGAGCCACCCAGGCACCCTGCTGTGAACTTTTTTGTACATTTTTTTAATGTGAGCATAGGTTTTCATTTATCTAGGGTAAATACCAAGAAATGGAATGCAAAGGACATAGTGTTGGTAAATAGTGTTTCAATTTCCTTTTTTCAAAAAAATTTTTTCATGTTTATTTTTGAGAGAGAGACAGAGTGTGAGTGCGGGGGAGGGGCAGAGAGAGAGAGAGAGACACAGAATCCAAGGCAGGCTCCAGGCTCTGTGCTGTCAGCACAGAGCCCGATGGGGGGCTCAAACTCAAGAACCATGAGATCATGACCTGAAGCGGAAGTTGGATGCTTAACCGACTGAGCCACCCAGGCACCCCAAATGTTTCACTTTTTAAAGAAACTGCCTCACTATGTTTTCTGGAGAGCTGCAATATTTTGCATTTCTACCAGGAGTGTATGAGAGTTCCAGTTGCTCCCTGTCCTCATCAGCACTTGATATTGTCAGTTTTCATTTTTTAACTTTAGCCATTCTGATGTGTACATACTGGTATGTCATTGTGGTTTTAATTTACATTTATCTGACTAATGATGTTGAGCATCTTTTCATGTGCTTATTCATTAATATACCTTCTTTTGTGAATTATCAATTTAAACCATTGCCATTTAAACAACTAAGTTGCTTATTTATTGTTGAGTTTTGAGAGTTTCTTTATATTTTCTGCGTACAAGTCATGTCTGGCATATGATTTGCAAATATTTTCTCCCAACCTGTGGCTGATATTTTTATTCTTCTAGCAGTATCCTTCACAAAGCAAAAGTTTCAGTTTTGATGAAGTCTAATTTATCAATATTTTCTTTTATGGATTGTGCTTTTAGTGTCATACCTAGGAACTCTTTGCCTGACGCAAGGTCAACAAAACTGTCTCCTATGTTTTTCTTCTATGAGTTTTATAGTTTTACATTTAGGACCTTTATCCATTTTGAGTTAATTTTTGTATATAATTGTTTTAAATTTTTGATATTTCAGAACCATAGGTTGTTTTAATTGTTTGAATTCCTTTCTAACTATAATGATTTTGTTTTTATAAAACTAATATATGCTTACTATAAGATACAATACAGGATACAAAGAAGAAAGTTAATATTCACTCCTAAATTCTACCACCTGGAAAGAAACATCTATAATTCTTGATGAACACTATTTTAGAAATCTCTGAGCATATATACAGATAGATGTGGGGGGGGGTGGAGAAAATGTGAGAAAGATAGGTAAGTATTTTTAATTTTCTTTGGGGACATTTTCATGTTAAGAAACACTAATTATACATAGTAGATTTCTTTAGTCTTCCTTACTTATCAACTTCTTCATAATCATGTTTTCATTTTTATTTTTATTCCATTTTATCTAGTGTGATTTCCTAAAATTCTGATCATGAGGACTCTGGCTGTATTTTCATTCATTTTTTTTTTCCTGTTATTTGTTGCTTCTAATGGGAGGTTGCTCTGTATATCTCACTGTTTCTTGCTTGCTTGCTTGCTTGCTGAGAGAGAGAGAGAGAGAGAGAGAGAGAGCACGAACTGGAGAGGAGCAGAGGGAGAGAGAATCTTAAGCAGCCTCTGTGCTCAACATGAAATCCCACTCTAAGCTCAATCTCAAGACCTTGAGATCGACCTGAATTGAAATTAAAAGTCTTAAGCCACTGAGCCACCCAGGCACCCCTGTTTCTGTTGTTTCTTTTTGTTTCTATTTATTCTCTTGACTTTTGCCACCTTATTTATTATTTGCTATCCTATAAGCTCTTCACTACACCTTTGTGTCTCTTCTCTGTACTTTTCTTTAGAAAGAGAGATCATGTAATCTATAATTTAATGAAGGCTACCGAAAATTATTTGTTTGCATCCTTCCTTTGTTTGCTTAATTCCTCTTGAAATGTATGTCCTTCATCTGCTTTTTTTGTTTCTGTTCTTTTTTTTTTTATGTTCCTCACCCCCTGCCCTTTGCTAAGCCCCTGTGTGACTTCCAGCTGGTTCTATCTCATCTTACAACTGAGTGGATTGTTGAAGAATAGTCTGGGGAGAGGAGAGAGCTAAGACAGTTAACAGCTTCCACTCAAGTGAGCAGTGGCACACAGACTCTCAGCAATATTATTTCCCCTGCCCTAGGTGCCTGTTTTTCATCTGTTTTCAGCTTTCTAGAGGTCCAGAAGGCTCACAGTAGGGATCCTAACGTCATAGGTTCTCTTTAGTGTGATCTCACGACCCCCATTTAAGCTCTGCCTCTATACCACTTCACCTCTGGCTAGGAGTTTAGAAGTAGAGTCATAATTGTGTGTTGCATCATTTTCCCACCCAACTCATCTAACCTTCTTGCATGTCAAACTGGGTATCTCAGTCATTTCAGCTCCTGTGACCTGTCCATGTCCTGAGATCTGGTTGCTCCTATACCATAGCTTTACTTGGTAATTAATACCTAAAAATATGCTGCTAAGTCTTATTTGCTAATATTTTATTGAAGATTTTGGTTTTGTTATTCAAAATGAGATTAATCTGTAGTAGTTGTTTTGCCTTGTCCAGTTTTACTATCTGTATTTTACCAGCTTTGTAACAAATAACTTGGAGATCTCCTTTCCTTTTCATGCCCTGGACAGTTCAATTCCACAATTATTTGTTCCTCAGAGATTTGAATGAATTCACTTGTGAAGCTCTGTGTGTGTTTGTGTATGTATATATACAAGAAAATCATAAATTTTTTTTTCAATATCTTCCATGATTATTAACAGTCTTTAGTCAGTTTTGGTAATAATATTTTCCTAGAAATAATTTCATATAGTTTTTAAAATACATGAAACACAGGGTTGTGAAATTATAAAATTATCATTTTAATTTTCTACATATTTGCGGTTATTTCCCCGTTTTGTCTACTTGTGCTTCTTTGCTTTTTTTAAAAAAAAATCTGATTAACTAGTAATTCATCTGTGTTAGTCTTTTCATCAGTTGGGCAGTTAATAAATTGTTCTTAATGAATGGCTTTCTATTTTATTATTAATTTCTTCTTACTACTGTTCTTAGGATGATTTTGTTATTTTTTTCTTTGGCTGGATGCTTAAGTCACGGATTTTAATGGTTTCTTGTTTAATGTTTAATGTTCCTGAGACAGCGCTCCCTGGATACATGTGTGATCTCCCCTTATGTATCACAGGGTCTCTTGGAATTTGGCATCAGGTCTGCAACTAGTCCTAGCCAATGCATTATGAGCAGAAGGTGGTTTATATTTTGTCTGGATTGAAACAGTTATGAGCCGGTATGTCTTCTTCCTCCTTCTTCCTCCTTTTCCTTTTGCTTTACCACAATCTTGTAGGTTATGTGTTCCAGATGGTCCAGCTACAAGGCAGAAGATTCTCTATCAGCGTGCACCCCTGAGTGACTGATTGAAACAGGCATGTAGCATGAATAAGAACTAACCTTTACTGTGCTAAGTCCCTGCAACTTGGGGGTTTGCCTGTTGTGCTAGCTATTAGTTACTAACCTTGTCCAACAATACATTTAAGTCTATGACTCTTCCTCTGAGTATAGCTTTAGACATATCCAAAGGTTTTGATATACAATTAAAACAATGATTTTTCCCCCCACTGCATGGAGATATATGTACCACTTCCCATTTGTTCAGTCTGGCAGCTGCAGGATACATCTGCTCAGTCCAGTTCTTCCAGTCCCAGTCTGGCCAGAACTCCAGGCCCTCCCACTCACTCAGGGCAGTCTGTAAATGCAAACTGTGATTGCCCGCCAGGCCCCCTGGGTGTCTACTGCATTTGCTCCTGACCCACTTCTGCTCCAATGCCATGCCCTAGCAGGTTACCAGCTCTTGTTTCCATCTCTCCTTCACAAATCTGCTTCTCCTCCTTTGGTCTTGGCATTTGCAATCATCTCTCTGGTGGCTTATGGCTTTCCTCTGGAGTAGCTTGGATTCAGCTTACTCCCTTCAGATGGCTTCAGACAGCTGGTGCCCCAGCTCAGCCCTGCCTGGTCAGCTCAGGAAGTGAGTGTGGAGAATATGCCATCCTTAGGTTTCCCTGCAGACTCCTATCTTCTCTCATCCCTCTTCCTTCTTATGCTCCCTCTGTTGAGAGTCAGAAGTACATGCTGCACGCCATTGGTGCCTGGGGAGGTCCAGGTGGTCTCAGCCCTCACCTTGCCATAATGAGGGCTTCCCACACCCCATCGGGAGGCCCGAGGGGGAAGGAGATGGAGTGCCGCCACCGCCACCGTTTTCACAGCTTTGCAACAATCTGTATTCTTGGGCCTTTTCCTTAAGAGGGAGTGTGGGAATACATATGATTTATAATGTAAACAATATACACTGACAGGATGTGAATGAATAAAAGATGAATAAATAAAAGCGCAGGAATAAATAAGCCTCCTACCTTGGCCTTGCTCTGAGCAGCAAAGGAAATGGTGGGAACATCACAGCGGGACAGGGCAGCCAGGGGCTGCTGCCTCAGCATTCTTCCTCACCAGAAGGCTGGCCAGCCTCCCTGCCCATCCCCTCCCCCAGAGTCCTCCTGCGTTCAGGCAGATCTTCCATTAAGGGAGGGCAGTTTGGTGCACAGAGAAAGCACAGGACAGATACTAACTAGCACTGCAATGCGTAGCAGGTTGGCATCCTTTTCTCCTGCTACCCCCCAGGCCTGGTGTCCCCATCTATAAATGCAAGGATTAGACTACATGTCCTCTGAGTCCCTTAGGAATGTGCTTTAATAGTCCCTCTTATCAGGAGGGGCCGTGTGGTGCACCATATTTCTGGGCCTCAGTTTTCTCATCCATGATGTGGGGATTCTGATGGGAGGTCTCAGAGGGTCTTCTCTCTCTGGTGGTCTGCTAGGTGGCTCTGACTCCCCTGCCTTCCTCTCAGAGATCACAAGAGGGGCAGTCTCTGTTCCCGGTGCAGTTTCAGTGCAGCTAGCTCTGGAACAGGCCTGGTTTTCTGGGCTGACGGCCCTCAGGCAGACTGGAAGCAGCATGGAGGTTACATCCATGTAAGTCATCCTATGACAAGTCAGGTCCCACGGCTGCCTCTTTCCTGCCTGGCCTGGAGGGGACAGGTAGCATCTCCTGCCTGAGAGGTCATATGCCCCAAGGTCCCTGCTCTGCGCCTGGGGGACAAAATCTGTCCTCAAGGAGCAACTCTATCAGATGGGGAGGTGGGGAAGAGGAACCCAAACCAGAGAGGGATCAGTACATTTATGGGGTGTGAGAGAGGGCTTTGGAGGCCACAGAAAGCAGGCAGGGAGTCAGGGAGGGAGTCTGGGGACCATCTGGCTGGGACTAGCAGGAGAGAGGGGCTTTCCTAGGACAGGATTCTGGCTTGGCCTCAAATATGGGCAGCCTCCGGGTCATTCTTCCATCCTCCCAGCAGATGGCAGTGTATGTATGGGAACCAAAGTGACAGCTTCTGGAATACCCCATGGATGATTTTGCAGGGCTAGAGAGCACTGTCTTGTCGACACACTCAACTTCATTGACCTCTGTTTTCCCACTGTCCTTGTTAGTAAACTCCTTATCCTAATCTTCTCTGCATGCAAGGAGCTGAGTGCTACTGGGGACAGTTACCCAAACATAAAGACCAGAACCATACACACAATGGGCTCCTTTCCGCCAAGCCCTCAGCACTGCCCATCCATCCCTCTGTCGGTGCCCAGTATCTGTCTCCTGCTTTCCGAAGAAATTATTGCAGAATTGACTCCCTCTCCTCAAACCTTCCTCCACTGCACTCATGTCAGAATAAGGAATAAGAAACTTCACAGGGAAACTCCTGTGATGAGCTTCTCTATCAATTACAAATTGCAACCTCTCTCTGTCAATTAGCTCTAGCTGGTTCTCAAACTCCAGCTTTTCCTTCCTCTCCTAATGAGCCACTTTGAAGATATGGCCACCCTGATTGTCTGTTCAGGTTTAGCATAGAGGGAACGCAGCCACATGGCTGACATGGGGGTCTGGGTACAATGCGGGAGTTCCTATCCAAGGCAAGACAGAGGCAAGCTAAATAAGATCCCATTTTTTGGAAAAATTAAAGTTCATGCACTAGAAACACTCAGAACAAACTGGAATCCTAAAAGGACAGTGGCAGGATCAAGAGTTTGGGTTATGAAGCAAGAGCACAGAGTCCTAGGAGATTGTATCACAAGGAAAAGCAGATGAGGAAGGAGAAAGGAAGAGTGGGTCTGGGTTGTTTCTCTGAGTAGCCTTGGAACATCCAGATCACCTTTCGTGGCCTTTGGGTGTCATACACTAAAGGGGCGGGTGTATAGATTGTCTTAAATGTCAGGGAGGTGTAGGGTGAGATCAGGAAATGAGGCTGTTCCTGAGAAAGGTGGTGTGTGTGGCCTTCTGCCCTCCTTCCTGGCCTTTTCCTCTCAAGGATACATGCGCTGAGCTGTCCATGGTACCAAAGTCTGTCTTCCCTCTCTGGATTGTGACAGCCAGACTAAGGGCGGGAGAAGAGTCTGGGGATTGTAACAGGATGTCTTCCATGTCCAGGATATCCTGCAGGACAGTCTTACACACAGTAGGACCTCAGTTAATATTTGTTGAATGAATGATAAATGAATCAGGACACCCATACAGGTGTAGGCATGTCTGGAAGATGATTTGTCCATTTGTTGCTCCTTTCTATCCAGCTGAGGCTGTTTGCACACTGACTTCATGAAGACTCATGTTCTGTGTGTGAGTCCCAAAGGCCAGATGAGTTCTAACCTGTTTATACCACAGAAAATCAATCTCGGCAAAGCAGGGTTCTCTTTCCCACCACCTCATCCCAGGAGGTAGTGTGTTCTTGTGGGAGGAGTCCTGGACTCAAAATTAAACACTGGTGTTGTGGTCCCTTCATCATCACTGACTTGTTGAATGAGCTTGGAAAGGTCACCTACTCTTGGGGGGCCTCAGTTTCCCCTGGGAATAATTATCTCTGCCCTTATAGGGTCATTGCAAAATTAAATGAGCAAATGAATTGAAAGAGCTTTACAGATCATAAAACATGGTGAATGGGCTTAGGACTGTGATGGTAATGATTTTGGGTATGGCATCCAAGATAAGGTCTTGGCCAGGCAAGGTATGAAATCCCTTTGAGGATAAAACATGTGGGTGATTCTTCTCTGTCGTCCCCCAGGGCTCAATAAGGGCACTATGGAAATGCCTAGTAAGTCATTAAATGAGACTGAATTTCTTTCTTTAGAAGATCCTTAGTAGTGACCCAGATCTGGAGGTTTTAGGACCAAGAAAGGTAAGGCTTTCCAGCACCTGCCATTCCCCAGGGATTAGCTGTTCTTTCTTTTGCACCCATCTACCATCCCTCTGGGCCTCAAGTAAAAGGCCTGGAATCTGAATCTCCAACTTCACCAAGTGCCTCCTGTCACCATGGACTTCTATAACCATCACTATGTGCATTGTGGCTGCTACCCAAAGGGAGGGCAATGTGCGGCATCAGCATCTATTAATCAATCACTTTCAGAAATACTACTCAATGCAAAATCGAAAGCAACAATTATGCTAACTACATCCATTTCTTGTTATTGGAAGCTATTCAATAGGGGAGCTATAATTATTGTGCATCTATGTGTCATTTTACAGTTTTCAATTTCTTAGTTATGTTTGGCCAAAAATTGATAAATACATAAATTAAGTACAACCCATTGATTCATACCCTGCATGGAACCACAGGGTGCCCTGTGGATCTGCTGTACCAGTGCTCACATGCCTTTCCTTTCCTCCACAGCTGGCCATTAATTATGCCCAACCTCAGTCTCCTGGGCACTGTCACAGGGCCATGTTAAGACAAGCTGAGGTTTAGGTGTCTGTAAGAGAGAAGATTTGACTCGAGCCCAGAGAATAGGCCTGGGTCAGAAAGAAAGGACTCTAAGTGCTCAGGAAGTGATGGATACAGCACAAGGACTCTCTGATGTTAGTGGACATTTTACAGCCTGTTTGCAGTAGCCTGGAGGGGGATCCAGATCTAGGGAGGCTCTGCTTCTCAGCCTAATTATGGTGGCTCAAGGCATGATGGTTCTGCTTATCCTCTTCTTTCCTCTACTTCTCCAAATGACCCCCCTGTCCTAGGTCTCTGCCTTGACAGCACTGTAGCTCCTCGTCTAGCTCCCCCTGTCCACACCACCTTTCTAGCCATATCTGAACACATATTTGACTCTGGAAAAGAACCTGATGTGAGGGGTCAGATTGGGAGAAGAGAATGTGAGAATCCTTGGCCAAGTGCTCCATGGCTAAGTAGTATCCAGCCCATTCCTATATACCATTCTGATACTGGGGCCTCGGGCACCCTGTAATCCATCCTTTTTTTCATCCATTCATTTAATAAACATTAATTGAGCACACAATATGTACCAGTTTCAGTTTAAATGTGTCCATTGATTGAAACATGTGAAATTCTTTTGGGAACACTTTGGTAAGAAGTAAAATGTCAAAGCTAGATGCATATGGAGTCAAAGCTCATGGAACCTGGCCTCACTCACTTGCTCTGTTAATTTGGGTAAATTATTTAATTTCTTTGTGCTTCATTTTCCTAATGTGTAATATGGAAAGAATAATAACAATGGTAAGGTCATGGTAAGGATTAAGTGAGGTATTAGGTTGAGTTGTATGAAGTTGCCACCAGTTGGCTATTTTTGAACTACAAAAACACTAATTTCATGTAGTTTAGCCTCAACAAGTGCTTAACGCAGGGTCTGGTTCAGAACAACTGCTCAGTGAGTGGTAATGTTGCTTCTTATTCTCCAGAAGGCACAAGCCTAACAGAGAGTGAGTTCTCTCACCTCGACTATTAGTTTCACGCTAGCATTTGAAGATGAAGCTCTTTCTAGCAACCACCAGGAAGGTTTTGACTCAAGATTTACATACTCAATGGGTTAGTTTTACCCAAGACTGGGGGACAATCATGTTAGAGCAGGCAGTGACCACCAACAGTTCGTGACTAGCCAAGGAGTGACCTAATTGTGTCTGGGAGGTGGCATTTCTTTAGGTTTTATTCAAAGTGGCACACATCAGTTAAATATAAGGTTAACTATTAATGCTAATTAATACTCTCTCCATTATTTTAACAGAGAGTTATGTTTCTAGGAAGTCATAATGGAATGGGAATTGTCTATAGTTAATCACAGATAATGTGTCCATTAATCACAAATCTATTTTTTTAAGTGCCAGGAAGAGGCAGAGCAGGAGCATGTTGTCTGTGAGCTTTGGAGAGTTCAGTCTTCAGTCCTAGGGGGCAAGAAGGGGAGTGGAAGGCGGGATGTGAGTCTGCTTTCCAGAAAGCTTAACTCCAGGAGGAACATAGAGCCTGGAAGTCAGGGCCCTGGACAAACCCTCCTTTCTCTGCATCTTTTTCTCTTGAAAGACTTATTCAGGCAGCACTGTCACTGGAAACATCAAAGGCTCTACCCTGCCAGAAACCAGCCCACCTAACCTTGTGTCCAGAGCTCCTCCCACAGCAGCACTGGTCTCTGCTCTAATGCTCAGAGGTGAAGAGATAGCCAGGATCCATAAGCTTTTCCATGAGCACCTTGTGGGCAAAGCAGGCTTCTCAGAGCTTTGCAGATTTTCTCAATGCCACTAGGGCTTTTCCTTTCATTCCCTCCAGCCAGGGCCCAGTTCCTGCTTCTCAAGGAAGTGAGGCAAGGCCGCTAGCTTTGTGGTCTCCTGGGGACTCCTGGCTTGGCAGAGCAAAAACATACCTGATACCTCTACAGCTGCAAGACTCTTCCTAGTTTTCCCTAATCTTTCTTTCCTAGCATGTTTCCAGTCCTTAGAAAGAGCATGAATGGGACCCTGAATTCCCTTTGGCTCTTAACAAAGAGGCTGTCTTTTTATTTACAGAGTCAACAAGATGAGAGGCAAAGAGAAAGCAAAAATACACTGTGGTTTGCCAGTCATTGCCTTAGAGCAGGAAAGCCCCACCCCACATGTTGCACGTGAGGCAGCAGAGGCTCAGAGACGGGGAGGGGCTTGCCCAAGGTCACACAGTAAGTCTCTTTTCCTTGCTCTAATAAGCTTTTCTTTCCACGATTTTGTATTAAGTGCCAAACTGTAGGCCACCCCCAGAGAAGAAGAACAAGAGAACCAATCTCAAAGTCTGCATCTCAGCCATAGAACCCTCTGTGTTATGAGGCCTTAGGGAAATGCAACCCCCCAAGTTTGAAGTGAGGAGGCCCCCTCTTGAAAAATCAGTTAAAATGCCCTCCTTTATGCACATGCCAACTTTGACTTCAAAAAGACTTTATTCCCAAGGATAAACAACCCCATGTTTGTGTAATATAATTAAGTGAAGGCATCTTTAAATGTCATACTAGCTTGTGCCCATTTCAAATTGTTATGCATCAACAGAACTTAACGAGATAGCCAAGCCTTCTCCTTGCTGTGAGGCTGAGATAAGCCACAGCACTGTGGGCCCTTTAATAGATTGCCAAAATAAAGCATTTTCTATGCAAATTATTCATGCAGTGGGACAGCTAATCGCCTGCCAAGAGCCCGCCCACTGCCTCTCTGCAATTAGTCGTGAAGTTGAAGGAGCTCCAAACTCCGCAGGCGCACTCAGGGCCTCCTGCTCCTATGGCTGGTTTTCAGGTGAGCAGAAACTTTCTTTCCTTTGGTGGTGGGGCCTGGACTCCCCCACAATGGAGACAGATGAGGGGAGTGAGTGGTGGGCAGGAGGCAGAGAAATGAAGAGAGATAGAGGGCTGTTCCTGGAGTCCCAGACTAACACCTGACTCGATGTATATACTGTGTACTTGGACACACCCTGAGACTCAGTTCCCTCATCTATAAAGTCACGGTGGACACTGGTCTGATGTCTGGTGTTTCAAGGACAAGGGGCTGAGGGAATTGGGAACACGCTCTGCTTTTCCTCTGCTCAGGAAAGAGCCCACTGTGGGCTTGCAGGACACCAGAGACTCAAGATCAAAATAGGGACTTTGGGTCAGGAAAACCTCCAGTGTCCCAGCCCACCCTGGCTCCCACCACCACCTGGCATCTGTCATCATAGACATAGGAAGTCTCTGTGGCAGCCAAAGGAGAGTCCCAGATAATTTAACCAATGACTAGAGCTCCCCCTCATTCTTACACAAACCAACCAGCGCTTTTGGTGTCTCTCTCTCCCAAGTCTGTCTCTGAGTCTCTCACGGTCTCTCTCTCCCACCACCAGCTGGTTATGGTAGCCTCTCCGAGGGGGACCAGCATCCAGTGGCCTCCTGAAACATAACCTAGACAGATTCGATCTGCCAGAGGAGGATGGGGGTATCTTGCTCTTGCCACCATCTTGTGCAGGGCAGTACCCCCAACCTGGGATCACATGCTCACTCTCCAAAGTGGGTGGAGCCAAGACTGTAGCCTACTTTGGGCCTTCAATCCCAAGATCTGACAAGCTGAGCCAAACCTGAGTTTGTCAAAGGAACAGACTTGCTCAGTGAGGGCCCAGGAGCCCTATGAGGGCAAAAGTCATGTATGTGCACATTCGTGGGAGAAGGAAGGGACTGTTTTTGACATTCTGGGAAGCTTTAGAAGTTACTTGCTAACTTGGTAAATTAGGGTTTGGGCTAATCCATGGGTTCTCAAGTCAATGTTTTGCTTACTAAATGGAAGGTTATTTTTCTCATGAGGGTTTGTTAACATATCAGAATGGCAGTCACTTAACCTAGCAGCAGAGTGTTGGATGATGGATAACTGCCTCTGATATTATGCAACAGCCTTTTGATGCACCAAGAGTCCCCAGGGAGGGCACCAATGAAAAGATGGTTTAGTTGGGACTCTGAGCATGAGGTATGCCCGGTCCCATGCTGAGTGCTAGTGACAGCCCACACAGTCAGAGCGTGCAGCCGCCGAGCTTCCCCAGAAGCCTGGGGCAACTGTTAACCTTCCCACATGGAGGTCAAGGCCCTAAGGGCACCTGTTTCTCAAGACAGGAATGACCCCAGAGGAGCAGCACATTGAGCCCTTGCTGTGGAATCGCGTTAAAAACAAAGGAAGTGCTTAGATTAACGAATCTCTGCCTCCTTGGCTTCTTTCTTTTCTCTCTCATCAGCCACTGAACCTACCTGTGGCCTCAGTGTGGCTCAAGAGATGTCGCTCTGGTCTCACTCAGTATCACAGCTGGTCCCTGCCTCAGGCCCCAGCTAGGGTTGATCACTTCATCCTAACTTGTTCAAGGTCCCATTGGGTTACCTGCCCAGGGATGCCACCTTCCTACTTAGAGCTGCCCTCTGCTCAGACTAGCTTTGCCCCATTGTGGCTGGGGCCCTGTCACTTGCTGATGCTCAGTCCACCTTGCACCTGGCCTTGGCTCTCTGCGAAACAGAGCCCTGAACTCCTATCACCAAGCTCTGTGATCTACAAATTCCTCCCCAACTTTGTGGGGTCAGGGGCTTTAAAGCTGAGCTGGGCTATGCCTGGTGTTTGCCCCTACCCATGGCCTCCTGGTTCCTATTGCTTGACTGACTCCCACATAGCACCTGAGAGAAGAGTGCTATACACTCTCCCCACTTCCTCATCCTTGGTTGCCTCCAAGTCCACATCTGACTAAAGCCCTCTACCTCAGTGACTCAGGCTTGTTCTTTGATGTGTGGAGAGAGCCATAGCTGCTCCCTGAGTGCTTGTGACCCTGGACATGGGGGTATGGGTTGGGGGAAGGCAGGGAGAGGTGAGCTATGGAACACTGAGCCCTACCTGACGGGGCAGACCTGGGAAGGTACATGATAGAGGATGGGCCATTGGGGTGAAGAGAGAAGGTAGGGCAGGATGGGAATGCAGGACACTGAGGAACACTTGCCCACTCAGAAGTAGCCAAGGCCTGAATCTGAAGTATGAGCCTTGGGGAGAGAATAGATAAATCCCCTCTCCATAATCTTCTTCCCTTTCTCCACTTCCTTCTCTTCCCTTCTCTGCCCATGGCACCTGCTGCTAAAGAGATGTACTGAGTTTCAGCTTTGCTATGGGTCTCACATATCTGGGGGCTAGTCTGGGGGCCCTTCCTCCCACATGGACTGTCACTGTTTCCCAATGGGTTTTCTGGAGCTCAAATCCTGTATAGCCAGAGCTTGACTATCCTGGTGGGCGTGTGCTGCCTTGTTCTATACTGGACAGGACTCCCAACGGGCCATGATCATGGCGGCCTGTTTCACTGTTTGTTGGCCAGCCCTAGTGTTCCCAGGGTGACTTGTACACCCCAGTGCTTTCAGCGGATAAGGGAAAAGTGACTCTACACGGCAGGACGCAGGAATGTGTGTATTGAGTTCTCCCCCCTCCCAGGTGACTCTAAGACACAGCTAGGAGTGGGAACTCTTATTTTGTCAACTGCTTCTTGAACTTCAGTATGCATCTGAGTCATCTAAGGAGTTCGATGAAACATAGACTACTGGGCCCCATCCCCAGAAAGCCACATTCGGGAGATCTGAGGGAGGCCCAAGAATTTTGGCCATCTCCCAGCCAATAGAGGCTGCAAGACCATGTACTACACTTAGAGCAGCGAGGGTCTGGCCCAACCTCTCGGCAAAGCAGGGCAGGGGATGCTGGTCCTCCACTCAAACACTCAAGGCTATGAGGGTTTGGGTTCCCACTTGAGGAGGGCAACAAACTCAAGTCAAACCCAACAGGTCATGTTGCCATGTGTCGGGCCTCCAGCCTGGCCCAGGTGGCCAGGGTATCAGGAGTATTAGCCACTGTCATTGGCTGGTCCCTCATTGACAGGTTGTCATTGACGGCAGAAACTTGGCCAATGGCAATCAATCAGGGGGCCCGCGCTGCCTTAAATACCAGCAGAGCAAACAGCCTCAGACAAAGCTGCGCCATATATCAATTACCAAGAGGCTGTGTGTTCCTCTGGGTGGAGGGAGCCCGAGCAAGCGGCCAGGGCTGCTGCCCCAGCTGATAAGGGCCTGCATTGTTCGGGGACAGCTGGCGGCCCGATAAGGGCCTGCTCGCCCGAGATAATGGCAGTGGGCAGGCGCCTCGCGGCAGTTTAGAATTTCTTGGGTCTCCAAGAAAGGTTCTATTAAGCCCACTGACCCCAATTGAATATTAATTAGCTAATTAACGGATTTATTGTTCCACGCCATTTCTGGAGAGGCCATTTTTTTCGAGTGCCATTATTTTTGTAAATGATTTTTCGCATTGTGCATAATTGAATCTTTGCAGCTGCCAGCATCTTCTGCATGATTTGGCAAAAAAAAGGAAGCAGAAGCACTTAGGGTTTTTCACCCCCCCTCTCTCTGAACAAATGTTTTCAGCCCCTCCTGCTAATGCTGGAGCGAGGGGGAGGGAGGGGGGCCTGGCTCTGTTTCACAGGTTTGTTTTTTAAGCTGAACTGCAAAGTCCGCACTCCCTTTCCCTTCCTTTTGTAGGCAGCTGAGGGCCTAGCGCTCCTGGCGGTCCCGCACCAGGCCTTTGTCTGGCTGTCTTCAAACTGGCCAGACTTAGCTTTTCTGAGTCCCAACTCCTTAAAGTGTTAGAGTAGGGGGTAGGTAGAGGGAACAAGGCCCGAGCTTGTCACACCCAGAGCTCACAGGGGAGGAAGACCAGCTCTGACCAGGAGGGCAGTGCTCCCTGTGGGCTGTGCCTCTGTTTCTGCCCTCAGCTACCCCAGCCCAGCCTTTTCTAGCTAGAGCCTACCCTTGGGTCTGCTTGCTTTGGGGGAACAGAACCCCACCCCTGCACATCTCAGCTGCTCTTTAATGAGTCCTCGCTCCAAATTCCATGCCAGTGCTGCCTGACTCCCTGGAGCTGGCATCAGCCCATAATAAATTGACCCGGCCGGTCCCACAGGCAAATATCTGATTGAATCAAACCCATTCCTCAGCAGAGGGTCTGGAATGTTGGGGGGGGGGGCGGTGCGTGCACTGGGGTGGGGCTGGTGTGGGCGGCTCAGCAATATTGTCAGGCAGCATTTGGGAGCCCCCTTGGACCTCTCAGCCCCTTCAGCATTGTTAATGAAGCCAAGGGCAGACAGAGGCTCCAGGAATATTAGTCAGGGCCCCCGGGTGGGCGGGTCTAAGGAAGGCTTGTGCCCAGGACCTGCCCCTGGCCACAAGGGGCTGCAGAGCTTTATTGGGATTTTTTATTAAGCCACCTCTTCCTGCCCTCATCCCTGTCCCTATCCTGCTGCTTGTGCTCAGAAAGAGGAATTCTGAAGGCCTTTCTGAGCAGAGAGATCAATCAGGAAGGAGTTTTTGCATCCTCCGCTGCAGACACTGGCTGGGACCACACCACTTGCCCATTTCCTTTGCTCTGGACTGGAATAAGAGCCCAGGGGACAGACAGACAGATTGTCATGGGCATCCCCGCCAGGTGCAAAAGTGGAAGGGACCCCAAAAGTCTGGCTAAGAGCTGGGAGTGGCACTTAGAGTTGGGGAGGGGGGTCATTCAGCTTCCGTTTGAACACTGCTAGGGGTGGGAAGCTGACAGCCACTGAGGCAGCTTTCATACCGAGAAGGGTGGTCTTTATTACACAGTCTGCCTGCTCCTTTCTCTCTGACCCCCACCCCGAGTCTCCCACTCCCCAGAAGAGCCACTCAGCTCACAACAGTAATAACCATAATAGTGTCTAATGTTAACTGAACTACTATGTGCCACACACAGTACAAGGCACCTGTCACGCATCACCTCAATTTAGTGCTCCTATGGTCCCGTGAGGTAGGTGGGTTTCTGGGGCACAGACATAGGACGTAACCTGAGCAAAGGTCACTGGTGAGGGCAGTAGCACGAGACACCAAACCCCACTTTGCCAGACCTGAGCCCTCGCTTCTGACCACTTTGCTCCACGGTCAGGAAAACCATGCCCCCGAGGCTGCTCTCCCGTAGGGTAAACCAGCTCAGCTGCAGCATAGGTTCCTTGTCCTACATGGTCTGTCTTCTCCCTCCCACCCTGAACCTCCTTCCTGAATTCCAAAGACCAGAAGTGGTCTGGCCAGGAGAGAGCAGAGTGAGTCTGTCATGTGCCACATGTTAGACACCATACTCTGGTCGGCAATAAGGTTCTTGGCAAGAACCCCCTCCACAACCCCTCCCGTCCACTAAGGTTCACACTCATTGTTCTGAAAGGGAGCCGAAAAGATCGCCTTCTCCAGTTCTCTGAATTTTAGAAAAATTTGGTGTGATCCTCGCCAAGTGGGTTTCCTACAGCCCCAGAATCTCCTGAGGGACCCCCTCCTCTGAGCCCTGCGAGCTGAGAATTGCATGCAGCCTTCCTCAGGGTGTTAGGGGTGTGTGAGATGGAGGCCTCCAGCCTGGGCGGGGGGGGGGGGGGGGGGGGGGGGGGCAGTGGGGCTGCGCCATCCGGCTCTCCCCTTCTAGACCATTTGAGTCCTGTTCTATTAATGTGACCCTGGCAGGACCCTCGGCCCTGGCAGCATACCTTGCTGGAGGGGCCTGGGGGCTGCAAGCCACATTGGGCTGTTTTGGGAAATTTCTTCCAGTTTCTTCTTTTGTAAATAAGAGTAGGGAAGAGACCTGTCCAAGGTCACCCAGCCACACTATGGAGGCAGGACCATGTCCTGTTCTCCTCTGCCTCTGCCCCTTGGGAAGGGCCACTGAGTATTTGGTAATGGATCCAGGAGCCCAAGGTCATGCTTGGCTCAGAAGACTAAGGTGACCTCCTCTCGGGAGCCTGATTCTGAAGGTAGCACCCACTGGCCCACTGGTCATCTCAGTCAGGTTTCCTGGGATCCTGCCCTCATTGTCATGACCACATTCTAGGAGTCAGTATTGCTTAAACCCTAGTCCCCTACCCCCTGTACGTCTCTAATATGATGTTATCAAGCTCTCAACAGGAATCCTTTCATCAGATGGGACAACTCAGGCTCCAGGGAGCAAATCTCTTTCCCCCTAGAGCTTCAGGGTCCTGGCAGGGGTCTCAAATCCCTGACTTATCACTCAGGCTCAGTGGCCTTGGGCAAATCACATCCCTCTGAACATTGGTTTCTTAACTGTTCAGTGGTGGTAATAGTAAAGCTAGTCCTCATTTCCTGAAGTTTCTGGAAGACAGGCAAGAAGAGACTCTGTGCTTTTTCATCTGGAGCACCCAGTGCTATGCTGGGACTTGGGAATGTCACAGGACAAGTACAGGCTTCTGCAAACAGCACTTTCGCTACGTAGAAAGGAGTTTAAAACATATATTTTGAAAAGCATATATTGTGGACTGGCGGAATAGAGGTCGCCTTTCAGGGACAGTGACTGGGCTTCTTAGGGTGCTGATGATGAACCCTTTACTCTGAGTTCTGGTGACACAGGTGTGCTTCTTTTGAAAAACCATGGGACCGAGCACTTAAGATGGGAGCACTTCTGTTTACATTTCATTAAAAGCGTACCTTAAAAAGACTGAATTATGAAGATGTGTGTGAACTTTCAAGACAAAACACGAGACTTAAACACAATCTTGTGCATATGGCAGACCACACCCCTCCAAGGGGACTCCCAGTGGATTGACCAATGATGACGGTTTTAGGCTCTAGGCAGATGGGCTGGGGGATATTCTGGGGTCTGGGGGAACCTCCCAGATGACATAGAGAGGCTTTCACTTCTTTAGGCAGAACCACTTGTGAGCACACACGTTTCAAAGGACTCACGTCCTGGGGCGCCTGGGTGGCTCAGTCGGTTGAACATCCGACTTCGGCTCAGGTCATGATCTCACAGTTTGTGAGTTCAAGCCCGGTGTCAGGCTCTGTGCCGACAGCTTGGAGCCTAGAGCCTGCTTTGGATTCTGGGTCTCCCTCTCTCTCTGCCCCTAACCCACTCACATTCTGTCTCTGTCTCTCTCAAAAATAAATAAACATCAAAGGGCTCACGTCCTTTCTAAGAAAGGAGAGTGGGGGCTATGCAGCCTCAGGCTTGGGCCAGCAAAGGCCCTGTGGCAACCTCTCCACTGAGCCCAACCATCTTACACAGGGTGACTCAGATTTTACCGGAGAAAAAATATCTTAGCTACATAGAGCCTGGGAAGGAGGGTGGGAGGGAGAGAGAGAGACAGGGGGAGAGAGTCAAAAGGAGACAGAGACTGAAAGGTAGGAAAAGAGAGAGGGAGAGACAAAGAGGAGACAGGGCAAGAGTCACAGGTGAGAGACAGAGAGCATTGGCAGGGAAATGTCTTTTCAGTGGGCAAGGCTGAATATCAAAGCAACCAGCATGGGGCATCAGAATCCCTTTCATGTTTCCAAGGCAGGGGATGGGAAGGAGAACAGCTTTGAAGGTTTCCTAGTCCCAGCCAGGCCATGCCTTGGAGCTAGGGCAGGCTGACTGCACAAGCTCCATTCAGAAGCTTTCAAGAGCCCATTCTAGCTGATGCCTCAGCCTGAGGGAACAAGAAAACAACAGCTTCCAGCTTTTGCCTGCCTGCCTGCCAGTTGACCCATTGGGACACTGGCCTCGGGCTTCGGCTGGGCTTGGGGCCCATGCACATTGGATCTCCCAGTTGCTACCTGCGTGTACATGGCCATTCCCCTCAAGCAACAGGGTCAGGGAGGGGGTGAAATGCAGGGTTGGATGGGACTGAATATATTGCTGCCTAAGGAGAGAACAGCCACCCCTCACCTGCTGTTCAAGGCCCTCCTTTCTGGCCCTCAGGTGAGGCGAGTGCATAGTCTGTTGATATTCTCTTGAAAGGAAAATTGGGAAATTGGCCCTTGGACCCTCAGGCCTGGGGAGCTGTAGGGCCAGTGGCCCATCTGAGGACAAAGAAGGTCCTGCCTCTACTCTGAGTGCTACTCTGCCTTGTCTTCTCCTGGTCTAATACATACTTAACTCCAGTGGACGGGGTTATAAGCTGTTCTGCTCTTGAGGGGTTTAACGAAGCACCTGAAATCATACGGGAAGCTGGAAGACAGTGGCATGAGACTTTAGGCAACCAAAAAGTTCCCTTGTACTACACCAAGGGGGTACAAGACCCCGCCTTTGGAGCCCTTTGGAGAGTGTGTTAGTATAGATGCTTTGAGCTGCAAGTAACAGAAACTCCTGACTCAAAGGGGCTTGAAGAATAAGAGTATAGGAAGTACAGCAGGCCCCAAGTACGAACTACCAGCAGCTGAATGAAGCTGTCAAGGACATGGGAGTTTCCCATTCCTCCATCCCGCCTTCCTTGGTGTCATTCTGCCTTCTTGGTTTTCCTTGTGGTCCTAAGATGTGCTTCCAGTGGCGGGGCGCCTGGGTGGCTCAGTCAGTGAAGCATCCGACTTTGGCTCAGGTCATGATCTCACAGTTCATGAGTTCGAGCCCTGCGTGGGACTCTGTGCTGACGGCTCAGAGCCTGGAGCCTGCTTCCGATTCTGTGTCTCCCTCTCTCTCCGCCCCTTCCCTGCTCACATTCTGTCTCTGTCTTTGTCTCTCTCTCTCTCTCTCAAAAATAAATAAACATCAAAAAATTTAATAATAAAAAAAGATGCTACCAGTGGCAAACAGGGCTACCTGTTTCTTTATTCACACACCAAAAGAAAGGCAGAAAACCTCTCCTCCAATCATAAATATAAGTCCTTAGTTTGACCAGGATAACTTGGATACCTACTTACCCTGGACGAATAATAAGAAAAAAGAGGTGCAGAGAGCATTCGATTTAGACTGATCATCTACAGAATGGAGGTTGGACCTTAACCAAATGTCCACCACAGAGGGTGTCTCAGGGAGATGCTCCCTTGTCTATATGAGAGAGAAGATGTCCGCGCTTTGACCCTTTCTAGTACAATCTCTCAACCAGACCTGTGTTGCTTCCTCCTGGGTAAACCTGAGAGAAATTCACCACCACAACAAGCTGGTTCTCACCAGAGGGATGCATATGCCTGCTAGTAACCTGATTTTTATTTCTCTCCAAACATTATGACCTGGAATTATTGGGTTAAGGAAGTGTTTGACCCATTTCTGCCCCTGCTTTCACAGGACCCTTCACTCACAGAATATGCCCTCATCTGAGTCATTTGGGATATTGGGACCATTCTCAGTTCATTTCTCTATGAGGCCGAGATGTCTTCCCTGCTAACCGCGGGATGGAGGAGGTGGCCACAGCCCATCTCAACTCGTAAGAAATTCTTTGCCCAATGTGTACACTTTTGCTTTGGCCATTTTATTCTCTGTACTAGAAGATGCCCTAGGAGCAGATCAAGGGTGAAAGTCCTTGGAGGGTCTATGGGAGGCTGGGTTTTCTGAAAAGGGGAAAAACAGACCTTGGAGGCTGTGGCAGGGTGGAGCATTTCACCTCCGCACCCCCAGAATGCTTCTAGTATATGTTTTTGAATGGATATAAAAATAAAAAAAGCCCGGCAGGGGGTCATGAGGAGCGAGCCATGCAAAACTCATTTCTCACCTGGGCAAGTGAAACTGCAGGTGTCCCCACCCTTGGTGTCTGCTCCCTCTGATTCTCCCTTTATATCACCCCAGAGTGATCTTTCAAAGAGTGCAGATCTGATCATGCCTTGTTCCACTTACAAAGCTCTGACAAAGCTCTGACATTTCCCTGTTCCTCGAGGATAAAGGCCCATCTCCCAGCCCAGCGGGAGACACCCCCCCCCCCCCAACCCTCCCGCCCCATGTGGCCTTGCTGCTCTCCTCCAGGGCCTCCGCATCCCTGTGCAGGCACACTGAACCTCGGGCCACCCTTCACCCAGGCCCCACTCTCTCCCACTTCTGGGCCTGTACCCACTGTCTGCTATGCTCATCCTCCCTTGTTTGATGGCTCAAGTGTCCTTTCCCCAGAACCTTCCCTGTCTCCCAGGCCAAGTTCGTTACCTCCCCTTTCTAAAGCTGTCGTGACACCGACCACACCGAGTTATGACTTTTTCACAGGCTGGCTCCTGACTCTCCTCCTCTCTGTGAGGGTTTTTTAGGGCAGGGACTTTGCTTCATTTCTTTTATAACTCCCTTGCCTTATCCTACATTAGACACTCAACATACATTGGAGAGATGGAAAGGTGGGCAGAAGGAGGAACAGGAGTTACATAAGGAGGGAAGGTGGGAGGGAGAGATGAATTAAACCAACGTTACTTTTTTCTGCCTAGGTCACTAGACGGCTATCAGGGATGCTTTGCGGTGAATGGACTTTTGATAAATTCTTTCATAACTTCATCCGTGCCTGTGATGGAAAACTGTGCTTGACTCAGTGCTAGTCAGCTGTTTGGAGAACCGCCCCCAAAGATCACTAAATAATGGTAATCTGATAGGAGGTGCCTAGTGGTCAGCCACAGGGCTCTGCTATGGGCCAAGTTATGCTCAGTGTTTAGCCAAGAAAATGGTCCTCTCTGCTTTTAATTGGCGTTATTACTCCTTGGCAGAGGTGGCATTGAAAAAATGTCACCCCACGTACTACACTCTGCCACCTGCAGAACCTTTCTGGTCTATCGGGCCTCGGAGCCCTCCCCAGTAAAGGGCACCCCTGACCTCGATCATGTGCCTGATTCCCCAGACAGAGACCATCCAGCATCTCCAAGAACTGCACCCCTTTACTTGTTCCCTCCACCCCTACTTCTAGCAGCACCCCTGGTCACCTGTTCCACCTGGAGCTCCCCGGGTGGGGAGGAGCTCCCACCTCTAGGCACTTGCTTTGTCTCAGCCTGAAGTGTCCTTTCTCTTGTGTCTCCACCAGATGAATCTGAGGCCCAGCTCAAATAATTCTGCTTTCCTGGGCCCCAGCCTGACCCACCAAGAGCCTTCTTCCTTGGTACTCTTGCTTCACTGCAGGCTCCCACCCTCCTTACTAAGGTGGAGCTTTGAGGAGTAGTGGCCAGTGAGGTTTTCTACGTGCCTGCAGGAGCAGACACATTGAAAGTGGCCATGGCTTGGAAAACAGGGGCTCGTGTCCCATGTCCTGCTCAAGAACCTATAACAGCTCTTTGTGTTGCAAGTCCGGGCTTAAACTCTTCTGTTCAGCTTCCTGTTTCCTATCCCCCACCTCAACCCCAAACCCACTCCACTTCTAGCGTCCCCTCTTGCGTTTCAACCAGTCGAGATCCCAGACTTCCCCCTATACCTGTAAGGCCTCCCTCATATCTCCGGCTATTCTTTCCGCAGGAAGCAACTCAATATCAGGTTCCTCTCAGGTGTTTTGTGCCACGTGGGCCGCCCCTTCTTCAGAGTGCTGACAACATCATACTCACCCATTCATTCTTGCCACGTACTGCTTACATGGGTGTGTATTCCTGAGATACCACAGAGCAGCTACCCTGTCCCCAGATGCCGAAGAGCTGACTTGAATTCTCTCCTCTGCACCACCTAGCTACATTACAATGTGCTTTATTTCCTCATCTGTAAAGGGGGGGGGGGGGCATTAACCTATGCACTCCCAGGGAGACTGTGAGACACAATATAGCAAAACAGGTGACGTGTTTTTAATAAGCAGAAAAATTTTCTGTTATGCGGAGCTGTCATTGGCCCTGTTAGGGGCAAGTTCCCAGACGGTACAGACCTATGATCTCAGGAATTTAGACTGCCCACAGGGAGCAAGGAGCCCTCGATATCCTTCCTCTTAAACCTCTCCAGGCCCAAGGGCATTATTTTGATGCACGAAGGGGCTACTGAGGAGCAGTGGGGAGTAGGTGGAAATGTGAGCATTCCTGTAGGGAATAAAGGCAACCAGAAGTGTAATCGGGATCCGATCCTCACCCAGATGGGTCAGAAGCCCGGAGCCAAAATCTATCGTAGGGCTCAAATCTGTGCCTCTTTCTCTGTATGGAGTTTTTATCAATGTCTGTTTCCCTACCAAAAATAAGAAAGCACGGCTTAAAGAGGTATAGGACTGGTAGAGTGCAGGGAGAAGGGGGACAGCAGTATGGGGCCTCATGCTTCGAGTGGTGAGGGCCATCAGAGACAAGGCCAGTGGCAGAAGGTAGAGTCTGAGTGCTGCTTGACCTGAGGAGGGCCTAGGACTTACACCGCAGAGGACTTGGGTCCCTGAGAGGGTGGATCATGCCACTTTTCCCCCTTATATTCCCACTTTAACAGGTTCTGGTTCTGGGCTGAGCATTGGTGTGCATCCACTGCTGGAGGGGTGGGAAGAGAGCCTGTAGTGACAGCCACCACCACATGTCGCTGGGGAGGGGACTCAGAATGTGTGTGTGTGGGGGAGTGACCTCTAAGATTACATAGCAAGCCCCCAGTGAACAGAGCCCCATGAAGTTTGGAGCTCAAGTTAGAGGCCCTAAGTTAAAGAAAAAATGTTGGGGAACCCCCCTATGTGATTTAGATAAATATAACATCTAAATTGCAGAATAAAATTATATTCTTGAAAGAAGCTTTTATATATATGCTGAAATTAAGACCACTCCTTTGTAGAGTCTTTCTCTCCCCCCTCCCCCCGCCCATTTGGTTTGGGCCAGAGGGGAAGAAGACAAGGGTCACGATGCTCACTGTTGGCATCACTTCCTGGAGTCAGAGGGGCCTGAGCAGGGGCCTCCCGTCATAGAATCGAGCTGCTTTTGGAGTTGATGAACTCCTGTGTTCCAGGCATAGTCTACATCATAATATTCAGGGGTCATTTCCACCACCCCTTTCATTTTGTGCACCCGATCATGAGCCCAAGGGTTCAGGCTCAAAAACTCCAGAACCACGGAGAGTTCCAGAGAGTTCTCTGACCCTGCCCTGGTCTCCATAGGGCATGTTCAAGCCTTAGATTTGGGCGGGGACCTTTTTCAGCACTGAGGCCCCAGAGGGGCTGGTGGCCACCACTGAGAGCCGGTTTTTCTCCCTACTCGCTAGCGATTTCTCGCCATCCAGCTCTCCAGCCTGAGCCTGTCCTGCCCGGTCTCCATCGGGCTCAGCTTTCCTGAACTCACTGGGATGTGTGCCTGGAGAGAGAAGAGCCTCAGATGCTTCTACCTCCTCCCTTCCCAGCAACCCGAAAAGGCTTCTGTGAGGAGCCACTGTCTGAGGAGGACAAGGAGCAGGGTCCCTCTTCAGATGGGAAGTGCACAGTAATTAGTTTGAACAGGGAGGGAAGAGTAGCCCATTTCATTGCAGGGAAAGAGGATTTTTAAATCATTTAAAGGGTGGTGTCGGCTCTAAAATGGCTTGTGGTGGAGCCTCAGAGGGGCTAGTAATTGGCTCTCATGTCTCTAATGAAAGCAGAGGGCCAGGAGGAGGGGTCACTTAATGAATACAGGGATTAGCTTCCAAATAAGCCCTAAGTAAGTAGGCAGGTGCAGGGGAAGGGGTAAAGGACAGGACTGGGTCATCAGGGCCCCCCGGCTGAGGGGCGGCCAGCCCATGGGAACTTGGAGAAGGGGTCCAGGCTCTCCTGAGGCCCACAGAACCAGTGGCCCCCCAACCCTGCTTTGGGCAAAGTTCCCTTCACTCCTTCACTGTGAGAAGCTAGGGGTGGGTGGTGGCCTGATGTCCCCAGGCTAGAAGCAAGGGGCTCTACCGTCAGCCACATTCTGGAAATCCATAGCCCTGCATGAAAGCCCAGGGTGAAGTAGGGAAGTATCACAGGACACACAAAACAACCCTTCTCCCAGGGGCACCTCATGGTGTGTGTTGTTGGCAGCAGACAGGGGCCCCCACACCTCCGTGCCCAGGATACAGTCATGAGAAACCCACCTGCCTCGGCTTCTCTCTCGATCCCTGGAAGCAGGAAGGCCCAATAGGGGCCCTGAGGCTGAGCCTAAGCCTGGAGTACCTCCCCCCTCAGAACAGGCCAGCAGGCTGAAGGCAGTGAGGTCTGGAGAAAGGGAAAGAAGGACCGGTCATGTCAGCCCCATTGTCCCGTGGCCCTCTGGGCATTGCCAATTCCTGCTTTTACAATAAATCCTCTTTTCCCCTGGAAAACGGGTCATGCAGAGTCTGCAGAGAAACTACTTTCTTGGTGCATCCTCTGTGGAGGACAGTAACTCCAAGTGTCCAGAATAATCAGGCTAGATTCCCTAGAAACCACGATCCAGCCAACATATCCCAAGTTAGTGGCATCATGGGGCAGGGAGACTGGCGATGGCAGCCAAGAACCCAAGCCCAATTTCTTGGTATCTTAAGGAATAATTTTTCTTATTAACCCAGAAAGTAAAGGGAGAGAAGCACTGAGCAGACATCAGGATTGAGCGGCTCTTCCTCTCCTCCATGCACTGTGTGCCCCAGCAGGATCCCTGCGGGAATGAAGGCCTCAGGATGCAGGAGACATGGCTCTGGGCCAGGCTGAGGGCCAGAAGATCAAACTCCCAACCTAGGCTGGCTTCAGTGTGCCCCTGTCCATCACTCTGGGCCTCAGTTTCCCCAAAGCAAGCCCATCAGATAAGATGGTCTCTAAAGGTGGGTAAGAAAAGATCATTCTTTCCCATTCTATCTAAAGCAGGCCTCTCTCCGGCCACTCCACACTATCTTCAGCTCGTTACTGACCTATTTATTTATTGCCGATCTCCCCCACTAGACTATAAACCCCACATGGAGAAGGACCCTGTCTACCTTCTCCACTGGGATTTCCATTCCCCAGCACCTGCCGCCATGGCTGGCACATAGCAGGCTGGCTTCCTGACTGACTGAATGCTGGTGCACTGGGGCCTGCCTCACCGATAAAACCCCGGCCCAGGGATTGTGGAACTGCCCATGACAGATCGCTGCTCCAGCCTGCACTGCCTCTGATGACATCATCTGGAACCGTTCATTCCACCCAGCATTCCGCAGAAGCCAGGCCCAGCAACAGGCTCATTTAGGATGTGCTACAAGGGACAGAAGCATCCAAGTCACTTACTCTTCCTCCCTCGTCTCTCCCTCTCTTACCCAAGGACCACCTTCTCAGCAGGGGGATGGGCCATAGAGAGAAACAGGGGCAAAGTGGGGGGTCTAGAGGATTATTCATGGGTACCATCTGCCTGTGAGCTCCCAGGCCCTTCCCCATACAAGGGCTGTCTCTAGGTGTCAGTTTCACATGGGAATTACCTGACTGGAATCTGGAGTCAGACCAGGCCTGAGTTCAGATCCAGTCCTATTACTTACTGGAGTAATTACTTTGAGCCTCAGTTTCTTCAGCTGTAAAACGGGGATGATGATGATAATCTCACCTCCCTCACAGAGTTACTGGGCACTGTTTTTATTTATGAAAGCCTGCTTCATTTGTCTGCCTGGCTGTTTTCCCCCACCAGTCCCAGGGCGCCGTGCCCTTTCCAGGGAGCACGCACTGAGGCCCAGAAGCAGCCCATGGGGTGCAGCAAGAGGCTGCTATGGGGAGCCCAGGCCTCTTGCAAGAGGGCCCCAGGCCTCAGAAGCGGCAGGCCTGATGCGGGTTGTATCAAGTCAATGCTCCGGCAGCAGCTACATGTTCTGGCGTTTACCACGAGCCAGCTGCAGTTGTGAGTAGGTGCCGTGTGACGACTCATCTAATGCTCAGGGAAGTCCTGAGGGTAGGTGCTATCTGCACCCTTCTTGGAAAGATGAAGAAACTCCTCACCTGTAAGATGAGAGTGAAGCGAGCAGCTCAAGGCCATGCAGCTGCCAGGCATAGGAGCTATGGTCTGAACCCGCCTAATCTGGCTCCTGGGCCACATGCCACCACTGTGCCACACTGTCCTTTGCCACCACAGCTGTCCTCACTCCACCCCTCCCCTGTAGATTCTTCCCAGACCTGTTGCCCATTCCCTCTGCTCTCCTACCTTGTCTCATCTCTTCCCATCTGTTTCTCTCTCTCTCTCTCAATCTCCCCTCTTTCCTTCCTTCCCCCCTCTCTTACTCTCTCCCATCTTTCCCTCTGTTCCTCTACCTCAGGTAACTGTGCCACCTCAGATAGGGAGGGGGGCAGAAGTAGGGGGCCCTGGATCACTCTGAAGAGCCCTGAGACCCCCGTGGGGAGAGCCCCATATTACCCAAGTGCAGCAGGGAGACCTGTTACAACAAGAGGTGTGGCCTGGGAACTGCCTCTATCCCTTAGCACCTCCAGACTCCGAAAGACAGAACTGTACTTGCCAGAACCGTAGGAAACCACAGGTCCCAATGGGGTTCCCCACTCTCACAGAGCAGACTCAGGAGGTAAGAGTGTAAATCAAGCCCCAGGCAGGAGTCCCTGGACCAGTTCCTCTCCGGAATCTAGTTGTGTCCCCAGATAAGGCAGGGGACCAAAGGAATAGAGACCCCAATCCTGTGCCACAGGCAGCCAAAGGGCTCCTGAGCCCCTCAGGGGCTCATGCTTTTCCTGCAGAGGCCACAAGGTCTGCAAAACCCAATGCCAAGGGGATAGTCTGGAGAATGGGCTGTTGGATTGGGCTCAGAGCATGTAAGCTCAGAGAAGAGGGGTCCAGGCAGCACCCACTGGAAACCTTGGGTAGGTGTGCAGCCTGGGGCTCTAGAGGGGAAGAAACTGGTGTTTGGAGGAAGCCAGCAGCACAGAGGATTTTCACCACATTTCATAAAGGGGAAGGATGGTGCCCTAGAATAAAAACCACTTTGGAGAGTCCAAAATATTTGAATCCAAGTCTGTTTTCCTTCACTGGAAATAGGCTTTACAAGCTAATCTCTCTCTGAGCTGCAGGTTTCCTTTTTCCCTTAAACCTGCCCTTGACGCCCACCCCCCCCCCCCCAATCTTTTTATTCCTGCTATGGAAGTTCCATAGTAAAGCGTCTTTCGCCTCTGCCCTGCGCCCTGATTGATGTCCTGAGCAGCAACTGCGTTCCCCTTCCTGGGTCTGGCCCTGCCACTGGAGAGGGAGGGTCCTCAGACAAGCCCCAGCAAGGGAGGTCCCTTGCTCCATGAAGTAAGCAGAGGTAGTGAAAAGGAGAAAGCACAGGGCGGAAGTGTGACGTGAAACTTATGTGAGCACTGGGCCCAGACCAGAGGGGAGAGGTGCTGAGTGCTGGAGACCACGGGGGCCTCAGGGAGAGCAGGCAGGAGCACAGAGGTGCTGCTAAGTTGGGGGATAATTGCTGGGTGACAAATATGGCACCAATAAGGAGGGAGCTCAAGAACAATCTACTCTGTAGGTTCCAAGAGTCTGAGAGATCTGGGATACCCTTCAACCTCATGTCTAGGGGGCAAGAGACTCCCACGCTTGTTGAGACAAGGCAGTATGAAAGTCTGCCCCAGGGGCAGGGATGAGGTTTGTTCATAAGATTCTGATTAATTAGCACTCTTTAGCTGTGTGTGTGTGTGTGTGTGTGTGTGTGTGTGTGTGTGTGTGATCTGATTGTCTTCTCATGATCAACCAGGCTTGACCAATTATTTTTCTGGACAACTGATCTTCATATCAGCCCATCTTTAGTTGTGGAGTTTTAGGCAAAATCATAGTTGTAGAGGTAATATAGAGTTGCAGCACAAAGCATCTTTTCTGAATCTACCCTCACTTGGTGGCAGCATCCCTAGATGGGTGGTGCTGGGAAGCACTCTGTGCCAGATGTAGTTAGTCTGGCTGTGACGATCACGGACAGCTTTAAGGGAGACAGCAATTGTCTTCATGCAGAGATGAGACTTCCTAGGCAGGAATTTCACGTGGGTTCTGCCCTGGATCCTGTGTATCTCAGGATGTGGCGCACAGTTTCTGGGACCAGGCCCAGAAGAGAGGACCCAGGTGAGATTTCATGATTGGCCGTGCAGCAGTGTCAAGATTGGAATCAAACTTCTTTACACACGCAGACTATGTGGTCCAGCTTCAGGCCAAGGAGTAGGGGCATAAGCAAGTACCATACTCCATGGGTACCAGTCCCCTTGTTAGGGTATCTCTGATACTGGCCACCAAGGAACGCAGGGAGGGAAGACGGGGTCCCATGGGCTGGTTGGAGGAAGAGGGGACCGCTCAGCTACAGTCCCCTGCCCGTCCACGTTGCCACCGCCCACATGGCCCAGGCTGAGGCTCGAGCTGCTGCAGCCTCTAACTTTTCATGTTCAGTACTTCCTGTCTCTCCCTTTCCCTAATCTTCAATAGTTCTGCAGTCCCAAGGAGAACCAGGTCAGAGCCATGCATGCCCTATACTTAACTAAGTTTCTCCTGTGCCCCTGTGGCCGGGGACTTCCTAGGTCAGGCTTTTCTCGGGAGCCCGTGTGACATTCACCAGGTACATAATCCCTGGCCCCAAGTAGTCACTATGGCCTTGCCCTGGTTGCCCTGCTACAGGGAGAGCCTGGTTTCCTCTCTGTTCCCTCTGTCCTCCTATTGGTTCGACACCTGCCACAGCCAAGGCCTGTGTGGCCTCTTCTTGGGGGCAACTGCGGACTGCTACGGGATTTCCTGGGTGAAAGTCTCTTGCTCAGCACCTCATGACGTCCAGGATGATGACCCCAGCTCATGCAGGCCCGGTACTTCACGGTGTAGATCTCAGCCTCGTGGCTACCCTGGGAAATAGATCGTCCCCATTTCCCGGATGAGGACGATGACACAGCAATAAGTGGGGCCATGGTGCTGGATCTGGCATGTTCCATGGCATGTTGAACTGAGGAGTCCCCTGGTAAGGTCTGCAGTGGGCAGAGCAGGGCCGGGGGCCTCCTAGAAGGCCACCTCTGCTCTCAGGAGTTTTCAAAGGCTGGCTGCCTGATGTCGAGTCTATCTCATTGTGAGTGAATTAATTGTTGTGCAACCTAGAGCGGTGAGACGAGTTAATTACATAATTACTGCAAAACGACATGCTATTTCATGGCTGCAATATGGGGACTCTGTTGGAAACAATTGTAATTGCCCAGAAACTGCATTCGAGTGGCTCCGTTATCTCTCGATAACCATGTAATTAACTTGTGTTACAACTTCATCTGCAGTAAACTCTGAAGTTAGGAATTGGGGCCCTTGGGGTGGGGGCACAGCCATCCTTGGTAGAAGGGCCCAGGGAGGGGCTGGTGCTGGGGTCTCTGCTAACATCCAGAAAAATGATTTGCTTTTCCAAGCTGAGTGAGAAAATCCCTCATGACAGACTCCAGCCCTCAAACTCACGCACTCAAACCCATTCACTGTCTCACACGGCCATGTACAACCACACACTTCCCCAGTCTCAGTCACACCAGACACGTCACACAAAAATTCCTACTGCAGCCAGGCTGACTGGCTCTCTGCTCCTCCCCTCTGTCATACAGCTCTGTCACAGAAGGTGGTTGTCCCAAAGTTGAGGACTCCTACCTACCCCAGTATCCATGGTCCTTGCCATCCCTTCCCATGGACTGGGCCACTGGCCACAAAACCACAACGTGGAGAGGTAGCCTCTTCCAAGTGCCCAAAGGGCCCAGCCACCACCCCCAACTTCACTGAAAGTGGAGGAGCAGGCCTGGGGCAGGGTGAGGTGAGGTTCCCAGCCCAGGAGGGGGTGAGGCTTGAGGCAGTGGGCAGGCTCCATCAGCCCCAGGCTCTCGTCTGAGGCCAGGGTGAAAACCGTCCCTGGAGAAGGAAGAGCAAATGACTGCTAGTGGGAGGAGTCTGTCCATACCGCCTTCCCTGTGCCGGCTTTGGATCCAAGGAGTCCCTATTTTTAATACCGCTCAGTGACACGTTCACAGTCCCAGGCTCTGTGCTTGGTGCTGGGGCTGCGGCCAAGAGTGAGACAGCGTCCCTGCTGCCCTGGGCAGGCCTGGTCCAGCCGGTGAATGCAAACCACCCTGGGTGTCTGCCTGGCTGGCTGTCCCTGCCTATTTCTGCCTCCACCCCCACTGCTGGTGTGTCCGTGTCTCCTCCCTGCCAGCACACGTATCTGTCTGACTGTGGGTATTCACTGGATGGCCTGTCTCAGACTCTCCGGAGTTTTCAGAAGTGGCCCTTGTCCGCTGATGGGAGCTGGCCTGTCCCGGGTCTCCCTGCGGTGCTCGTCCTCACTGTGATGTGCTCCATTTCTTTTCCTGGCTTTCTCCCTCCTCCTCAAGGGCAGAGACTATGTCCGATCCATGATTCATCCGCATGTCTGGTGCTTGCAGCATGGGGCTGAGACAGAGTGGATTAAGGTTTGCTGAATGAATGAATGAAAGCCTCTAGCCTGTGTGGGCTGAATACAGGCAAGCAGGATTGTTCTCGCTCACCCAGAAGAGCAGAAAGGCGGGCCCCAGGTCAGGCCCAAGCTGCAGGGAGGAGACAGCAAACGCTGTCTATCACCCTGAAAGGGAAGAGGGCTTTAAGAATGGTATTCCCATGGTAGGGGGCTCAGGATTTGGGGTCCTGCTGTGGGGGAGGTCAGGGCTGGGTTCCTGGCTGGGGGGTCTCAGTGGAGGGATGTAACACAGGAACCCAGGGAAGGGAGGGTTTCATCATACCTCTCCGTATCTTGGGAGCCAGGGTATATGCTCTGCCGGGGGAGAGCCCACCCCTGGCTGTGGGATACTTGGAATTGTCCCCTTCCCTCCACCTTCTACCCAGCAACAGCACATGCTGGAGCCCCATGCCCTGCTCCACACCCCTCTCTGGAGGGGTCAAAGGGAGGGCCCTGTTCTGCTCCCAGGCAGAGGGGAGGGACCCTAGGTCTGTGTCAGTCATGTGATCAACGCACAGTAACCTCCCCGGAAACATTCATAAGTTTAATCCACGCCAGTAATAAAATCGCATTACATTTCTCATAAAATAAATGTTCCCATTTATATACAGAAGACAGACTGTACAGGCCCAGCCTGGCCCCAGGAGGGGTCACACACAGACGGGCGGCGGAGGAAGGGCCGTCCCTCCCATCGAGGACGGAGGAGTTCTAATCGGCAGGAGAGTGGCTGGCCGGCCAGGCGGGTGGACAGACGGGCAGACAGGCAGACGGACAGACGGGCCTGGAGGCCAGGCGCCGGGCATTACTGAACCTGGGATTCAAAGGTGCCATTGAGCTGTCCCTCCTCATAGTCCATCTGACACAAGATCATGTTGTTCTTCAGGAAGAATTTGTCTCCCACACAAAATCTGGAAAATCCAAGCAGGAGAAAGAGGCCATGGAGGGGTCCCAGTGGATGGTGGAGGCTCCAGACAGGCCCCAGCCCAGCCCAGGAGGTGGACATGTGAGAACTGAAGTCCTGGAGAGATTGCTCCTTGAATTTTCCAGAAGGGATCCCCAAAAGTCTCATAGCAAACCTGGTCAATCACCCTGGGTCAGCCCAGTCCTTAGCCAGGCCCTGCAGTCTGGGGTGTAGGACAGACAGACAAGTCTGGGCCACAGGCAGGTCTCCGTGGAGGGGTGGGGTTGGTGGGAAGATACAGGAATAGCCTACCCCAGTCCCAGAGAGGGAGAAAGAGAGAGAAGGACAAAGAGACAGAAAAAGACCAAGAAAGGAGAGAGGTAGAAGTACGGAAGGAGGAAGGGGCAATATGGTTGATTTTTCCATCCCTCTGTTCCCTTCCCCAACTTAAGAGGATGACTCAGTGAAGGGTACTCTTGAACAGAATCTGTAGGTTTCCTGGAGGAGCATCCTTCCAGGAGGAGGTGGCTCTGTCCACCATCTTCCCTCCCACCTAAAGAAGGCCTTGCTTTGCTGCACCCACCCCCTGGCCCTCCTCAAGTACTGGAGGATTTAGCCCTTCCCCAAAGATGTCCTCCAGGTGGCTAGGCCTTTAGTGGGACCCAGGGTCATAGGCCCAGTCCCAGCAGATTCCAATCCAACCACCAGGTGGCACTGCAACTTCACTGAGGCCTTGGTAACAGAGGGCCTGGCCAAGCCCCCAGCTATCCCCTCAGCGTTCCCTCTGGACCTCATCCTCTGGGAACGCTTGTATTAGCTCCTTCCTGACATGGGCTCCAGAGGGTTCTGGCTCCTTAGGTCCCTGGGGCCTCCCACAGGGCTGGGACACTGTGTAGGGGCCAAACACCAGAAAGGAGGCAGACTGGCACCAGAATCACAAGAGTGAGTAGCCATTCCCATAATGGATTTCACCTTCCGGGTCTGGGAACACCTTCTCACTGAAATGTACATGCATGCACATACATATGGCATGTACACAAGGGCACAGGGCATGCATTCAGAACCCTTGTACATGCACATTCAATACGTGTGCACGTGCATACTCCATCATGCACACACCTGCTCACAGAGCACACACGCATACCTACCTTGTACAGGGACATTTACAAATACATACACGTCCATGGCACAGCGTGCACACACAGTAAGCTGACGCAAGACCCATTATATTCATACAGATCTGTGCCCTACAAATATGCACACACGGTGCTGGAGGACACACACTTGGCTCCAGGGCTCAGGCACACACAAAACACACGCATGCACGTGCATGCTCAGGACAGCACGGACGTACCACCAGATGCACAGCAGGACCCACATTTGCATGTACATGCCCACAGCACTCCTGGTCTGTGCCAGCAGGCATTGGCTGGGGTCTGGTGAGAATGTGGGGTCTGCTACCCGTTCAGCACTCACCTCTGGTTGCACAGCTGGCAGGCGAAGCAGTCGAGGTGATATACGTTGTCCCGGGCCCGCATCACCATCTCGAAGGCTGGGATCAGCTTGCTGCAGGCAGCGCAGTTTCCTGTGGTGCCAAAAAGCCTGCCAAGGGAAAGGTGCAGAGGGTGTAGGGGGCTGGGGGACAGGGGAGCTGCCTCTGCCCACGGCCCCGCTGGTCCCTACTCCTGTGAGCTTAGCAGGTGGGCCTAGGCAAGGGGGAAAGAGCACAGACAGCAGCATCTAGATTCTGCTAAGAGATCAGGCTTTGGAGAAATCGGCACAGCGATCCAGGGAGGGGAGTGTAGGGGCTCCAGGGGTTGGATAACATCGCCCATCCCTGGGCTGGGCTGGCAAAGCCCCCTCCCCAGCTCCCACCGGGGTTCAGCTAGCACCCAGGGCCACTGGAAGAACACTTGGCTGGGCCCTGAGCGAGGACTCCAGATTCACACAAGCAGGAATTCAGAGGCAGTCTGCCTGCCCTCAGGCAAGTCATGAGTCTCCGAGCCTCACTTATTTCAACTGTAAAACAGGGACACTGAAATACATCCTTTGCAGGCTTGTTGTGAGAACTTCTATAAACTCTCGGTCATGGATCATTCAGTGAACACCTATAACAGTGTGTGTTTACTATGTGCCATGCACTGTTCTGAGGGCTTTACAAGATAAACTCATTTATTTTTTTTTTTTAAGAGAGAGAGCGCATGTAAGTGGACAGAGGGGCAGAGGGAGAGAATCTTAAGCAAGCTTCACACCCAGCGTGCAGACCTAGGCGGGTCTTGAACCCCAAGATCATGAACTGAGCTGAAATCAAGAGTAGGACGGACGCTTAATCAACTGAACCACTGCAGTGCTCCCCAAGATCAACTCACTCAATCGCGGCAACAACCCTGTGGGGTGGTCTTTTTCTGCTACCAACTCACTGGGTGATCTGCCTAAAGCCCTTTTTCCTTTTCCTGGATCTCAGTTTATCCTTCTTCAAAATGGGGATGCTGGGCTAGGTGATCCTGTTCCAAGTCTAAAACAGGACTGATTCCCAAAGAGAGTTCCCAGGACACCTGGAATGATGCCTCTTTCACGCAAGCGCCCCTCCTCTTAGCTGCTGGTTGCAGAGTGCAAGGGGTGGGGTGCACACTTTCTCCCCAGTGCAGGCCAATCTTTGGCCGGGTGTTCCAATTGCCTGAGCCAGCCAGGCTCTTCCTTGCTCCTTTTCTGTACACTGGCTGAGCAAGCCCTGAGTGAGGCAAGGGGGCTGAGAGGCAGGCAGGAGACCCTCTAATCCCTGATTTGTCCAGCTCAAGCTCAGGCGCCTGCGGATGAGCTTGGCTCCATTATTCATCAGCCTGAGCTGCCTGGTGGCTCAGATTAAGGCAGACAAAGGCTGGGCCACAACATCTGCCTGCCAAGGCGGGGGCTTCACTGCCCCCAGTCCAACGAGCAGTGGCTGCAGAGGTGGCAGGCTCTGGACAGCCATTATCTGGGGCTGAGCAGCCCCAGGAAGTCTGCCCCCATCCCAGCCCACTGACCTACCTGGCCCCAAAGTCATTCCTTGGCCTCTGTCAGAGCCCAGAAAAAAACACTTTCAGGCTCCAGTAGCTGGCAGAGTACAGAATGCTTCTGGGTGCTTTGGCTCTGTTGACAAACCTATCCTTCACTGAGGTCCCCTCTCTTTAGGTCCTCTGTACTCATCAGTTGGTGTGACACCTCTCCTCAACCTGGGAGGTTCAGCCCCCCAAGGATGCCTGAAACCTTCAGACTTGGAAGCCCCTTCCAGGTCATCAAGGGGGAAGTCCCCAGAAAGAACTTTTCTTAACTCCTCCTTCTGGCCTCAGTGCTTTCCTCTAGCCCAGTGAGGAGCACTGGGTCACTGATCTTGGATTACTGCTATACCTTAAAAACTAATGAAGGCAGGGGCCCCTGGGTGGCTCAGTCGGTTGAGCATCCAACTTTGGCTCAGGTCATGATCTTGCAGCTTGTGAGTTGGAGCCCTGCGTCAGGCTCTGTGCTGACAGCTCAGAGCCTGGAGCCTGCTTTGGATTCTGTGTCTCTCTCACTCTCTACCCCTCTCCCGCTCATGCTCTTTTTCTGTCTCAAAACTAAATAAACATTTTAAAAAATTAAAAAAAAAAAAAAAACTTCTGAAGGCAGAAGAAAGAGAAGGTGCAGGCAGGTAAACCTTAGGCTCTTCCTCAAAGTAGGAGAGACTCTGTTGATAACCCTGCCCCCCCCCCCCACACGGCCCAGACATGAACAGAGGGAGCCCCACAAAGCTCTTGCCCTGACCTATTGATTAATGCAATGGGCCTTCCTTCCTCACAAGGCCCAGCCACTACCCAGCAGCCTGTGTAGGAGCCAAATGTAGATGCTGGGTCTCAGCCAAGGCCCCCACTTTGTGGCCTCGTTCCAACCTTGCTGATGTCATAAATGGCCTAAGGGAGGGTTAATTGGGGGAGACAGCCCCAGGGAATAGGATCCAGGTTGTGGGGGAGGGTGGGTTAGAACTCCAAGGAATGTGAGTTGAAGCTTTAGTCTTCATACTATTCTAGGAGGGGCAAACCAAGGCTTGGAGAAAGTTAAAAGCCAGAAGGTTCATAGTTCAAACCCAGGACCCAGGGGACTTAGAGCTTCCCTACTTGCTCCAGGAAGCCCTCTGAGGTGTCCCTTCCCAGATTCCAGGGAAAGGGTGGGTCAGAAGCACCTGGCAAAGACAGGGGCCAAACCAGACTGGTGCCCTAGGGAAACTTATCTCCAGTGCCCAATGGTTGCAAAGGCTTGCCCACGACCTGTGCTGGGCATGGAGGCCAGGGAGTTAATGTGTGGCTCTGTCTTCAGGGCTCCGTGAGCATCCAGCGGAGCAGGGCTGGGCCAGGACTGTCTGGGACGAGTGCACACAGACAGGGCCTAGGTCAGAAGGTAGGGGCAGAGCCCTGCTGGGTCCTGGGGGATGGGAGCTTTCTGAGCAGAGCAGCCAGGGCTGGCAGGAGGCCCACCTCAGATAGTCGCGTCGGCACAAGATGAGGTTGGCCTTGGTGTAGAGGGTGGAGCCCACCTCGCCCAGGCGGCAGTCACAGCAGGCACACTTGAGACAGTCCTCGTGCCAGTACTTGTCCAGTGCCTTCAGCAGGTAGCGGTCCTTGATCTTGCGGTTGCAGCCCGCACAGCCCTTCTGCTTCCCTTTGGGCTGGACGGAGAGCATCGGCACGCCTGTGGATGGACAGATGACAGACAGATGGACATAGGAAGGACCCTGTGGCTCCAGGCCCCGGGAGTCATCCCTCTGGGAATAGGGGCCCACTGCTTCTCCTGGAGGTTCCCAGGCATCCTCACTTTCTCCCCAGCAGCCTCCTCCCCTGGCGCCGGGTCCTGTCCTTCCAGCTGTACAGCACAGTCTGTTCCCTGCCCTGAGAAGATCCCTCCAGAAGCTGCAGCGGCAGCTGGGAGCCCCGCATCTGCTGTGCTGCAGGGCACACACAGAGCCCCAAGGCCCAGCCCCCTGAGCTGTGTCTCCCGTCCATCCTGCCACTGCCTCCTGTGTGGTCTGCTCCATAGGAGGCCTGAAACCCTCCTCACGCAGCCACCATCTGACTGGCTCTTTCAGTGGCCCGAAGAACTGAATCTCATAATGGGCTTGGGTCCGCTAGAACAGATCTCTCACAGATCTTTTTGCGACCTCAAGACTTCCTCACATTGTTTGCGCCTTTGACCCTTTTAACCTAAAATGTCAGGTGACAGCCTCTTGGTTTATTCATGTAGACCTGTGGCAGTATCAGGAACAAAGTGGGGTGCCCCATAACACTCCCAGTGGGGTGCAGGAGCTCTGGGTCATCCGGCAGATGCCTGCAGCTGGGCCTGGCCTAGTTGGGGCTCTCCTTACGAAAACTTCTGGCTAGATTCAAACTTTTTACCTGCCCTGGCTTGAGGGAGGGGAGGTTCAGAGTCTCTCAATCCTTCCTCCTCCCACCAGGATAAGAATCTCTGAGCCAAGGGAGGGAGGGTGACAGGCCAGGGGGAGGCGGGGGGGGGGGGGGGGGGGCGGGTGGTGGTGGTTGGAGGGAAGCTCCCAGGGCCCATGGGTGCTTCTCAACATACAAGAAAAAACACAAGGGCAGGAATTTCAGCACGGAGCTTCCTGGAAGGAGAGGCAGACCTCCCAGTAGGCAAGTGTATGCACTCATGCACATCACACGTACACAGGCATAGCATGCAGGCATGTGCACAGAGGCACAGCCTCCTACCCTCTGGCCTTGGGGCCACAAGGAGTGACCACAGGGAGAAAAAGTTGAGGAGGAGGTGGGGACCGATGTTGTCCTGAGTCTGGACATGTGTGTAGAGCCCTGAGGCTTGAATGTGGTGAAGATTATGCTCGGAGGGACGTGCAGGGAGTCTCAGAGCCAGGCCCAGGCTGGGGGCAGGTGGGAATGCCTGTAAGAGTTGCCTGAGAGCCCCTCATGAAGGCAGTGGGGGTGGGGGGTGCCTTCCCTGACATGAGCTCAGGTGGAGGAGTCCACTCTGGAGGGGAACAGCCCACCCCTTCCTGCCTCCTTGGCTCCCCACCAAGCCTCTGGAGTCTACCCCTCTCCTGGCCCCATCCTCTCCAAGCGACCCCAGCACTCTCCAGGGCTCTGGGCTCAGCTCCCACCTCCTGGCATCCCTCCTACCCCACCCCCGGCCCACTGCCCCCTTTCTCTTCCCCCTTCCTGGCACGTGACCCTTCCTCCGACTTCAGAGGAGGACCAGCCTCCAAAGGGCCCCAGTCTCCAAACCCACAGATGTCAGGTCAGAAGGGCCCTCAGAATTCTTCCAGGCAAATGTTCTGAGAAATGATGGAGAAACCAAGGCACAGAAGGTCTGAAGGTAAAATCTAGTGTAAGCCACTAATCAATCTGGCCCTGGGGGGTCCTCCCTGCCTCCTGTGTCTCTCTTGGGGAGGGGACCCGCCAGAAGCAGCAGGACAGGTGAGGGCAGGGGAGAGGCAGCTCAGGCTGCCTTCCTCCTTCCTCCTTCCTGCAGTCCCCGCAGGGCCTGGCTGTTAGCTGGGAAGCTTGCTGACTAATTTCCTTAATGCAGCTCTAAAGGTTAATTGGTCTGAGAGAGTGATGAGGCCCAGGATGACTACGTCCTCAGGCCTGCCTGTGTCTCCTCTGGCCGGGTCCAGCCTGGTCACAGAGCTCTGAGGAGGCCGTGGAAGCCAGCTGGGGAGCAGGCATCCCCGAGAGCGAAGGGGGCTCTGAAGTGTTTTTTCCAAGGTCTGGCCTACAGGGAGGAATCAGGTGTGGGCAAATGGGGGAGGGGTCAGGACAGCTGGAGGTGAGGAGGTGTGTGGGTCCCAGGGTGGGGCTATTGTCCCCGGAGCCTGTGGAAGAAGCAGCCAGCCAGCACAGCTGTACCTGTACACGCACACCAACTTGGAAATCTCAGGCCAGGCCCCTAGGATAGCTCCACTAAGGCTGGCTTGCCCCTTGCTCACCTGGACTGGCAGCAGGCCCGAGCCCCCCAGGGCTCTACGCTTGTGCTCTCAGTAGCAGGGGGTGTGTGAGTAACTGGAAAAGCCACACTCAGGGGATCCACCTGATCCACTAGGTTATACCCCCAAATAAGGAAGGACTCCAGCACTAAAAGCGTCTGTCCTGCTCTATCCTCCCTCTGGCATGGCTTCTGGACAGGCTGGCCTTCCAAGCTCAGGCCCCAGCACGCCTAGCAGGCCCCAGAGCCTGCAGGGCTGTGAGCTGCAGCGCGAGCTGGCAGTTTCATCACCGGTGGGACCCTGAACCTACAGGACCCAGGGAGGCCATGAGGCGTGAAGTCACAAGCTGCCCCCAGGTCCCTTGTCCCCTGCCTGTGGTTGGGCTGGGCCTGGCACTCAGCAGTGCTCTGCAAGGCCTGGGAACCCTGCTCTAGGGTACTGAACTCTGCTTCCTGGGCCCTGGAGAACTCTTAAGAAGTCATACAGATTTGGGGTGCCTGGATGGCTCAGTTGGTTAATCATCTGCCTTCAGCTCAGGTCATGATCTCACGGTTAGTGAGTCTGAGCTCTGTGTTGGGCTCTCTGCTGTCCGTACAGGGCCTGCTTCAGATCCTCTGTCCCCCACTTTCTCTGCCTCTCCTCTTGCCCACACGCACGCGCACACACACACACACTCTCTCTCTCTCTCAAAAATAAAAATAAATAAAAACTTTAAAAAAATTAAAACAAAAAAAGAAACCATACGGCTTCTGCCAGTTTCTGACACCCACTGAGACACAGAACTGCAGGGCCAGCCTGCCTAAGGAGGTCCCAGGGCACAGGGACCTTGAGCCTTCTCTGCCTAGGAAGGCTGAAGTCCTGGGAGAAGTCTGACTCACCCCTTCCTTCTTTAGGGAGCATCCATACTGTTTGCTCTCACTGAGTTAGTTCAGGAGACTTGAAAACACTCCTGGAAAGGCAAGGAGGTTTAAAGGGGGCATCTCTGGTCTCCTGCTCCCTAAATGAAGTGAAATGCTCCCCAGAGGGTCAGGGCTCTCCCTCCCTGCCCTGCCTCCCCAGCCCCCACCCAGCCTGCCAGTCAGCCCCGCAGACACCTCTTCCCTCCCTCCCCTGCCTGGCTCTGGGAGCTGAGCCTCGGGCCATGCACTTTCCATTAAGGAGATAGCATCCCTTTGCTGAAGTCCATTTGGGATCCATTTTAGTGTTATCTAAAAATCAAATCTACATGGTAATCCTTTTAATGTACTCCTGACTTTAGGAAAAAAACAGCTTTGCGCTCCTTCAGGAAAGGTTTTAAAGCATTACCCAGTAATTACTACTCACCCATGAAAACACTGATATTTTACAATGGATGATGTTGAGCCTGCCCGCACGTGCGGGCACAAGCTCAGACATACAAGGGGACCCAGCCAAAGAAACCAGTTCACATAGCCTATTTGCTCCTCCTCAATCTCAGGGTGTTGGGGGATGACATCTGAAGGGAGATCAGCCAAACCCCTACCCCACCTCTACACCAGGCAGGCTGATAGTGGAAGGAGGCAGCCTCCCAGTCTGACTCATCCGGCTGCCAGACACTTACCCTTAGCTCTTTAATCTGAGGACAAGCCAGACAGTCCCAGTGACCAGGAGGGACTGCCAGAGGTCATTTGGCTCTTTCCACACCCACCGGCCAGCCAGGAGAGAAGCCCTCCTCTTCACAGGGACCCCCCCAAGTGGTCTGCCAGGTCAGACCCAAGTCCTCGGCAATCCCCGCCCACCCACCCCAGGCCACGCTGCCCCTCACCTTCAGCACACGGACCTCTCCAAACTGCCAAGCCCGCTGCTCCCAGTCCCACTGATGCCTCCAGCGTGGACAGCAGGCTGAGCTCCTCCAAAGCCAGTCCTCTGTCCTGGAATGCCCACCCCATCCAGCCCTGGGTCACTCTGAGCTATGTCTTGGGCCCCTGCACCCACCACTGGCAGCTCCACCTGGCATGTGAGGCTCCCTCCCACATCCAGCACATCCCGCTTGGCCCTCTGGATCTGCTCCCTGCGGAATCCTGGAATAGCATCCCTCTCCATCCTGCAAATGGACCTTGTTTGCTTCTGTCCCAGGACCTTCCCTCCATCGCTGCTCCCAGAAGAAAGGCCTGGTCCTGCCCATCCCACCCTTGACCAAAACTCAGAGTCAGCACTGGGGCTGAGGCTCAGGGTACTGAGCTTGAACTCTGAGTGCCTACTTTCCAGCCTGAGAACTGTTCCAAGTAGCTGGAGGTTCTGGAGCAAATCCCTCATCTTTCTGACTTGCTGTTGTGAAATGGGAGCCATAAAGGTCTCTTTCCACACAGATGACGGTGAGGACAGAACAGGTCATACATATGAAGCCACAGGAGAGTCTGGCATCCAGCAGGGGACACACCGGAACTGGATAGTATTATTAATATGCATCTCAGGATGCCCTCCCCCTGTTCTGACACTTGTTTCCTTTCTCCTTTAACTTTTTATCTTGATGTAATTTCAAACCTTCAGAGAAGTTGCAAAATAGAAAGAATTCCTGTATACCTTTTGTGTAGATTCCCTAAATATGGGCATTTTATCATGTTTGTTTTATCCTTCCCTACAGACCTCCCTATAATATCTATAATATTCTTTCCGACTCATTTGAGAGTTGGCTTCGGACATGAAGCCTTATAATCCTCAATACTTTGATGTGTGTTTCCTAAAAGCAAGGACATTCTCATACAATACGATTAACAAAACCAGGAAATGATCATTGATGTATCGCTTCTATTACCAACAGACCTCACTCAGATTTTACCCGTTTCCCCAATAATATATTTTACGGCAAAATAAATTCTGGAGCATGCATTGTATTTACTTGTCCAGTTTAGTCCACTTAAATCTGCAAGACTTCCTAAGCCTTTCTTTGTGTTTCAAGATACTAGCATTTTTGAAGAACACAGGCCAGTTATTTTATAGAGCATCCTTCAATTTGGGTTTGTCTGATGGCTTTGTGTGACTTTAATTCCTCTGTGCCTCAGTTTTCTTTCTCGTAAAATGAACATGAAAATAGTACCTATTCCATAGAGTTTCCAGGAGGAATAAGGGAGTTGGAGCCTGGGTGGCTCGGTCAGTTAAGGAATAAGGGAGAAAATCTATGTGAAGCTGAGGACTAACTGGACCCGGCAGTCAAAAGTTAGCTCTGATCAGTGTCACCCCATTTGGCACACGGGAAGGGGTGACCTTACTCACAGCTCCATCTCAGGTCCCTCAGATAGCGAAGATCACTCACTTTGAGGCAAATAAACGGATTTGAATGTGCCACCATGGTTAAGATCACACAGGCGCTGGCTAGAGTCCAGTGATACCCAAAGGACAGTCCAGTGGTCACTGCAGAGGTGTGCAGAAGGAAGCAGCCCCGTCTGTCCAACAGGCGACTTCGGTGACCCGTCAAGTTGGAGGGGACTGCTGTGGCAGCTCAGGGCGGGCTCCTCTGGGGCCATGGGTGTGGCCTCAGCATTGCTCATAACCTCTGCATGTGTCTCAGTAGTGCTTCTGAATCTGTGTCCACACAGCACAACACAGCGACCCAGTGCAGTTCCGGGGCTTCTCTTCCTCACCATGGGCCCCCCTTCTCCTCCTCTGGGAAGGAAGCTGGGCTTTCCCGGGGCCAAGGGCAACTTGCAGGGAGGTAACGCCTGACGCACACGAGTACTTGTGCCTGACACATAATCACATATGTGTACACCGGGGCTGCGAGAGGCAGAACTGGGTCTACTGACTCTCTCCACAAGTTTTATTCCAGAAGCCGGCAGTGTTAGCATATAGCAGCTACTCAGGAAGTTTTATGAAAACACACATCACACATCTGAGCACACGCATGATGGGTGTGCACATGTAAATATACACGTCCATGCACAAGCAGTCACGTGCGCATTTACTGCCTTTTAAAAAACATTTCCAAAAAATGGGTCATAGCTCAAAATCAAGCTCTGACATGAGCAAAACCCATGAGTAAGGGGCCTGGTGCTCTGTTCTCAACTCCATCTTCCCAAGGAAATGGAAGAGTGAGAGCCCCCTGGGTTTCGCCCACAGGGACCCACGGGAGTGGTGGTGAACATCCAGAAAGTCAGTCACACACTTCTTACACCCACTCCAGCTGCTGGGGGGAGGGGTCTGCAGTCTCTGGGGATCTGGGTCCCGGCCTCCTGCAAGGTGCTTGTGCCCACGTGGGCCCGCACCTGGGCCTGGAACTGTAGAGTTGGGTCCCCCACAGGGCCAGCCAGCGGCCCCTCCATGGCACCAACCCTGTTTAATGAGGAAATTTGAAAGTGTAATCTAATTCTGCAGAATCTCTTTAAATCTCGTTTTCTCAGAAGTAACTTCATTTCGCACGGACACATCCAGCCTTGTGAGAAGGCCTCCATTTCACACCAGTTTTATCTCCACAATTTCTCGTCTCACTGCACATCTATCCCAGGGCCTTGCCATGCGGCAGGCGAGGCCTGAACTAATAGCATTTCCTACTCATTTGGAATCAAAAGCCAACGAGAACAACTGTTGAAACGCGTGGCTACAGCACCTAGAGCACGTTCATTACCACCCCTCTGCGCACCCCTTCGCAGGTGGCGCACTCACCGTGCGAGATGAGAGAGAGAAGCCGGGCTCCCGTGGCCTCCACCTCCCCACTGGGCCAGGGGAGGGAGGCTGGCGGTGGTGGCCAGCTCACCGGAGGACCGGCCCCTTTCACTCTGGCACTGCCCCTCAAGGGGGTCTGGGAGAAGAGGGGCTGTGTAGACGCGAAGACTGTGGGCCCTGCAGACAGACGGCCTCAGCTTGAATTCTGGCTCCAACACCTCCCAGCTCCGCCTCGATTTACCTACCTGCTAAATGAGGACTGCCCAGTTTAAAGAATTATTCCGAGGATTAACTGAGATAATGGACATGAAGTATTTATAAAAGGATTTGATGCAGTAGCTTAAGAAAATCAGCTATGAAAAATTATCTACGTCTTATGATCCAACAATTCTCTTCCTAGGTATACACCCAACAGAAATGGCAGCTTATGTCCACCAGAGGGGACGTACAAGGATTTCCAGGGCAGTTTTCTTTGTAACAGCCCACAGATGAAAACAACACAAATGGCCATGGACAGTAAAACGGATGATCCACTATTGTGCAGTCACGCAATGGAATAATACACAGCCACGGAAAAGACTGATACACATAACACTGATACACATAACAACTGATCACTGATCACATACACTGATACACATAACAACATGGGTGAATCCGACAGCAGAATGTTGAATGAAAGAAGCCAGAGGCAAAGGTACACACTGTATAATTCTATTTGTACGTAACACCCAAACAGGCAGAACTGATCTGTGGTGAGAAATGTCCGAATGATGGTGTGTATTACCGTGAGGCAGAAGGCGTGAGGAAGCATGGTGAGAAGCTGCAAGTGTCCTAGGTTTTGATCTGGGTGGTGTTTAGAGGGGCACACACAGATGTAAAAACTCATTGCACTGAACATTTGAGACTTCTGCATTTTACTGCATAGATGTTATACCTCCATTAAAAAAAAAAAAAGAACTAAAATGGAGACCTCTCAAGTCAGGACTTTGGACACCTCTTCATAAACTGCCCCCTCCCATTTCCTCAGCACTCACTCCACCTGTTATCTCAGTGAATCCTCATATTAACTCTGAGGTACTAAATGATTACACCCACTCAACGGATGAGGAAGCAGAGGCTTAGGAAGGTTCAAGTTCTTACCCAAGGTCACATAGCTAGAAGGCTGCAGGGCAGGGACTGAAGTCCCCACCTGCCTGACTCCAGAGTTCAGATTCTCATCCAGCCCGTGCCCCATGGCTTCTCTGCACAGCCTGGTTGAGGAAAGCTCACTGGGGTAGCATCTGGGTTCTCCCCTGCAGCCTAGATGCCAGAATGATGCCAGGAGGCATGCTTACAGCAGGGCCTAGGTTAAGAAGAACAGGAGAAATGATGGCCCAGGCAGGGCACAGTCTCCACGCTCTTGTGTGTCATAGACCATTTCTGCTCACCTGGTGGCCCTGCAGAAGCTATAGCTGCTGTGGAACCTTGAAAGAGCTTCTAGGCAGGGCCAGAAAGGGGACACGGACCAGAAACTAAGGATGAAAAAGGGAGCAAGAGAACCGTGTAGAGGCAGACCTAAGATGTTTGCATTGTAGTCTTGAGAGAGACATAGAAGCCTTGAGATGGCACATGACCTCAGGGGGTTGAGCCAGGCTGTGAGGGGCAGGCTGGGGGCTCTAGCCCAGAGCCTAATTGCTGGGCTGAGCCTCAATCACAGCCAGGGGCTTGTGTGTGAATGAGGGAAGAGGGGAGGGAGGGAGGGAGTCCTGGAAGAGGGGCCAGACTCAGGATAAGAAATTAAAAGGAGGTCCAGGCACCTGGGTGGCTCAGTCGGTTACGCATCCAACTCTTGGTTTCAGCTCAGGTCATGATCTCACAGTTCATGAGTTTGAGCCCCACATCCAACTCCGTGCTTCCAGCAGAGCCTGCTTGGGATTCTCTCTCTCCTTTCTCTCTGCCCCTCTCCCTGCTCACATGCTCTCTCTCAAAATAAATATACATTTAAAAAAAAGAGTTCATAATAAAAAAAGAGAAGAGAAGAGAAGGAAAGGAAAGAAAAGAAAAGAGAATGGAGGTCCAGCATTTCTTGCCTTCTGTTAAGTCCCTCCAGGTTTCCACAGTCCACCACCGCAGCAAGGCAGAAGGAAAGCACTGCCCAGTGCTGTCCCCATATACCTGCAGCCACTACAGTCACGTTCAACTGCATGATAATAATATCCTTTATTCAATGCCTACTATGTGCCAAGTGCTTTACATGCATTAACTGTCCTCCTCATGATGATCCCTGAGGTCAGAGAAATCACACAACCTGCCTAAGGGTAAGCTTCAGACCCAGGCTGCTGGCCTCATCTCTTCCTGTTCTATGTCCTGGCCAGAGGCAGTATGGAATCATCTTTTTCCTAAGCAATGGGGAAAGCAAACTTCTGCTCGGGCCCAATCTGATGCCTGCCAAAAGAAGAAAGCTCTAAAGATCCATTGCAGGGGAAGGACGAGCCTCTGGTCCCCAGTGCCCCCCAGAGGAGCCATTTCCTGTGAAGGTGTAGGAAGCAGCAGGCATCTTTGCAGCGTGTTTTTGGTGGATCAAACCTCCTTAGAATGGTGTGTCCTAAAGCCTGAACCCGCAAATGACGTTCGAGTGTTTGGAGATGAAGGGGCTGAGGAGTTTCCACACACATCTCATGGGCCCTCATGGTTGAGAGAAGCCAGACCCAGCACAGCCTGGTGTCTGGCAACGGCTTTAGGGGACCCAGCGTAGACCTTGCAGGGGCCTGGATGATGCACTGAGAGACACTGGAGCAGGTGCAAATGGAATCTGCTCTCCAGAGACACATAATTTTCTGCCGTTCTTCAGTGAAGGGGACTTAGAAACATCAGAAGCTGCATGTGCTCTTTGGAGTCTGTCATGGGCAATGGTGCTTCAGTTAATTGCATAGCTATCTGCAGAACAAGTGTAGGCATTCTCTTCCAGTTCTCGGTTTCCATGAAGTTTCACACATATCTCAAAAGCAATAGGTCGAAAACAGGACTCTGGACCTCCTCCCCAAAACCTGGTCCCTGTACCCTTGTCCCAGGCTTCCCCTCACCACACTAACACCATTATCCACCCAGATGCTCAGGCCAGAGACTGGGAGCCGCCCTCAGACCCTCCATCATCCTCACTCTCTCCCACCGCTGATTCCCGCTTCCCATCCTGCCTCTTCTTCCCATTTCCAGAGCCATCACCATCTTTCACACACCATCAGCAGAGCTCCTGACCAGCCTCTCATGTCTACTATCTACATTCCACTCTTCACACAACAGCTATAGAAATCTTTCAAAACAAAGTAGGTCAGGTCACTGCTCAGCTTGAAACCCTTCCATAACTTCCAGTGGGTTGAGAATAACATCCACCCTCTTCAACAAGCCTATGATATCCTCATGTGGTCTGACTCCTGCCTCCCCCTCCAATACTGTGCACCAGCCACATTCCTTCCAGATCTCCCTCCTGCCTCAGGGCCTTTGCACATGCTGTGTCTCCTTCCCAGAATACCCTTCTCTGCCTCTTCGTGTGGCTGGCTCCTTCCCATCCTTAGGCTTCAGCTTAAATGTCACCTCGTCGGAGAGGCTTTCCTTGACTACCTTATTTCCTTATTTACATGACTCCCTTGTCATTTCCTTCTGAGTTTTTAATCACAACTTGTAATTGTTTTATTTTTCTGTGATTGTACTAAAGACAAATGATTGGCCTTGCTCATAAGAACGAAAGCCCCATGAAGGCCTATTTTTTTAGTCCTGCCTTGTTCACCATTGTGTCTCCAGCACTGAGCCTCATAGCACTTTTTAACCATCAGTTCAGTTAATGAATAAAAAGACTAAGCAGAATCTATCCAGATATTACTGGTAAGAGTCTTCAGGCCAGAGGGGGCTAAATGCAGACAGACAGGCTACCCAGAGATGGGAGCCTTCCCATCAGGCTTGTTGCTGCCCCATGCCACACACTGCTAGGCACCTATACTTATGTGGCCTAAGACAGCAGATCTGTGGCAGTGCCTAGGTCCTGCCATCCTCAATCTGGAATTTTGAGAGGCCTACCCAGGGCTCCAACTGCAAAATGACAGCTCTTTTTCAAATATAAACCCTCTACCCTTTAGATTAAGGGGTATCAATCCTCTTCTCCAACCCCTCAGACCTGTGAGGAATGAAGTCCCCCTTTGAATGTCCCCTTGCACACAAATGCTCCATCCCAACCCTCAGAGAGTGGAGGTAGAGCCCCAAAGTTCAGTCATCTGTGAAATCTCATCAGCTCAATCTTTCCCTTTGTGCCTGTGGCCTGGGCACCCTTCCCTGCCTGGCACAGACCTAGCCTCCCCTACTCCCCACCTGAGGGTCCTCTTGGCTATGATATGACCACTCCTACCTCCCAGCCAAGTCTAAGCCTCTTGAGGACAGTGGGAGGAAAAAGCCCCCAAAGGTTACTACAGAAGAACCCTAGGCCCAAGCCTTTCTCTAACTGTAGCTTCTGCCAAGCCCCCTCCCATCCAGGGCTGCTGGAGCAAGCCCCCAGGTCCTTTGACAGAATGCTGCTTGGAGCTGTACAGCTATGGGAAATCAGCAGGGAAGCGTCTGGAAGCTGTGTTCCCCAGACAGCAACTCAGCTGCTCCCTGGGCACCCGCAAAGCCCACGTCACCCATCTAATGAAACAGGGCTCCCAAGGGGCCTGCAATCTCTGCAGAGGAGGAGGAGAGCACGGACTCTCAGACGAGTCTCAATTTCACAGCATCAGGGACGTGAGCACCAACGCGCTGAACCAGAAAACGAGAGTCTGGCAGGAGCTGCAGACACACCGTGAGCGCCAGGGGATCAGAGATTAGGGCCCTTCAAAATCAATTTTGAATTCAAACTTTTAAATGTGTTCTCCAGACATAAGGAGGGGACCCTCCAGGCAAGCTCAGCCTAGCCAGATGCTGGGTTCTGCTTCCTTCTCGAAGCATCCAGAACCTATCTGCTAGCCACTGGGCTGGATGAGGGAAAGGAGGACAAGGGGACTAGGAGGGAGACTCCAGTGCCCCGCACCCAGGAGCCACAGGGACAGGAGCCCCTTCGGCTCTTGCTGACACAGCATGACTTCTGGGGTGCCTGTCTGGGGTCCTTCCTGAAGTTCCCTGGTGAGGCCTTGAGGGCTGCTCCACCCTCCTCTATAGACTTGGATGAGAGAAGCTGAAGGCAAGGTCTTGCAAAGCAAGGCCAGATCCCTATTCACCTCCCAACCTGGTTGAGGAGGCTCACGGGGCACCAGTGGATGAAGCCATTTAGAATAAGAGCTTTGGAGTCAGACGGGCAGGGTTTGTATCTTAGACCAGCCACGGTCTCCCAGAGAGATCTTGGTTCAGGAGTGAATTTCCCTCCCAGAAACCTGGTGGGAGAAAGCTTGCCGTGAGGGTGAGTGTCTTGGAGGGCAGGCCCTGTGAAGTCAGAGTGGTCCGAAGTCCCCCCAGTACAAAGGACAAGAAAATATCCTGTGTGTGAGTCAGCAGGACAGGCTGGCTGCTGGGAGAGCTGGTGTGGCTGCCACAGGCTGCATCATCCAAGGCATGGTGGCTGCAGCCAAAGAGCTGACAATCATGCTGTCTGTCACCTGACAGACCGTGTGTGGAGTATTGAGTACAGTTCTGGGCCTGGCATGGTGAGGTGGACAGGGACACACAGGGAATTGGGACTCCTCAGGAAGCTGAGTGGGACCGCCTGCTCAGCCAAACCCCAGAAAAGGCCCCAGGGCTGGGAGCAGGAAGGCCGTGGGAAGCTCAGGAGGGCAGACGATGCTCCTGGCAGCCTCAGCTATGGTCCCCACCCTCCTGCCTGGGTCCCGGCTCAGCCACATTTGTTCCTCCGAGCATAGGATCAACCCACTACTGATGCCTTGCCCCCATCTCTGTGGGGAAGCGGGTCCGTGACGAGACTCTGGCCCCAGTGACCTCACAACCCCCGTTCCCCAGTTCTCCAATTCTCAGGCCACTGCTGCTTTAAGCCACACTCCTGAGACACAAACACGAGTGACTGTGAACGACTCTTCAGCTGAGAGGTGGCAGAAAGGGTGGCCGAAGACTTGGGCTTGCGGAGACCTCACAGGGAGCCCCTTTTGGAATGAGGAGCAAAGGGAAAGGGCTGGGGCTACTGGACCACATATGGGAGGGGAGGCAAGGCCCCCCCCCCCCCCCAGCTTGGGAGTGGGCTGTCAGCTCTGCAAGGAAATTACAACATGGGCCTGGGTAATGCTCCTTTTAGTTACAGCATAAACTGCGGCAATAAAGCGTACCTGGGGAATGTTTAGAGAAAGCACTAATGATTTCTTCCCCAGTGGTTAATAAATTCACTTCCAGATCAATTTGTTCGCGATAGAGCCCGGCGAGCGGAACCCGCGCGGCGGGCACAGCCGAGTGTGTCTTTTTCAGTATAAATGATTTATTACGATGATTAGCGGCACATAAACAATTTAAAATACAACGCTAATTAGTTTGGGGAAGAAAGGAGGGGAAAAGCCACCCTGCCTCTCTCCCCATTATGTTCTACTTCCCTAAGTGTGTACTTTTTAATTAAATCCAAATGTCACAATAAATTTAAAGTGCTTTATTACCACTCGGGGTAAGTAAGGCAGTCATGCAAGCCCCCTCTCAGGCATCTACAGGCCAGGCTGGGGGGAGGATTGGGGGCACCAGCAGGGTCTGTCCACAAACTCTCCTCTAGATGGGAGATCTTTCAGGAGACCTCGGAAGCCCCTCCTGGTTTCTGGCAGCCCCAGGCTGGAAAGCGCTGGGACTGCCCACCTCCCACCTTCCCAGCCAGCCCAAGTGATGTCTCCTCCTTAACATTGGTCCCGACTGGCATGGCCACCTCTCAATGGGCCCACAATACTCCATGCCCTCTCCAAGCTCTCCTCATGTGCTAGGTGTATAGGTGACACTTTTTGTTTCCCTGGCTTCATGCTTGCCGCTTCACATCCAACATCTTACCACGTTCTCCAGTGCTATGAGTAGCAATTATTGTTTCAGTTTTATGGATGGGAAACTGGGGCTCACGGAGGTGGAGCAACTTATCCAAAGACACACAGCTAAAAAGTGGACTTTTTGCAGAATCCTTATTCCTATAGCACCATTCTACCTCAGAGCCCATACCCAGCCATGTCTGGGCCCTGATTTCCCAGTGCCCAGGACGGGGCCGACGACATGATGGCGGCTCAGACAGGCCCCTCCAGAGTATAGAGCCCTGACCTACCCAGAGACACATTTGAGGGAGGAGTTCAGGCAAGGGACCTGAACTCATTAGAGTCCAGTACAAGGTCAGGTTCTGCCATTGACCCAAAATGTAAACTCAGTCAGGTCCTTTAAGCTCTCTGAGCTTCAGCTTCCCCGTCGGCAAAACTGGAGTGTGGCACCCATCTCACAGGGCTAAGGAACCAAAGCAGCTAAACCCACAGAGTGCTTTACAATCCCTGACATACTGTGTGAGCAGTAATTGTTAACAAAAGCTCTCAGGGTGAGCAGGGATCCAGGAGAACCCCATTTCACAGATCAGAAAACTGAAGCCAGCAGGGGAAATGAGTTACCCAAGGTTCCTCCAAACCTTAAGAGCCCAGAAAGGACCAGGCAAGGAAGCCCAGACAACAAAGGATTTCTCTCCTAAACTCTCCTGCACTGCTTATTTGAAATTACAAATATCCCTAAACACAGAGTTCCCACATGACCTGGCACTTCCACTTCTAACTACACACCCAAGAAAAGCAAAAACATGTGCCCGCACAAAAACTTGTATGTGAATGTTCATATCAGCATTATTCACAACAGCTATAAATGAAACACAATCCAAACATCCATCCACTGATGAGAAGAAAAATAAATGTGATACATACATACAGTGGAGTATTAATTGGTCCATAAAGGGAAGTACCGATTCACACTACAGCATGGACGGGCCTTGAAAACATCAAGCTAGGGAAAAAGTCAACCACAAAGACCACATATTGTATGATTCCATTTATATGAAAAGTCCAGAACAGGCAAATCCACGGAGACAGAAAGTAGATTAGTGGTTCCCAAGGAGGGGGGAATGGGGAGTGACTGCTAATGGGTATGGAGTTTCTTTTTAGGGTGATGGAAGTGTTCTTGAATTAGGTAATGGTGAGGGTTGCACAACTGTGAATACACTAAAAACCACTGAATTATACATTTTAAAAAGGTTAATTGTGTGGCATGCAAATTATGTCTCAATAAAGCTGTTATAAAGGAAAACAAAACAAACAACAACAAAAACAAATACCCTTTTGAGAACAGGAGAAACCAGCTGACAAAAGTCAAGTCCTAGGGTTAGGGGACGAGGCCTGGGAGGTCCAGCAGCCAGGCCCCACAGGGAGGTCCGGCCCTGCTCAGCCCATCTGCAGTCGGATGCTCCCCAGGGAGGACAGGGCTCCAGAGTGCCCCCTTGCCTCCTCCCAGCCCTCCCCATCCGGAAACCTGACTGTGCCCACTTTTCCAGCCCTGCTTCCCAGGAAATTCAGACACTACTGGATCCACCACTCTTCTCTGACCTGTTTGCTTCCACTATTGCATTCATGTTTTGTCTTTTGTTGGAATTTCTGCATTTTCTGAGGCCTACGCCCGACCCAAAAACTGGGCGTGCCCGTGGGGGGACGGTGCCTCTCTCAGACCTTGAGCCTGTCCTACATTAGGCACCACAAGTTATGGTACGTGCATAACGAATAAGATCACAGTGAGACCCTCCAGGCCCCCCAGCCCAGATTCAGTTAAGGAGTGCTGCCCTCTCCCGCTGGGACAGGGGTGTGAAGGCTTGGATCCAGGCCACAGAGGCTGCCTCTGGATCAAATGAAAACCACTGGAGGGAGAGAGCGCCCTTCGTGGCTAATCTGAGAGGGTGACTCAAAAAGATGAAGCATCCTGGCCAACAGGGGGCACCAGGCTGGCACTGTGACAGGCACACCCAGCCACACCCCCCTCTTGGGTCTGGAGGGATGACCAAGGTTAGGTTGAAGGTTGTTAGGGCACCTCAGGCTTCATCTGAGCGCACAAACCAGCCTCTAAGTCTCCCACATGTGGAAAGAGCCCCCAAGAGGGGACAGGACAGCTCTGGTCACTAGAGAAGGGTACCTGTGCTGTGGGGCAAGAGGACATAGGCCCATTTCCTAGGCACGAGGCTGGTTCCATGAGTCTCCATGGCTTCATCATGGGCTGCTGTCTCAGGAAGCTGCCCCTTAGGGAAACTATCCCCTAGCTTCTCCAAACTTCTCTTCCAAAGCCCTGCGGGTCAGGACGTCTCAGGGGTAAGGGGTGGCAGGCACCCTTCACTTACACAGCCACCATGTTCTCACTAACAACTCTGCAGGTGGGCACAGTGCTTTCTAGTGAGCAAAACACACAAAAACATTTTCTCCCATCTGAGTTCTCTGCAAAGGACAGGCAACAGGCTTAGAAAGGATGCGTGGTTTTGCACAGGGTCACACAGCAGCAGGTAGAAGAACTAGACATGCCTGAGGTCTCACTGTCAGAGGAAGGCAGAGTAGGGCTGGAATCCAAAGTCCACGCTTATAACCTCCCTCCGAAGTCAAAAGAAAGCCACCTCTGCGGTAAGCTGTCACACCCTCACGCAGCTGCTGTTGCTTTTAGAAAATTTGACAGATTTCACATCTGCCTGTGTCTGGGCTGATGCTCTTGGGGTTTTTCTCCTCTTAGGGGAGGGAATCCAAAGCCTTCACCCTGGAAGAGAAGGCAGAGCTCCTAGGAGTGTGGGCCCTGGAGAGAAGAGGGTGTGGCTGGAGACAGGATGGAGTGGGTGGGTGGGGGTGGTTTGAGTCACCCCTGGGCAGCCAGGCAGGAGCGGCGCCACCCACAGATGCCCCTGAGAGTCAGCTCACTGCACAGGCAAGACCTTGTTTCATTTGTACCACATGGAGGTGCCCTGAGACACGAATTCTGTTCTTCTCAGGGCCTACCTTAGCTATATATAATTGGGGAGTAGACTATATTAGACGCAGACAAGGTAGAAATACTTAGCTCTGTCCCAGAATCAGCTTTCATGGAAGCCAGTCTGAGAGAGAAAACTGGCCCAGAGCTAGGAGGCCAAGAAACTCTTTACAGAAAGATCACATGAGGCAGAGGGGTTAGGAAATGGCCCATGGATGGCTGGGCAGGTCTGGACTGGCTGCTTTTCCCCATCCTGGTATGCTCCTGCTTGCCTCAGGCCCACGGGCTTCAGGTCATTCCTTTGGAACCTAGAAAGTCAGGATCTTGGTCCAGTCATGAGGAAGCAATAGAGAGCAAGGGTAGGGTCAAAGGAAGCCTCAGGCCAAAGACAGGCAGACAAGCAAGGGCCTCTGGGACAGAGGTAGGTTAGGACAGGTTTGGAGCCAGGTCCTCTAGTCTGCCTTCCTTCGGGCTCAACTCCAGAAGTTCAGGCCCGGCTACTGGCAACCAAGAGGCTCTAGCCAGGATCTTCATCACTGGGAGACCTCAGATGAGCCACACTTCCAGTCATGCCCTCTACCCTTTTTTTCCTGGACTTCAACTGCCTCCTCTCTTAACCATCCAGACCCCCATTTGCACCCCATCACCTCACATGTGCAGACTGCAGACTCAGAAGGAAATGGAGGAAATGGGAGGAAATGGGAGGAAACAGAGAGGGAGAGAGGGAGGGAGGAAGGGAGGGGGGGAGGAAGGAAGGAAGGAAGGAAGGAAGGAGCAGGGAGCAGTCTGATGCTGGAGGGGTGGGGAGCAGATACTCTGGGAAGCTCAAAAGGAAAAATGCTTCCCCCTCACATTATGCATTTTCTTTTCTACCCCTCTGATTTATTTTCCCCAGAGTAGCTGTGGTTTAATAATATATTTGGTCTTTGTCTCCGGTTCTTGGCACAGAGCTTCTAAAACCCTTGATTTTCCTGAGTGATAGGAATATCTTCTGTTATTCCTGAGGAGCCCCTTCTGAGCCCACCTGCGTTTATGCTATTGAGGTGACTTAAGGTGAGGACCTCAGCCAGCCTCAGGATGGGGCTGGTCACCAGAAAGACCCAGCAATTAGAGGGCTGGGACTTTCAGCCCTGTGTACTGACAGACCTCCAGGAAAGACAGGGACGGGGCTGGAGATTAAGCTTCAAAAAAAACTCTTGAACAAAACCTGATGAGCTCTAGGTTGAAGAATGCATCCGTGTGCCAGAAGGGTGATGTACCCCAGTTCCCCAGGGACAGAAGCTTCTGTGCTCAGGACCCCTCTCCCCAGACCTCACCTTATGTACCTCTTCATCTGTAGCTTTTATAGTAAACTGGTCAGTATAAGAAAGTGTTTCTCTGAGTTCTGTGAGCCATCATGGAAAATTCTCTGACCTGAGGAGGGGATCATGGGAACTCTGATTTAGAGCAGGCCTGCCAGAAGTACAGATGACATCCTGGATTTGTGATTGGCCTCTGAAGTGGGGACAGTCTTGTGAGACTGAGCCCTTAATCTGTGGGAGCTGATGCCAGAGAATGTCAGGACGGAGTTAAATTGTAGGACACCTAGTCGGTGTCCACTGAGAACTGGAGAACTTCTGGGTGGTGTTGGAAAACATACCAGAGCAGTACAAACAATCTTAATAAAGTGCGACTCTATCCTCTCTCTGGAACACAGCAACCCTTGTGATCTTCTCTGCTCCTCTCCAACCTCTTTCACCTGTTCGTTCGTTCATTCATTCGTTCATTCATTCACTCGCTATTCACTTAATAAGTACTTGCTAAGCATCTGCTACTAGGAACTAGCCCCTAACACATATATTTTGATAACAATTATACTAACGTTAATGATTTTTCACCAAGAAAGTAGTTCTGAATGAGCTCTATTAAGTCAATTTGATTCCTTGATCAATTTTCTATTCACTAGCGTTAAACCAAGATTTGCCCCCCTTTCCTGTTTTTATTTCACTAGAATTCTTGGTGTTTTTTTTCCTAGCACTTAAAAAATTATTTTTTTCAACAACCTTACTGGAATTATTTTTAAGGGGATTGATTATTTTTAAGTTTGAAGTGACTATTTGGTTCATGATCAGTTTTTGGCTCATATTAAATCTTATGAACTAGAGCTTTTGACACGGTTGAGATTTCTTTTGTGGTAATTACTTCTACCAAAAAATGTTTCCTGAGCCAACTTTGGCAGATCTAAATTTTGTCAGGAAGATTTGATTCCTCCATCAAATCTTAGTCAATAACATATTTTGCCAGGTGCGATCTTAACTGCTGCCAGTTTTGCTTTGTGTTAATTATTTCAACCAATTTTGATTTTTTTTTCCGGGATCATATTTTTTAATTGTTACATTTTCAATAATATTAATAAGATGTTATTCTCTCACATGTAAGGCATATTTTGGCACTGATCTGATAAAAAATTCTGAGGATCAAAGAGCAGTGTGAAAACATCCAGGGACAAAAAGACAGATGACACTCTGTACTTGGGCTGACTACCAGGTCAGAACCCTGTACCTGCGGGAGACCTGTCCACTGCCTTTTGCTCCTCCAGAGCCCTAGCTCCTGCCAAGACACCTCACAGATGGAAAACAGCTTCTGGCTTGAGTAAGAACCACTGACTGCTAGAGACAGCCTCTAACTGACAAGCAAAGAGATGGGGTATAGCCCCGGCATCCCATCGTGGGCTGGAGGCAGCCTCTGCTGGGCCTCAGACTTTTCTACTCAGAAAGTATCTTAGAGACATTCAGCTGGGAGAGGGAATAGATGCTTCTTGGTGCCTTAGTTTCCCTGCCATAAAAGGAGGTAACTAACCAGGATCCCTTCAGGCCTGAGGCTGTGACTTGTGTTCACTGGCCTCCAGGCTCTGGGCTTGCTTCAGGGGTCCCCTCTGCCTCTTAGTTGTGGATCTGCCTGGGAACAGCTGGAAACCAGACCATCCACCTGGATTCAAATGTGGCAAGACCAAGTATGGAGGGCCGGAGGTCAGAGATGTCCTTGCCTGGAATCTCTACTTCTCTGACCCCCGGACACCAAAGAAAAAGAAACCTTGTCAGGATGGTTTCTTGCTCCTGGCCTTGGCCTCAAAACATTCGTTCCCCACAGTTATGTCTCCATACACAGTACCACTAGGCATCAAGCCGCCAACAGCCCTGAAATGTAAATAGTGAAGCACAGACCCAGAGGGTGGAAGGGGCCAGTCCGTGGACATACTGTGAGTTGGGGACAGAGCCAGGCTATGGGTGCAGGAGTCCTGGCTTGGCCCTGTGCTCCAGCTCATAGGAGAGCCTCCTCTAGTCCTGCTCCCATTGAAGAACTCTTCAAGTGGTCTCCACCCAGGCTGCCCCAAAGATGCTGGCCCCCCCTGGCCTGGCAACAGCCAGGGGGAGGTTGAGGCCCTCAGTCCAACAGCCTCAGAAAGACTGGCTCAGGAGGAACCACCCTCACCTCCTCCCAGAGTCACCACTGAATGAGAAGAGAGGCCCTTAGGTAATGAACAGCTGCTCTGTAGGCTCCTAGTGTCCTCAGCAAACTTACCATCTGTCAAACAAGGAATCCAGAGGTTTCCATCCCTAGCCCTGGTCCCTATGTGTGCTTACAATCAGTGCTACTGCCTCTTACCACTCAGGTCAGGGAGGCCTAGGAGTGTCTTTACCACTACCTCCCCAAGCTTATGGCGGGCAGAGGCCTGGTTCTCATCTCAAGTCTGCCACATACCAACTTGCTGGGCTATCCTAGGCAAGTGTCTTTCCCTCTCTGAGCACAACGTCCTCCTCTGCAAAATGGGTCTAGTGTTTGATCTTCCAGACTCCCAAGGGAGCCGTGAAGATTAAGTGAAAGGCTTTGAGACATCTGTGGCTTTCCCGGGTGTGAGGCAGAGGCAATGGGCCTCCTGGGGATGGAGCCGATATTTCATTCTCTCTGGGGGCAGCTAAACTGTTGGACACCTGAGGCCTGAGATGCTGTGCCAGAGGCTCACCTCTCACAGTAGGCTGATTTCTAACATGGTCCCAATGATCCCATTTTCTGATATCCATGCCCTTGTGTAATCCTCCCACTTCCTTGAGTATGAGCTGGACCTAGGGACTTGCTCCCAAGGAAGAAAATGCAGCCAAAGTGATGGAATGTCACATCTGTGATTAGACGTGTCACATCTTATAAAAGACTGTGAGCTACTGCTTGCTAGCAGACACTCTCTCTTGACGGCTTTAAGGAAACAAGCTGCCATGTTGGAGAGGCCCAAGTGGCATGGAAATGAGGGCTGTCTCTGATCCACAGTCAGTTAGGAATGGGCCCCCCCAGTCCAACAGCCCATGAGGAACTGAATCCTGCCAACAACCAAATAAGTGAATGGGAAAGCTCAATCCCCAGATGAATCCCGATATGAGACCACGGCCCCGGCCAACACCGTAATTATCGTCTGTAAAAAAGACCCTGAGCAGAGGACCCCGCTAAGCTGCACCTGGGCCCCTGACCCATGGAAACCATGAGATTAAAAAATGAGTGTTGTTTTAAGACGGTAAATTGTGAAACAATTTGTTACGCAGCAATAGGTAGCTAATACACTACCTCACTGGCGTACCACACAGGGCAGGGACCTCTCCTCAGGCCAGAGAGAGGGGACCCTGAAGATCCATCCCAGCCCTATAATCCACGTTGCTGTGAGTTTCCCTATGGAGTCCAGTCTTTGCTGTGGAGTACTCGGGGGAGCCCAGAGGACAGAGCCCCCTTGCTTTCTGCTGGGCCGACCAGGAAAGCGGGCGGAGCTGACCCACCTCACCACGCTATAGCCCTAGGTCCTTTCCGAACAGCAATTCTCCTGGGTCTCTGAACCCCACGCATGTCTGGAGCAGAGTCAGTATTTCAAAGCACAATCACTTCCGCTTTCTCCCCTGTTCCTCACTAAAACCTAAGGAAGGCTAGGGAACCGTACCAGTCATCTACAAGACCATCAGGAGCCTGGCCAACTGAAGCCTCGACGGACCTAGCAGACTGTCTTAATCACACCTGTTTGACGAGTCGGAATTACGATTACCATTTATCATTCAGAATCACTACACGGCAGAGGCAGGATCTGAACCCAGTCTGTGTGACTCAAAGCCCACGTGAGCTCCCCTTGTTTTACAAAAGGGAAAGCTGAGAAACAGGGCGCTCCAGCATCCGGATGGCACCCGCAGGCAGTCCCCCGCATAGTCCTTCCCAGACACCAGGGATCAGGAATTGGGCCTTGTAAAGATTCAGGGAAGGGAGAGACAGGACAAAGCAGGTGCTTGGGCCCGAGCGGCGGCCACTTACGTGGGAAGACTGGGTCTCCGTCCCCTCTCTATCAAGTCATCACACTAACGGGTGAGGCTGAGTTATTAAACCTCCCTTCTGGGGTGCCACACAGGTTTTCTCCACTGAGACTCAGAGCGGAGGGGTGGCTGCTCCCGCCACACAATATTAAAATGTCAGGAGTTTAAGGCCTGCGCTGGTTGAGTCATAAGTTATCAGCACCCAGTGAGGGCCGACAGAATGCCTCCCTTAAATTATTAAGCAGAAAGCGTCAGACTGTAATATTTTGCTAAACCAAAGTACAGACACAGACAAAGATGTCATTTCAATATTTGAAACCAGCAAGTTTAATTTAAAATAAGAGCAAACCAATAAGCTCAGAACATAGTGGCGTGTGAGAGGAAAATTATACTGTGAGAGGAAAAAAAGTGGAAGGACTTAAGAAATTTATAAAAGTAATCTCCAAGTGGAAATTAGAAATCAAGGCCTAGAAACAGAATAACACAAAAGAAATATTACTGTCCACTTTCTAAATCAATATAACACTGCTCCACGCCGGAATTACCATGGTAACTCAAGTAAAAAGAATCAAGCAATTCTTATTATTTCAAAATAAAATCACAGCCTGAAGCCTGGGTTTTATTACAACCACTGATAGATCGCTGGCTTGTATTTATCTGAAATATTGCTTTTCAATCAGCTGGTTTATGAATGTACACAGGCCTCTCACCAGCCCACTTACCGCCCCGTTTGGAGGTGAGGGGCTAACCAATGAATTGATTCCTGCCTGACTGCATCTGCATACACGCCCAGGCTGGAGTCAGCCCTGGTAACCACGGAGCTTCTCACCCCTTCCAACCATCCAGGGGCACTGCAGGGCAGAGTGGAAAAGCCAGAGAAGGCAGAGGGGGGCTGACCTCATTGTGGTTCCCCTCCAGGCTTGCCGCCTCCAATGGCAGCCCTGAAAAACCACCCAGACAGCCAGCTTCCCTCACCTTGTCCCCAGGCATCCTGGCTGGCTGGAACACCAGCTGGCTCCACCTCTTCTCCCGTGAACCCTCCCTGGGTGTCCTTCTCCCCCAGCTCCAAGTCTGTCAGTTGGAACAGGGAGGCAGTCGAGCGCAGAGAAGGATGGCACACTCTGTAGTCAGATGGCCTGAACTCAGGCACTTGCAGGTGGGGGACCTGCGACCAGCTAGCTACACAGCCTTTTTGGATGGCGGTTTTCTCATCTGTGAAATGAGGATAATACGAGCAGCTCTTTCTAGGGTGGTTCAGGGTATTATGTGAGATCTTACGTGGGAGATGCTTTGGTGGACTGAGTACAGAAATGACCCCAATTCTCTACTCCTCCTGCTGGTATGTATGCACACCCTTTGTAATGTGAGTCTCTACCTCTTTCCTTTAAGGGCAGAATCTGACCACCCCAACCCAGTCCCTGAACTTGGGCTGGCCTTGTGATTTATTTTGGCCGACAGAATGTGGCAAAAGCGAAACCTGTCGGAACCAAACCTCGGCCTCAAGAAACCTTGTAGACTTCCACTCTACCTCCTGACCTGTCTCTGCCATGAAAACAGGCTGGAAGGGCTTGCTGGATGATGAGGGACTTGTATCCCTGGTGTCCAGTGGATCGGCCATCTGCCAGGCATGAGAGAGTTCAGTTGAGACCCGAGAAACTGCTCAGCCAAGCCCAGCCCAAATCACTGACCTACAGATTCAAGAGCCAAATGGATACTTGTTGTTTTGAACCTCTGAGTTGGGGGTGGTTGGTTACGCAGCAATGACTTACTAACACACAGTGCACAATGCCTCACTTTCAAGTAAGGGTTCAGTAAAACAATAGCAAGTGTGTTTCTATGACTCCTGAAGACTGAGAAGCTGCAGCCAAAGAGATCACACTGTAAGCTCTGCACAAAGCAATGTTGCTACAGAGGCATGAGGCTTCCTGGTTTATCAAGTGTGTATGTGGACGTTATCGTTCCCATTCTAGAGACATGAAAACTGAAGCCCAGTAAATTGTCTGAAGTCACATAGCAGTCAGCTGGGACCTAGCACGCAGGTCTCCTGAATCAGGCTGTACTCGAAGACAGCAGGCCACTCAAGACAGCTCAGTTGGGAAGAGGCAGGAGTTAGGAGCCAGTGACCCACTCTGACCCGGCAGGCCTGCACTCTGAGGCATCTGCCCCTGCAACCTAGACCAGCCTGCTCACTCCTGTCACATCACCTGCCTTTAATTTGCCTCAAGTTGTGTCAGCCACCGTGGACTCCTGCCTTAGACAAAACACAAAATGAACACACTCCAACAAGAGACCAGCTTGTTGCTAGGTAGGGTGGATGCGACTCTGAGCATGGCTTGGAATGGTCTGTAAGAGGCTCTGACCACCTGCAGGCTCCTGCAAGGTCATCTACAGGGGAAAGGGCATGCCAGGCGAGGGGAACAACATGAACAAGAACACAGTGGTACATGCCGGAGTCCGCCTGCAACACAAAACCAGAGCGAATACGTTAGCCCCGCATTGGATAGCTAGCGTGGCAGAGGGTCTCAGGCATCATGTCAGGATAGCAGAGGCTGGGTTCCTGGTTGTAGCAAGAACCAGGAGAAGGATGCTAGGTGGGATGGGAGAATGGCAGTGGCAGAAAAGAAACAGGTGGGTCCAGAGCCCCAGATGAATGCAATCCAGGGGTGTGCTGATAAATACTTAACAATTGCCTCTCTGAGAAAAAGCCCTTATTTGTATGGTTTGCCGATTTCCACGGTGTTAGTACTCCCACCATGGCTGATTTCAAGCTATCAACCTGATGCCACAGAACTCAGAGTTGGGAACAGATATGTAGGCCAGTGCAAGTTGGCTCCACTGGTGTGGTCCTATCCTGAGTGCAGACCTGTCAGGAAAACTCACCCTAGCAATACCATGAAGAGTTAAACGTGAGGGTGGGAGGATGTCCTGCATGCCTTCGTGTCCTTCAATTATAGACAGGGCAGGTAGGATGGGGTACATGCCATATGCACCTTTGGGGTGCTCTGGTCCATGAAGGCCCAGGCCAGGTTAGAGCCCATCAGCACATGCCAGAAGGACTTCCATTTGAGGACAGAATCGTGTCCTGTGGGCTGTCGGCAGGCTGGCTAGGGCCAGGACTGGGATGCTCAGGCACCCGGTGCCAGTATAGCTGATGTCTCGCCTAGTCAGAGTTTTCTACCACCTCATCATGCCTTGGAGAGAGGGTCAGAGGTCATGGAAGCTGGGCACAGAGCTCAGAAAGGTGCTGAAGCTCTGCGCTCCCTACAGAACCCTGGGCAACTCTCCTGCCCATTTTCCTCAACTGTCCCCCTATAAATGGATGGGCTTGCAAAGAGTGGTCTTGAAGGCTTCTTCCCACAATGCTACCTGCCTTGGAGATCTGGACAGTGGTAAGTAGTGAAGACAGCCTGCCTCCTGGATGGCAGTGATCAATGGCCATGATGGGTAAACTGGAAGAGGGAGAGTGAGTGAACAAGGCACCAAATCGGGTGCCAGATTATTTGATCATACTCCAGCTGTGTGGAGAACACTTCCCACAGGCATGAGGCCTCCTGGTTTATCAAACGTATACACGGATATTATCTTATTTAATCCTCATTAACAACCCAACCATTTAGACATGGTTGTTCTCATTGTGGAGATGAGATGGTATGGAGGCAAAGCAACCTCAACATCAGGTGGGCATGGAACACAAAACCACAGTGGGCACGTTGGACCTGCACAGCTTAGCAGAATGGTGGAGGCAGCAATGAGCCCAGTGGTGCCTGGCACACTGGGGAACCAATGCCCTTTCCCTCTACCTTCCTCCCTAACTCCTTCCAATCTCCTAGCACCCCTGATAAGGAGTTCCTCTGGTCCCTGGAGGTGGATCTGAACAAGAGCCTTGGCCTGCTGGCTACTTATGGGCAGGTCTGCCCTGGGTGGATATAGCTCTGGAGGGGGCCCGCATTTGGTGGGGACCCCAACATGGCTTGGGTCGTGTCCCTGGGAGGCTCTCCAGCTCCGTCTCCTGCTCAGAGAAGGCCCGGTCTGTCCAACCATGGCCACTTCTCAACTCTGGCAGCCAGGTGCCTGCAGCCCACTGCTCTGAGGCCGAACCTCATGTTCCTCTGCCCACGACCACAGAGGGGTAGCCGCCAATGCTTGCTGGCAATCATTCATCTGTTCCAAGGGAGAGAGACCAAAATAGATCTCCTCTTGGTCCTGCTCACAAATGGGGCCTGCTGGGAGGCTCCTTAAATGGAAATGGGTGGGGCAGCCACCTGGTCTGACTCTGGGACACTGGCTGGGGTAGGGAATCAATTCTCTGAGGGATGAAAGGCAGGCCCAGGTTCTAGGAAAATGCGCACTTCCATGTGCTAAAAGCATCTTTGTGGGACATGTTCAGAAAGGGAGAGAGAGAGACCGTAAGAGAGACAGGCAGCTCCTGCAGCGACAGAGGCCAAGTGAGCGGCCACGTCAGCGCCAAGCCCCGGCACGCAAAGGGTGAAGCTTTTAGGCGAGCAGCGGCCAGTGATCTCAGCTTCCCCCAGTCCTAATGCTCCTGAAAGGCTCTCTCCCACTCCCTGTAATTGGGCATCAGTAGTTAATGCAGTATTGACTGCATTACACGCTCCCGTGCCTCCCCTCACTAATGCCAATTGCATCACCTTGTACAGTCACCGGCTTGCTTAGCCAATAGCCGTTAAAAGCAATCCAAATCATGAATCATATGGGAAACTTTTAGCAAGACACTGCCATCCAAGGAGACAATTTACAGTTGAGTTAATCTGGGTACATTAGCGAGACATGGATTCTGGACGACAGACCAATTTATGTTGTTTCCCTGTCCCCCACCCCCCCTTAGTGCTCCATGTGGGCAAATGAACGGAAGAGCAGGGAACAGAGAAATGCACCTGCTTCTTTACCCAAGGCTCTGGGAGGGGGTGAGGGAGACCCATCTTTACAGGCTCTCTGCCTGGCTGAATTGGGGCAGGAAGGGTAAGCAGCTGTACATGCTGCTCAAGATCTGTGAAGACTTGTTTTCAGCAGCGAGGAGGTAGCTGCGGCCGGCGCTGGCATGGGAACTACAGATGGAGACCCTTCTCTTCTAGGCACCAGGCAAGTGTCAGGCCTGGGCCCCATGCTACTGGCCTCACAAGGCCTTTACCAGTCCTCAGTAGGCACCAGTATCTCCTGGACTCTGACTTCCTGCTGACCCACTGGGGTCTCTGGCATGGAACAGCACCAGGGCCCACTCCCTGCTTCCATCTCTGGGGCCAGGAAGGTCCTGGCCACACTCTGCTAGGAGAGACCCCCAAGGACTCTTCTCAGTCCAGAGCGTGATAGGCTATCCCAGGAGGCCTTGCCAATGGCTGAGCAAAAGCTGGTCAGTACCCAAGAATAGCCAAGAGCCTGCCCTGGTGGATCAACCAGGTCCACTGTGGAGGTCACACTCATAGTGGTCATTAACAATTGAAGACTCGCTGTCTGGCCCTCCTCAGTCCAGCTCCACTGTCCTTAGGCAATTTCACTTATTAAAAATGCTCTAAGGATCATGTCTGGTGTTTAGTTCTCCAATTTGCCTGCTGTGCCCTGTGGTCACTCCAGTCTTCTGGCTGGGCCTTTGCAGAGGCAGCTTACCTGCCCTTCTCTAGCATGTACTTGGTCCAACACCCCCGAGAGGGTGCCCTCTGCATCCTCTCCTGCCCAGTCCCCCACAATCCAAGGCTCTCACTGCTCCTGGGGCTGCTGGACCCTCTGCTGCCTGCCTCTACTCAAGGGTCTCTTCTCCAATGGCCTGAGGGCTAATCTGGCTCTCTGTGCTCAGAGCTCCCTTTGCTCTCCTAGATTGCAAGCCTCTCCGGAAGGCCCGCAGCCTAGTGCCAGCTCAGGCACAGGTGCCAGGGAAAGAAGGGCTGTTTCTCCGGGAAAGTTGGAGCAGGGCTTCCTTTGCTGACAGGCAGGCCCGACGGCATTTAGAAAGCCTGGACCCTGAGTTCCAGTAAAGTGGAGATGGCTAGGCCAAGAGCAAGCGTCCAAATGAAAGCAATTAATCTTAAAACCAGAAGTTTAACCATTTGCAAAACAGATCTTTCCTCTCTGTGGTGGCCCTTCACTGCTCGACCTAATGGATTACTTTATTAATAATGCACTGTGCTTAAAAGCAAAAAAAAAAAAAAAAAAATTTTTTTTTCCTGACGATTCAATACTTCAGAAAGTCTCTTAAACCCGTTGCTACGGCAAAGCGATTGATATTTTATTATCTTTCAGAAGTGCAACATGAAAGCCCCGCAGCCCAGCAGAGCAAGAGCTTTGGTCCTCGGTAGCTGGCAGACCTGACTTCAACCAGAGGAGCCCCAGCCCCTTCCAACAAGATGCTGTCAGGTGGAGAAAAGGCATTGGGGGTGGTTAATAAGGGCCCGAGTCCCTGCTGCAGCCAGACAAAGGGTGCAGTGCTGCATCCCTGAGGGACATGCTTCTTGGGGGCCCTGGGGGCCAATGCTGCCACCCAGCTCACAGGGCCACCTGCTGAAAGGGGTAAGTGCCAGGAAGAAATTAGGCAGCAGGCACAGAGGGGCAGGTGAGCGGATCTAGAGTCTTTCTCCCTTCCCCTACTGACGGTGCCATCCGCAGGGGTTCTTGGAATTGGAGGAGGCCAGACTCTAATATGAAGTGGAGGGGAGATTTACGAGCAGGAAGATTGCTTTTGGAGGACACCTCTGGGCTGGGCAGGACAAGAATCAAATGGCTCCTCAGGGCCCCAGCTGTCTACTTTCCTTGTGCTGTTATGGACCCCCAGAGCTCAGTGGTATGAACTGTAGTGGGCACCACATTGCTTAGACTGGACAGAGAAGGGGACCAAGGGGCATCCTGAGCTCCCCTCTGCAGATCTGGTGGAGACTAGGGGAAACACATATGCCCAAGGTGGTTGAGGTGCACTGCAGTCTGGAGGCAGAAGACTGGCTAAAATGACCTCCAGATATCTATTCCCATTCAGGGCTCATCTGAAAATCTTGAGTATCACAGAGCTCAAAGGAAATCTGGGATGCCTGCACAGGGCACTACCTAGGCGGCAGTGGTGGAGGTCATCTTGTCCCACGAGAACAATCTCCCTAAGGCCTCCCAAGGATAGGGCCTGGGTGTTTTCGATTTCTGGCTTGGGCCTGAGGAGCCAAGCATGCCAAATAACCATGGCTGAAGACATACCTTGATTTCCACATGCTTTCCATCATGAGAGTACCTCCAGACACCAAGGAATGACCCTCTGCACTATCTTCTGCAAGCCCCTCATTTTACCAAGAGGTAAAGTGAAGGCTAGATATGGGCACGACAAAAATCCTCCTCCCTCCTGGCCTGCCCTGACCCGGTCCCTTCTCCGTTTCGTTACACAGACCTGTAGAAGCCTAGTCCTGTGACGGCCCACATGGGGATCCTGGAGAGAAGTAGAGCATACTAGAGATGGAGGTTACATCCATCCCAGCCAGACCCTGGCAAATACATTCTTTTGGCCAGAAACACTTAGTTCCCCCTTGCCTCTCTTACTACATACATGCTGAGAAATAGCCTTCGTGGGCTTACTGGCCACAAGGCTCCTCCACACGCGACTCCCAGACCAGACCCTTTAAATGCCCCTCCCTGATGAAGGTCTTAGAGGCGGTGGGGAGGCTAGGAGCATCAGCATGTGGTAGCAGCAAAGGGCACACCCTGTGTGAGTGTGACCTTGAGCAAGTCACTGAACTTGGAATTTTTACTAAGTGACCATGTCAACACCACCACTGACCTGGTGGGCAGAGGGCCCAGGCCAGTAAAGACTCACTAGCAGAAGGTCAGAGAATGGCCACCATGGTCAATCAAAGAGGATTCCTGCTGACACACAGCAAAGCCACCTTCTCAGTTCCTTACCAGAAGTCAGGTGACAGCAGGGGTGCCAACAATTACATACTAATCTCCCTACAACACCAACACACCAGGCAACCCTCACCTATAGGGCAGGGGGGCCTGGGCCAGCCGGGGAACTGCTACTCTTTGGACACTGGGTACTCCGTTTGGGTCACAGGGCACCCGCTTGGTTTTACCCTCAAGCGCAACGGGTTCTCCAACCTCTCCTAAACATACCAGGACACACACTGCAGGGCACTACCAGTCAGGAAGGCTTTGGGGTATGTGGGACCACCTTCTAGAGGCTTCCAGCAACCCTGGCCCCCTCTGTTCTGACCTCTAGGGCGCACTGGGACTCTCGACCACAGCAGGTCATGGCACTGTTGCGGGCCGCTCCTGCAAGAGTGCTACTGGCCGGTGGCGGGACACTTGCTTCCTCTGGGCCAAACTCCCGCCTCCGCGCCCGGGGATGGGGAGACAGTGGGCCACTACTTGAGACGTCTGCCTCCCCGAGGGTCCAGCCGGCCTTCCCTTCGCCCGCCGGGCACCCAGGGGCAAGCAGGGTCTTCCCGCACGCCCGCTGGCCGCAAGCTCTGGCGTCCGATCCTCCCGAAGCCCCTGATTTGCCCACCGCTTCTCCCCTCTCGGGTTATGCGGCCGGCGCGAGGGAGATGGCTGCGGTGAGAGGAGCGGCCGCAAAGACGAAACGCCGCGCGCGGAGCGCCACTGCGCCGAGATCCGAGGGGACCCGAGCCTGCACGCGGCCCCGCAGAGCAGCACGCGGCCGGCGCACAGCCCGCCCGCCCCGAGCTCACTCACCCCTCCCCCGGCCCCACCTGGCCGCCCCCGCCCCCTCCCCCCGCGCGCCGCCCGCCCGGGAAGCCCTGCACCGCCCGGCGTGTGTGAGCCAGCGTCCCGGCGTGTGCTCCCGCGCGCCGCGGCGGGGGGCCAAGGGGTGCGGGGCGTCGGCCCCCCGCCCGCCACCTACCGTCCTCCTTGTCCAGCACCATCATCTCGGGCGCTCCGTGTCCAGCCGCAGCTCGGCTCGGCCGGGAGAAGGGCGCCGACTCCGGGCGCGCTTCGGCGGGGCGGCCGGTCCTCGGGCAGCGAGCGGGCTCTAATTACCCGCTTGTCCGGCTCTTAACCTAGATTGCACTCAGCTAGAATTACATTCAGGAGTGAAGCACTTCGCAGATACAAAAGCAGTCTCACCTACTTTTGTGCCTCAGAATTGCAAGGAACTACGAACTGCAATTTAAAGAGGGGGGGAGAGGGAGAGAGAACAGGGAAGAGAGGATCAGAGCCGTTTCTTTGATTCTCACCTTCTAAATGGCTCAATTTGCCCAGTATAATCTGTCTTAATGTAATTGCATTTGATAGCTCATAACCCTGGCTCTGGCAACGACACAGCTTTCAGCCTCATAAAGTGTTTTCCCCTCGGATTTAATCTGAATCTCAATCTAAAATTATATTCAAAGAGATGGGGGAATCTCGGCGGCCGTCTCCCGCTGCCTTTCTCCCTCAATGTATGAGGTTTGCACTCCTGCTACTGAATAAATGCACACATTTCCCGAGGCCCCCCTCCCTCCTGGGTTAATGGGGAGTGGAGACGCGCGGGTGCCCGGCTCCGCAGCGCCACCTGGAGGTAGCTCGGCCCCAGCTCGGCGCGTGGCTCCGCGCAGCACCCAGGGTCCTCATCCCAGACCCTTGGTCAGGTGTACCACTCTTGTCTGTCACTCACACCCCCTCAGCCTTGGTTTCTGCCCCGGGCAGATCTTTCTCTGACCTCGTGCCCTCGCTTCCTACCTGCTCTGCCAGAGGCTTCTGGTTGCTTCCTGGATTTTTGGCAAAGTTAACCCTCTGCAGGGTACAAATTCTCCCACTTTGAGTCTTAGGGCACCACCCTGACCCCAGCACCCCCCTCCCCTACCAGCAAGAGCATCCTAATTCCATAGGAAGTGGTATCCTGTCTCAGCTTCTCTCTGAACAAGCGCAGCACGGCCTTGAAGGTTTTTCTCATTGCACAACTATTTATTGAGCATGTATTATTATAAGACACTGGTGATACAGCAGTGAACAAAAGATTCCTGCTATTTAGGAATTGAAAATTCTTCCTCTGTAATTCAGGAGGCAGGAGGGAATACAATGCCCATCTCCTCTCTCCTGAACCCTTCTTCTCTGCTAGTGTCCAGACTGCCTACTCTAGGAAGGCCACTCTTAAATACCAAGAGGTTTTTTTTTTGTTTTTTTGTTTTTTTTTTTTTTGTCTCGACAGTACCAAACTCCAGGAGGGGATGGAAATCTTAATGGATTTTTTTCTAACCCAAAGATGGCTTCGGATAGATGTGTCAGAGGCTCATCCCTGGCAGACACTTCTGAGGACTAGACCCAGGCAAGGAGAAGGAAGCCGAAGTCCCTGGAGGATCAAAGGACCACCAGTTGGGATTTCATCCCATCTCTGCCTATTGCAAATGGTGGATCTTAGAAAATCACTTTATCTGGGCCTCAGTTTCCCTGTCTGTGTAGTGGGAGACATGTTCTGCTATCCCACGTTGCTGTGGGGATGAGTTAATGCATGTGAATGTGCTTTGTAAACTGTGGCGCCCCAACAGTGGGGGGACTCGTTGGGTATAAATGAGACCTGGAGGCCAGGCTGTGCCCCTTAAGCCTTGGCAGACCGCAATGCAAGGTGCTTGACCGGGGTGGGGAATGCGGGAGCAGTACAGAGGCCCATCTTCCTCCATCCTAGGCAGGGAAGTCAGGCTTTGAGAAAACAGAAGAGGCTGCTTCTAATGAGATGCCTCATCCACAGCTCCGAGGGTTTCACTTTCCCCTTCATCTTGAATACTTAATCCTAATAGTCCTTGAGTATATTTGATGTTAAATATATCATTTTGCTCAGCCTCACTGTCCCTCAGGACTGCGAGCTTGATCTCTCCCCTGCCACCGCAGCCAGAGCTATATCCCGAGGGTCTGAGGGAGGCTTTGGCACTGCTGCCACTGGCCCATTTAGTAACAACCCCTCACCCCAGCCTGAGCTGGGGGCCAGAAAGTGTCACAAGCAATGGGCCTGACAGGCCAGCAACGGCTAGGTTCTTGCTGTAGATGCCTCTGTGCTACCTGGAGGCATTCGCTCCACCAACGCCGTGGCTTTACTCTCCAGTTCCAGGGCCCGCTTCTCCTCACTCTCAGGGTCTGGCCCTGACCCACAAACCAGGACTTGACTAGCTGGAGGCACTTTCCCACTCTTGTTCATGTGGTGTGCTGGCGACTCTGTCCCAACACAGCTCCCCCAAGACTCCAACATGCCCAATTAGCAGCCACCCAACCAGCATCCCTCTGGAGAGTCAGGGGCCCTGTGCCCCAACTCAGGGACTGGAGCAGGTCTGGGGTGCTGAGCTAAAGAAGCAGGTAGGATAGATCAGCAAACCGGTGCTGTGTGTGAAGGGCTGCTCATGTCCATACACAGCTCTCTCTGCACGCTCTGTTGTCAGCACTGAGCTTCCACAGTGATCTGGAGAAGGGCCTCTGCAGAGACCTTCCCATTTTATAGAGCTACCCAGCAAGCCTTGGAGTAAGGTTTAGGTGACTTGAGCTTCTAGCCAGGAAGGGGCCTGCTGGGCTGACATAGTCAGACATGAGCCTCACCCTCATCCAGCAGCCAGCCACCCTCTCAGCGCATGGGGAATTGCTGGATGTGCAGGTAACTCCTGTGCCCAGGCCTCCCCCACCTAAGCCGCCTCCAGGTCCAGAGGCACACCTGCAACACCAGAGTGGAATCCTCAATCCCTTGGGGGAGGTAGTGGGACTCCAACACAGTCCACAGCTGATGAGCATGTACTCTCAAGCCAACATTGCCAAGAGTGTTCCAGGATGTCCTTGAAATGCTTCTGAGGGCAGCAGAGGGAGAACAGTTGATTAACCCCCAGGTTATGGTGAGGAGAAAGGGGTTTCTACTGGCTGCCTTTCAAAGTTTTGGGCAGGTCCTAGCAGTTTGTCACTGCACCTGGAATGAAAGTCCTAAGGAAGGGTTCGTGCACTGGGTCGGGGTGTGTATGTGAGCAGTGGAGGAGACTCTCTGCCTGAGGGCCTGGGCAGACCAGATATTCCAGAACTCAGTGGAGGCTGTCAGATGTGCCTCAGCCCAAGGGCCCTGCTTCCAACACAGTGCAGCTGTCTCCAAGGTGGGGTTACAAGCTGGCTTCACAGGTGGCGCTCAGAAAGGTATTTGGAGTGAGAAGGGCCCCTTCCCTGTGGCCGCCACAGCTGACAGGACAGAGTGACCCTACAGATTTTGCAGCACAATCAGGATGCCTATTGGCCAAGTTCAGATGCCCTGCCCTGCCCCCTAAAAAGCAGTCCAAACACAGGAATTTGCAACCAGCTAGAGTAGAGAAGTACACAGTTGACAAACTTTCCTCTTTTGGTTTCTGGAAACCCCTCTAGGAAGCTGCAGTTATAATTTGTTAGGCCTTGTGGAAGCCTAGGCCAATTTTGCATACCAGAAAGCAGGTCTCTCCCACCCTCTTAATGAAGACCAATCCACCCCTGCACAACAGCACTGAGAAGGTTGTGGATGTAGGCTGACCAACTGTCTTGGTTTGTCCCAGGACTGAGGGGTTTCTAGGATACAGGGCTTTCAGTGCTAAAACCAGATGGTTCTGGGTAAACCAGGACAGTTGATTACCCCAGGGTAAGATGGTAGGCTGGGACAAGGGACTAGTGAGGCCAGAGAGAAAGGCCAGGCAGCCAGACCCTTCCCTGCAGACCAGCAGCTGCCTCCCAGCCTCAAATTTCTCTGCCTCACGCTTCAGAGCTTCATCTCCCAGGCACTAAGGAACTGCCCTAGCCCCTGGGGAATGATCCCATGGGGGCAGCGTGGCTGTGCGTGCTCCCGCCAGACTGGCAGCTACAATGGGAAAGCTGTGAGTTGGACTCAGGGGTGGATCCAGATTTTTTGAGAGCCAAGCTTACTTATGCAACTTGGGGGCTGGGGTGCTCTTTAAGAAAAGGAATACAAGATTACTAACGCCAAATGACCACTGAAGGACTATGAAGCTTAAACTTCGTTAGCTTCAAGGTAAATCCGCCCCTGATATTCTGGATCTGGAGCCCTACCCTAGCCAGCAGAGCACCTCCCGACACGCTTGGCTGGGGGAACCCTGCCAGGGGTGAAGCAATGTCACCCATCCCGCAGCTATGAAGTTCCAGATCTGAGCGACCCCAGGAGCATGCCGGTTTGACTGTAGGTTCTCAGGGCATCCCCCTGGGGGAGCCGTTCCGCAGTCGGGTGCGGAAGAGGGGACGTGCAGACACCCACCCAGGGAGCCTGGGAGACCTGGGGGCAGTGGGCACTGCGGGGAAGCCCGCGGCGCGGGTCGCAGAGGCGCTCCCTGTGTCTGCGAGGCGGCAGGAGACAGAGAGAAAGTTCCGGGCCAGAGCGTGCGGGGCTGGCGAGTCCGGGGCGGCCCGGGGGACTTCCCAACCCCGCTGAGGAACCCCGGGGGCTGAGCCCGGCACCCCGGCACACGCCCGCGCGCACACCCAGCGCCGCGCTTCCGGGAAGCGGCCAGGCGGCCCGAGCCGGCCGAGGCCGGCGCGGGGGGACGCTGCCTCCGCGAGGCGAGCGGGGTGGCCTCCGCAGGGCCCGCGTCGCCGCCCCCGCCCCGCGCCCGCCGCGGCCCTCGGCCCCGGGCACCTACCGTCCTCCTGGTCCAACACCATGGTCCCGCGATGGCTCCAGCCCGGCGTGGGCCGAGGACGCGGAGGGGCGCGCGGCTCGGACTCCGCGGCCGTCCGCCTGCGCTGCTCCCGCCGGCCCCGCGCGGGCTCCGCGCCCCGCGAGCGGCGGCCGGGGACGGGGGCGGGCGGACCGGCGCCGGCAGCTTAGCCCCGCGGGCAGGGAGCGCGGGAGGGCGTGCGCGTCCCGGGGGCGGGGGCGGGGGCGCGTCGGTCCGCCGCGGAGTCGCGGGAGCCGCGCGAGCAGCCGCTGCCCGGGCCGGGCCGGAGCCGCCGCCGCAGCCGCCGCGCGCCCGTTCTCCGTCCGCGCGGGCCGCGCTCGCCTCAGCTGAGTGCAGCCTGCGTTTCCCAGGGCCCCTCAGTTCCCCTGTTAATTAAATCAATTCATTATGCTCAGATCTGATTAGCGGCCCTTCCCCCCTTTGAATCAATTATTCAATACACAAACATAATTGCTTGGGCCAGAGGTGCCCGCCATTAGCTTATTTAACTCCAAGGACACTAATTACCCGCAGGGCACGGGAACTTTTCTCATTAATTCTGACAAAACACAAAAGCACAGCCAGAGTGTGTGCGTGTGAGCGACCGTGTGCGTGTGTGTGCGTGTGTGTGTGTGTGACCGCATGCCAGAGTGAGGGCTGCGCGGGGTGATGAGCCGCTGTACGAGCCAAAGACGAGCCTGGGGGTGGCGGAATGTGTTGCGATCGCGGGTGGGAGTTTGAGTCTGTGGCCGCGCGGGTGTGAATGGGGGATCCGTGCGTGTGATGGTGAGGGACTGCATGAGTGCATCGGGCTGGGTGTGGCTCTGGGTCTGGGGACTGAGGGTTCGGGGTTGAGATCCAGCACAGGAATGGTGAGATTGTGGGTGTTTCTGTGCGTGACTTTGTGAACGTGACTCGGTGGCTACTGTGGTGAGCGCCCCATCTCCTTTCTGTTTTCATAACTGCCCCAGCATTGCCCGCTGCACACTCAAGCCCATGGGGTGTGAGTGCAGAACACTGAAGAGAAAATGAGAGGATCAGGAAGCGGTGGGTGCTGTTTGTGCACTGGTTGGGCTATGCTCCCCCCTCCCCCGCCAACCCCAACTACCCCCCCCCCCCCACTCCGCCCCTGTTTTGAACCCCAGGTTCCCATTGCCCCCGTCCTTGGAGCATCTCGGTACTGCCTCCTCCTCACCCCCGCTTTTATCCCACAGCCCTCCCAGCCTCTGCCCCTATTTCCACAGGTGCCTGACACCCAGGCACACCCCCACCGAACTCCACCCACCCTTTGCCTAGTTCTTCCCTCCTGTCTGCAAGGCTGAACCGAGGGTGTGTCTGTGTGGTTGACCAACTTCATTTTACCTCCCAGGAAATCTCTATTGAGAGAGAGCGGTATGAGAGCCCACAGAGGCAGGGACACAGAGGGTAATTGATTCCCCCAAATTAGGTTTCTGCTTTCTAAAGACCAGTATTGTTCCTGTTCTCAATGTGCACAGAGGTATTGAAGATTTCCTTTTTGTTTCCTCAGGCAATGAATGAGCTTAATCCATTTGGCTTTATAAATCAGGAAACTAATATTCGCTCCTTCCATAGCAGCTTTTTAAAAAATTTAATTGGTGTGGGGGGGCACAGTTTGTCACCCTTATGCGGTTCCCAAGCCACCACTTATCAAAACACATTCTGACTGAGGGGCGGAGAGAAGGCTGAGTAGGGGTGGGGGGGAAGGGGAGGCTCATCCTGATTCTCCCTGCCCTGATCCGTCCTTGCATGTGGATCCACACAGTATCTGGAAAAGTTTGTGAAATGATTGCATTATACTCAATTTGGTGAAGGAAAGGGGTGTGTAGAGATGCTCTTCAGAATCATCTTCCAAATCTGCTACTTGCAGTCTCCCACCAGGGCTGAATGTAACCACGCTACGCCCAGGGTTGGCAAATCCTCCTCTTCACTGTCCTGTAGTAGCCATAGAGTCACCTTCCTGTTGCCAGGATCTGACCCTGCCTCACTCCTTCTCAAAAATCTTCCATGGATTTCCAATGTCCCCGTGGCAAAACCCTAACTACTCATCATTTCAGGTCTTTCACAAGATCTGAAGAAGCCTTTGCGACCACCACTACCCCTTGCCTCAACTGATATTTATTGATCTCCAGCAACAGTCTTTACACCCCTGCCCCACCTCTGGACTGCTTTGCCGTGATTGAACACACCCTGAATTGCAGGTTCTGGCTCCTGTGACTCCTCTCATGGGGTCCCTGTGCTTAGAAAGCCCTTATCCGTTCCTCCAAATCCTCTAAGGAAATGTTCTTCTGAGTGGGTGTCACTGTGTGAAGGCTGGATTGCTGAGGGGTATGTGGATTATTTAGTTGAGGCCTGGGGGATAAGATCAGCTCTTGAGGGGGGTGTTTCAGCCCTCCCCTGGAGCAGGAGGAGAGATATGGAATCAAGACACCGGGTCACTAGAGAAAATGGGAGCTGCAGAGTCAGGGGAAGGAACTCTGCTTTCCTGAACTTTAGATACAAGAATGGTGGCTCAGAAAGAGAGACACTTGGGCATCATGTTTTTCCCCCCAGGGTCTCAGATGGCATGGGGCCAGAACCCAGGCACATGCTTCTTCTGGAGGCCCCATATTTAGAGCGCCATACTGTTTAGTTCTCTGTGTAGCAAGTCATGGCCACTGCCTACATCAGTGCTGGCTGTTCCCTACACTAGGGCATCTGGCCAAGGGGGCAAGAGGGGGCTGAAATTCTGCCCTCTCTCTGCTTTATAAGCCATGTGCCTGGTGTAAGCCGCACTCACCAGAGAAAGCACTTTTTCTAAGTTGTGCAAAGGCACCATGTGGGCTAGCATGGCCCTGCAGTTGGGAATCTTTGCCTGGCTGGAGTTCACACCCACAGATGCCAGCCTGAGAGGTCACCCAGCCACCCCTGCAGCCACCCTCCCTTGAACCAAGGATCTGGTGAGCTCTTAGAAGCCCAGTCCTCTGGTTTTCATAGAGAAAGAGAGTGTTCAGAGAACTTAATCATCACGGAGTGGTCAGGGATACTGAAACACAAGTCCAGCCCCACTTCTGAATGTATATGGGCCCTAAGCCCTGGTGAAAGACACTGAAATCAGTCCACAGTGAGATTCGGACATGGACAAACCCACCGTAAGGACCGAGGTCCCTAACAGGGGCCATGTTGGAGGGGACAGGATGAGGTTTCTGAGAGGAGATCGTCATGAGGGACCAGACTGAACTGCAAGGCCCGGAGTTTGGTGGGACCTCGTAGTTCCAGGTACAGTGCTAAGCTGGGCCTGGCGCACTCCCAACCCGCGCCCCAGGAAGAAGAGAACAGTAGTACAAATGAGGAACCGAGTCATTCCAGGCCCACAGCTTTGTGATTTGAGCATGCCTTTTCCATAAACCAACATGTTCTCTGAGTTTTCCACATTCCCCCGTGGACATTCCCTTTCATCATACTTATTGCCAGTTCTCCTCTTTCATCCAACTGTTGGCCTTCCTGAGGCGTGGGTCCAAGGCCTTCTTATGACACCTTCCTGTGGGGTGCCATCCACGGTTGTCCTTGTGTGTCACCTGCACTCAGGATCTCTCCCTTGACTCCTACTCCAGTATTTCCAAAGGCCCTCTTGACATCTCTCCACTTGGATGTCTCAAAGGTGTCTTAAATTTTGAAATTCGAATTGAACTCTTGATATTTCTTCCAAATCTCTGTTCATTTTGTTTTAGTAAACCAGCCACTCAGTTCTTAATACCAGAATTTCCCTCAAGGCAGCAAAAGTGAAAAAAAAAAAAAAAAAAAAAGGGCACCTGGGTGGCTCAGTCGGTTGAGCATCTGACTTCGGCTCAGGTCATGATCTCATGGCTTGTGGGTTCGAGCCCCACGTCAGGCTCTGTGCTGACAGCTCAGAGCTTGGAGCCTGCTTCCGATTCTGGGTCTCCCTCTCTCTCTCTCTCTCTGCCCTCTCCTGCTCATACTATCTCTCTCTGTCTCTCAAAAATAAACATTAAAAAAATTTTTTAAAAAGTACAAAAAAAAAAGAATGAAAGAAAAGAAAAAAAAAGACAAAAAGTAAAGCTAAGTATATTAGTTTATTACACTAATGTGAAGAGGCTGAGTTCTATCAAAAAACAGATTGTCTAAGTTGAAAAATAAAATACAGTCAAATGCTATTTATAAGAAATACTCCCAAACAAGGTGACAAAGAAGAGTAAAAATAAAGCCAATGGGCAAAGATATACCAAGCAAAGATACACCTCTCAAATGCACGCAGGGAGGGAACAGAAACAGCAATATTCATAGCAAACAAAGCTAACCTCAAGGGCCAAAACATGAGCTGCTCGGAAATGAAGAAACACTCTCTTGAAATTACTACTAGATCAAAAATAAGATCAAAATTAAAATTGCAAATCGTCCAGTCATGAAAAGGAGAACACAGAGTACCATACAGAACTTGTCGGACACAGCTGTACTTAGAGGAAACAATATAGCCTTACATGCTTTTAATATTAAACAAACAAAAAAAGACTAAAGCAAATGAACTTGGTATTTAATCTAAGAAATCCAAAAGAGTACAAACTAAGCCCAAAGAATGTAGAAGGATATTAATAAACTCAAAATCAGGAATTAACAAAATAACAAATGATAATAGAAAAAAATAATTAAAAGAAAAATTAAAACCCAAACCTGGTTCCTTGAAACGACCAACAAAATAGATAAACCCTTCCAGGCAAACCTGGTTGGAAAACAAAAACAAAAACAAAAATATACACTATTACTCAGCCATAAAAAAGAAGGAAATCAGGTCATTTGCAACAATGTGGATGGAGCTAGCGTGTATGATGCTAAGTCAAATAAGTAAGTCAGAGAAAGACAAATACCATATGGTTTCACTCATATATGGAATTCAAGAAACAAAACAATTGAGCAAAGAGGAAAAAAAAAGAGAGAGAGAGGCAAACCTAGAAACAGACTCTTAATTATAGAGAACAAACTGATGGTCACCAGAGGGGGATGGGGGAGATTGGGTAAATTAGGTGATGGGGATTATGGAGTACACTTGTTGTGAGGAGAACCAGTGATGTATGGAAGTGCTGAATCACTATATTATACACCTGAAACTAATATTACACTGTACGTTAACTAATTGGAATTTAAATTAAATTTTTTTAAAAAGAAAAGAGATATATCACAGGTACAGAAAAGATTAAAGAATTATAACAGTAACGTGTGTAAGCCTATGAAAATAAATGTGAACCAAGAGGAAGTGGATGATTTCCAGGCAAAGTACAAAATTTATAAAATTGAGTGTAGAAGTTGAAATTCTGAATAGGCCAATAAACAGAAGAGATTTAAAAAGAAATGAAAACTCTGCCATTAAAATATCACAAGACACCATATGATCCAGCAATTCCACTTCTGGGCATATACCCAAGAGAATTGAAAGCAAGGTTTTTAAGAGATATTTGTACAGCCATGTTCAGAGCAGAATTATTCACAATAGCCATAAGGTAGAAGCAACTCAGGTATCTGTCAATGGGTGAACGAATAATCAAAATGTATATATTTACACAATGAGATATTATTCGGTCTTAAGAAGGAAGGAAATTTTGACACATGCTACAACATGAACCATGAAGACAATAAGCTAAGTGAGAAAAGCCAGTCACAAAAAGACAAATTTGGCATGATTCTGCTTATATGAGGTACCTAGATTAGTCAAATTCATAGAGACAGAAAATAGAATGGTGATTACCAGGGGCTGGGGGAGGGAGACATGGGGAGTTTTTGCTTAATGGGTGGGGTTTCAGTTTGACGAGATGAAAACAATTCTGGAGATTGGTTACACAGCAATGTGAATATGCTTAACACTGCTGAACTTTACACTTAAAAATGGTTGAGCTGACAAATTTTATGTCACATGTATTTTACCAGAATTAAAAATAAAATAAAAAATGTCACAAGGCACAGATTATATTGAAAGTGAGTTTTATATAATCTTTAAAGGCAGATGATCTTTAATGTTATTTAACTATTCCAGACAAGAGAAAAAGCTAGAAACCTTCCTAGTTTGTTTTATGAGTTAGCATTTTCTTAATTCCCAAAGCTTCTAAAGATTGAATTTAAAAAGAAAGAAAATAAATCACAGAGCAGTTTAAATGCAAAATCTGATGTAAGATGTTAGCTAACTGGATATGGGAAAATATCAAAAGAATAATACCCTATACAAGGGAGGATTTATTTTAACACTGAAAACATCATTTGGCATCAGAAGATCTATCAATATAAGTCATTGCATCAATAAATAAGGGGAATAAAGTATGGTTACAGGAATAGATGCCAAAAAGTCACTTGAAAAAATCAGCAAATATTGCTAATCAAATAGTAAAACAGAAATAGAAGAAAACTTCTTCAATTTGACAAAGACTGTTTACTAAAACCCAATGGTAAACATATAAACAATGATATTCGGAAGGTATTTCCAAAAATAGGGAACAAGAAGGGAAGCTTATTATCATCATTATTATTCAACATATTTTGGAACCTAACTAATTCAATAACAAGAAAATGAACTAATCAGAATAAATAGCCTGTTATAAAGAGGACAGAAATATGTTTGTTTACAACTGATGTGATTATCTATTGAGAAAATCCAATAAAATTTAGTTCAAAAGCTAGTAGGTTAATTAGATCATTGGGAAGGTAGCTAAAAACAAGGTAAATAGAAATATGTGTTTTTTTCCTAAGTGCAATGACATATTAGAAATAGAAATGAAGATAATTTGCAACAGTGACAAAACTATGAAATACTCAGGAGTAATTATAACAACAGCAACCATCCCAAAGTTAAAGATCTGCTTTGAAGAAAATCATGAAACCATATTGAAGGACATATAAGAAGACCTGAATGTATAAGACAGCCAGGTTTCAAAGACTTATTCTCATAAAAAGTGAATCCTTTCAAAATTAATATATAGATTTAATGCAATTTCTCTTAGAATCCCAAATAAAAAGGCTTTTTTAGAACTGTAAAAAATTCAATTTGAAGTACATTTGAAAAATAAATATCTGAAGCTAGTTAAGAAAACATGAAAAGAAAGACTAGTTGGAGAGAACATGTGTTATTAGATAACAAACCACACTACAAAGCCACCAGAATCTGAGCAGCATGGTGTAAACCGGGAGAGATCAGCAGATCAGAGCAACAGAAAGCGAATAAGTAGGTCCAAATCCAGAAGGGACTTTCGTATATGATAAAAGTTGCATTTCAGTTCATCAGAAAAAAATTAATAAGTGGCACTACCATCCAAATAGACATTTTTCTAAGGAAGATATACAAATAAGCCAATAAACACCTGAAAAGACACTCAACATCATTGGAAATACACATCAAATCACAGTAAGATAGCACTTCACACCCACTAGGAAGCTAGAATCAGAAAGTTGGATAATAAATGTTGGTGAATATGTAGAGAAATCGGAACTCACACACTGCAGGTGGGAATGTGAAATGGTGCAGCCACTTTGGAAAACAGTCTGATAGTTCCTCAAAATTTAAAAACAGAATCACTGTATGACCCATCAATTCCACTCCTAAGTTTATAGCCAAGGGAACTGAAAACACACATCTATACAAAAACTTGTACACTACTGTTTATGGCAGCATTATTCATAATAGTCAAAAGATGAGGGAAAAAGCAAATGTCTAGAAAATGGGTATTATTCAGCCATGCAAAGGAATAAAGTACTGATACATGTCACAAAATTGATGAACCTTGAAAACATTATGCTGAGTGAAAGAAGGCAGTCACAAAAGTCCACATATTATACAATTCCATTCATATGAAATGCCAAGAATAGGCAAGTCTATAGAGACAGAAAGAAGATGAGTAGTTGCCAGGGGCGGGGAGTTCTAGAAGTATGACAGCTAAAGGGTTTGGGGTTCCTTTTTAGAGGTGGTGAAAATGATCTGAAATTGATTGTGGTGAATAACATATCTGTGAGTATACTAACATGTGTTGAATTGTGCACTTTAAATGGGTGAACTTTATGGTATGGGAATTATATCTCAACAAAGTTGTCTTAAAAATGGTGCTGCCTGGGGCGTCTGGGTGGCTCAGTCGATTGGGCATCTGACTTCGGCACAGGTCATGATCTCACAATTTGTGAGTTCTAGCCCCATGTCGGGCTCCGTGCTGACAGCTGAGAGCCTGGAGCCTGCTTCGGATTCTGTGTCTCCTTCTCTCTCTGCCCCTCCCCCACTTGTGCTCTGTCTCTATCAAAAATAAATAAAATATTTTTAAAAATTTATAAAAAATGGTGCTGCCATAATTGGTTATCTATCTGGAAGAAACAAAAGGGGTCCCTACCCCCCAAATATAAAGATTATGTTTAATAGGTGTTAGAGATTTTAAAATAAAAATGGAACAGTGAAAATATTAGAGATATTAGGAGAAAAATTAAATAGATTTGGATAATATGAATAAATTTGATGAATACCTGCGAGAGTAACGAAAGAAAACAACCACTTGATTTGAGGGGCACCTGGGAGGCTCAGTCCATTGAGTGTCTAACTCTTGATTTCAGTTCAGGTCATGATGCAAGGGTCGCGGGATTGACCCCTGCCTCAGGCTCTGCACTGAGCATGGAGACTACTTAAGAATCTCTCTCTTTCTCCTTCTGCCCCTCTCCCCTACCCTCAAAATAATTAAATTAAATTAAACTTAAAAAAGAAATACTTAATTTGAGTTTTAAAACTTCAATGGCAAGAGATAAGACCAATGATTTACTGGAAAAATATCTGCAAAATATCTCACAGGAAAAGGGAAAATATGCTGTATATACAAAGAGTTTCTCTAAATTGAAAGAAAGAGACAAATGCCCAAGAGAAAAACAGAAAAACGGTATGAAGAGGCCATTCTGGGAGGAGGAAATCTAATTGGCCAACAAAGTGCTTTCCCTCATTATTATGAGGGAAAACACAAATTAAAGCAAAATCAGAGACTCTTAAAAACTGAGAACAAACTGAGGGTTGATGGGGGGTGGGAGGAAGGGGGGAGTCAGTGATGGGCATTGAAGAGGGCATCTTTTGGGATGAGCACTGGGTGTTGTATGGAAACTAATTTGACAATAAATTTCATATAATAAATAAAATAAAATAAAATAAATAAAGCAAAATCAGTTTTCATTACCTTAATTCATCAGGTTGCCAAAATTTGTTTAGAGTAAAATGTTCGGGTCTGCTAAAAATTTGAGAAAACGGGTAATCTCATTTGTTGCTGAGCAAGGAATCTGGCACTATCTATTACAATTTGGAGCAAGCAATCTGGCACTATCTATTAAAATTAAAAACGCATGTGCCTTTTGACCCAGAAATCCTCTCCATCTGGGAATGTATCTTATGGCGGGGGGGAGAAATCATCTGTATATAAGGATAACCCCGTAATTTCTCATTGTTTGCGATGGTAGAAAACGAAACTATCTGAATATCAATATCAATCAGTGGTCGACTAAATAGTCTTACAGCTTCATATAGAATATCATGCAACTGTTAAAACATGAGTTGGAGCTAAAGCTACTGACTTGCAAAGGGTGTCTGCGATCACTGTTAAGTGAGAAAAGTAGGTTGCGGAGTACCAAGTAATATCACCCATTTCAAAGAAAACCTCTTTCTGATGAGAACATAAGAAAAAGATGTTCAAGGCTGCCCTTGTTCAGGCTGTCAGTATGGTGACCTTAGCAGGTGAGTATGGAAGGTGGGAATTAAGGGCAAAGTATTACTTTTCTTTATTATACATTTTTAGAGTCTTTTCATTAATCTGTGATTTAAAAAAAAATTTGGAACTAAGTCAGAGTCACTTTTAGACACTCCCTCCAATCACATAGTCACCGCTACTGCCCTATCCAAGTGATCATTATCTTTTGCACACTGCTTCAAGAGCTTTTTGGCCTCCGTGCATCTACCCTGAGCCCCACTAATTCAGCCTTCATACTCCAGATGCAGCCAGGAGATATTTTAAAAATGCAAATCCGATTTTGTAAACCCACCCTCAAACATGTAATGGCTTCCCCTTGCTCTCTGCAGAAAGCCCCCATTTTCTGCCTGTCCCTTGGCTCTGCATGCACAGGCTTTCCTGAAGCTTCTCCCATTACTGACACCCACCACTTGCTCCCACACTGCAGCAGATTGCCCTTGACATTGCCTGAACCAACACCTGCCTCAGGGCCTGCAGACGCACTGTTTCTTCTTCATGGAATGTTCTTCTTCTCCTCTTCATTTGGACCTCCTCTTGCTCACCTCTTGGGTCTGGGATTTAATGTCACTTCCTTTCTCAGGGTGGCCTCTCCCCTCAAGACTAGGTTAGACCTCCCTGTTACAGCCTGGCATGGCCCTCTGTGCTTTTCCTCCATAGCTCTTATCACAATGATCTAGTTAATTACATAGTCATTTGTATAATTATTTGTATGACAGGGATAAAAGGAAAACTATTAAGCTATAAGTGTTTGCATCTTCTCCTCCAACCCCCTGCTTTGGGAGAGAAACAGGTCAGACAAGAAGGCTCTCAGGGTCTAACTCAACTCTGAGATTCTGAACTTGCTCTTGCCCTCCTCAACCCATCATCCTACCTCCAACTGGGAGAATTTGTCTGGCTCAAATATCTCCCTATACTCTCTTATTTATCTAGTCAGCTAGCTTGTCTCAAGAATTGGCTGTGACAAAGCCCTTGGAGGTGCTGGTGAGCTTTCAGGCTTCCCCAGCCAGCTAGAGTGAGGCACAGCTAGAGTATGGGACTCTCCGAATCTCCAAATGGCTTTACTTCTGCACATACTACCCTTCAGAGACCGTCACGAAATGAACTCCCGGAGCCCACAGGTTCCTCTGAGGGTACAAACACTCCAGCAACCACAGTCTGACCGGTGGCTTCAGAATCTCAATCTGAGTCCTCATTCTGCACAATTAGGGGTCATCTGTACCCTTTCCCTTCCTACTGATCACCTGCCCACTGAGGAATGGACACCTGGAGCGATCCTGGGCTGGGTCTCAGCGGCCAGGTGTTTCCACCCGCTTCTGAGGCTGGTGCTGGTTCATGAGCTTCATGAAGTCTGACCGATGGGCCTGTGGGGCTGAGCACCGTGACTCACTCCCAGATAGCAGACTGTTTCCCAACAAACTTACCAGAGTGAACACACCCACATGCAGGTGGTCCCCTTGGAGCTACAACCACATGTCCCAACAGCACACACATCTCAGAAGCAGTCCTGGATGCTACAAGCTGGGGCTGAGGTATGTGGTGCTGACGGGGGAGCCCTCCTGGTCTGCTTCCCCCCAGTCTCTAGTAGGGCCCTCCTGTCCTACCTCTGCCTCTAGATCCAAGAGGCCTGAGGAGTTCCTCCTCACCCCGTGCCCAACCTGTCTGAGAGGGCCTGCCAACTCCCCAATGATACGAAGTTGGAGAAAAAAGTCCCCCTGAAACACATAATCCTCCACGGCTACTGCTACCTGAGGCCTGACTGGGCTTCTCCAAGCCAGGCTTTGAGCCCCAGCACTCAGGCCACTCTTTGTAGGGAGCCATAAAAATATTTGAGTCGTGTCAGGGCTGGAGGTCACAGCAAGCCATCACTCAGGGCCTTTACTCAAAGGGTTGCTCAAACCCGGCAAAATGAGTCACGCAAAGCCTGGGGGTGTATTGGCTAGGGACAGGCTGCCAGTTCAAACCCTCAGAGCCTACAGTGAAGCCCTGGGGCCTCTCAGACTTGGTGGTGACTGCTCAGGTCTGGATCTTGATTTTAGTTCTGACTTCATTTCTCGCAGATCACAAGCAACTTTTCCTTCTGGAGTGTGGCAGACCAGTGGTGGTGTCCCCGTTTTCTGCTCTCCCCTCTGTATGGGTCACATGGCTGCCTAAGTGGAAACTATCTTTCCCAGCTTCCCTTGCAAGCGGGTGTAGACAAGCTACTATTCTCATCTGTAGGCAGGAGAGATAGAAGCTACTTTTGCCTCTCTTGCTTAAAAGGAAATTTTCTGTTTTCCGGTCTTCCTACGAGCTAGAGTGTGGACATTCTGACACTCGGATTTGACTATGCCAAAAAGAACAAAACGCTAAGGAATGCAGGAAAATGAGATGGAAAGAAGCTGGTTCCCTGAGTGACATTGTGGGACATCCCTGACAATCTGGACTCTTTATTACCTGTTAACGAGAGAGAAAAATAAAGTTCTATTTTGTTTAAGCCATTGTAGTTTGGGGTGTCTTTGTTATAGCAGCTTAGTGTTTCCCCCTAATGAATACACTGAGCCTGATTCCCCATCAATACAATAGTCTCTACGGTTTTTTCAAGTTACAAATTTCCAATTCCAGGCTTTGCTTTGCCAGGCTGCTGGTTTCTGAGAAACCTGCCGCCCAGGATGGGGATCTCTGGCCCTTGCCCTGAAGCCAAGGCTAAGCCTTGCTGTACCCCCTGCTTTCTTACTTCAGGAGGTTCCCTGACATTCACCTGAGGGCCTGATGCTGAGAGAGATGAGGGAAAGGATATGCAAAAGCATCCAAAGCCTCTCCTTTTTTGGCTGAGGGAACAGCTGGAGAAGAAGCCAAAGGCAGGGAAATTAGGATAGGCGGCTGCCTGTCTTGAAGGCTGCCTAACATTTCAGGACCTCCCTGGTATGAACTGAGTCAGGTATTAACCCTGACCCTACCCTTGGTCATTTTAGCCCAACCAGCTGCTCTAATTGTATGGCCT